>NC_088237.1:21862687-22510187 GCF_036934945.1 Oncorhynchus masou masou
CTCTCACCGCAACACAGGACTGAGGTTAGGAAACTTGTTTGAAAAAGTAGATTCTTCCCACCAAAGAAAAAGGTGGAAAATGGTCATGAGTAAACAAATAAATAGATCATGTAAAAATACATCCAAAAAGGCATTGTTCAATTACATTATTTAGCTTGCTATTCGTTTTCTACATCATTTTAGATGATCAGCGAATTGATCTCTAACAATTTATTACATGATGAATTTGGTGTTTATTTGATTGTATATTAAGATGTTTTTTTTGTCAGATAGTCTATACTCTTAGAAAACAAGGTGCTAACTAGAACCAAAAATGGTTATTTGGCTGTCACCGTAGGAGAACCCTGTGAGAACCCCTTTTGGTTCCAGGTAGAACCCTACTGGATCCAGTAGAATCCTTTTGCGTTCCATGTAGAACCCTTTCCACCCAGTTCAACATGGACAACTTAAAGGGTTCTCCTATGGGGACAGCTTCAGAACCCTTAATGAACCTGTTTTCTAAAAGTGTGTTGATGCTTGGAGCTTGTAAATACATTCAGAGGGTGGCAGTTGGCAGGGGCTTGGAGCCAAAGCCTATTCAATTATACAGGAAGGGATCTTGTGCTTTTCCAGGGGTGAGTTGGATATTCCTCTGAGATTGGATTTTCAACATAATTTGATCCCGCTGTGTTGCAGATGTTACCGCCTGTGACAAGAGCCTGTTGTATGTCAGTCCTGACTGATAATGAAGAGAAAGATTGAAGAGGATTGTATTTTGTCTTGCTGTCATCAGAGGTGGTTTGTATTCGTTAGGTAGGGGTTACCAAGGTTGTAGAGTGATTGATAGAGTGTCATACCATGGAGATTTAGAGGTTATTTCAAGTGCATGTTTCTGTTGTTACCCCAGAATGGGGTTATATACCAATAATCACAGGCCATGGCCTTGTGAATTATAAGGGCTACTCGATGTTAGATGTACTAATTCACCTAAATCTGTGTGTGTGTGTGTGTGTGTGTGTGTGTGTGTGTGTGTGTGTGTGTGTGTGTGTGTGTGTGTGTGTGTGTGTGTGTGTGTGTGTGTGTGTGTGTGTGTGTGTGTGTGTGTGTGTGTGTGTGTGTGTGTGTGTGTGTGTGTGTGTGAATATAGATTAAGTCATCTGTAATGTTTATGTATGTGTTTTTGAGATCACAGTCTAATGATGTTAGAAATAATATGACACTAGAATTCCCATGGTTTTGTGCCATACTATTTGTGTCCATATATGTCGTCCACACCGTATGCTGATCTCCAACACAGTCCATTTATCTCTAACATGCTAATGTATTCCAATTTAAGTCATGAATATAAAGCAGCCATGGGATGGTCGCCACGTTGGTTGCTAGGGGGGCTTAACAGCAAATGACACCCGCATTGAGCAGCCCCTTAAGGCAGTCTCCTTAAAGAGAGATATGGGACAGGCCTTTAAAGGAAACTCACCATGAGCCTGATCAGATGATAAAATGATGTGGAACACCTACTGGAGATTAAGGATTGGCTATTACGTGCTCGGTTTACACAGCCCCTCCCCTCCCGTCCCACATAGTGTCCCACTTGCTCCTGATCCCGTTTTGTGTGACTGTGACGTCCACTATATCAGGGCATTGTTTAAAGGCCCGTGAAACATAAGGAACATCATATTTGCATTTTCTATCTATCTATCTATCTATCTATCTATCTCTCTCTCTCTCTCTCTCTCTCTCTCTCTCTCTATCTCTCTCTCTCTCTCTCTCTCTCTCTCTCTCTCTCTCTCTCTCTCTCTCTCTCTCTCTCTCTCTCTCTCTCTCTCTCTCTCTCTCTCTATCTCTATCTATCTATCTATCTATCTATCTCTCTCTCTCTCTCTCTCTCTCTCTCTCTCTCTCTCTCTCTATCTCTCTCTCTCTCTCTCTCTCTCTCTCTGACATTGTCCCCCAGTGCTTCCTCCCACTTAATGACATTGTTATGACTAACATCGCCCCCAATATTGGAAAGATAAAAGACAACGCAACCTACTACAAATTCACTAGAGGCGTCAAAATAACACAACATTTAGGTCATGAGTGATTATTAATAAATTCTGCTTTTAATGGAAATAGTGATGGCAAAGGAAGTGGAAGAGGATGAAGATCCTCTGAATCCTTGCAATCTTCCTTATTTAAATGCAGGTTGTCCTCTGGAAGCCTGGCACGTATAATTCAGTCAATCTGTTCGACTGCACGAGCCCAGCAGTGTGCGAGAGGCATCCCTCCAAGTTCACAATCCAGCCATCCGTCAGGTTGATAAGTGGACCCATGTCTGGGTGTCATCTGTGACACGTCTCAGTGGTTGGTGTTGCTAAGAGCCTCCTAGCTTCCCAGAACGGAACGTGTGATTCAGCTCAGGCTAAGCTGTTGTTTGAGTGATAGCAGCAGGAAAGTAAGTGTTCTCTCTTTTTAGAGAACAGTTATCCGGGTGTTTGATGGAAAGTGACAGCCATTTATCACCAATGGAGGGACAGGGTTCACCGCCCCCAGACAAGATGGCTGTCACTCACTGTGTCTCAGCGGAATGCTCTTTCTGGTGCTTTCAGACACAGTGGAAAGCTCACACCCCTTTAGCACTCCTCACCTGTCAACAGCATATCGTTTGACTAACAGGACAAAAGAAACCCTGCGCTGTCCACTTTGTACGGTCTGATAAGCCTGCAACAGGCTCTCACATCTTAGGTACCATGTTTGGTAACTGTCAGCCATTTCAGCCAAAGGGGGTCAGCCAAAGGTTTCCACAAAATAAATTACCCGTCCTTCAGGAATCCCACGCTACTGTATAGTCTAGGGAATGATGGAAACAAGGTGATGGAGTACAGTAACTCTCAGATGGATTTTGGCTAGACTTTTTATTACCATACTGTAACAGGACATAGCTCATTGAGTGGATCTTGTCGACGTACGAAGAGCCTCATTCCACGATTATATTTCCCCTTCATCACATAAACATCGTCTCCATGGCGTCAATAGATCATCATGTGCCGTCTGAGCTAGCTGGGCTCCTCTTCACACGGCTTGTTTCAAAGGGCTAAACCTTTTTAGGGAGATTTATTTCTCCCTAAATGTATGATTGTGGTTGATTAGATATTTGGGGATTTTTTGGTTTAGTAGTTAGTAAGTTAGAATTGTGATGTTTTGATAGAGTACTTCACAAATGTGTGAAAGAGTGTGAAAGAGTATTTATTTCGATTGTTACTGTGTTGTTTGGTCTGTTCTTGAGCAGAGGGTTAGTACCCATTGAGATGGGAGCATCCTGAGTCTCTGTTTCTAGTTGAGATATTTGGGCTGCTTCTGCCACTTCTAGCCATGTTTCCAAGGCGATGTGGTATGTGAAGTGTATCTGAACAGACAAATATATCGCCACATTGTATACTGAGCAATTTGAAGTGCCTTATTACTTATTACATTGCTTACTATAATTGCTCATTGATGTTTAAATGGATGTTTTATATTTTCAGTAGATGAAATGTTTGTTAGCTGGTGGTGCAATTTAAGGTGACAGTCATAGATGTAGAAAAGCACAAGATCTTCTAAAGTCTAAAATGTTTATTTTCTCCTTCGTTGTGGTCGTAGAAGTCATAGGTTTAGTAAAAGGGGGAAAACATGTCATTTAATCTAATTCATCACTGGAGGTTTGGAGGGTATTTTAACACGTGTGTGTGTGTGTGTGTGTGTGTGTGTGTGTGTGTGTGTGTGTGTGTGTGTGTGTGTGTGTGTGTGTGTGTGTGTGTGTGTGTGTGCGTGCGTGCGTGCGTGCGTGCGTGCGTGCGTGCGTGCGTGCGTGTGTGTGTGTGCAGGGGTGTTATGCACCCCAAACATCTATGTGAAGGTGGCTGGGGGGTGGTCCTGAGGGGGGATAATTTGGCATTTTTCACCTGAAACAGCTTTTTTTCTGCAATCTAGACCCATAATCATTATGTTTAATTATACGTCCAAATGTGTCTATTTTTCTGCATATCTAAACATACCTCTTGAGCTGCCTGTATACTCCTGAAAGGTGGTTCTTTTTTAAAGAAACTAAATATGCTTCTCTGCATCTCTAAAATCTGGGTAAAAGATTGAAAGGAATGTGAGTCTTATTGAGTACATTTAGTTAATGCTTGCTTTTCTAAAGTCAACCAACCTTGCCAGCAGGCATGCCAGCTAAGATGGTTAGACAAGCTAGCTACTCTAACTTGATAGCCTGAAATGGCTTCATGGTAGTTATTTATGAGGTTGGGAGATTGGGAACCTATCTGGGCTAAAACCAACTTTATAGAATTGCTAGGTGGCTAGTAGTATTCCAGAGAAAACAACGGCAACCACACACACACACACACACACACACACACACACACACATATATATATATATTAATTAAACAGGCCAAATCTGATGGGGCACATGTGTCTGTGTGTGTGTCTGTCTGACTGTGCACAATAGAGAGAGAGTGTGTGTTTGTGTGTGTGTGTGTGTGTGTGTGTGTGTGTGTGTGTGTGTGTGTGTGTGTGTGTGTGTGTGTGTGTGTGTGTGTGTGTGTGTGTGTGTGTGTGTGTGTGTGTGTGTGTGTGTGTGTGTGTGTGTGTGTGTGTGTGTGTGTGTGTGTGTGTGTGTGTGTGTGCTTTGCTCTATAAGAGACCCTTAGCATGTCAAAGCACCAAGTGGCATCTGTGAATAAGAACAACCCCATAGAAACACAAACCACACATTGCATTCAGGGGGGTAAGAAACAATAAAGGATTCAACAAACAATGTTGCTTCTGTCCTCACCTCACATTCCCTGTTTGAAAAGTGTCTCAAAAGCAAGTGGCTTCCAAAGACACACTCTGAAAGATAAAGATTTACAAGACAAACATTTATTTTTGCCTAAACACATGTAAACACAATGTGATCATCATACTGTACATTTTGTATCACGTTTTATAAAGCTATATCTATTATATTGCTGTACAAAATCTAGAATTGAACAGTGTGTCAGTATGTGTTAGATGACTACTGCATCCAGACTGAACATGTGTTTATTGGAGTGACAATATTATGGTGGGAAAGAAAGAATCATCGCTAAGTAAATGAGAACACAAATGCAATTCTGAGAGAACGGACCACTGTCGTGTGACATTTAAAACTGAACTAAAGTACACTCAACTGTCCCACTTTTTTTTACTCTGTTGCATGTTTGGGCTTTGTGAGACTGACGATCAGCCGAAGAGGAGAATCAAGTAGTAACCTGCTGAATCTGTAGAGAAAAAAATCCATTACTGACAAACAATGAAGTGCTGATGATCAGCCAAGGGATGTGTGTTCGGCATCCATTTTGTCTCAACTTGTAAATGAGTGATGAGTGAAAAGGGACACAGACTGACCGTAGGGAGAAACTGTGAGACCAGCTGCTACAACATGCAGTGTAGTATTGGAAACATCTGGACCTCTTCCAGATATCTGGGGGAATTGTTATTGAAACATATTCAAAGTCTTGTCTCAAGGGAATGAACCATTTTGAACCATTGTAGGTGCGACTTCATTTAAATATCTCTTCAAATGGACAAACAGAATACAAATTATAAAAACCTATTTTGTGAAAAATGTATATACAGCAATGTACACTCTTGCAAAAGGTTCTTCAGCTGTCCCAATAGGAGAACCATTTTTGGTTCCACGGAGAACCATTTTTGGTTCCACGTAGAACCCTGTGTGGAAAGGGTTCTACATGAAACCCAAAAGAGCCCTATCTGGAACCAAAGGGTTCTACCTGGAACCAAAAAGAGTTCTTTGAAAGGGTTCTCCTTTTGGGACAGCCGAAGAACCCTTTAAGGTTCTAGATAGAACCTTTTTTTTCTTACGAGTGTACAGGGTGTTCATTTTTCAGTTGCGTCAGTATGTAAATTGAATCATTATGCTCTCATCCACTGTGCCTCATGGCTCCTAATACGGTCGATATATTGTCTGTTAAAAACATATTATTTTAATTGTATATATCTCTATAGTATACATATGTAATTTGGATGAGGTACAGTTGAAATGTACATAAGTCTACACATATTTAATAGCTATATGAATGTTCCCTTCCCTTCTCACCCTCCCTTGTCCTAATATGATACTCCCACGCCCCTAATGTACAGTAATATTGTTAATGATTTCCTTTGCGCCATTAGTTAATTGTTTAATAGTTCTGGACAGTGAAGCTGAGTGTTAATATCACTGGCCATTCACTTATGAAGCTGTAAAATATTAACCATATTCAGTGGATTTATGGTGCCATATTCAATTTTTAAATCAATTCAAATAAAATGTATGAAAAATGTTTCATGGCATTTTGCGTCCAGCTTATTGAAATGAAAGTGGTGTGGAGAAATGTATCACTTGTTAGGTCTGAATTGGAAATTGCACACATTAGGTTTATATTTAGCTTTCATAATAAGCCTCCATAACTTCATCTGAACATGTAATTACTTCAATCAAGGTGAGTAAACATCACACATATTTGGACATCATTTCAAACTTTATTTATTTTCAAATGTAATCGATAATTAGGACAGGTCAACTCAAGTTGTAAACTACAATAACAGTTTTGCTCAGAGTTCAACTGGAGAGCAGGGGAACTACAAAGTGAGTTATAATAGCAGGAAGACCACAACTAATACTGGACACAACCTCTTACACACTAACAACTGTACAGTACAGTAGCTAATGTATACAGTCATCTGATAAAAGTTTACATCTTTCACTGTAGATAACATTAGAAAAGTAATTTCCTTTACATCAATGAGTACTTATTTTTCTTATTAATGCATGCCCTCAAAAACTGTTAGAAAAGTTGTTAGCAATTTTGCTGTTGAGGGTACCAGCAAAATAACCTTTAAAAACCCCAGTAAAGGCATGAGGTTTTAACTTGACGCTGCTTTAAATCAAGACATGCAAGAAATTATTTTTTATTTGAGTGAGAATAATTTTGTCACCTCAAACAAAAATGATGTTATGTAATATTAACAAAAATCCAATATATTTTGTTTTCCCAAAAATGACCCTGAAAAATGTTAAGCTAAGCATTTTAGTAAGAAATGCTTAATTTGTATTATTCACACAGAGTATTAAATCCCCTACAAGATTTTCCTATGAGAAATTAGGAAAGAAATACATTTTATCACGACTATCCAACTCTTTGTTGTGTAGCTGCTACAGACCCCTATAAACCTACAGGACAAACAAATAGGAACCATGCTGAGATAGGGCAGTATAAGCATCAACTTCCACTTCCTGCTTCCTATGATGCACCACTAATCCACCGGGGTGCGCTCCCTCTTCTTCCCCTCCCGCTTCGGCTTCTTGGCATCTGCAAAAACAGGTGGGCATCAGATTATAATCTCCATGCATACTGTCACTTACCCTGCAGTCAGGGAAGATCATAACCTGCCTTTCAGACAGTCTTCCATGAAAAGTGAATTTGCCAGTTTTCTAGATATCATGAACCATTTGGGTTTTAGTAGAACTTGTCATTGGTCATCAAACAGGGAATATCTTTTGCTATTTTTATTTGGGCCTTAACTGGCACTCCACTTCAAGATCCTGTCTCACTCAGTCATTCCCTGGATGTGTTGCTAATCCTACCACAGGTTTACTGTGCATGTGGACAAACATGAAACGTGCTTTATCATCGTCCCACAAGAGTGGCTTTAGTACCTGGCAGACGTGACAGGAACCACAGTCCATACCCCAGTCTCTGGTCTGATGAACAGGAGCAACATACCCCAGTCTCTGGTCTGATGAACAGGAGCAACATACCCCAGTCTCTGGTCTGATGAACAGGAGCAACATACCCCAGTCTCTGGTCTGATGAACAGGAGCAACATACCCCAGTCTCTGGTCTGATGAACAGGAGCAACATACCCCAGTCTCTGGTCTGATGAACAGGAGCAACATACCCCAGTCTCTGGTCTGATGAACAGGAGCAACATACCCCAGTCTCTGGTCTGATGAACAGGAGCAACATACCCCAGTCTCTGGTCTGATGAACAGGAGCAACATACCCCAGTCTCTGGTCTGATGAACAGGAGCAACATACCCCAGTCTCTGGTCTGATGAACAGGAGCAACATACCCCAGTCTCTGGTCTGATGAACAGGAGCAACATACCCCAGTCTCTGGTCTGATGAACAGGAGCAACATACCCCAGTCTCTGGTCTGATGAACAGGAGCAACATACCCCAGTCTCTGGTCTGATGAACAGGAGCAACATACCCCAGTCTCTGGTCTGATGAACAGGAGCAAAATACCCCAGTCTCTGGTCTGATGAACAGGAGCAACATACCCCAGTCTCTGGTCTGATGAACAGGAGCAACATACCCCAGTCTCTGGTCTGATGAACAGGAGCAACATACCCCAGTCTCTGGTCTGATGAACAGGAGTAACATACCCCAGTCTCTGGTCTGATGAACAGGATCCATCCCCAGTCTCTGTCTATGAACTGTCAACATACCCTAGTCTCTAGTCTGATGAACAGGAGTCTGTCTCTGGTCTGATGAACAGGAGCAACTGCCTGCCTGCCTGTCTGTCTGTCATACCCCATGCATATATTTTGCTATCTATCCATCCATCCATCTGTCTATCTGTCTGCTTGTCTATCTGTCTGTCTGTCTGTCTGTCTGCCTGCCTGCCTGCCTGCCTGTCTGTCTGTCTGTCTGTCTGTCTGTCTGTCTGTCTGTCTGTCTGTCTGTCTGTCTGTATGTCTGTCTGCCTGCCTGCCTGTTTATCTGTCTGCCTGCCTGTCTTTCTGCCTGTCTGTGGGTCTGTCTATGTGTGTGTTTAGAAGAGCGTGAGGGAGAAAGTAAACAACAAGGAAAAGGCAGGACTCATCTATAGTCTGTTTCCCCCAGGAGCTCCTATCATTGTAGATTACAGGGTGGGATGTTGTTGGTGGGCGGTAACAGACGAGGATGTCAACTGGCTAATCAACACCTGTTTTTTTTGTACCTGATCTAAAGCAAGTTCCCACCTGCCACTAATTTAAGATCCTCCCACGTCAGTTTGTTGATGAAAGCCTTGCCACCCTCTCCAGCTAATCTGAGAAAAACATCCTCAACATAAACAAACACTCCATCAATACTACTGTACGTTGCTGCTCCACTGCAACATATTAGAACGATTCAAACTGGATTTAAATTTACAGCACATGAATCGATCTATTCACCACCAATGCAGTGTTAGCCAATATACTGTACCAAGCCATGTCATGTACAGTACAATAAGCCATCAGCATTAAACAGTAACAAAGTCATGAAAACATTGAGGAATCATTTGCTTTCCTTCACATGCCCTTTAATAATCTATGTGAAACATCCAATCAGCAGTGGAGCATTAATGTGATGATAATCAGCATATAAACTATTGTAAATCATCCCTATGCTAATCTTTAATCCCTGATAAACAAACAATGCAATCCATCGGTAAATACAGAAGTAATGATTCCTTACTTGTATAGAATTTGCAAATCATTAATAAGTGGGTATAAATGAACCCGTTGTAAGGGTCGATATGCCTCAGGCCAATGCACAGACCTAGAGATGACTCATGATTCACAAGTGTCTCACTGATTGATGATAGCCTACCAGATGTTGTCTGTGCTACTAACTTGCATAATGTGTGTGCAATCACTCGAATCCTCCTCAAATATAATGCTGGCGTCAATGCCCCAGGGACCTGCTATCTAATCTATACATTTCTCATAAGCATACGTGTTGCGGGCAAGCCTAGAGAGTTCTGTGAGTTTGGAGATTGGGACGTGGGTGTTTATACAAATCCACTGAAAATTGCTCCTCGCTCCATTTGTTTGGCCAGTTTTAATTTGTTTAACTGTGTTTTTGCCTGTGCCTTTGTAAGCACATTTGGCTCCCTAGGGAGACAGAGAGAATCACATTCCCTCTGCGAGCCCCGTCTGTGAGATTGGAGCTCTCACCATGCCGGAGTGCTTTCTGCTGCATAGGCACATTACTGTGTTACTCTCTCCGCTCTCATTTCTGCCACCGCACTTTTGACACAGACTCATAATAATCAGAGCGGCTCGGAGAGAATGTGTTTTGAACCGGGATGCCATGAAACAGGCTGAATGCAATAAAACTGAATTCTGTGTCTGAATGGGCAGTCTTGTACACAGACACACAACACAGCCCTTCTCAGGGGAATGATAAACCGTAAAACAACTCCTTGACGGCAGCCGCAGGGTTTTCATCACTATAAAGCCTTTTGTTTCCCCCTAAATCATCTCTGACATTTTCCGCTCCCCACTGTGGCTCCCCTGCTCATTCTTCTGGGTAAGGAGGGAGGAGAATAGGAGAATTCTACAGGTATTCATAATGTTTCATTTCTGCTTCATTTCTGTCACTCTCTGTTTTCCGGCCTTTCCATTTCATTCCGTGGGGCCCGTCTCTACCTGAGGTTAGACAAGGGAGAAGCTGACATTGAATCTCAGGTCACTCCCTCGCTGCCTCGCAGCATTGTCTCCTCAAGACTATGGGCCTGACAGATGTTTTCTCCATTGCTCCTGGCAGCAGAAGACAAGGTGGCTTGTTTAGAATTGTAAATATGACTGGGTGGATATGGTGGCCCCAGCCGGAAGTGAGATCGCTCTGTAGCCGGGGTTCATTACAAGTCCTCTGATCCCTCTGTGACTCTGCCTGGCCTGGAATCCCCTTCCAACACACACACAAACACACACACAGGCAAGCGCACACACACACACACAAACACACACACACACACACACACACACACGCACACACGCACACACACACACGCACACACACACGCACACGCACACGCACACGCACACACAAACATCGTCAGCCTCTCTGTTTCCCAGTAACCCCTTAGCTTACCAGGGCTTATCTGTCAAATGGCAGACATGGGAAATCATACTCTCAGATAGCAGGTCTTTCTTTTCAACTCCCTCCATTCTTCTTCTCCACCGTCATCCCTCCCTCCTCATTTCATACTGTGGTTCTCACCCTCCCCAGGGCAGTAGGCCCGACTTAAAACAGGACTGGCCTCCATCACACAGGATTCATTTGGGAGTATATGATAATTCATACAGGTACAGTGCTATACAGTCTTGCTCATGTGTTTGCACGCACACGCGCGTGCACACACACACACACACACTGTACAGAGAATACCATTAAATGTTATTCACTGCAGAAATAATGTTAATTCTGTGTGTCACCTTGCTATTTCTGTCACTGAAATACATGTGCACCGAAGAAATACACCAACACAAATATGCTTTTAATTTGGATCAGATTCCTTGCACGTGACATCCTAAGTAGGCTTTGCTCAGCTTATGTGTAAAGATATTGTAGTTTTTTCGAGAACCATTACCCAAGCCAGGGGTTCCACTCCACTGTCAATCTGACATGTTTTTTCCGTCACAGTGAGAGTCTTACAGTCTTACCAGCTTTTTAGCCTTTTCATTTCCCTAACTCCCAGGTTATTAGGAGGCGAGGGAAACTTGAATTGAACCCAAAATCGCAATCAGATTGATAGGAGTGTTTTTCTCTGTCCTCAAGCAGTCTTACAGTCTTAACTGTAAGCAGCCTGCCTGAAACACAATGAGGCTCTGGTCCAGTCACTCCTGGAGATTCTGTTCTGTTCTGGCACACCCTCTCATACAGCAGATTACGGCTGCCAAATCTCCCCTTATTCCAGTTTCACACTCTCAACATATCACCACAGTAGCCTACTTCTCAAAACGCAGTCAGATTGGACACAGTGTACACACTAGCCCCATGAGTCCTTTACCGGCAACATCATCGAGCATTCATTATATTTTTAAACAACTTCTGCTCTCACATGATTGGTTTTAACAGTTGGAGTCATCAGCTAAATAACAGACAAGTGGGAGTCGTTAATAAAGCCTTTATGTGGGAAGATAGATGAAAATCTGTGTGTTGTCTTCTACATGTTGGAAACATTCTGTCACTGTATTAATGATGGAGCATTGAACTAAAGTATTCATCTGGTTTGCTTTTGGAACATTTTGTCATGTTTGGACATGAGGTCTTATAACAAACTGAATGGCAAAGAATGTCTTATGTTAAACACGGTTTGATGAATGATGAATGGCCATGTTCATCAGCGCATTGAATGAAGTAGTTAGACAAACAGGGCTAACTGTGGCTGACCTAAATATTGAATATGCAATTTAATTGATATCAAAATATCATTATTCTATTAAGATACTCATCTCGTTCATTGTATCAGACAGGTGAAATGAACCAAGACTAAATACATTAGGAATCTATAATGTCTGTTGGGCGAAATGCCAACTAAAACCATCATCTGCAATCCTCCATGTCATGTCCTGTGATCAGTAGTTCTGTTTGGACTAACTCACATGACCATCTCAGTCTCACTGCTTTCCATAATTGAAAGAGAAAAATCAATGTTTCTTGACGTCTCCTATTGTCTTCTTTAAATGGGTGAGTCTAGATGTCTACTGGCAGGTACTGAGAGAATGCAGAATTACATTTTCATACTTGACTGCTCAATACTTGTATTTACCTTAGTTCACCCTAGTTGAAGACTTATAAAAATCACTCCCACTGAACATTTTAGGCTCAGTGAAGGGGCTAATTCCACCATAGTGGAGCTGGATTAAACATGAATCTCTGACAAGTCCAGCACTATCGCAGAATGAATCATTCAGAGGATGTGGAGTCTTCAGCAGGATGTCATCGGTGTGAGCTGTGAAAGTACTGCCAAATAATATGCTAATAAATATACGTTAGCAAGGTTAAATGTTGTAAAAAGTTGACTAAAAGTGGCAACGTGCTTTAAATATAAAGCATAAAAGGAGCAGGTGAAAATGGTCCTTTTCTGACGGTTTAATTACCTGAAAGTAATATCATCTTCCAACGCTTCTGCACATTTATGGAGATTCACTCTCCAATGTATTGACTATTGTGTTTAAAATGGATCCTTTAACTTTGTGTTTTGTCCTCTCCAACCATGTACAGTACCAGTCAAAAGTGTGGACACACCTACTTATTCAAGGGTTTTTCTTAATTTGGACTATTTTCCACATTGTAGAATAATAGTGAAGCCATTAAAACTATGAAATAACACAAATGGAATCATGTAGTAACCAAAAAAAGTGTTAAACAAATCAAAATATATTTTATATTTGTGATTCTTCAAAGTAGCCACCCTTTGCCTTGTTGACAGCTTTGCATTCTCTCAACCAGCTTCATGAGGTAGTCACCTGGAATGCATTTCAATTAACAAGTGTGCCTTGTTAAAAGTGAATTTGTTGAAATTATTTCCTTCTTAATGCATTTAAGCCAATATGTTGTGCTGTGACAAGGTAGGGGTGGATAGAACTATTTGGTAAAAGACCAAGTCCATATTATGGCAAAACAACACAAATAAGCAAAGAGAAACAAAAGTCCATCATTACTTCAAGGTCAGTCAATACGGAACATTTCAAGACTTTGAAAGTTTCTTCAAGCACATTCGCAAAAACCATCAAGCGCTATGATAAAACTGTCTCTCATGAGGACCGTCACAGGAAAGGAAGACCCAGTTACCTCTGCTGCAGTGGATAAGGGCTCCTTAGTGGCACAGAGTCTAAGGCACTGCATCTCAGTGCAAGAGGCGTCATTATATACCCTGGTTTGAGCCCGGGCTGTATCACAACCGGCCGTGATCGGGAGTCCTATAGGGTGGCGCCCAGCATTATCCAGGTTAAGGGAGGGTTTGGCCAGGGTAGGCCATCATTGTAAAATAAGAATTTGTTGTTAACTGACTTGCCCAGCTAAATAAAGGTTAAATTAAAAAATACAAAAACAATAATAATACGTTATTTAGAGTTACCAGTCTCAGAAATTGCAGCCCAAATAAATGCGGACACATCTCAAAATCAGACACAACAGACAGACACACAAGTAACAGACACATCTCAGCATCAACTGTTCAGAGGAGACTGCTTGAATCAGGCCTTTGTGGTTGAATTGCTGCAAAGATACCATTACTAAAGGACCCAAATAAAATAATAAGAAGAGACTTGCTTGGGCCAAGAAACACAAGCAATGGACATTAGACCAGTGGAAATCTGTCCTTTGGTCTGATGCATTCTGCAGCGACACGCCATCCCATCTGGTTTGTGCTTAGTGGGACTATCATTTGTTTTCAACAGGACAATGACCTAACACACCTTCAGGCTGTGTAAGGGCTATTTGACCAAGAAGGAGAGTGATGGAGTGCTGCATCAGATGACCTGGCCTCCACAATCACCCGACCTCAACCCAATTGAGATGGTTTGGGATGAGTTGGACCGCAGAGTGAAGGAAAAGCAGCCAACAAAAGCAGCTCACTATATGTCGGAACTCCATCAAGACTGTTGGAAAAGCATTCCAAGTGAAGCTGGTTGAGAGAATGCGTGTGCAAAGCTGCCATCAAGGCAAAGCGTAGCTACTTTGAAGAATCTAAAATATAACAAATATTTTGATTTGTTTAACACCTTTTAAGCTTATTACATTATTCCATGTGTTATTTCATAGTGTTTATGTCTTCACTATTATTCTACAATGTAGAAAATAGTCAAAATAAAGAAAAACCCTTGAATGAGTAGGTGTGTCCAAACTTTTGACTGGTACTGTATATATATTTTTAGCCTAGTGATATATTGACTGGTACCTACACTATTTCATGGTATTGTAAGTTAATTAAACATTCACTAAACATGTGTTCCCTTTGCAGTGGTTTATCTTACCATTCAAACCCCTCAGGATATACACTACTGGTAAAGACATATATTTACCATATATGTAAATCTATGGCTTTGCTGGTATGCTCTCCCACACTCCCCCTCAGCCTACCTTGCAGCTTGGTCTTGGGGATCTTGCCGCAGGGCTTGGTGGCGCTCACTGTGTTAGGACAGGTGGCATCCATGAGAGCTCGTTTCAGCACCCCTGACCGGTTCTTCTTCCCCGTCACCATGTCACACTCTCCCCAGGCCTGGAAGTCATACTTGCATTCACCTACAGAAAGATGGTTACAACAGACATACATGTACAATGCAAAACACACATTTTACAGGATTGTTACAGACGTACCTACTGTATATACACTACCGTTCAAAAGCTTGAGGTCACTTAGAAATGCCCTTGTTTTTAACGAAAAGCACATTATTTGTCCATTAAAATAACATTAACAAATCTTCTTTGGGATCGGTGTCCCTTCCACGGGACAGTTGAGCTAACATAGATTAATGCAATTAGCATGAGGTTGTAAGTAACAAGAACATTTCTCAGGACATAGACATATCTGATATTGTCAGAAAGCTTAAATTATTGTTAATCTAACTGCACTGTCCAATATACAGTAGCTATTACAGTGAAATAATGCCATGCTATTGTTTGAGGAATGTGCACAATTTTGAACATGAAAAGTTATTAATAAACCAATTAGGCACATTTAGGCAGACTTGATACAACATTTTGAACAGAAATGCAATGTTTCATTGGATCAGTCTAAAACATTGCACATACACTGATGTCATCTAGTGGCCAAAATCTAAATTGCACCTGGGCTGGAATAATACATTATGGCCTTTCTCTTGCATTTCAAAGATGATGGTACAAAGAAAATACAAAAGAATGGTTGTTTTTTTCTTTGCATTGTCTTTTACCAGATCTATTGTGTGATATTCTACTACATTCCTTTCACATTTCCTTAAACTTCAACGTTGTTCCTTTCAAATGGTATCAAGAATATGCATATCCTTGCTTCAAGGCCTGAGCTACAAGCAGTTAGATTTGGGTATGTCATTTTAGGCGAAAATTGAAAAAAAGGGGTCTAATCCTTGATCAGAAATACAGTGTAGACATTGTTAATGTGTAAATGACTATTGTAGCTGTAAATGGCAGATTTTTTATGGAATATCTACATAGGTGTACAGAGGCCCATTATCAGCAACCATCACTCCAATGCCACGTTGTGTTAGCTATCATTTTAAATGGCTAATTGATCATTAGAAAACCCTTTTGCAATTATGTTAGCATAGCTGAAAACGGTTGTGCTGATTAAAGAAGTAATAAAACTGGCCTCTTTAGACTAGTTGAGTATCTGTAGCATCAGCATTTGTGGGTTCGATTACAGGCTCAAAATGGCCAGAAACAAAGGACTTTCTTCTGAAACTTGTCAGTCTATTCTTGTTCTGAGAAATTAAGGCTATTCCATGCAAGAAATTGCCAAGAAACTGAAAATCTCGTACAACGCTGTGTATGACTCCCTTCACAAAACAGCTCCAACTGGCTCTACCATCTAGCTAATGTTAGAGTTAGCCACTTAGCCCCCTAGCTAACATTAACAACAAATTGGAATTTGTAACATATCATACTTATTGTAATTTGTAACATATCATACAAAATGGATGGACAGCCACAAATGTCACACAAATGTCACCTTAGAGAGCCTGTTAATTTCTCTATTTGGTTAGGTCAGGATGTGATTTGGGTGGGCATTCTAGTTTTCTATTTCTTTGTTGGCCGGGTATGGTTCCCAATCAGTGGCAGCTGTCTATCGTTGTCTCTGATAGGGAATCATACCTTGGCAGCCTGTTTTCCATCTGAGTTTGTGGGATCTTGTTTTTGCATAGTTGCTGTGGAGCCTGCAGAACTTGACGTTCGGTCGGATTTTTTTTTTGTGTCATTTTAAAATAAAATGAAATGTACGCCTACCACGCTGCACCTTGGCCTCCTTCTAACGACGGACGTAACAACAAATTAATACATACCATATCATAATAATTTGAGTGTCCCAGATTTGTAATTACTATGTTACGTTTACCCCTAAGTCCAGGTTGCTTGTATTATGGTAATTGCAGCACCCAGAAGATATCCCATAGATTTAATACAGCTGATCAAGCAGAAAATTACATGTAATTACATTTTTCGGCCTAGAATCAGCAATTAAGACCTGGACCCTCAAGCTCAGAGAGCTGCTGTTCAGGAACATGCTTTCTTTTACTGGAAAAGTTTATTTTATTTTTTGTAGTCCATTAAATAATCTGATCTTCCACTCAAAAACACCAGAACTGGTAATATTTGCAAAAATAATTACATTCCAACAACTCTCAGCCCCAGGACTTTCTTTATCAACCAAAAACCAGTGCACAGTGTTATTAGCCAATGTATGGCTTTCCTGCCAAGACCGGATTGTCTCCTTTATGCTCCATTTTGCCCAGTTTCTCCACTCTGAAGATTCCATCTGTCTTTCCCATACACAGACAGTCTGGCATTCTCTGCCTTTCAAAGAGGGCCTCCACTCTCTCACTTGATATTTTATTATCTTTATGGAAGGAAAACATTTAAGCAGTCTACAGGTTGGATTTCATTAAGGATCTTATTTTACATTATATTCAGTCCTCCTTAAACTCCTCCCCCAAGGATGCAGGGCTGTTCCAGGAAAGGTTAGCCATGCCCCGTTCTTGTGTGTAAGAATGTGTCCGCATTTGTGTGTGTGTGTGTGCGTGTTTGTGTGTCTGTTTGTGTGTCTGTCATCCCTCCATCTCTCTCCCTTCCTTTTGTTGGACTCTGGCGTAGCTCCCTCTTGGCTGTGACACTCGTTTCCCTACTCCTTTCAGATAAAAGCTTGGGCCGCTGTAACCTGGCTCTGAAATCCCAGGGCACTCGGATGAGGGGAGCGGAGGGGGGGTGAGGGGGTTGACAGGACCATTGTTCTGGGAATTCTACAGGGATCTTCAAAACAGAGTGCTCTAAAAGCGTGTGCCTCTGTACCTATAATTTGGCAGTGAACTCATGTAGCATATGAGCATGTGTGAACCTTACTCCTCAGCCTGAAGTGTCCCCACTAGCGCCAGAGAATATCTAGCTTTTCATGTGGCACCGACTGGTAAGACGGAGTGTGAGCTGAATCAGGAGTAAGTGGTGCTCTATAAGCAAGTAGGGAAAGTAGCAGGAAGCCCATGCTCTGTTTGAAGATGACACACATCCCTGCTGTATACACCCAGGCTGTAATTTCCTGAACCAGGCCATCATTCTCTGGGGATGTCCAAACATGAAAACTGAATTGGAAGCTAAACTGAAATCCTACTCCATTGAGTAGCAGCATGTTTTCCCCTTTAATGGACATGGATACACAACAAAAAATATGACCAAAAAAGCATGACATAAAATCCCTAGATCAGTCATGTTCGTGCTGAATTGTAAATGTGAGTCCGCTCCCCATGACCACACTCACACACCTCCAAACTGCTTCTTCCAGTTACAGGGGATCTTGCAGCGCTGGGTCTTGATGGTCTGCTTGCAGTCGGTGCCAGTGCGTGTGCCCTCCCTGGTGCCCAGGCCGCAGTCACCCTCATTGGCCACGCACACACTCCACTGCCATTCCCCACAGTCCGACTTACGCTCCTTCTTCCCTGCAAGGGTCGCACACACACACCAACCTTATACTGCAGTTATGTCTGGAACATAATTATGTGGGCTGTAATTAGGCCCGTCTAGAGCTACACTACCACCGTGAAAGGTCAAAGTATTCAAATTTATAAAGCACCGAGATGTGCGTCTGTCATTGTGAGTCTGAAGTGAGCCCCCCTGCTTAAAGTGTATTTATGTACAAATCTGACCTGATTTGAGCTTTACATCAAATTACCATTCATACCTTGTAGCAGGTACTGTAATAGGAGATCCCCTTCCATCCACATATCAACTGTCTGTCTGACTGCTACCAATCTGCCGGTGTTTCTCACCTTGTTTCTCAGCTTTCCCCCCCTCGCCTGCTGTCACTGTGAGGACCAGGAGGGCCATGACGGCCAGAAGTGTCCAGTGCTGCTGTCCTGACATGCTAGGAGAGAGAGAGAACAGACACAGAGGAATAACAAGTAGAGCAACCTATGTAACTCTGTGGGAGACATTCCATCAAAGGCCTCCCCTTCACCACCCTCTCATTTCTTCAGACGAAGGGGCAGACCTGACAAAGAACCACAGCTTGCCCCTACTTACATGTATGGTTCACAGTTACAGGTGAAGGCAAGCTCAGGCTATTTGTGGAATAAACGGTTGTTATTTGCTCCAATGGCCTGCTGTGTGCTGCACTGTGCTCGTGTCTACAGACGTGTACGATGACATGGGGAAATTATCGGCTGTCAGACAATGATACAGACGATTTGGAAATAGAAATAAACCTTTTTTGCATGTTCTTTATGAATAGACTAATTGTTTCCCCTCCAGGCGCTCCCCGGACTCCAAGCGGCCAAATAAAGAGAAGCACCATTCTAATCGCGGGTGCTGCTGTGCTCGGGAACTCTGGGTGGTAGAATTAGCGCATTCATTCCCTCTTTTCACTTTCCCCCTGTTTATTTTGGAGATACCCTAAAACCCACAGAAGGGGAATCAGCGTGAGATTTAAGCAATTACAGAGCATCTTGGATGCCAAAATGCTCCACTGTGCCCAGATGACTGCAAGAGGTACAGCCTGGCGGGGAAATCATTTACATTCGTCAATTTTAATTAATCATGAGCTGACATGGCTCTTACCAACCCCCTGACGCACTTGGGCCTGTATTTTTAGTCCTCTCCAGTTTGAGACTTTGCAGAAGTTGATACACCCCATGTCTATTAGCCATGTAGGCAAGATGATAATCAATTTAAAAAGATGGCATTCAAACTCTTTCTTTTCTTTTATTATTAGCCTTTATTAATAGAGTGTTCACTGGTTGAATTCACTTCTGCTCTCAGTGCATCTATATTTAATGAGTCGACTCTGAGTTGAACTCATCTGAACCCTAACAATACAGGGCTTGAACCCTCAACAGTGGAAGCATATGGCATACCCACTTTAACTGAGGCAGAATAACATTTGATTTGATTTGAGAACCCCTTTAGATAGACTGTTTTGTGTCAGTCAAACTGTTCAGCCAATGGTCCATTCTTCTCTCTATTCCAAGAAAAATATTGTTCGTCCAACAGCTTTGATCGTTTCTATAAATAGACAACCCCACGAAACCTAAAGTGTTTTCTGAAAAATTCCCCAATTATACTCCAGGTTTGCAACCAAACCATTTTGGAAGCTACGGCATTGTGACTTTTCAAAGGAGAAGTCTTTCCCTTTAATGATTCATAAGCAGTCTGCAGATGAGTTCCAGTCCAGGTAAAGTTGAGGAGGGCTACAGGTTAAAGAGGGATATCAACCTCCTGCAGCGTTCAGTACATTCAGACAGCATAGTATGCTGAGGGGTAGGCCACAGGGTTTCCCTCATTGCAATGGAATCAAGTGTTCCTCCTTTCACTCACTGGTGCTGTGCATGAAATATTTACACCAAATCCCTTTCTGTCTCAGAGCATGACAACACTTTCCATAATGGATGAATGGATTGATTCAGTACACTTGACTTTTAGATAATACATATGCATCTCCATTGTAAACTTTTACAATAAAAATAAGGATGTTGTTATTGTCACATACACCAGATAGATAGGTAAAGTGAAATGTGTTGTTTTACAGGGTCAGCCATAGTAGTACAGTGCCCCTGAACCAAATTAGGCTTTAAGTGCCTTGCTCAAGGGCACATCAATTTTCCACCTTGTTGGCTCATATTCATCAACCTTTTGGTTACTGGCCCAACACTCTTGCTGCTGCGCCACGTGCCACCCGGCTACTATAGAGTCCAATCAATAATACCTGAGTTCTTAGATACTGTTCACACCATGCATACTGTACCATACCCAGGATATCGTATAACAAATAAAAAAAGTTAACATTTTTTGCGGCCCTGAACCCTGTGAAATGTCATGTGGGTTTGACTTCCTAAGGTGCTACTTCACCCACATTGGCCCATAGTGAGATCCAAACTGGGGTAAATCATCTGACAGAGTAACAGTCAGGAAACATTGAGCCAGAAGAAAAAAATATCAACATTGATTCTTGATTCAATCCCTGTTCTGTCCACTGCTGAGGGAAAATAATTCTCACTATCCCTCCCAAAACCCATAGATAATTTCAAATTGTGGGATTTATAACTTCTCATTTCACAACCAGACACCCTATAACAGGGGGATTCAAAGTTGGGGTCGTGAACCTCAAGTTGGGTGCCAAAATGGTACATTTTTATAGATATATATATTTTTTTATTATTAATTTACCAAACAACTAAGAGTACAGATTATTGTATTGGACAATATACAAACATTTTGATAAAGATTATTTGAAAAATACAATTTTATTGAGTGAATATATTTGTGACTATCGTCCAATGTCCTCTGTCACATAAGCCAAAGTCTTGCCTGATTATGTATGTCCAGACATCGATTAACACCCGTTTATTATGAAAATCACATTTATTGACTGTTATTGATGTGGGAATATTTATCACGTGGAATATATTACCTGAATGTGTATGTACCTTTTTCATACCTTTATTGAAGTTGACTGTCAATTAGGTAATTGGTAGGGTTTGTGATGCATTGCTACAAGAAGCTTATCATTTCTTTGCTTGTTAGACAAAACATCCAGGTAACAGGTTGGCTTGTTGCCAGTTTGCCCTGAGCGATTAACCAACATATCTGTTATTGTCTGTTTTTTAAACAACTAATTGACAGACATCAGTTCTATTTCATTCTATTTTGCTCAATTGTGCAATTGCACAGAATCTCCATGGATGAATCAAATCCAGCCTGAACTGTGCAATATAGTAGGGAGTTGTAGTTTCTAGAGGCCAATATTCTACATAGTTTAGCGCATACAACATGGTAATTAACTACAATGACCATAATCTAATTGTCCGGTCTGTGTTTCCAAAGACAGTACAGTTTGAAACTATGTATGCTTCTTTACACCTGCTACGGAGGAGACAAGAATGCTGTATCGTGAGGGGATGCAGAGATCAGCTGTTGCTTGGCAAGGTATCTCTACCTGAAAATACATGATCAAAGGACTTGATGGTTGGTATTCAGGTGTCATAAAAGCATGCATTATTTACTTTGAAGAACTACAAAATAGTGATTTTTGTCAGACAGCATAGGCAGCAGCTCTATAGCGATTAGATGATGACTTGGAATGAATTAAGTGTCACGCCCTGGCCTTAGTATTTTGTGTTTTCTTTATTATTTTGGTCAGGCCAGGGTGTGACATGGGTGATTTATGTGTCTTGTCTTGTCTAGGGGTTTATTAGATTTATGGGGTTGTGTTTAGTAGAGTTGTCTAGGAAAGTCTATGGTTGCCTGGAGTGATTCTCAATCAGAGGCAGGTGTTTATCGTTGTCTCTGATTGGGAACCATATTTAGGCAGCCATATTCTTTGGGTATTTTGTGGGTGATTGTTCCTGTCTCTGTGTTTTTTGCACCAGATAGGGCTGTTTTGGTTATTCACGTTTCTTGTTTTGTATATTGTTAATTTTTCATCTTTCATTCAAGATGTATAAAGATAACCACGCTGCATTTTGGTCCTCTCTTTCACCAGAAGAAAACCGTAACATTAAGAAAGTAATCAAATATAATATAAACAAGAATTGCATTATTTTATTAAAGTAAACTAATGTGAATAAATTATGGTTAATAAGTGATAAGCAGTAATGGGCAGTCACTACCATCATGGGACTTTTCATTGTTTTATTCTGTGTTTCAACACAAATAATCGAAACCGAAATCGAAAACCTTTCATTTTTAATGTAACCGAAACCGACCGGAAAATGCACTAATGGTTCAGCACTCCTGCCAAGTTTACAGGAATGATTGAAGCCTCTGTTTTCTTTGGTTAGAGATTTATTTGATTCCCGTCTGTAGATCTGAGTTGTTGCAAAAACAAAATACATGATCAACTTCACAGTATTTATTGGGTACTTTTCATTTCAATCAGAATTGAAGGTTATTTGTTGAAGTAAAAAATGTAAATGTACAGCTTTTAAGGTTGTCATTCGATTTGAGGTGGGGTGGGGTCGTGAGAAATTATTGTGAAAAAAAGTAGGGTCCCCAGAAATTCTGGTGGGGAAAAAATGGGGTCAAAGCTGAAAAAGTTTGAATACCACTGGAAGCCAAATGAGAAGGCCAAATACGATGAGTCATCACTCCTTTCTGTCACAATGAAGTGGGATTCTTTCCTGTGGCGCAGCGGGGAAGATCACAGTGTGGAGTGCTGGGTAGGCGTGTGAGGCTCAACCCCAACCACTCCGTTAGAGGAGGACGACATGGCTTAGGGACCACAGGAGAACTTGCGTTCACCAGCTGCCAAGCAGGCGGGTGCACCTCAGTCCTCCTCAGCCCTCGACAGAAACACTGTGGCAGACACAGTCCATGAGCCAGGCAGAATTAGTCCTATCAAACACTCCATTTCCCCATTGATCTGTGAACAGAGGTGGCGGCGCTCAGATAGGGAAGCAATGGAGGATAGCTGGCTAGACGCTGGGCCTGAAATCGATGGGTCCTCAATGAAGCGCTCCAGAGCTATACACAAAAGGCTGTGCCACTCAGAGGCCAAGACGAGCCCTGGAACTCACCACAAACTCCTTCACCTCCATTCCCGCTCCACTCCCTCTCTCATTGATACTGCTTCCATAGTTAAAGCCTCTATTCATATTATATATTCATATTATCTGATCCTTTCAGTAGCATTTGAACCAATAGAACGGAGGCAATAAAGTGTTTAGCCGTGGAAGAAAAGAGCCGTTAAAATGAATAAATTAGAAGACGGTAGAAAGAGAAACAACTGGAGGGTATTAGCTTTCTAAAGTTACATGCAAAATATTGGACCACAGTCATCCTCCAAAGAACGAAAATGTACACTTGATCTTTTTTTCATGTTTTAATATTTTGAGCGGAATAGATGATATGGTAATCCAACCATTGCAACTCTCTACTGGTATGATGGAGGGAAATATCCTAACAAATGAGGGGGATAAAGAAAATAAAACCTGCATTGAATTCTATCCTCCTAAAGGCTCAGAGGCAAATCCCCATTTTCTTAAACCAGCAAGAATTAAATTATACATAGAGCGTATTTAGAGATAAGTGTAGCCTTTCAAAGCAGGTTAGGTTCAAATAAACCTTCCGCTGTTCATCCAACCTCAGCCGCTCACAGATTACGAAAACAAATAGCCCTAACAGGGAGCAGTAACTCCCTCCCTTCCCTGTCCTATGCCTAGTTTTGTTGTTGCAAAATGTAATGCATACATGACAATACTCTGTTATCTTAGTGAGAAGGTGACCGACAATAACAGTGCAACGGTGTTTATGTAGGCTAGAGAGATGTCTATCAATGCCACTAAACCAGGGTGTAAAACCTAGTTCTGGAAGTGACATTTGTCAGATTACAGTGTCCTGTGACTGGCTGGTCACCTGGCGGGTTTATATACTCCTTAAGACGTCGTTGTGATATCTTATTACTTAGCAATATAAAAGGTACAACAACCACTCATGCCTTGTACAGGGCTATGAGAGGGCCAGAAGTCTTTCCTGACTTTGTGAGAAACTCCAGGCCTTAGTAAGATCAGGTCATCACGTCACTTTCAATGAGGTGACCCTAGTTTAAAACGTGATGCCAAGCTATCTCAAAAGATCACGATTCACTTGTTGGTTTAGCTATTACTTTCTGTTGACTCTTACTGAAAGGGAAAATGTTTGAGTATTTTTCTATTTGTCCTTGGGGAAAGTAGCATGGATATACACCTTTGAGGTGTTTTAGGTCTATTTTAGAGAAGCAGAAAAATGCTTCATCCAGACACACAGTACATTAAAAGGATGTGTTTCTTGTTGAGTGTTTGCCTGTTTGTGTTTCATCATCACACCTTAAGATACATTTCTAAACAGAGGAAAAACATCTTGACTACGGAGTGCAGTGAAAGACTGGTTGCAAACACAGCCACCAGGTATACAGTATGACCAAAACAACAGTATGACCTGAACAACAGTATGACCAGAACAACAGTATGACCAGAACAACAGTATGACCTGAACAACAGTATGACCAAAACAACAGTATGACCAGAACAACAGTATGACCAGAACAACAGTATGACCGGAACAACAGTATGACCGGAACAACAGTATGACCAGAACAACAGTATGACCAGAACAACAGTATGACCAGAACAACAGTATGACCAGAACAACAGTATGACCGGAACAACAGTATGACCAGAACAACAGTATGACCAGAACAACAGTATGACCAGAACAACAGTATGACCGGAACAACAGTATGACCAGAACAACAGTATGACCAGAACAACAGTATGACCAAAACAACAGTATGAACAACAAAACAACAGTATGACCAGAACAACAGTATGACCAGAACAACAGTATGACCAGAACAACAGTATGACCAGAACAACAGTATGACCAGAACAACAGTATGACCAGAACAACAGTATGACCAGAACAACAGTATGACCAGAACAACAGTATGACCGGAACAACAGTATGACCAGAACAACAGTATGACCGGAACAACAGTATAACTGGAACAACAGTATGACCAGAACAACAGTATGACCAGAACAACAGTATGACCGGAACAACAGTATAACTGGAACAACAGTATGACCAGAACAACAGTATGACCTGAACAACAGTATGACCAGAACAACAGTATGACCAGAACAACAGTATGACCAGAACAACAGTATGACCAAAACAACAGTATGACCGGAACAACAGTATGACCAAAACAACAGTATGACCAGAACAACAGTATGACCGGAACAACAGTATGACCGGAACAACAGTATGACCAGAACAACAGTATGACCAGAACAACAGTATGACCAGAACAACAGTATGACCGGAACAACAGTATGACCAGAACAACAGTATGACCAGAACAACAGTATGACCAAAACAACAGTATGACCGGAACAACAGTATGACCAAAACAACAGTATGACCGGAACAACAGTATGACCGGAACAACAGTATGACCGGAACAACAGTATGACCTGAACAACAGTATGACCAGAACAACAGTATGACCAAAACAACAGTATGACCGGAACAACAGTATGACCAAAACAACAGTATGACCGGAACAACAGTATGACCGGAACAACAGTATGACCAGAACAACAGTATGACCGGAACAACAGTATGACCAGAACAACAGTATGACCAGAACAACAGTATGACCAAAACAACAGTATGACCGGAACAACAGTATGACCAAAACAACAGTATGACCGGAACAACAGTATGACCGGAACAACAGTATGACCAGAACAACAGTATGACCGGAACAACAGTATGACCAGAACAACAGTATGACCGGAACAACAGTATGACCAGAACAACAGTATGACCAAAACAACAGTATGACCGGAACAACAGTATGACCAAAACAACAGTATGACCGGAACAACAGTATGACCGGAACAACAGTATGACCAGAACAACAGTATGACCAGAACAACAGTATGACCAGAACAACAGTATGACCGGAACAACAGTATGACCGGAACAACAGTATGACCGGAACAACAGTATGACCGGAACAACAGTATGACCGGAACAACAGTATGACCGGACCAACAGTATGACCAGAACAACAGTATGACCAGAACAACAGTATGACCAGAACAACAGTATGACCAAAACAACAGTATGACCGGAACAACAGTATGACCGGAACAACAGTATGACCAAAACAACAGTATGACCGGAACAACAGTATGACCGGAACAACAGTATGACCGGAACAACATAACAAAGTTCACAAAACCCCAGGAAAACAGATATTACTGTATTGCTAGATATTGCTGCACTGTTGGAGCTAGAAACACAAGCCTTTCGCTGCATCTGCGATAACATCTGCAAAACTGTGTACGTGACCAATAAACTTTGATTTGATTTGATAGAAAAAGCTTCCTACCCCAAACCTCCACCAGCCAGAGGAAGATAGTCAAAGTCATGGTAAACAAACCTCCACCAGCCAGAGGAAGAGAGTCAAAGTCATGGTTAACAAACCTCCAACAGCCAGAGGAAGAGAGTCAAAGTCATGGTTAACAAACCTCCACCAGCCAGAGGAAGAGAGTCAAAGTCATGGTTAACAAACCTCCACCAGCCAGAGGAAGAGAGTCAAAGTCATGGTTAACAAACCTCCACCAGCCAGAGGAAGAGAGTCAAAGTCATGGTTAACAAACCTCCACCAGCCTGAGGAAGAGAGTCAAAGTCATGGTTAACAAACCTCCACCAGCCAGAGGAAGAGAGTCAAAGTCATGGTTAACAAACCTCCACCAGCCAGAGGAAGAGAGTTAAAGTCATGGTTAACAAACCTCCACCAGCCAGAGGAAGAGAGTTAAAGTCATGGTTAACAAACCTCCACCAGCCAGAGGAAGAGAGTCAAAGTCATGGTTAACAAACCTCCACCAGCCAGAGGAAGAGAGTCAAAGTCATTGATAACAAACCTCCACCAGCCAGAGGAAGAGAGTCAAAGTCATGGTAAACAAACCTCCAACAGCCTGAGGAAGATAGTCAAAGTCATGGTAAACAAACCTCCACCAGCCTGAGGAAGAGAGTCAAAGTCATGGTAAACAAACCTCCAACAGCCAGAGGAAGATAGTCAAAGTCATGGTAAACAAACCTCCAACAGCCAGAGGAAGATAGTCAAAGTCATGGTTAACAAACCTCCAACAGCCAGAGGAAGAGAGTCAAAGTCATGGTTAACAAACCTCCACCAGCCAGAGGAAGATAGTCAAAGTCATGGTTAACAAACCTCCACCAGCCAGAGGAAGAGAGTCAAAGTCATGGTTAACAAACCTCCAACAGCCAGAGGAAGAGAGTCAAAGTCATGGTTAACAAACCTCCACCAGCCAGAGCAAGAGAGTCAAAGTCATGGTTAACAAACCTCCACCAGCCAGAGGAAGAGAGTCAAAGTCATGGTTAACAAACCTCCACCAGCCTGAGGAAGAGAGTCAAAGTCATGGTTAACAAACCTCCACCAGCCAGAGGAAGAGAGTCAAAGTCATGGTTAACAAACCTCCACCAGCCAGAGGAAGAGAGTTAAAGTCATGGTTAACAAACCTCCACCAGCCTGAGGAAGAGAGTCAAAGTCATGGTAAACAAACCTCCAACAGCCAGAGGAAGATAGTCAAAGTCATGGTAAACAAACCTCCAACAGCCAGAGGAAGATAGTCAAAGTCATGGTTAACAAACCTCCAACAGCCAGAGGAAGAGAGTCAAAGTCATGGTTAACAAACCTCCACCAGCCAGAGGAAGATAGTCAAAGTCATGGTTAACAAACCTCCACCAGCCAGAGGAAGATAGTCAAAGTCATGGTTAACAAACCTCCAACAGCCAGAGGAAGAGAGTCAAAATCATGGTTAACAAACCTCCACCAGCCAGAGGAAGAGAGTCAAAGTCATGGTTAACAAACCTCCACCAGCCAGAGGAAGAGAGTCAAAGTCATGGTTAACAAACCTCCACCAGCCAGAGGAAGAGAGTCAAAGTCATGGTTAACAAACCTCCACCAGCCAGAGGAAGAGAGTCAAAGTCATTGATAACAAACCTCCACCAGCCAGAGGAAGAGAGTCAAAGTCATGGTTAACAAACCTCCACCAGCCTGAGGAAGAGAGTCAAAGTCATGGTAAACAAACCTCCAACAGCCTGAGGAAGATAGTCAAAGTCATGGTAAACAAACCTCCACCAGCCTGAGGAAGAGAGTCAAAGTCATGGTAAACAAACCTCCAACAGCCAGAGGAAGATAGTCAAAGTCATGGTTAACAAACCTCCACCAGCCAGAGCAAGAGAGTCAAAGTCATGGTTAACAAACCTCCACCAGCCAGAGGAAGAGAGTCAAAGTCATGGTTAACAAACCTCCACCAGCCTGAGGAAGAGAGTCAAAGTCATGGTTAACAAACCTCCACCAGCCAGAGGAAGAGAGTCAAAGTCATTGTTAACAAACCTCCACCAGCCAAAGGAAGAGAGTTAAAGTCATGGTTAACGTGTGTGTGTGTGTGTGTGTGTGTGTGTGTGTGTGTGTGTGTGTGTGTGTGTGTGTGTGTGTGTGTGTGTGTGTGTGTGTGTGTGTGTGTGTGTGTGTGTGTGTGTGTGTGTGTGTGTGTGTGTGTGTGTGTGTGTGTGTGTGTGTGTGTGTGTGTGTGTGTGTGTGTGTGTGTGTGTGTGTGTGTTGCAAGGTGCCGAATAGAGCAGGAATCTACATAGCCGAGGCAACAGGCTTGTTTAATGATAAAACACATTATTAACAATGACACGCAGTGGCTCAGTGAGTGCATCAGAGCTGAAAAGACTCAAATGGAAGACATCAAATTATGCGTGAATGCCTCCATTACATTCAACAAATTACATTTAGCATCTAGACACCCACCCTCTGTATCCCACACCCTAAACCCTCTCCATTTCCTCTTCATCAATCGCTCTCTCTTACACTTCCAAACACACACACACACACACTATCCAAAGATCCTAGGATCTCTCCCTTGCAAAAAGCATACAGTCCATTAACCACCACCACAGTATAAACTCTCCAAACAAACAGCCCCTCTTTATGATAAACAGAGTCTCAATGCAAACATCTCTTGTTTAGATCTTTTTCCACTTGACTGCCAGTATATCTGTTGAGCTGTGAGCTGTTTGAAGTAAGACAGATGGGAATCCCATGTCTGTTTTAGAAAAGTCTGCTGTACCTAAATGTCTCTCAAAAAATGAGCAGTTTTGTGCTCATGGAGATCGTCACAACTCTCCAGATAAAATCGAAGTAAAAAGATTTCCTTTAAGCGTCTTCGTGCACCCCGGCAGGTTAGCGTGCAGCTCGAGCTGCGTTGCCTCAGCAGTTTAGCATGTTAAACACTGTAATGGTGCATTACCATTAGTCCTCCTGTCTTCTGCATTCAAAGGCTTTACTCAACAAAGATGGCCATGTTTGTTTGTGTTTTGTTTCTGGCTCGTACAAATTAGCATATTTTATGAATATTCATTTTCAACAGGGACTTGAGATGGCGGCACTAGGGCGGAGCTGAAATATTACAATTTTCCGGAAGCGCTTTCACCCCCTCTTCGTTTTGATCAGAATTCATCATAGTGAGATGGGTAGAAGTCACGCTTGAATTAGCTATGGGATGCCTCTGGCTATTGGAGAGATTCTCTCTTTCTCTCTCTCTCTCTCTCTCTCTCTCTGAGGTTGGGGTAAATGTGGAGGACACAGTTCGGTTGAATGCATTCAGATGTGCAACTGACTATGTATCCCCTTTCCCCCTTCTTGTTTGCTGGAAGTAGCAGCTTTTTTTGTTCACTTTAGATCCTGTCTCACTTGCCAGTTGTGTTCTTCTGATCCCCTCTCACATGCAGTCCTGAATGGCAGCCAAGTGACAGCAGCCTGTCCCTCTAGCCTCACACTGTTAGCACCTCAGTCATCTCCATATTTCTCTCTCTTTATCTCCCCCTCTCTCTCTCTCTCCTTATCTCCCCCTCTCTCCCTCTCTCTCCTTATCTCCCCCTCTCTCTCTCTCCTTATCGCTCCCCTCTCTCTCTCTCCTTATCTCTCTCTCTCTCTCTATCTCCCCTTCTCCCCCTCTCTCTCTCCTTATCTCCCCTCTCTCTCTCTCTCTCTCTCTCTCTCTCTCTCTCCCTCTCTCCTTATCTCCCCCTCTCTCTCTGCTTATCTCCCCCCCTCTCTCTCTCTCTCTCTTCAATTCAAGGGCTTTATTGGCATGGGAAACATGTGTTAACATTGCCAAAGTGAAATAAACAATAAAAATTAACAGTAAACATCACACATACAGAAGTTTCAAAACAATAAAGACATTACAAATGTCATATTATAAATATATATACAGTATTTTCTCTCTCTCTCCTTATATCCCCCTCTCTCCCCCTCTCTCTCCCTCTATCTCCCCCTCTCCCCCTCTCTCTCCTTATCTCCCTCTCTCTCTCTCTCTCTCTCTCTCTCTCCCCTCTCTCCTTATCTCCCCCTCTCTGCTTATCTCCCCCTCTCTCTCTCCCTCTATCTCCCCCTCTCTCTCCTTATCTCCCCTCTCTCTCTGCTTATCTCTCTCTCTCTCTCTCTCTCTCTCCTCTCCCCCCTCTCTCCTTATCTCCCCCTCTCTCTCTGCTTATCTCCCCCTCTCTCTCTCTCTCTCTCTCTCTCTCTCTCCCCTCTCTCTCCCCCTCTCTCTCCTTATCTCTCTCTCTCTCCTTCTCTCCCCTCTCTCTCTCTCTCTCTCTCCTCTCTCTCTCCCCTCTCTCTCTCCTTATCTCTCTCTCTCTCTCTCTACCTTTATTAGCTCCCTCTCTCTCCTCTCTCTCTCTCCTTCTCTCCCCCTCTCTCTCTCCTTATCTCTCTCTCTCTCTCTCTCTCTCTGTGTACCTTTATTAGCTCCCTCTCAAAAGCTTCCAATTTAGATCAGTCCTCCTAATTGAAGAGACGTTGGTGAAAGCACCTTGAGACACTAGTTCATTAAATCAGGTCTGAAAGACAGCGTTTGCGTACACCTTGGGGAGATTGGTCGGGCTTTTGATTAAAGCGCTGTCGCTCCTCTCGGATGTGCTCTCTGGTTTTCTCCCTCTATCACACAGGCAGTGTGCTCATATGTTTATGCTACTTTCTGGAGCATTGTTTTGATGTCAGTCACAGGAAACTGAGTGGATGACGGTGGTTATTAAAAAGGACTGATTGTTTTCAACATGAATGTCAGTGCCAAGGACAGTGAGGCTAAATAATGAATAATGCTTTAACAATAAATTATTCGCATTAACATCATAGATGCATGAATAGAGTCGAAGGGCTCCAAGGATTTAATTAACTGCAGTGAGATGTCAATATGTTAAACCCACAACGTTATGCAAACACCAGCTCCAATGTGCTCTTTGGCTCTGACGGTGGAAGCTTGACTGTGTCTTGACTTCACTACTATAGGTGCAAAACATTCTACTGCAGAACGTTAAAGGCCACAGGCTTACTTTTAACATCACTCAATACTTTTTGGAATCAAAATTTGACTCTATACTTCTGATTACCAACCTTGAATTTGCAATGAATCAGTAACTGAAAATGTTTCACTTAACCTGAAAGTAGAAAAATTATGGAACTGAAAGAACAAACCAACCCTCAGATGATTGATTTAAAATGATAGTAGTGTTAACATTCAATCGATTTTAGAAGCTTTGTTTTGAGCAGAGAAGACCCATCTACAATACGGTATGTTCATTCAAACCGGCACATTCATAGAGCAGGGGAGGCTGCTGAGGGGAGGATGGTATATAATAATGTCTGGAACGGAGCGATTGGAATGGAATCAAACACATAGAAACCATGTATTTGATACCATTCCACTGATTCCGCTCCAGTCATTACCATGACCCCATCCTCCCCAATTAAGGTGCCACCAACCTCCTGTGTCACAGAGACACCACTTCCACAATATTCCCCACCCCCTCCTCAACGACATGGCATTACAATGCGAAGGGTTTCAGAGCAAGAGACAAGATGTAACCAGCATGGCTAAAGCTGCTAGAGGACAAGATGGAACCAGCCTGGCTAAAGCTGTTAGAGGACAAGATGGAACCAGCCTGGCTAAAGCTGTTAGAGGACCAGATGTAACCAGCCTGGCTAAAGCTGTTAGAGGACAAGATGGAACCAGCCTGGCTAAAGCTGTTAGAGGACCAGATGTAACCAGCCTGGCTAAAGCTGTTAGAGGACAAGATGGAACCAGCCTGGCTAAAGCTGTTAGAGGACAATATGTAACCAGCCTGGCTAAAGCTGTTAGAGGACAAGATGGAACCAGCCTGGCTAAAGCTGTTAGAGGACAAGATGGAACCAGCCTGGCTAAAGCTGTTAGAGGACAAGATGTAACCAGCCTGGCTAAAGCTGTTAGAGGACAAGATGGAACCAGCCTGGCTAAAGCTGTTAGAGGACCAGATGTAACCAGCCTGGCTAAAGCTGTTAGAGGACAAGATGGAACCAGCCTGGCTAAAGCTGTTAGAGGACAATATGTAACCAGCCTGGCTAAAGCTGTTAGAGGACAAGATGGAACCAGCCTGGCTAAAGCTGTTAGAGGACAAGATGGAACCAGCCTGGCTAAAGCTGTTAGAGGACAAGATGTAACCAGCCTGGCTAAAGCTGTTAGAGGACAAGATGGAACCAGCCTGGCTAAAGCTGCTAGAGGACAAGATGGAACCAGCCTGGCTAAAGCTGTTAGAGGACAAGATGTAACCAGCATGGCTAAAGCTGCTAGAGGACAAGATGTAACCAGCCTGGCTAAAGCTGTTAGAGGACAAGATGGAACCAGCCTGGCTAAGGGAATAGAATATGGAAACCAGTGTCCCAAATGGCCTTTTGACATTCCAAGCATAACCATATCTAGGCAGTGTTTCTACCTTTTCCTTATTAGAGTCAGGGGTACCTAGGTGTCTTTACTCAATGCAACAAGGTCCTCTAGAAAACTAGCCTGTAAAAGACAAGACAGTAAACTGGGCGAGGGAACGAGGCTTAGGTGAAGATTATGACATACACAAAAGCCAACAGTAGTAAATTCCCTTCGATTAGTGTCTCACCTCAGCTTTCCCTGACAAGAGATTGCTACTATGTGTGGGATATATAATACCAATGCAGTGTAGGCTGGTGGGAGGAGTTATAGGAGGATGGGATGATTGTAATGGCTGAAATGGAATTAATGTAACCGAGTGGTTTCCATAATTTTGATACAGTTCTATATATTCCATTCCAGGTATTACAATGACCCTGTCCTCCTATAGCTCCTCCTGAGGTGGTCCAAAAGCATATTGGTTTGTGTTCCCTTAAACAAAGTAAATGCCCGTTCTGTGTCACATTGATTTCAGTCCTCCACACAACCTATATTTTTAGTTCCTTTTCAGATACTTAAAACTTTCCATTTTAGTTTGTAATCACTAACCTGTTCGCTTTTGTACAAGTGGCTGGTAATTTTCAGTCGTTTTCTCTTGAGACCCTTGTCACTGACGTCCTAATTGACTCCAGATGTACACACATGCTAGTAGTAGGTGTGTGGAGTGAACAAATTAGTGCTTGTGCCCAACATTCAAACACCTTTTCCAAGTTGTTTTTATGAATATATTCCACAAGCACCTGTCTGAGGTTAGATATCCATAGAGGGGGGATTTTAATTCAATATGAAAGCATTCATCTATTGTACTTGTGTGTGGATGTGCAATGTATTCTGTTGAGTTGTTTCTGTTTGTTGGATGGAAATATCCAGATTGGAGTTAACATTGAAGTGTAGATAAACAGTCCAGGGATGATGTCGTGTCTGTGCTGATCTGTCTGGGTGGATAGTAGTCTAGACTAAACAGGATTGAAAATGTTCTTTGAGCTCTCGATCAATAACTGCATTTTAATAGCCCTCAAAGGTTAATCAAGTTCATGTGATTTGATCGTAAGCAAGTTGTTGGAGCAGGTCCTGGAGTATGAAGATGGGGAAATGAAGGCAACTGTAACGAGTTTCTTCTAACTCCTCCTCTGATGAAGAGGTGGAACAAGGATTGGACCAAAATGCAGCGTAGAATGCCCACTCAGATCACACCCTGACCACCCAAAACATAGAAACATACAAATAAACTATGGTCAGGGTGTGACAGTACCCCCCCCAAGGTGCGGAAAACCTGAACCTATCGGGGAGGGTCTGGGTGGGCATCTGTCCGCGGTGGCGGCTCCGGTGCTGGACCTGGCCCCCACTTCACCGTAGTCCTCCCCCACCTTGTCCGCTTCCGTGACCTCCTAGCCATGGCAACCCTACTAAATAACACGGGACAGAGGGGCAGCTCGGGACAGAGGGGCAGCTCGGGACAGAGGGGCAGCTCGGGACAGAGGGGCAGCTCGGGACAGGGGCAGCTCGGGACAGGGGCAGCTCAGCACTGAGGGGAAGCTCAGCACTGAGGGGAAGCTCGGGGCTGAGAGGAAGCCCAGCACTGAGAGGAAGCCCAGTACTGAGAGGAAGCTCAGCCAGGTAGTTGAATCCAGCAGATCCTGGCTGGCTGGCAGTTCTGGCAGATCCTGGCTGACTGGCGGATCTGGAAGAGTCTGGCTGACTGGCGGATCTGGAAGAGTCTGGCTGACTGGCGGATCTGGAAGAGTCTGGCTGACTGGCAGATCTGGAAGAGTCTGGTTGACTGGCAGATCTGGAAGAGTCTGGCTGACTGGTGGATCCTTGCAGACTGATGGCTCTGGCTGCTCCATGCTGACTGACAGCTCTGGCTGCTTCATGCTGACTGGCTGCTCTGGCTGCTCCATGCTGACTGGCGGCTCTGGCTGCTCCATGCTGACTGGCGGCTCTGGCTGCTCCATGCTGACTGGCGGCTCTGGCTGCTCCATGCTGACTGGCGGCTCTGGCTGCTCCATGCTGACTGGTGGCTCTGGCTGCTCCATGCAGATTGGCAGCTCTGGCGGCTTCTTAAAGACTGGCAGCTCTGGCTGCTCTATGCAGACTAGCAGCTCTGGCAGCTCCTTGCAGACTGGCAGCTCCTTGCAGACTGGCAGCTCCTTGCAGACTGGCAGCTCCTTGCAGACTGGCAACTCCATGAGGACTGGCAGCTCCATGCAGACTGACAGCTCTGGCTGCTCTATGCAGACTGACAGCTCTGGCTACTCCATGCAGACTGGCAGCTCTGGCTGCTCTAAACGGGCAGGAGACTCCGGCAACGCTGTAGAGGCGGAAGACTCTGGCAGCGCTAAACAGGCGGGAGACTCCAACAGCGCAGGAGAGGAGGAAGGCTCTGGCTGCGCTGAACAGGTGGGAGACTCCGGCAGCGCAGGAGAGGAGGAAGGCTCCGGCAGCGCTGGAGAGGCGAGGCACACAGTAGGTCTGATGCGTGGTGCTGGCACTGGTGGTACTGGGCCGAGGACACGCACAGGAAGCCTGGTGCGGGGAGCTGCCACCGGAGTGCTGGGGTGTGGAGGTGGTACTTGTTAGACCGGACCGTGCAGGCGCACTGGAGCTCTTGAGCACCGAGCCTGCCCAACCTTACCTGGTTGAATACTCACGGTCGCTCTGCCAGTGCGGCAAGGTGGACTAGCCCGCACTGTGCTATGCAGGTGAACCGGGGACACCGAGCGTAAGGCTGGTGCCATGTAAGCCGGCCCAAGGAGACGCACTGGGGACCAGATGCGTAGAGCCGGCTTCATGGCATTTGGCTCGACGCTCAATCTAGCCCGGCCTATACGCGGAGCTGGAATAGAACGCACCGGGCTATGCACCCGCACTGGAGACACCGTGCGCACCACAGCATAACACGGTGCCTGCCCGGTCTCTCTAGTCCCCCGGTAAGCACAGGAAGTTTGCGCAGGTCTCCTACCTGGCGTAGCCATACTCCCTGTGAGCACCCCCCCAAGAAATTTTTGGGGCTGACTCTCGGGCTTCCAACCGCGTTGCCGTGCTGCCTCTTCAAACCAGCGCCTCTCCTCTTTCTCCGCCTCCAGTTCTTCCCTGGGACGGCGATATTCTCCAGGCTGTGTCCAGGGTCCTTTTCCGTCCAATATCTCCTCCCAAGTCCAGAAGTCCTGTGATCGCTGCTCCTGGTGCCACTGCTTGACACCACTCCGCTTGGTCCTGTTGTGGTGGGTGATTCTGTAACGAGTTTCTTCTAACTCCTCCTCTGACGAAGAGGTGGAACAAGGATTGGACCAAAATGCAGCGTGGTTAGTTAGATACATCTTCAATGAAGATGAAACACGAACAATACAAAACAACAAACATGGAAAACCGAAACAGCCATATCTGGTGCAACAAACACAGAGACAGGAACAATCACCCACAAACACACAGTGAAACCCAGGCTACCTAAATATGGTTCCCAATCAGAGACAATGACTAACACCTGCCTCTGATTGAGAACCATATCAGGCCAGACATAGAAATAGACAAACAAGACATCCAACATAGAATGCCCACTCAGCTCACACCCTGACCAACCAAAACATAGAAACATAAAAATAAACTATGGTCAGGGTGTGACAGCAACCTTAATATCGGCATCAGGAATAAGTTACTACTTTTTGACGACATACAGTAAATGTCTACATGTTGGTGGTATATAGTGGGTGTGCTGAATTATACCTTTTACCATCCTTCCTATGATTAAAACCTCATCTTCCTCTCCCACCAAGTGTTAGAGTGCTCATGTATCGTAACGTGACATTTTCATTTATAAAGCATTTATAATATAGACCTATAGAAGCTTTTGTTCTTTTGTGTTAAATACCCCTCAATACTCCACCATGAACAAAATGCTCTTAGTGTTCCAGAACATATTTGGTTCATTCTGATGGCGCTGGGATCTTCCAACTGTATGACGTAGAGGCTCTCATGATCTGTAGTAGTTGCAGACAGACAGCGACCTCTCTCCCCCTCCATTCTGTTGTGTAATCCTGAACGAGCACCAGGGCTTTGTTCAATAGGCAACCCTTGTGGAACGTTGCAAGTAGAAAGTCAAGAATAGAGAGGACATTATTCCTTCTTCTACAGTGTTTGTTCTACAGTTTATATTTCTATCCGTTTCTATTTCCTCCAAAACGTTGTGGCTTGCTGAATGCAGCCCACATCCCTTCTCTCCTGAAATACTGAACAGGCTCTACTGTCTTCCACTGCTAATACAGGCAGCAATAGCCTTGTACTTCATCATGCTTACAGCTCTCTGCCTTGCTTGGCTTCCACACATCCAGTCTCTTTTGTCTTAGTATAGCGAGTGTTTCCATTGATTTCTCTTCATAATATTTCCCGCTCTAGCGGCTTAAATTATATCTATCTTCACAACTTTACTGAAACCTCCATGTGTAGGTGTTTTTTGTCTCTTGAGAGAACGACTTTTGTTGACATTCAGTCATGGAAAATCTTGAGTTCTAGTCCTTCTCATTAACTACACACTGCCCTCTTCTGGGCTGTCTTAGGTACTGTCTGGAGAAATGAGGACCAGTGTTATAACATTTATGAGAGTTTCTGTAACATGTCAAATCCTCCCAGTGATAGAGCGCTGCTGTAAGATTTCACATATAGGACGTCTCCAGTCATTCATAAACAGGCAGGCTCAGTACTATGGCTGAATAACATGTTTGTGACATTCAGATCATGTATTCCCTTTTACGTGGACTATGAAAGAGTTGTTATTTCTGGCATGTTAAGGGTGTTCTGTGCCCTGAGGCAAAAACTATTCATCTTTGATAGCAAATCATTTTGTCAGGCTTTGATTTTACACCAAGTCTCCACTGAGCCTGAATCATTCAAATATCAGTCCTATGAGACGCTGATCTAATGCAAGTAGTGGCGGAACAAGAATTTGACACTGGTGCTTCTCCTAAGTACCTGCCATTTTGGATTAGACACTAAACACAAAGACAGACAGCACAGTCTGAATGGAGTAATACATTTGGCCATAGTGCCCAATCAATCAAAATTCAGCAAGTTTACAGTAGTCAGTAGTCAAAGCAGAATGATCACCCTCCGATGGTACAAGCAGCAGATTGTCATGAGAGAGAGAGGCTCACGTCTGCTGTGTACATTTAGTTTCATTTCTCTTCCAGAGAGTCTTATTCTAGTGTCTGTCGGCAAACAAACCCTGCATTACCACTGAGCACAGATCTCAGTTCAACGTCTAGTTTTGATTGACATTTGGTTGAGTTGTCAACTAACAAATTTAACGTGAAATCAAAATATTTCACCATGTCATTGGATTTAGTTTAAAAGTTGGCTGAAAAAATAATGACATTTCCTAACATTGATGACTATTTTCTAATCTAATCAGTTTTCCACAATGATTCTACATCACATTTAATTTTTGGGATGAAATGATGTGGTTACATTGATTCAACCAATTTTTGCCCAGTGGGTGTGTGTTCTGAATATGGACCCAGAAGATATTTACAGGCACATGGATGGAGCGCTGTCTCTATTTAACTACTTGCACTGTCCATATTTAACTACTATTTCTGACTTTCTGCTAATTTAATTACACCATCTGTCAATATGGGCGAGATGCACTATTTCTTATTTTCAGCTCTCTGGGATGCAGAGAGGGAGGTTATTTATTTAAGATGGTGGGTGTGAACAGATTGGACAACACTGTTATGTGAAGGACATTACTCCAAGCCAAAACAAGTCATGTTATTGCACTGTCTTCGGGGCTTTTTTGATGGGCCATGCCTTCAGTGTAAAAGTATATTCCTCAAATCATGTGTTTCTCCAACGTTTTCTGTAAGCTATGGTACTTCCTCCTCAAGGGACTGATTACAATATACTATAACTAAATGAAAACTGACTGTCACAGCTGGCTGAAGGACTGGACCAAGGTGCAGCATCATAAGCGTACATTTTCTCTTCATTAACCTCTTGAAACGCAATTTCATTTTTGGATGAAAAACGTTCCCGTTTTAAACAAGATAGTTTGTCACAAAAAGATGCTCGACTATGAATATAATTGATAGCTTTGGAAAGAAAACACTCTGAATTTTCCAGAACTGCAAAGATATTGTCTGTGGGTGCCCTAGAACGGGAGCTACAGGCAAAACCAAGATGAAACGACAACCAGGAAACCAGCAGGATTTTTGAGGCTCCGTTTTCCATTGTCTCCTTATATGGCTGTGAATGCGAGAGGAATGAGCCTGCCCTTTCTGTCGTTTCCCCAAGGTGTCTGCAGCATTGTGACGTATTTGTAGGCATATCATTGGAAGATTGACCATAAGAGACTACATTTTCCAGGTGTCCGCCCGGTGTCCTCCGTCGAAATTGGTGCGTCTTTTTCAGCTGCTGGTATTTTTCCATGCGATTCTGAGGGGAAAGCAGGCTTCCACGAACTGCATATCAATGAAGAGATATGTGGAAAAAACACCTTGAGGATTGATTCTAAACAACGTTTACCATGTTTCGGTCGATATTATGGAGTTAATTCGGAAAAAGTTTGACGTTTTGGTAACTGAATTTTCGGTTCGTTTCGGTAGCCAAATGTGATGTACAAAACGGAGCGATTTCTCCTACACAAAGATTCTTTCAGGAAAAACTGAACATTTGCTATGTAACTGAGAGTCTCCTCATTGAAAACATCCGAAGCTCTTCAAAGGTAAATGATTTTATTTATTTGGTTATCTGGTTTTTGTGAAAATGTTGCGTGCTAAATGCTACTCAAAATGCTAAGCTAGCTTAGCATACTCTTACACAAATTAGTGATTTGCTATGGTTCAAAAGCATATTTTGAAAATCTGAGATGACAGTGTTGTTAAGAAAAGGCTAAGCTTGAGAGCAGGCGCATTATTTTCATTTTATTTGCGATTTTCAGAAATCGTTAACGTTGCGTTATGCTAATGAGCCTGAGGCTTTATTCACGATCCCGGATCCGGGATGGGGAGTATCAAGAGGTTAAAAAATGATGCCGACAAAACGAAGAACAAAAACCAAACTGTGAAGCTTTGGGCTATGTGCCCTGAACAAAGACAAAGTTAACTTCCCACAAAACAGGTGGGGGAAAAGGGTACCTACGTTTAGTTCTCAATCAGAGACAATGATAGACAGCTGCCTCTGAGAACCACACCCGGCCAAACACATAGAAAATCAGAAAATCATAGAACAGAGATTGCCCACCCAAATCACACCCTGACCAAACCAAAAGGTGAGGACTCCGGCCGCAAAACCTGAACCTATAGAGGAGGGTCTGGGTGGGCATTTCTCCTCCGCTGTGGCGGCTCTGGCGAGGGATGTAGACCCCGCTCCACCTCTGGCTCGACCCACTTAGGTGGCGCTCGCCGCCGACCCCGGACTGGGGTCCCTTGTAGCGGGCCCCGGGCAGGAGGGAGACTCTGGCAGCTCCGGACAGGCGGGAGACTCTGGCAGCTCCGGACAGGAGGGAGACTCTGGCAGCTCCGGACAGGAGGGAGACTCTGGCAGCTCCGGACAGGAGGGAGACTCTGGCAGCTCCGGACAGGAGGGAGACTCTGGCAGCTCCGGACAGGAGGGAGACTCTGGCAGCTCCGGACAGGGGGGAGACTCTGGCAGCTCCGGACAGGAGGGAGACTCTGGCAGCTCCGGACAGGAAGGAGACACAGGACTCACCGGGCTGGGGAGACACACAGAAGACCTGGCTCTGGGAGCAGGCACAGGACACACCGGGCTGGGGAGACATCCAGGAGGCCACTTCCTTGGCCGAGGCACCGGATACACTGGGCCGTGGTGCACTGGTGGTCTCGAGCGCAGAGCTGGCCCCACCCGTTCTGGCTGGATGCCAGCTTCCACTCGGCAAATGCGGGACGCTGGCACCGAGCACACCGGCCTGTGAATGCTCCGCTTCGACACCGTGAGCATCACCCATAGCACGGGGACTGACCAGTCCCATGCTCTCCACGGTAAGCACGGGGAGTTGGCTCAGGTCTGCTTCCTGACTCTGGACCACTCCCCGTGTGTTCCCACATACCGCTGGTTCTTTTCTCCGCCTGCCTCTGCTCTCCTAGCTGCCTCCACCTGTTCCCATGGAAGGCGATCCCTTCCCGCCAGGATCCCCTCCCATGTGTAGACTCCCTTGCCATCCAGAACGTCCTCCCATGTCCAGGAGTCCACCTTACCATGCTGCTTGGTCCGTTGGTGGTGGGAAGTTCTGTCAAGGCTGGCTGAAGGACTGGACCAAGGTGCAGCGGGGTAAGCGTACATTTTCTTTTTATAAAACAAATTACGCCGACAAAACGAAGAACAAAAACCAACTCGTGAAGCTTTGGGTTATGTGCCCTGAACAACGACAAAGTTAACTTCCCACAAAACAGATGGGGGAAAAGGGTACCTAAGTATGGTTCTCAATCAGAGACAACGATAGACAGCTGCCTCTGATTGAGAACCACACCCGGCCAAACACATAGAAATAGAAAATCATAGAACATAGAACATAAAATGCTCTCTATGATCAGGGCGTGACACTGATAAAAACATTCATGTCAACGGATCATCAGAGGTACCGGTCAGCATCATCCCAGGGACCGATGCTTGTCCCAGAACCGGAGGTTGAGAAACACTGCTCAAATGTTTCTTGCCAAGGGACCCCCTCCCAGGCAAACTGGCGACCCACAGACCCCATCATATGTTAGCAAAAAAAATATGTGCGCCTTGTCTTATCATCAGGTGAATGATAATGGCAAGTAGAAGTAATCAACATTTTAAAATGAATAGATTTTGCAGAGAGATTCATTATTTTGACCTCCACACTGTTCATTGGAAGAGGAAGTAGAAACTCTAGGGAAGCTTCAAAGCTAATTTCCAACAATTCTACACAGCTTGACATGGAGCCGAGACAATTTTGCCGTTTTAAAGCAAATTTCCTGCAATTCTATGCATTTTGCAATGGCTAATAATGCGTTCTTCTTCTCAAAATTATAACAAAGTCAATGGGCAGGTGCTTTGAATGGCCATTCACTTTTTTTACTGGTCATGCTCTAGATTGGTTTATAAATTACCTATCAAATCGTACACAATGTGTATTGGCGGATGGTTGTAAATCTGAGTCCATAGAGGTGTGCTCAGGTGTTCCGCAAGGTTCTATTTTGGGCCCACTGTTGATCATTTTGAATATCAACAACATTGGGAATCTTATTGAAACAGCGGATGTTCATTTTTATACCGATGATGCTGTTCAAGTGGTAGTAGTTTATCTTTAGCCTTTGAAAATGCCCAAAGAGCATTTAACATCATACAACATAATCTGTATGATTTAAAGCTGATTCTAAATTCGGTAAAAGAAAATGCGTGTATTTTCAAATGCCAGACATGTTACAAATCATGTCATTGCTACATTGGCTGGACATACTATAGAGTAAGTTAAAGTGTACAAATATTTGGGTGTGTGGGTTAATAAGCTGAGCTTCACTGTGCATGTAGAGAACTTGATAAGGAAGCTCAAGCTGAAAATAGGATTTTATTACCGGCATAAGGCTTGTTTTTCTTTTGAGTCCAGGAGTGAGCTGGTAAGATGAACATTACTGGCGGTTTTAGATTTTAGTGATGTTATACATATGCAGACCTCAGCCACTACCCTGAGAGCACTTGATTCAGTGTATCATGCAGCCTCAGGTTCATTACAAATCAGAAACATCTAACACAACGTCTAATATCTACAGCGCTGTTGGCTCGTCGTCTTCGAACTCGCGTAGGCTTAAACATTGGTATCCACTGATTTATAAGGCCATATTTGGTAAAATGCCTTTTTATCTCTGTTATTTTTAGTCAGGTCAGGTCAGTAAATAAATATCAATTACGGTCCCATTCTGATTTGCTTCTAACAGTACCAAAATTTAGAACAGGTCATGGTAGAAATAGTTTTAGTTACTTAGCACCGTGGTCCTGGAATTCTCTCCTGAACATTTTAAAATGTGATGATCTAGTTTCGTTGGTGGAGTTTAAACACTTGATCGATGTATTATATCATAGAAGAGTGTAATTGTTTTTAGGCCAGCTGTTTTTAGTCAAGGTGTTTGTGTTTTTAATGTAATATGCAATTGTTGTACTGTATGGGTGTTTATAGTTTTGTTTAATGTTAATGTAAATGTTAATGTAAAATGTTTTTGTTGTACTGTATGTGTGTTTATAGTTTTGTTTAATGTTGTTAGTGTATGTAAGTTGTTTTGTCTGAAACGTTGTTCCCCCTGCTGCTATTGGACCAGGTCTCTCTTGGAAAAGAGACTTTCTCAATGAGAAAAAACTTGTATAAATAAAGGTAAAATTAAAAATAAATAAATTTTAAAAAAAAAGGGTGGCTACATTGAAGAATCTAAAATCTAAAATGGAATTTGATTTGTGTAACACTTTTTTTATTACTACATAATTCCATATGTGTTATTTCATAGTTTTGATGTCTTCACTTTTATTCTACAATGTAGAAAATAGTAAAATAAAGAAAATAAATCATGAAAAACCCTTGAATGAGTAGGTGTGTCCAAACCTTTGACTGGTACTATATATAGTTCAATATCTTTTCTGAATTCTTTGTATCTGGTTTCTGTCAGTTAAGCTGCATGTAAGAATGCTGTTCATTGACTATAGCTCAGCACTCAACACCATAGTACCCTCCAAGCTCATCAATAAGCGCGGGGCCCTGGGTCTGAACCCCGCCCTGTGCAATTGGGTCCTGGACTTCCTGACAGGCCGCCCCCAGGTGGTGAACGTAGGAAACAACATCTCCTCTTCACTGATCCTCAATACTGGGGCCCCTCAAGGGTGCGTTCTCAGCCCTCTCCTGTACTCCCTTTCACCCATGACTGCTTGGTCATGCACTCCTCCAACTCAATCATCAAGTTTGCAGATGACACAACAGTAGTAGGCTTGATTACCAACAATGACGAGACAGCCTGAAGGGAAGGGTTGAGGACTCTAGGAGTGTGGTGTCAGGAAAATAACCTCTCACTCAATGTCAACAAAACAAAGCAGATGATCGTGGACCCCCCATCCAGGAAACAGGGAACACCCCCCTATAGGGAACACCCCCCTATCCACATCGATGAGACAGCAGTGGAGAAGGTGGAAAGTTTTATGTCCCTCTGCATACATATCACTGACAAACTGAAAGGGTCCACCCACACAGACAGCGTGGTGAAGAAGGCACAACAGTGCCTCTTCAACCTCAGGAGGCTGAAGAACTTTGGCTTGTCACCTAAAACACTCACAAACTTTTACAAATGAACAAATGAGAGCATCCTGTCTGGCTGTATCACTGCCTGGTACAGCAACTGCACCGCCCACAACCGCAAGGCTCTCTATAGGGTGGTGTGGTCTGCACAACGCATCACCGGGGGTAAACTACCTACCCTCCAGGACACCTACAGCACTCGATGTCACAGGAAGGCCAAAAAGATCATCAAGGACAACAACCACCCGAGCCACTGCCTGTTCACCTCGCTATCATCCAGAAGGCGAGGTCAATACAGGTGCATCAAAGCTGGGATCAAGAGACTGAAAAAACAGCTTCTATCTCAAGGCCATCAGACTGTTAAATAGCCACCACTAGCACAGAGAGGCTGCTGCCTATATACACAGACTTGAAATTATTGGCCACTTTAATAAATGGAACACTAGCCACTTTAATAATGTCACTTATAATAATGTTTACATATCTTGCCTTACTCATCTCATATGTATAGTATATACTGTATTCTATACTATCTACTGTATCTTAGTCTATGCCGCTCAGACATTGCTCATTCATATATTTATACATTCTTAATTCCATTCCTTTACTTAGATTTGTGTGTAATAGGTATTTGTTGTGAAATTGTTAGAAATTATTTGTTAGATATTGCTGCACTGTCGGAACTAGAAGCACAAGCATTTCGCTACACCTGCAATAACATCTGCTAAACACGTGTATGTGACCAATAAAATGTGATTTATTTGATTTGATTTGGAGATATAGGGATACCTGATCTGTTGCATGATCTGCTAGTCTGTAGATATAGCGATACTAGATCTGTTGGATGATCTACTAGTGTACAGATATAGGAATACTAGAACTGTTGGATGATCTGCTAGTGTAGAGATATAGGGCTAATAGAGCTGTTTGATGAAGAGCATGCAGCCAGCCACTGTCAAAAACATGTGCAGCAGAGCCATGAGAGATCCATCGCTTGGGGCACTGTGACGTCAGTCAGCAGAGAGGGCTGATGGGAATTCGATACACAGCAACGCTGCCTAATTTATTCCACAATAAAACCGACAGAGGCTTGTTTGTCTGTTTCTGTGTGCACCGGCTGTGGAATGTACTACAGTATATGCACACATTATTTACTGATGCTGAAAGATTCATCTGAGAAAAATGATTTGTCGTTGCATTGATTTGTCGTTAAAGAGATGGATATTTGTATGCACTGTATGAAGTCAAGTCCAGCCTTTATTATGAAAATGTTCCAGCAGCCTAAAAGTGTTATTAGTTAGCTGGCAGTGGAGGCTGCTGAGGGAGGACGGCTCATAATAATGTCTGGAATGGAGTAAATGGAACGGTATCAACCACATGGAAACCACGTGTTTGATGCCATTCCATTGGCTCCATTCCTGACATTATTATGAGCCGTCCTCCCCTCAGTCTCCAATGCTAGCTAGCTATTTTGAATGTTACCGTCTCAAGCCATACTAACCAGAACTATTCTGTCATGACACAATTAGTGTCTCCTTGGCATATTTGAATCAGAGTACCACACATAAAATACAACATCAACTCCACAATGCCTTAGTCAGCTTTATGTACTCCCATTGCCAAAACCAAAGGTCCCAAACACACACACACACACACACACGAGTAAAAGCATTTGCATGTGAAATTCCTGCCTCAGTTTCTTTTCAGAGGCTATTTCATTTATTGTCCTTACTGAGGAACATTCTGCCAACCCTGTCTACCAACTTCATCTGTTCACATCACTGGCATCATCCTCTTCAACACATGCAAATCCATAACACATGTATTGTTATCCTGGTTCCCAAATGGCACCCTATTCCTATATAGTGCACAACTTTTGACCAGGACCCCTAGGGTTATGGTGCCATTTGGGATGCACACCCTGTTAACCCACCAACATAAGTATCTGTAACGTATACGCAGGGAGTCAGGAAGCAAGTGCAGAATGTCAGTTCAATAATAAACACGACAATACTACAAAACAGAAGCTGCATGCTGAACGTAACCTTAACCAATACTGCCTGATGAATGAAGCAACTGAGGGCTATATGAACGGAGAGTAATCAGGGTGGTGATGAAGTCCAGGTGTGCTTAACGATGGGGAGCAGGTGTGCACAATGATGGTTGCCAGGTGAACGCAGTGTGGGTTGCCAGGACAGGTGGTTAGTAGACCCTACATACATGCTTCTTTCCAAAGGACAACTTGCAAGTACATTGAGGAGCTCTTTTTTTTTGCTGTGGAGTGCTTATAGTTTTCCACTTTCATCTTCCTCAAAGGGAATAACAACACTCCAGGGAGCCAGCATACATGACAACCTCCACTCAATCCCTATGTTTCTTCTCAGAAAAAACTAAATGTTTCTTGCAGTGTTCCCATCACTGTCTCTGGTCATGGTGGGATCAAGATAGTTTCCGGCCACCTGCTCACAGACACAGCACAGCCCAGAGCATTGACCGGGCCCTTTCAACATGCCACAGAACATTACGCAAGACTGCGCAGAAACACCCTCCTTTTCCATGAGTTGAAGTGTGGTTGATTGTGCAACGTGCCATGCCTTCTCTGACCACCTCTGTCACATTGAACTGGGTCACACAGACAAACAGGTTATGGCATATGTGGTTTCCCCCTCAGAGAATACATCACAACAGATCGGCACGTCAAAACTGAAGAAATCACACTTTTTTTTAATGATCCTGACCTGTCTGTCTGGGTGTGTGTTTGTATAGTTATCTAATACCGTTTTCACACTTCTGCGTCAAACCAAGCTGAGCTGTACTGGGTTGTCCTGGTTACACATCCACCATAGTTGCATAAATTGGTTATTCACTGGGTTGGGGAGTAAGTGATTACATGTAATCTGATTACAAAAACAACTACAACTAATCCGTTACCAGCTAAAATATTGTAATCAGATTACAGATACTTAAAAAAAATATATATTACTAGTTGGATTATATTTAAATTCAGAAAGGATGTTTGCAAAAAAAGACATGACAACTTTCTGTTTTCTCAATGACATTCAATTCAGCATTGAAAATAGGCACCATTTAAAAAAATATTGTAATCAGATTACAGATACTTAAAAATATATATATATATATTACTAATTGGATTATATTTAAATTCAGAAAGGATGTTTGCAAAAAAAGACATGACAAATTTCTGTTTTCTCAATGACATTCAATTCAGCATTGAAAACAGGCACAATTTTAAGTTTGTTCCACCTGAGCGAATCTGACCACAAGTCAAAGACCACTATGATGACAAACCAAATGCGTTTGATGGATCCTTTTCATCTTCTTCTAATGTCTCTTAAGGGTAAAGTAATCCAAAAGTAATCAGACGTTACTGTGTTTGGGTAATCTAAAAGTTACATTACTGATCATTTTGGACAGGCACTGTAACTAGTAACTGTAACGGCTTATATTTAGAAAGTAACCTACCCAACCCTGGTTGTTGATGCCGGTTTAGCTGTTGGCCCCTTCTCACAACAGTCTGACAGTGTCCACAGTGCAGCATCAGTGTTCAGCTCACGATGCACTGGTCCAATTAGCCCCCAGGGGCTCTCTCCGAGCAGCTCCAGGGGGTGTCTGGCCTGGATGACCGGCACAGGGGGATGACAGAAAATCCCCCTCAACCAGCAGACGCAAATCACCGGGGGCATTACCCAGTTGCATGTATGGAGCAATCCGTTAGTGTTCATCCGAGGGGTACGAGAAACAATCTTGCTTCAACAATTTCTTCTATCTGCCTGACTACCTTTCTCTCTGGACCTTGGTTTCTCCTCCCTTTCCTGGAGATATAAAATTCCTGAGGAGAATATGGAAGTTTGTTCGCAAATACAAGTAGTACATCCCTGAACTTCGTTGGAATCAATGTTTCTCTGCCTTCTGAAACATGGAGGTGTTTCTCTGCCTTTTGAAACATGGAGGTGTTTCTCTGCCTTTTGAAACATGGAGGTGATTCTCTGCCTTTTGAAACATGGAGGTGTTTCTCTGCCTTTTGAAACATGGAGGTGTCTCTCTGCCTTTTGAAACATGGAGGTGATTCTCTGCCTTTTGAAACATGGAGGTGTTTCTCTGCCTTCTGAAACATGGAGGTGATTCTCTGCCTTTTGAAACATGGAGGTGTTTCTCTGCCTTTTGAAACATGGAGGTGATTCTCTGCCTTTTGAAACATGGAGGTGATTCTCTGCCTTTTGAAACATGGAGGTGATTCTCTGCCTTTTGAAACATGGAGGTGATTCTCTGCCTTTTGAAACATGGAGGTGATTCTCTACCTTTTGAAACATGGTGTTCCTCTGCCTTTTGAAACATGGAGGTGATTCTCTGCCTTTTGAAACATGGAGGTGATTCTCTGCCTTTTGAAACATGGAGGTGATTCTCTGCCTTTTGAAACATGGAGGTGATTCTCTGCCTTTTGAAACATGGTGTTCGTCTGCCTTTTGAAACATGGTGTTCCTCTGCCTTTTGAAATATGGAGGTGTTTCTTTGCCTTCTGAAACATGATGTGTTTCTCTGCCTTCTGAAACATGGAGGTGATTCTCTGCCTTCTGAAACATGGAGGTGTTTTTCTGCCTTCTGAAACATGATGTGTTTCTCTGCCTTCTGAAACATGGATGTGTTTCTCTGCCTTCTGAAACATGGATATGTGTTTCTGCCTTCTGAAACATGGAGGTGTTTCTCTGTTTTTTGAAATATGGATGTGTTTCTCTGCCTTTTGTATACAGTCAGGAGAATTTGAGCTATTGGTAAAAAAAAGAGTAGAAAGTTCTAATGAGCCATGTCCTTCTCTGGTGTTAGTGTAGACCGGCTGTCTCTCACTATGAGCTGTGGACAGAATACTAATTTATGACTAATGGGGTGCCTGTCTCTCGCGCTCTCACTCTCCAACCCGCTTCCTCTCTATTTCTCCACCTTTCTTCCTCCCTCTCCATCGTTCTCATCTCTCCTGTCTCTCCTTCTTTCTCTCTTCCTCTCTCTCTCCTTTCTCTCTCATTTCTCTCTCTTCCTCTCCCTCACTCTCTCTTCCTCTCCCTCTCTCTATCTCCCTCTCTCTTCCCCTCTCTCTCCTTCTTTCTCTCTCTCTCTCTTCCTCTCCCTCTCTCTTCCTCTCCCTATCTCCCTCTCTCTTCCCCTCTCTCTCCTTCTTTCTCTCTCTCTCTTCCTCTCCCTCTCTCTATCTCCCTCTCTCTTCCCCTCTCTCTCCCTCTCTCTCTCTCTCTCTTTCTTTCTCTCTCTCTCCACAACAAACACAGTATGTGTGAGCCATAATCCACCACATTGAAGACGCAACTTCAAGCACATTAAAGATTGTTTCCTTAGTGAGGGATTTGCAAAGGGATTTCTGAGCCACACAAGTCAGTCTGGGGGAATTTAGTGGGAGGTTTAATGAGGACAGGGATAAAAAGTGTTCTTGAATGTCCCCCTGAGGCGCTGCTGAAGGCAACCCTCCTCATAGTTGTTGTGATCCTGAAGCTCTGATCACCTTTTGGTGGGTACTAGCACCGCTTTGGTCTTAGCTCCATAGAGTGGGCTTACCTAATCCCCCCCTAGCCATTCTATGTGGTAAAGTTATCAAATCATTCTCTCACTCCTGAACGCAGCCCTCAAAGAAATAAAAACATCCCAGAACGCTATCAGCTTGTGAATGTCTCCACAGAGTCCCATTAAAACCTGGTGAGATTTAAATGGAGTAGGATTAAGCTCCATATTTAACGCACAAAGTCTGATTACATTTGACTTTAACAAGGACTTTGAAATATAGCTTTTTGCAACATCTCCAATTCAGGCAACTTTAAAAACAGCCGTCATCCATAACTGATGCAGATTTTAAAAAAGAAAAACAAGTGCAGAACTAGGCAAAGATAAGAGGATGTCTGGCATTGATTGCAGGCTTGATCATGTACATGCAACGTATGCTCTTGTTTTTAACAAGAATTGATCAAGTCAGAGACAAATACAAACAGATTATTGATAAATGGATTGGATCTAATGTCATTTGTGATGATGGTCTGTTGGCAACATCCTTACATTCATCATAATCATTCATCAATCAGCTTCAAAATCATCTCCGCATCACAGTATATCGAATATAGGATGTCTAACTTAATTCCATCAAAACTTTCCATTTGAGCCGTGCAATGCCTTGTCATTAGGCTATTATCCCCATTCCACTGCATCTCTCCTTTGCATTAGTCATCCTATTAGCAGTGAGAATGGAATAAGAAAACAAAGTGGTAGAATGCTGCAGGATACTGCTCGCGCTCAGTTAATGTTTCCATTCACCTTGAGTGGACTGGCCACATCAGTGGAAATGGCTCTCAGTTGTGTCTGTCTGTACAGCCGTACAGCCTACCTGTCAAGGGCAGACAGACTGACAGTCCCCTAAAGACGGACTATGGTTCATCAAACCAATATGGGGAGTATTCTTGGTCGGTGTCTCGATCATTTTCTGTATTTCCTTTTTAGCCCTGCACTGTTTATGCCTGACGACAGTCTCCTTTCTGATTAACAGTGGCCATAATATTGAATAAAATCCTCTACGGTGGATCGAAGTAACTCAGCCACAGTGCAACTAAAAGGTCAGGTAAATACAATGAGATTAGCATTGATTGCCTTTATAGATTTGAACATTTTAGATTTTTGCATTGGAGGTGGCACATAGACTGTATGTCATGTTATTGTGCCCTCAAGGAGTGTTAAATGTTATATAGGCACCTCTATTGCCAGGAAAGGTTGCTGAAAGGGATATGGATAGTTGCATTTTCCCAATATGCATAAAAGGACACATTTAATGTTGTTTGTAATGGATTGTTGCATTTATATAGTGCATTTAAATGCATCAGTGAGCATGTGTAGTACTTGGAGAGATTCCCTAATACCATATGGAGAAAAGGTTACTACTGGCCCTCCAGTACCACCTCCAACAACAGCAACTACACTTTCTGATGTGGTCTCCCATCCAGGGATTAACCCAGCCCTACCCTGCTTAGCTTATGTAAACCAGTCGATTTTAACAATGCAATGTACTGTAAGGATGGATGGATTGTCACTATGTAGAATGTGCTTCATGATTGATGAATGGCTCTGAATCTCACTTCTACACACCACATACAAGAATCTATACCGCCACATGACACAGACATGAAAGCATAGATCCCTACATCTCTTCTTCTCGGTCAATTATTCCACTGACTTGCCCCCTTTCTTTCTTTTACTTACTCTCTCTCTCTTACTCTCTCTTCCCCTCCTCTCTCTCTCTCTCTCTCTCTCCTCTTTTGCTCTCCCCCTCTCTTTCACTCTCTTGTCTCTCACTCTCTCTTCCCCTCCTCTCTCTCTCTCTCTCTCTCTCTTCCCTTCCTCTCTCTCTATCTCCTCTCTCACTCCCTCTCTTTCCTCTCTCTCACTTGCTCGCTCTCTTTCCTCTCTCTCTCTGTCCTCTCCCTCCCTCCCTATCCATCCCTATCTCTCTCTCCATCTCCCTATCTTCTCCCTCCTGTGATCTCTCAGTTCATTAGACAAACACAAACAGGCTGGTCCCCCATGGTGTGGTAACTGCAGCCTGTACACACAAACACAGAAAGTTTCTTGCTCTCTCTCTCTTTCCGCTCTCTCTTGCTCTCTCGCACTCTCTCGCGCTCTCTTGCTCTTACTCTCTCTTGCTCTCTCTCCCTCTCTTGCTCTCTCTCTCTCTTGCTCTCTCTCTTTGCCCTCTCTCACTCTTGCTCTCTCTCTATCTTGCTCTCTTTCATCTCTCTCTCTCTTGCTCTCTCTCTTTTCTCTCTCGCTCCTGCTCTCTCTCATTCCTCTCGCTCTTTCCTCGCTCGCTCGCTCTCTCTCTGTCCTGCTCTCTCTCTTTCCTCTCTCTCTCTCTTTCCTCTCTCTGTCCTGCTCTCTCTTTCATCTCTCTCTCTCTCTCTCCCTCTCTCTTGCTCTCTCTTTCCTCTCTCTCTCTGTCCTCTCCCTCCCTCTCCATCCCCATCCCTCTCTCCATCTCCCTATCTTCTCCCTTCTGTGTTCCCTCAGTTCATTAGACAAACACAAACAGGCTGGTCCTCCATGGTGTGGTAACTGCAGCCAGTACACACAAACACAGAAAGGGAGAAATGCTCATCCTATACACACTCAGACACCAGACTCCAAACTTCTATCAAAACAGACACTGGACTCCAAACTTCTATCAAAACAGACACTGGACTCCAAACTTCTTTCAAACAGTCACTGGACTCCAAACTTCTATCAAAACAGACACTGGACTCCAAACTTCTATCAAAACAGACACTGGACTCCAAACTTCTATCAAAACAGACACTGGACTCCAAACTTCTTTCAAACAGTCACTGGACTCCAAACTTCTATCAAAACATACACTGGACTCCAAACTTCTATCAAAACAGACACTGGACTCCAAACTTCTATCAAAACAGACACTGGACTCCAAACGTCTATCAAACAGACACTGGACTCCAAACTTCTCTCATGGCACCAGTCACAGTCAACAGGACTGGAGGGAGGCTTTATTTGCATTCTATTCCACAGACACAAATATCTGATTCAACTTGACTGATTACATACGCATGCATGGGAATGCACACATGTGCAGGCACACACACACACGCACAAACACGCACACGCACACACACGCACAAACACGCACACACACGCACACACACAAACCCTGTCAGGTCACACATTGAGTTTTCCTTTCTTGTGTAATTGGTATTTACAGACAGACATCACCCCCCTGACCTATGACTTCACCAGCAGTGTGGGCCAATCAGAGGCCAAGGGATGGTGCCAGGAGTATGCCAGCCAAGCTGTGACTGTGGGAGACTAATGAACTAATTGATCAGGGTGGAAGGCCTCTGGCCGTCATTGTTCCTCAGAGGATCATACAGCCAATGAGGCAGATACAAGGGCCAAACCACAGGCGCTCCACAGGACGCCACAGTCACAGTTAGATCTTTATATTACCACGGGCAAACTAGCTATCCACAATATAGGTACTCCACAGAAAGTTCATATTCATTCAATTCCTACGAATATATTATTTGGCCATTGGTGGGAAGGTGGTCTGAATCTGAAGTTTGATGTACATGGTTATGTGATTCGAAGTCTGTCCCATCAAACACACAGTAAGACAAAAACACAGACAGACACACAAACAGATGGACACAGACATGATGCACCCATCAGATTCCTCCCTACAAAGAGACTCTGTCAAGCAATGGGCCAATGGCAGATTTCAAAACTGTGAAATTCATTTTCTCATAGCTGGATTTAAGGATTTTCAGTAAGCCAGAAATTGTTGCGGTTTTGTTGTAATGAAATAGCCGTCTAATTGATGTCTCAGAATATGTCTTAGAATATGTGCATTTCCTCAATATAACATTTAACCATTTAAACGACACAGCCCCTCAGCTTAGACTAAATCCCATACCATGATTACCTATGGACATTCTGAGAAGATTTGATGAAATAGAGAGCCAGTCATTTCTTAGTATCATAGTATCTTAGTAGCCTCTTCTAGCTCTGTGATAGTGGATACTGTTGACCCTTATCTATCTTATTGCAGGGTCCCAGCTGATGGCTCTAGTCTAGCTACAGTACCAAACAGCATACAGCCCATGCACTTCCGAGCTCAGCCTGGTCCCAGAACTGTTGTGCTGTACTGACAACTTATGAGGTTGTCGTTGGCATGACGACAGCCAGAGAGGGCTATTCGGTGAAAACAGGGGAAGGGGCTTCTCAGGGCCTAGACTGGGGTCCGTCTCTGGTTTGGGTCTGACAGCCCTCTTCCTCCCTACCTCTCCAGACCCCATCAACAGCCTCTGTGTTCAGCCTACATGTGATGTGAGAGGTCAATGTGTACACCACAAGAATGAACCAGCCACTCAAAGTGGGGATCTTTGTGCATTTTCCTTATCCCTGCCACTCTCTCTCTCTCTCTCTCAGCCACTTACTCCCTATAGACCGGACCTGGCTCCTTTGAGACCGTGACCCTTCCCCACTGTGAAGCAGCCTTCTTAGGCATCTCACAGACCATTCTATACCTTATTGCTCCAGGTCTTCCATGGGTGAAATACATGGGTGAAATGCATTGGCTTTGTGTTCCATGCTAAATAGCATCTCTCAGTGTTGCACATAGAAAGTGTTTGAAATGTAAGGGACAACATAACATTGAGGGAAAGCAGGATCCGTAAAATGTGCCTTGCCTTATCTTCCTCAAATGGCAGCCCTTTCATAAACGCCAGTGCACATTGATAAATGGGACTTGTTATGTGAGAGTTAGCTCACCCTCCTGGCTTCCATCCGGGCAGCTCAGCTCCACCTCGGGTCTCTCAATGAGCTTGACTTCCCACTGACCAAAGCTGGTTTCTCAAGCTCATCTCTCCACCTATTGCCTCATGTTTAATCTCCCAGCTCTTTCATTAGGAACACACCATGTGTTACTTCTAAAGCAATGAAGTGGCCAAAGCTCATTTAAATCTAGATCGAGACCAGGGCTCTTTTGTACACAGTAGGAATGCCAGAGATGTTGGTCGAAGTTGGGGTTCCTATACCAGGGGTGTACATAACTATGGCAACACAGGCGCAAGGTCTGCTCAACCATAGGAGTGCTACAATACCGATGCCCTCAGTTTCTCATTCCAGTCAGGCCTGACCCAAATTACAATATCCTGGGAAAAACCCTGTCCCCAACAACACAGATACGCACGCACATGCACGGCCACGCACAAATACGCTCTGTCAAACACACTCACATACACTGCAAGCATAGGTCTTTATAAGAGGACACCAAACGAAGCCAATAAAATGATATGCTTGGAGAATGAAGGGTTATGTTCTGGTGGGCGTGCACCTCTGTAGAATTGTGAAACTTGACTGATGGAGTGATTCAAGCAGTTGTGCTACAATATGAAGAAAAACGAAATATCTTTATAGACTAGAGGAAACATAGATGCTCTTAGAAGTCTTGAAGTTTGCAATGAGTCCTACAGCATTCTAAGTATTTGGATAAATGCTACTTTTGGAGTAAATCCCTTACTGTAATGCAAACACTAAATGTTACAGGGAGATGGTAAACACAAAGCCCTGCAGCTCTCTCTACTATTGTCATTTCCTCATGAGCTTGTTTTGAGCTTCTTGTTCTTTACTGTTTTATTTGTTACATTTACATTTAAGTCATTTGGCAGACGCTCTTATCCAGAGCGACTTACAAATTGGCTGAATTCACCTTATGACATCCAGTGGAACAGCCACTTTACAATAGTGCATCTAGATCATTTAAGGGGGGGGGAAAAGCCTGAAAGAGAAATATATCCAGTTTAAATTATACATCCTTTGTAATTGAAAAAACAAGAGCTTTTATGTTCATATACCTGATTAGACCATAGAAAACACACAATCAACATGGTTTACAGTAAAAAGGGATACAAAAACAACACCCATAACTTGTGGTGATTAGTATCTGCAACCATAAATTATAATCGAGATATCCAAGGAAAAAAACTTCACAAAAAGGTTCTCGAGCGATACTTTGGTTTGTCGCAGTGTTTAGTGTATTATTAGCCTGGGATGTGGCACGACATCCAAAACAAAGCCAGCCTGAGAACACTTACTACACAGAGAGTTAATAACGATGCTGCCAACTCAAAGACACCAGTTCCACTATCCCACAACACAAACACCCCCTACGCTCCTTCTGCCATCACTAATTGTCCATATCTGTCTAGGCTACAGTTGGATTGGATCTGATTGAGTCTCGGCCCATTCATACTCCACAGCCTCCCAGCATTGCGAGTCCCTGCCTGCCTCTCACAGTTCTGAAATCTCCCTCCTCATCTCAGCCCCAATAGCTTCACACACCACAACTCTCCTGGTCACCCAACTACCACCACACATCCAAGTGTGCACCCTGCTCCAGTTATAAGTACTTACTTTGAACTGGAGGTCTGGTGGTTGTTCCAACGCTTTGCAATAGTTTGTGAGAACTCTCCTCTCATCTGCTCCTCACCCCTGCTGTCAGTCACTCTCTAATTCTCTCTCTCTACCTCCCTCTCTTTCTTTCACTTACTCTCTCACTCTTGTCTCTCCACAAAGCTGTTTTCTCTCTCTCTCTCCCCCCTCTCTCTCTCCCTCTCTCTCTTCCTCTCATTTCTGTTGCTGAGAGAGGAGGGCGTTCTTAAAAGCTTGGTTTCCTGACTCGTGATCAGGATCTCATTGCCACAAGGTCACTCCAGGGACGGCCCGCTTGGCAGGGGAACAGCACTCAGAGAGAGAGAGAGAAGAAGAGAGAAAGAGGGGGTAGAGAGGGAGACAGGAGGGAGGAGAGGGAGCACTTAGAGCCAGAACTGGAGCTATGGAGTCACACTGGGGACAGAGATAGAGCGAGAGAGAGAGAGAGAGAGAGAGAGAGAGAGAGAGAGAGAGAGAGAGAGAGGTTGGGTTGAGTTGGGTTGGGTTGGGGTGGGGTGGGGTTAGCTACAGATGGGCTCTGACAGGATAGCCCCAGTCATCTAATATGCAGTAGTTATATAAACAACATAAAGAACAACATGGACAACAGCATGGAGAACAGTACCCATACAGGAAAAAATATTTTTCAATATATTTAACGTCACATAAAATGTATTTCAAATACACTAACGGTTAAAAGTTTGGACACACCTACTCATTCAGGGGTTTTTCTTTATTTTACTATTTTCTACATTGTAGAATAATGGCGAAGACATCAAAACTATGAAATAACACATTTGGAATCATGTATTAACCAAAAAAGTGTTCAACAAATCAAAATATATTTTATATTTGAGATTATTCAAATAGCCACCCTTTGCCTTGATGACACAGCTTTGCACACTCTCTCAACCAGCTTCATGAGGCAGTCACCTGGAATGAATTTCAATGAACAGGTGTGCCTTCTTAAAAGTTCATTTGTGGAATTTCTTTCCTTCTTAATGCATTTGAGCCAATCAGTTGTGTTGTGACAAGGTAGGGGTGGTATCTTTTGATCGGTAGTGTACATGTACATACATTTGCATCTTTGCTCAAATGCATGTAATGACTGACAATATTCCAGAAATGAATGACAGTGACACCTAATCTACCGGGTGGTCAAAGTGGTTCCTATGTCAGCTTCTTAAATTACTGATTATGTATTGATCAATGGTGATAATTATTTTTGGTCCACTAAGCCCAAAATTGTTATGGTAAGTAATGTACGTTTGATTTCACCTAAATGTAACATTCTGTCATAAAGAGCACGTTCAACTTTATAAAATGTTCCCATCTCAAAATAAAAAATGTATTACTTCAGCTTAATTAAATAATGACAAAAAAGGGAAGCTATTTTTATAATTTTTGTATTTGAGTTATCGGTTTAAATAAAAACGATTATTCGTACAACACTCCACAATATGTCAAAATGTTGGTGTAAGTCTTGTGCTTCCAATGAGTGGTATTATATGGATCTACAGTGGATGGTTAGCTGAGTTATGGTGTGTTTGTATCCAAGTGGGGAGTGGGAATTTACCACATTTGGGGAAAATCCACTTGAATGGCCCTCAAACTGGTAATTACTAGTTAAATCAGCCACGAATCCCTTTGTGACAGGGGGAAAGGAAGCTTGTTGACTGCAGCAGGGAGAGGCAATTTTTTTTTGGGCATTTCTAGCCTGTCTATCTATGGGTAACAGGATTAATTTGTTATGTTCAACTCACTCAGTTTTTTTTACCATAAAGCACCAGAAAATGGCCAAAAAGAGTAGAACCAGCTCACCTGCTTTTACACTATGATTTGACCCATACCTTTTAAAAATAAATAGTTTCTTAAAACAATTCAGTTCATGTTCCAGTGTTGACCTTAAAATGAGGGACAGATGTAAATGAATCACTAATCACTGGAAATAAATAAAAAATCTTCAGAAATAACTTTCTGTCAAAGCAACAAAATAACTAGGGCTTTACAATGATGGTGAAAACTTGAAGTATTTTGTGGGGTTCATGGGCTAAAATCTTCCTAGACGTCTCAGAGGGTCCACGGAGATACATGTCAAAATTCAGAATTTTGTCACTTTAGCCTTTATTGAAAATCATTGAAATATTTCCTGATGTATTTAACATATATTGTGATATAGACTTTACATATGTATACGTACATTTATATTTTATTTAACACAGTTGAAATGCATTCCAAAATATATTATGGAATGTATTTAAAATATATATGTATTTAATATATATATTTTATATATACATTAAATATAAAAAATTGGCCAAATAATTTATAATTTGTATTTTATTTAACACAGTTGAAATGCATTCCAAAATATATTTTGGAATGCATTTCAACTGTTATTTTTTATATTTAATGTATCCTTAAAAGGTATATAAAAATATATGTATTTTTATTTCAATATGAGTATAGTCAAAATACTATTGAGTGATAGGAGTTTGGATCAGTTAGACTTTAACTGGTATCATTCTCAATCGACAGCACTGTACTTCTGTCGACTACAACTGCGTTCAACAAAGTAACTTTCTGAAAACTCTCCCTCTTCTCAATTAATTTCAGTTCTAATTTGCTGTGGGATCCTCTTAATGGTGGCACTTTAACAAGTTGTAGGAGGATAATCACGTCCGCTGCAGAGCAGATGGCTGCAGATGACCTTATAGGAAGCGTTGCCCCCTGTTGCAGCTGGTTCCGACCGGTTTCGACAGATTACAGCACACTGAATCAATAACGTGTCATTAACGCTAGATATTCCACAGCCCATGCACAATACTGACGTCAGACTGACACTGTCTATACAGACAGGCATGTGGGCACAAATACACACAACACACACACACACACACACACACACACACACACACACACACACACACACACACACACACACACATTGAAAAAACAGCCTTGTGTTTCATAACAGGAGCTTGAGCCTAGACATACTATTAGACAGGCCTTTGATGCTGGTTTCGAAGTATTTATCCGAATGTTTGTTTAATGTCTGTTTTATCAATCCACGTTCTCATTTGAAATCAAACATCTGTTTGAAAAGACCTAGTCTCTTTATGGAATGTATTTAGATTGTTGGAAAGTGCCTTTCTCTACCGCATTAGACAAAGGGAAAGGACTGAGGATTGTCCAATCTATAGAGGAGGACCCACCCTGTGTTGCTGGTAGAGGAAGAGGAAGCTATGCACTGCATTATATGCTTAAAATACCCATTTGAAGCATCAGCTCACATGCAGCCTCTTCTATCAGTGTCACACATAGTTAAAGTAACTCGTTAATTTGAGACATTCATCAGGAGAACATCATCAGTGGTCATTCGTCAGTATGAGTCATGGTCCCAGGTGGTGATATGCCACTCCACCATCCACTTCCTTCCTTCTCATATTCTTCTCATCAATAATGAACTCACTCCATTTGCTCCCCTCCCCTAAGTGTGTTATATGTCCCAGTATGTCCCTCTTGAGCTCTTTTAATGGTGCCATTTTCATCAACTTATTGAATGAGAAATGAGACGCGATGAATTCGAGACGTGATGAAAAAGGTCTCGGTCAACACCAGCCGTTTTATTCTATTCATTCAACCGAGAACAACTGTGGATTCACCATTATCTCAGGGCACCGCTCTCAAAAACACAATTGAAAAACGTTGAAAACTGCTCTCCGGCAGGTCCAGTTCCTACCTCATTGTTTTTCATCAGTTTAAACTGGTTGTTGGCCCTATGAACCTGGCAGAGTATAAGGTTTTTTTGTACCATTAAGTTAGCCCCATCCCATCCCTGTGTCACGACTTCCGCCGAAGTTGGCTCCCCTGCCTGTTGGGGCGGGGCTCGGCGGTCATCGTCACCGGCCTACTAGAAGTTGGCTCCCCTGCCTGTTGGGGCGGTGCTCGGCGGTCATCGTCACCGGCCTACTAGAAGTTGGCTCCCCTGCCTGTTCAGGCGGTGCTCGGCGGTCATCGTCACCGGCCTACTAGAAGTTGGCTCCCCTGCCTGTTGGGGCGGGGCTCGGCGGTCATCGTCACCGGCCTACAAGAAGTTGGCTCCCCTGCCTGTTGGGGCGGGGCTCGGCGGTCGTCGTCACCGGCCTACTAGAAGTTGGCTCCCCTGCCTGTTGGGGCGTTGCTCGGCGGTCGTCGTCACCGGCCTACTAGAAGTTGGCTCCCCTGCCTGTTGGGGCGGGGCTCGGCGGTCATCGTCAACGGCCTACTGGAAGTTGGCTCCCCTGCCTGTTCAGGCGGTGCTCGGCGGTCATCGTCACCGGCCTACTAGCCGCCACCGATCCCTTTTTCCTTTCCTGTTTGTTTTGTCTTATTAGTTGCACCTGTGTCTATTTGTGTTTGCTTGATGGGCTTCCTTATTTAAAGCTAGTATACCCGCCTTTGTTTTGTGCGGGATTATTCTTGTGTTACGTGTGTGTGTTATTAGGTGTGTTCGTGCTCTGGACCTGGTACCCTGTGTTATGGGGTGGTCCATATTTTCCGCGCCCTGTGTTGTGGGCATTACTTTTGGTGCCGTATTAAAGTGCACTTTTTCCTGTGGAACTCTCTGCTCTCTGCGCCTGATTCTTCCTCACACACCTAGTCCCGCGTGACACCCTGTTTCTACCATTAGGTTAGCCCCATCCAACCCCATCCCTGTTTCTACCATTAGGTTAGCCCCATCCAACCCCATCCCTGTTTCTACCATTAGGTTAGCCCCATCCCACCACATCCCTGTTTCTACCATTAGGTTAGCCCCATCCCACCACATCCCTGTTTCTACCATTAGGATAGCCCCATCCCACCACATCCCTGTTTCTACCATTAGGTTAGCCCCATCCCACCCCATCCCTGTTTCTACCATTAGGTTAGCCCCATCCCACCACATCCCTGTTTCTACCATTAGGTTAGCCCCATCCCACCACATCCCTGTTTCTACCAATAGGTTAGCCCCAGCCCAATCCCACCCCATCCCTGTTTCTACCATTAGGTTAGCCCCATCCCACCACATCCCTGTTTCTACCATTAGGTTAGCCCCATCCCACCCCATCCCTGTTTCTACCATTAGGTTAGCCACATCCCACCACATCCCTGTTTCTACCATTAGGTTAGCCCCATCCCATATCTGTTTCTACCATTAGGTTAGCCCCATCCCATATTTGTTTGTACCATTAAGTTAGCCCCATCCCATCCCTGTTTCACCTTTAGGTTGGCTCCCCTGCCATCCCGGTCATCTGTTTCTACCATTAGTTGGCTCCCCTGCCTGTTGGGGCATCCCGGTCATTCACCGGCCTTTTTGCCATTCAGGCGGTTCGGCGGTCCCATCCTATATCCCCTGCCTGTTTCGGTCACCACCGGCCTTAGTTGGCTCCCCTGCCTGTTAGCCCCATCCCATAGTTGGCTCCCCTGCCTTTTTCGTCACCGGCCTACTATTATGGCTCCCCTGCCTGTTGGGGCATCCCATATCTGCCTACTGGAAGTTTTCCTGTTAGGCGGTGTTAGCCCCATCCCAACCACATCCCTTTTCTTTCCATTTGTTTTGTCTTATTAGTTGCACCTGTGTCTATTTGTGTTTGCTTGATGGGCTTCCTTATTTAAAGCCATCCCTTTGTTTTGTGCGGGATTATTCCGTGTGTGTGTTATTAGGTGTGCCCTGGACCCACTGTGTTATGGGGTGGTCCCATCCCTGTGTTTCTACCATTAGTGCACTTTTTCCTGTGGAACTCTCTGCTCTCTGCGCCCCATTCTTCCTCCCGTGACACCCTGTTTCTACCATTAGGTTAGCCCCATCCAACCCCATCCCTGTTTCTACCATTAGGTTAGCCCCATCCAACCCCATCCCTGTATCTACCATTAGGTTAGCCCCATCCCACCACATCCCTGTTTCTACCATTAGGTTAGCCCCATCCCACCACATCCCTGTTTCTACCATTAGGATAGCCCCATCCCACCACATCCCTGTTTCTACCATTAGGTTAGCCCCATCCCACCCCATCCCTGTTTCTACCATTAGGTTAGCCCCATCCCACCACATCCCTGTTTCTACCATTAGGTTAGCCCCATCCCACCACATCCCTGTTTCTACCAATAGGTTAGCCCCATCCCGCCCCATCCCACCCCATCCCTGTTTCGACCATTAGGTTAGCCCCATCCCACCACATCCCTGTTTCTACCATTAGGTTAGCCCCATCCCACCCCATCCCTGTTTCTACCATTAGGTTAGCCCCATCCCACCCCATCCCTGTTTCTACCATTAGGTTAGCCCCATCCCACCATATCTGTTTCTACCATTAGGTTAGCCCCATCCCATATTGTTTGTACCATTAGGTTAGCCCCACCCCATATTTGTTTCTACCATTAGGTTAGCCCCCCCACCCCATATCTGTTTCTACCATTAGGTTAGCCCCATCCCACCCCATCCCTGTTTCTACCATTAGGTTAGCCATTAGGTTAGCCCCATCCCCCAGGTTAGCCCCATCCCATATTTGTTTCTACCATTAGGTTAGCCCCATCCCATATCTGTTTCTACCATTAGGTTAGCCCCATCCCATATTTTAGCCCCATCCCATATTTGTTTCTACCATTAGGTTAGCCCCATCCCATATTTTTTTTACCATTATGGTTAGCCCCATCCCATATCTGTTTTTTCCATTAGGTTAGCCCCATCCCAACCACATCCCTGTTTCTACCATTAGGTTAGCCCCATCCCACCCCATCCCTGTTTCTACCATTAGGTTAGCCCCATCCCATATCTGTTTCTACCATTAGGTTAGCCCCATCCCATATCTGTTTCTACCATTAGGTTAGCCCCATCCCATTTCTGTTTTTACCATTAGGTTAGCCCCATCCCATATCTGTTTCTACCATTGGGTTAGCCCCATCCCATATCTGTTTTTACATTTACATTACATTTAAGTCATTTGGCAGACGCTCTTATCCAGAGCGACTTACAAATTAGGTTAGCCCCATCCCACCACATCCCTGTTTCTACCAACAGGTTAGCCCCATCCCACCCATCCCTGTTTCTACCATTAGGTTAGCCCCATCCCACCCCATGCCTGTTTCTACCATTGGGTTAGCCCCATCCCATATCTGTTTCTACCATTAGGTTAGCCCCATCCCACCCCATCCCTGTTTCTACCATTAGGTTAGCCACATCCCACCACATCCCTGTTTCTACCATTAGGTTAGCCCCATCCCATATCTGTTTCTACCATTAGGTTAGCCCCATCCCATATTTGTTTGTACCATTAGGTTAGCCCCACCCCATATCTGTTTCTACCATTAGGTTAGCCCCATCCCACCCCATCCCTGTTTCTACCATTAGGTTAGCCCCATCCCACCCCATCCCTGTTTCTACCATTAGGTTAGCCCCATCCCATATCTGTTTCTACCATTAGGTTCGCCCCATCCCATATTTGTTTTTACCATTAGGTTAGCCCCATCCCATATCTGTTTCTACCATTAGGTTAGCCCCATCCCATATTTGTTTTTACCATTAGGTTAGCCCCATCCCATATTTGTTTCTACCATTAGGTTAGCCCCATCCCATATTTTTTTTACCATTATGGTTAGCCCCATCCCATATCTGTTTTTTCCATTAGGTTAGCCCCATCCCAACCACATCCCTGTTTCTACCATTAGGTTAGCCCCATCCCACCCCATCCCTGTTTCTACCATTAGGTTAGCCCCATCCCATATCTGTTTCTACCATTAGGTTAGCCCCATCCCATATCTGTTTCTACCATTAGGTTAGCCCCATCCCATTTCTGTTTTTACCATTGGGTTAGCCCCATCCCATATCTGTTATTGAACTCCAACTACCCGGTCAACATTCCGCGTCGTTCCACAGGTAGTATCACATTTTCATTTCACTTCATTACAGTACAACGGTTTGATTTGTTTGATCGTAGCTAGCCAGCTACATAGCCGTCTTTGTATCTAAGACAATTGTGTAGTCTAGAGCGATTTTCTAGGTTAGCTGGCCAGCTATTGTCGTTCTTCTAACGTAGCTAGCCAGCTAGCCCCCGAATAGCAGCACTGTAGTAACTATTACAGTACAACGGTTTGTTTTTGTTTGATCGTAGCTAGCTAGCTACATAGCCGTCTTTGTATCTAAGACAATTGTGTAGCCTAGAGCGATTTTCTAGGTTAGCTGGCCAGCTATTGTCGTTCTTCTAACGTAGCTAGCCAGCTAGCCCCCGAATAGCAGCACTGTAGTAACTATTACAGTACAACGGTTTGTTTTGTTTGATCGTAGCTAGCTAGCTACATAGCCGTCTTTGTATCTAAGACAATTGTGTAGCCTAGAGCGATTTTCTAGGTTAGCCAGCCAGCTATTGTCGTTCTTTTAAAGTAACGGAACGCAATCAACCTTGCTAGCTAGCCAGCTAGCCCCCGAATAGCAGCACTGTAGAAACTATTACACTCGACGGAACGACTTGATTAGTGTAGTGTCAACATCGCAGCCACTACCAGCTAGCCTACTCCAGCAGTACTGTTTCATTTCAATCATTTTAGTCAATAAGATTCTTGCTACGTAAGCTTAACTTTCTGAACATTCGAGACGTGTAGTCCACTTGTCATTCCAATCTCCTTTGCATTAGCGTAGCCTCTTCTGTACCCTGTTAACTATGTGTCTATCTATCCCTGTTCTCTCCTCTCTGCACAGACCATACAAACGCTCCACACCGCGTGGCCGCGGCCACCCTAATCTGGTGGTCCCAGCGCGCACGACCCACGTGGAGTTCCTGGTCTCCGGTAGCCTCTGGAACTGCCGATCTGCGGCCAACAAGGCAGAGTTCATCTCAGCCTATGCCTCCCTCCAGTCCCTCGACTTCCTGGCACTGACGGAAACATGGATCACCACAGATAACACTGCTACTCCTACTGCTCTCTCTTCGTCCGCCCACGTGTTCTCGCACACCCGAGAGCTTCTGGTCAGCGGGGTGGTGGTACCGGGATCCTCATCTCTCCCAAGTGGTCATTTCTCTCTCTCCCCTTACCCATCTATCTATCGCCTCCTTTGAATTCCATGCTGTCACAGTTACCAGCCCTTTCAAGCTTAACATTCTTATCATTTATCGCCCTCCAGGTTCCCTCGGAGAGTTCATCAATGAGCTTGATGCCTTGATAAGCTCCTTTCCTGAGGACGGCTCACCTCTCACAGTCCTGGGCGACTTTAACCTCCCCACGTCTACCTTTGACTCATTCCTCTCTGCCTCCTTCTTTCCACTCCTCTCCTCTTTTGACCTCACCCCTCACCTTCCCCCTACTCACAAGGCAGGCAATACGCTCGACCTCATCTTTACTAGATGCTGTTCTTCCACTAACCTCACTGCAACTCCCCTCCAAGTCTCCGACCACTACCTTGTATCCTTTTCCCTCTCGCTCTCATCCAACACTTCCCACACTGCCCCTACTCGGATGGTATCGCGCCGTCCCAACCTTCGCTCTCTCTCCCCGCTACTCTTTCCTCTTCCATCCTTTCATCTCTTCCCTCTGCTCATACCTTCTCCAACCTTTCTCCTGACTCTGCCTCCTCAACCCTCTCTCTTCCCTTTCTGCATCCTTTGACTCTCTATGTCCCCTATCCTCCAGGCCGGCTCGGTCCTCCCCTCCCGCTCCGTGGCTCGATGACTCATTGCGAGCTCACAGAACAGAGCTCCGGGCAGCCGAGCGGAAATGGAGGAAAACTCGCCTCCCTGCGGACCTGGCATCCTTTCACTCCCTCCTCTCTACATTTTCCTCCTCTGTCTCTGCTGCTAAAGCCACTTTCTACCACTCTAAATTCCAAGCATCTGCCTCTAACCCTAGGAAGCTCTTTGCCACCTTCTCCTCCCTCCTGAATCCTCCTCCCCCTCCCCCCTCCTCCCTCTCTGCAGATGACTTCGTCAACCATTTTGAAAAGAAGGTCGACGACATCCGATCCTCGTTTGCTAAGTCAAACGACACCGCTGGTTCTGCTCACACTGCCCTACCCTGTGCTCTGACCTCTTTCTCCCCTCTCTCTCCAGATGAAATCTCGCTTCTTGTGACGGCCGGCCGCCCAACAACCTGCCCGCTCGACCCTATCCCCTCCTCTCTCCTCCAGACCATTTCCGGGGACCTTCTCCCTTACCTCACCTCGCTCATCAACTCATCCCTGACCGCTGGCTACGTCCCTTCCGTCTTCAAGAGAGCGAGAGTTGCACCCCTTCTGAAGAAACCTACACTCGATCCCTCCGATGTCAACAACTACAGACCAGTATCCCTTCTTTCTTTTCTCTCCAAAACTCTTGAACGTGCCGTCCTTGGCCAGCTCTCCCGCTATCTCTCTCAGAATGACCTTCTTGATCCAAATCAGTCAGGTTTCAAGACTAGTCATTCAACTGAGACTGCTCTTCTCTGCATCACGGAGGCGCTCCGCACTGCTAAAGCTAACTCTCTCTCCTCTGCTCTCATCCTTCTAGACCTATCGGCTGCCTTCGACACTGTGAACCATCAGATCCTCCTCTCCACCCTCTCCGAGTTGGGCATCTCCGGCGCGGCCCACGCTTGGATTGCGTCCTACCTGACAGGTCGCTCCTACCAGGTGGCGTGGCGAGAATCTGTCTCCTCGCCACGCGCTCTCACCACTGGTGTCCCCAGGGCTCTGTTCTAGGCCCTCTCCTATTCTCGCTATACACCAAGTCACTTGGCTCTGTCATAACCTCACATGGTCTCTCCTATCATTGCTATGCAGACGACACACAATTAATCTTCTCCTTTCCCCCTTCTGATGACCAGGTGGCGAATCGCATCTCTGCATGTCTGGCAGACATATCAGTGTGGATGACGGATCACCACCTCAAGCTGAACCTCGGCAAGACGGAGCTGCTCTTCCTCCCGGGAAGGACTGCCCGTTCCATGATCTCGCCATCACGGTTGACAACTCCATTGTGTCCTCCTCCCAGAGCGCTAAGAACCTTGGCGTGATCCTGGACAACACCCTGTCGTTCTCAACCAACATCATGGCGGTGGCCCGTTCCTGTAGGTTCATGCTCTACAACATCCGCAGAGTACGACCCTGCCTCACACAGGAAGCGGCGCAGGTCCTAATCCAGGCACTTGTCATCTCCCGTCTGGATTACTGCAACTCGCTGCTGGCTGGGCTCCCTGCCTGTGCCATTAAACCCCTACAACTCATCCAGAACGCCGCAGCCCGTTTGGTGTTCAACCTTCCCAAGTTCTCTCACGTCACCCCGCTCCTCCACTCTCTCCACTGGCTTCCAGTTGAAGCTCGCATCCGCTACAAGACCATGGTGCTTGCCTACGGAGCTGTGAGGGGAACGGCACCGCAGTACCTCCAGGCTCTGATCAGGCCCTACACCCAAGCAAGGGCACTGCGTTCATCCACCTCTGGCCTGCTCGCCTCCCTACCATTGAGGAAGTACAGTTCCCGCTCAGCCCAGTCAAAACTGTTCGCTGCTCTGGCCCCCCAATGGTGGAACAAACTCCCTCACGACGCCAGGACAGCGGAGTCAATCACCACCTTCCGGAGACACCTGAAACCCCACCTCTTCAAGGAATACCTAGGATAGGATAAGTAATCCTTCTCACCCCCCCCCCTTAATGATTTAGATGCACTATTGTAAAGTGGCTGTTCCACTGGATGTCAGAAGGTGAATTCACCAATTTGTAAGTCGCTCTGGATAAGAGCGTCTGCTAAATGACTTAAATGTAATGTAAATATGTTTCTACCATTAGGTTAGCCCCATCCCATATCTGTTTCTACCATTAGGTTAGCCCCATCACCACATCTGTTTTTACCATTTAGCCCCATTACATTGTTTCTACCATTAGGTTAGCCCCATCCCACGCATCCCTGTTTCTACCATTATCACCACATCCCTGTTTCTACCATTAGGTTAGCCCCATCCCACCACATCCCTGTTTCTACCATTAGGTTAGCCCCATCCCACCCATCCCTGTTTCTACCATTAGGTTAGCCCCATCCCACCACATCCCTGTTTCTACCATTAGGTTAGCCCCATCCCACCCCATGCCTGTTTCTACCATTGGGTTAGCCCCATCCCATATCTGTTTCTACCATTAGGTTAGCCCCATCCCACCCCATCCCTGTTTCTACCATTAGGTTAGCCACATCCCACCACATCCCTGTTTCTACCATTAGGTTAGCCCCATCCCATATCTGTTTCTACCATTAGGTTAGCCCCATCCCATATTTGTTTGTACCATTAGGTTAGCCCCACCCCATATCTGTTTCTACCATTAGGTTAGCCCCATCCCACCCCATCCCTGTTTCTACCTTTAGGTTAGCCCCATCCCACCCCATCCCTGTTTCTACCATTAGGTTAGCCCCATCCCATATCTGTTTCTACCATTAGGTTAGCCCCATCCCATATTTGTTTTTACCATTAGGTTAGCCCCATCTCATATCTGTTTCTACCATTAGGTTAGCCCCATCCCATATCCCATATCTGTTTTTACCATTAGGTTAGCCCCATCCCATATCTGTTTCTACCATTAGGTTAGCCCCCCATCCCATATTTGTTTTACCATTATGGTTAGCCCCATCCCATATCTGTTTTTTCATCCCTGTTTCCCATTAGGGTTAGCCCCATCCCACCACATTCTACTCATTATTTAAGGTTAGCCCCATCCCAACCACATCCCTGTTTCTACCATTAGGTTAGCCCCATCCCACCCCATCCCTGTTTCTACCATTAGGTTAGCCCCATCCCATATTTGTTTTTACCATTAGGTTAGCCCCATCCCATATCTGTTTCTACCATTAGGTTAGCCCCATCCCATATTTGTTTTTACCATTAGGTTAGCCCCATCCCATATTTGTTTCTACCATTAGGTTAGCCCCATCCCATATTAGTTTTTACCATTATGGTTAGCCCCATCCCATATCTGTTTTTTCCATTAGGTTAGCCCCATCCCAACCACATCCCTGTTTCTACCATTAGGTTAGCCCCATCCCACCCCATCCCTGTTTCTACCATTAGGTTAGCCCCATCCCATATCTGTTTCTACCATTAGGTTAGCCCCATCCCATTTCTGTTTCTACCATTAGGTTAGCCCCATCCCATTTCTGTTTTTACCATTGGGTTAGCCCCATCCCATATCTGTTTCTACCATTAGGTTAGCCCCATCCCATATCTGTTTCTACCATTGGGTTAGCCCCATCCCATATCTGTTTTTACATTTACATTACATTTAAGTCATTTGGCAGACGCTCTTATCCAGAGCGACTTACAAATTAGGTTAGCCCCATCCCACCACATCCCTGTTTCTACCATTAGGTTAGCCCCATCCCATAACTGTTTTTACCATTAGGTTAGCCCCATCCCATATCTGTTTCTACCATTAGGTTAGCCCCATCCCATATTTGTTTTTACCATTAGGTTAGCCCCATCCCACCACATCCCTGTTTCTACCATTAGGTTAGCCCCATCCCACCACATCCCTGTTTCTACCATTAGGTTAGCCCCATCCCATAACTGTTTTTACCATTAGGTTAGCCCCATCCCACCCAATCCCTTGTATGGCATGGGGCAGTCCCTAGGGTGTGTGTGTGTGTGTGTGTGTGTGTGTGTGTGTGCGTGCGTGCGTGCGTGAGCGTCTATCTGATGAAACCAAATGAAATCCCCCGTTAACCCCGTTGTGCCGCTCCCTCTATGACATATGGAACACCTACCTACCCAAGGCCCAGAGACCCGGCTGTCATTCGCTCTGTCATCTCCCAGACACAAATACATTGGCTGGGAGAAAATTGCTGAGCAGAGAGCAATATTGTTGGGGAAACATCGCTAAAAGGGAGCATACGGTGGAAAGGGAGAATAACTTATTTGTTTTCTTTCATTCTTGCAAATGTTCCATTTCTGCTATGTGTCTGAATGGAAATTGAGATTGCACTTATTTCTGGGTCGAAAGGAGTCTAAACTCCTCTACCTTGATGGAAGCCGAGAGTCCATTCCGAGTGGAGTGGAAATGACATAAATCAGCCACGCAAACAGAGCCATGCTGACAGCTAACACTCTGGCCATTGAGGACAGGTAACTCCATGCATCTCGATCAGACCAGCACAGAGACAGGCTGGGCTGCCACTGTCTGGCAAGCTTGTCCTCTCCAGTGTCACACAGCACAGCAGAACAGCAACACACTGTGTTTAGATAGAACACATGAGATCCATCTCTTCTGTCTGGATCCATACTACACAGTACTACATACTACACCATACTACACACACTTATCAACTTTAGGTCCAACAGAGACAGCAAGAGAACAAATTGAGAAAATGTCTAGACCAGTCTCTGACCGTCTGTGTGATTGAAAGTTTTGAACTAAAATGTATGGTCCAACTTCAGCATGTGGACGTCATGCCCCCCCCACACCCCCATCTAATTTCTCTTACACACACAAACAGACTGACTTCATACAAACACATTTGGAGCACCTCTGGGGCACTGGCAGAGACTGAGATTGGACAAAACCAAGAGGGGTGGGGCCTAGGGAATGGAACCCATTAATACAGGTGAAAGTGATGGCAATCTGTTGACCCAATCATTGAGGAGTTCTCAGGGGGTAACTCTGTTCTTCACTACATGTCACCGTGGAACGTCTAAAATCTATCAGCCTGGTGATTACATGTCAGTGTCCTTCGGTGCTCTTTGGATACATTTATTTTTTTTATCTATTAAGACGCTCAGAATCCGATGACATCTGCTCTTCACTTCATAATTGCCTCCAGGACAATGGCCAAATTAGTATCTGGCTGACGATGTTAATCGCCGGCTACAGTGAGCTCCAAAAGTATTGGGGCAGTGACACATTTATGTTGTTGTGGCTCTGTACTTCAACACTTTGGATTTGAAATGATACAATGACTATGATGTTAAAGTGCAGACTGTCAGCTTTAATTTGTGGGTATTTTCATCCATCTTGGATACACTGTTTAGAAATGACAACCCTTTTTGTACATAGTTCCCCCATTTTAGGGGACCAAAAGTATTGGGACAAATTCACTTATATGTAAATAGTTAAGTATTTGTTCCCATATTCATAGCATGTAATGACTACATCAAGATTGCGACTCATTTGCTGTTTGTTTTGGATGTTTCAGATTATTTTGTGCCCAATAGAAATTAATGGTAAATAATGTATTGTGTCATTTTAGAGTCACTTTTATTGTAAATAAGAATAAAATGTATTTGTAAACACGTCTACATTAATATGGATGCAACCATGATTACGCATAATCCTGAATGAAACGTGAATAATGATGAGTGAGAAAGTTAGAGGCATAAATATCATACCACCCCAAAAAATGCTAACCTCCCCTGTTATTGTAATGGTGAGAGGTTGTCTTGGGATATGGTATTTGTGGGTCTTTAACTTTCTCCCTCATCATTACTTTGGAGCACACTGTATGTGATTTGAGGGTCTGTTGGCTAGCAACCAGGCTGGATGTGTCACAGGATCCACTCCAATCCTGAAAAACCGCACACAATCTGACAGGTTGGCAAACATGTCAAAGACGAGGCCACTCAGTTCCATGTTGTTGGATGTTTCACTGGCTGGAAAACAAATCGGTTCACAATACAATATTTTCTTATCGGGATCAAGTCCTCTCCAACGCAGTTTAAAATCCAACATTTTTTATGGCCCTTATTAATTCAAAATGAAGTAATGAAAGAAATTCTATTATGCCAATTTCATTTCAAAAGATTCTCAGCTGCATAAAAAAAATCATGAGGTCTCGGCTGAGTATTAATATTTATGTGTCTGTGCCACTGCTTCTAAAAGTAAAGAGGGCCTTTTCTAACCCACCCAAGACCCTTATCAGCATGATGTTTCCCTATAATGAAAGCCTTCGCAATGCACTTTCTGAGGAACATTTTGTTGTTCTATATTATGCAAAAGTCTTTCAGGTCGACATGTACTCTTTCTTGAATATACTACAACTACTATCACAACTACTACTACTGCTGCCTCATTGTATCATATGAATAGGATGCCCAGTTCAAAGTGAATTTCTCCCTGTGTCAAGGGATTTTACTACACAATGTATTACAGTTTGAACTAAATATTCCTAACTGAATGTACCTCTGATACTGATCCAACTGAAGCCTTCTCTCTTGTACCCAATCAGACAGCAGACACCATGAATCCTGGTCTAGTGCTCCCAGTGAACTGATTCCTGATGCTTCTGTGGACCAGTGTGGGATCTGACAGCTCCTGATGTGCTGCCCTTCTCCCCTGTCTCGAGAACCCAGAGCCTCGAAAGCCCTGGCTGTTTCAGGTTGCAATTGGATGGAAGGAAAGTTAATTTAGCCCTGACAATTAATCTGCAGGAGCCAAACACCCCGTCTGGCTGTTGAAGTGTGACAGCGCTGGCGAAGCAGCAGCAACAGCCAGCCTGGACGGGTGCAATCTGTCTCTCTGTTCGACACTCTCACCCAGTCGCCATGCGCTTTTCCATCTACAGACACCTCAGAAACTCATGCATTTTTAATGGCTTATTTCAATGTGCAAGGATGCCATGTGTTTGTTCTTATTAATGGGTTTTCAATCATATGCAGCAGAACTATAATTCTAAATGTTTTATTTGAGGGTCAATTTTGTAAACAAAAATTAATTTTGCAGTCAAACAAAGTTAAACAATCGCTTCCTGCAAGAAAAGAGGTTGTATTAATTAATTGTTTTTTGGCATTCAAATACAAGTTCTACTTCAGTCTTCTGGGATCGGGAGGATGATGTACCTACACTAAAATAATGACTAGAGCTGCAAGCACCGCAGGACTGGGTGTGAGAGGGAGAGGGGAGAGAAGCAGAGAGAGAGTGTGAGAGATAGATGAAAAGAGAGAGGGGCAGAAAGTGAGAGGGGGGCAGGTCTTGCAGTATTGTATCACTGCTTATAATTGAAATCTATACCCTGAGGTGACGAAAAACCTCTGTTAGATATGTGATTTATATGTGTTCTATCTTCCAGACTTTTCTTAATCACACTCGAAGATTTCTCCCCAAAATATCTCAATATAATCTGGTGAAATATTGAAAACAACTCATATTTTGTTTGTGTGCTCTGATTATGAATCCTCTGTTTAGAACAAACTTCAGACATGTTTGTGCATTATTCTGTCCTATCACAATGTCATATCTCACTCTTTCTCTTCTTTCAAAGTACATTGTAAACATGACAAATCCAGTAAAAAATAATAATTTTCATTTTCACATGTATCTGCCTAATATGCAGTGTTGTGTTCTCAGGCTCAAGCTCGATTAAAATACATACATCCAATTACTGTGGAAGTCTGAACTGGAGCCATGTGGTAGAAATGCTTCTCTCTGTCATTCTAATAAGAAGATAATGGTTACACCTCCTACAGTGCACATTGTAACTAATGTACAGTATGCACCCTACACATCCATATGTCATCTAGGAATGCTCTTGATTGGCCCATGTGACTACACCAGTCCCTTCATAGCATCAGAGGAAATGAGCCATTCATAAAGAATAGGGTTAACAGTGCTCCCAGATGTCTGCTGCACGTCCACGGACACAGACAGACAGTAGCATTAAACCGTGGAGGAGGAAAACCTCTGTGTTTCTCTGAGCGAACTGTCAGTGATCTTGGCAGCAGACTGAACACTGAGATTAGTGCCAGTGAACACTGAACAGAGAGTTAAGGTGGATCAAGCCTGACTTGGGCTGCTACAGATGATGGAACCTTGGGCCCTCGGGAGCATTCCACAAGCTCTGTTTTTGGTTTGGTCAGTTTTCTCTTTCTTTGTCATTTTTGTCTGTTGCCACTGGGTTTGGCTGTTTGCTCTCAGGTCTAGCCTTTTATCTTGTCTATGTAAAGGGCTGGAGAGCGAGACAGAGATGGGGCTGTGACCAGGAAATGAACCCCTCTATTCAGTATCACCTGAAGACATTGAGGAACTGTCTCTCTCCGAAACACTCATGTTGATAGCTGCTACGTGGCAGAAGATGCAGATTAGACATACGATTTACCCTCCTCACCCCACCCTTCCCCCTCCATTCCTGCCACAGAGGCAGACAGAACAGTGACCTGTAAATGGTGTGATACACTCAGTGGTGGGCCGTCAGGGCCAGCAAGGCCTTCTCTGCTGGCCTAAACATCATCAGAATATATATTTTTTGTAAATATATTTTCCCACAAATATGTATTAAATTATTCCCCAGAGTAAGAGTTACACTCTTCATTTCATAGCGTTCCTCTTGGTTGCACTGCTTCCAGCCTCAGGTTAAGATTTGGAGGGCTGGTCTTTATGTTAGATCTTTTATCCAATCATATTCAGCCATCATGTGTTGCCAGGGGTCTAAAATCTGCCCTCGGGCCTTCAGAATCAACAGTGCGGGCGCGTGTAGCTTAAAGTGAATGGAAATTAAAATTTAGTGTCAACCAATCAGCTTTAGAGTTGGCTATTGTACCCCTGCTGGCTGGCTCCAGTGTTACACAGGAGCCAGCTAGCAGGCGTAGTGCCTGCACGTCTTTTGATTGGATTACCAATATTGAGAGGCAGGTCTTATATGGGCAGGTCTCAGAACTAGGAAACTGAAATTGATCAACTAATTAATTTGCGTACTACTAAGCTGTTTTTTTAACCCACAATGGCGGAAGGAGAAGATATCGATTTGGTCGAGGATATAATTATAACGCCATTCTCAAGACAAACTTTTCAAGAAAAGTTAGACATTGTCAGGAGAGGTAGTCGCCGACACTACAAAGCCTGTCACAGGCGGGAAAGGGGTTCGTTCGCCACTTTCAACCATGGACGCTATCAATGACTCACAGGCTCCGAGAAGCACTGCAAACTGTACTGCTGGGAATGCCTATTATTTGCAGGTGATCGTTTTGGTGTTTGGAGCCACACTGGCTTTGCAAACCTGAGTTGTCTAACCAAGGCAGGAATGAGACACCAAAGTACGGCTGGGCACTTACAAGCAATGGTGCTTTTGAAAACTTTTGGGGACACCCGAGTGGATCTACAGCTCAACGAACAAGCGCGCAGGGCAACGAAACTGCACAATGAAAAGGTATTGTACTCTTCTCCTGCAATTCTCTGAATAAAAATGTAACTTTCAAGGTGACGTAACACCTAGTTATACTGTGTGTCTGTCTAAATGTATAGTGTCTAGAGCCATGGCATCATAATGATGGTAATAAGAGGTGGATTAATTCGGGTGGGACTGTGTAGGACTTCACTGAAGGCCCAGGCCCCAGAACCACGGCACGCTACTGTATACACTCCTTCTGGTTGCCTTGCTGTGCTTTATAAAGAGTATCTTTCCATGCAGTTTATATAGAGAGCAATGCCCCCATAATAAAACACTTCTGTCTCACTCCAGCTGATCACTGGACATCAGTGATAGGAGAGAGGGGCCTGCAGTGGAAATCGATTGTAAAATAAATGACCACAGGCAGCATAGACATCGCCGGAGGCCTGAGGAGAAAGAGGGCGAATCTCCATTCCTTCTAAACTCCTTTGTGAGACAAATGTAAAAATGATTTAGAAAATAATACTAATAAAGTTATAAGAATCCAAACCTAGCTAAAGTTAATAATCAGATGGGGATGACATCAAGCGCTGGTGTTGTTTATGGCTTTTTTTCACTACTAGGGCGTGCTGCTTCTTCAGCAGGCACTGAATTGTTTTTGATTGGCACGGGGCATCAGGCTCTCATTTCTCCTCTCCCAGCCTCCTCTCCAAATCAATGGAGTGTATAAACAGATCAGTTTAGTGGGATGGTGCCTCGCTGTTCACAGGTGCTCACTGTCAATCCAGCCAGTACAAAAGTAAATACAAATTCATAGCATTGACACACAGCAAGTGCCTCGGTAATCTTTAATCAGTCTTCCTCAACCAGCAGTTTGGGTTAGATTCAAGACCAGACTAGAGCAGATTCATGGTAATGGATACTGTAACATCAAACCATTACAATGGAAATTAACATTATTGGTGGATTGTGTTTGCATTCAGATGTCAGAGTTTAATTTGACCTACACTACCATTCAAAAATCTGTTTCACCTGTCCTTGCGATTGTCTCCACCTCCTCCATGTGTCGCTTATTTACCCCAGTGTATTTATCCCTGTGTTTCCGGTCTCTCTGTGCCAGTTCGTCTTGTATGTTTCCAAGTCAACCAGCTTTTTTCCCGTTCTCCTGCTTTTTAAATTCTCCTTTTTCTAGTCCTCCTGGTTTTGACCCTTGCCTGTTTCTGGACGTTGTACCCGCCTGCCAGACCATTCTGCCTGCCTTGACCACAAGCCTGTCTGCCACTCTGTACCTCCTGGACTCTGAACTGATTTTGACCTTTTTGCCTGTCCACGACCATTCTCTTGCCTACCCCGGATTTGGATTAATAAACATTGTAACACTCCAACCATGTGCCTCCTGTGTCTGCATTTGGGCCTTGCTTTGTGCCTTGATAGAAATGTTGTTCGGATGAAAGAAGCAGCTTCATTAAATAGTACCCACAAAACACCAGTCTCAACGTCAACAGTGAAGAGGCGACTCCGGGATGCTGGTCTTCTAGGGAGAGTTTCAAAGAAAAATCCATATCTCAGACTGGCCAATAAAAATAAAAGATTAAGATGGGCAAAAGAACACAGACACTGGACAGAGGAACTCTGCCTAGAAGGCCAGTATCCCAGAGTCCTCTTCATTGTTGACTTTGAGACTGGTGTTTTGAGGGTACTATTTAATGAAGCTGCCAGTTGAGGACTTGTGAGGCGTCTGTTTCTCAAACAAGACACTCTAATGTACTTGTCCTCTTGCTCAGTTGTGCACTCCTCTTTCTATTCTGTTTATAGCCAGTTTGCGCTGTTCTGTGAAAGGAGTAGTACACAGCGTTGTACCAGATCTTCAGTTTCTTGGCAATTTCACGCATGGAATAGCCTTAATTTCTCAGGACAAGAATAGACTGATGCGTTTCAGAAGGAAGTCCTTTGTTTCTGGCCATTTTGAGCCTGTAATCGAACCCACAAATGCTGATGCTCCAGATACTCAACTAGTCTAAAGAATAACAGTTTTATTGCTTCTTTAATCAAAACAACAGTTTTCAGGTGTGCTAACATAATTGCAAAAGGGTTTTCTAATGATCAATTAGCCTTTTAAAATGATAAACTTGGATTAGCTAAAACAACGTGCATTTGGAACACAGGAGTGATGGTTGCTGATAATGGGCCTCTGTATGCCCATGTAGATATTCCATTAAAAATCAGCCATTTCCAGCTACAATAGTCATTTACAACATTAACAATGTCTACACTGTATTTCTGATCAATTTGATGTTATTTTAATGGACAAAAACTGTGATTTTCTTTCAAAAACAAGGACATTTCTATGTGACTCGAAACTTTTGAAAGGTGATGTATATTGTCACAGCAAAATATTCCTTCAGCAACAGGATTGTAAAGTTTAGTCAATATTGTTGCTTGATCGGTGGTTAAACTATTAGCTGGACAAAAAAGTAGGATACAGGAAAAGTACAATACTGTTAATATAACCATGTGTTAGTGTGAGTTTTCAGTGAATTAATGGAAATCACAGAAGCTCATCTGCATATCCGGCGGCTGAGGAAAATTCTCAGCAACAGAAGAGTGATCAAATTAAGATCCTATCTCTGTAGTTGTGTGTAGCCTACATGTATGGAGGTGGATGGAGGTGGATGTATAGTATCTGGTGAGTGATGTCATCACTCAGAACACTTCTGGTAGGACTTAGAAAAACAAAGGTTATGAAACAACCTGGGACGTCAGAGTGAGTGACATAATCTCTAATCTAATGGCACTGCTTCCCAACTAATCCCACATAATCCACTGTAATTACGGACAATAAAAAGGGAACTCTTTAAACATGGATTTTAACTTTGATCACAATATTCAGAGCTCATTTCGATTATTAATGAAAATCTATTCACAACTCAAATATGAACGCTTTGAAGTGCGCTGGGTGTGCATTAATTTCCATGGCAATATGGAATATTGTAAAGATTACACATTATTGTACAATAGAACTAAATAAAGGCAGATTTAGCTTTAATCCCCAGTTTGATGAGAATGAAGTACCACAGAGTTGCTTTATTTCATTTCATTTGAAACTTCTCTCAGGGCTGAAATATACTGTAACTACTGTTATTAATATATCTAGTATTATTACTAGAGTTAATATCCGTGCAGGATACTGGAACTTGACGTGTTCCCATCAAATTTCAGTGGGGTCACCCGTGGTCAAAGAGGGTGGCCATTTTGTTTTCACGACGCCTTTCTTCCTCTGGTTTTCAATCTGCAGGTGTTGTTAGAATGATACACTGTTTGTGTTCAGTAACAGCTTTAATAAGTGATTTTTGCATACTGGGGGTCAGACAGGGCAGCGTCCAGACACATTGACATGTTTATTAGTCTGTTAGCATACAGATGAGGTCGTCTGGTGCTGGTGGTTCTGTGCTCTTCTCTAATGAGGTTGAGAGGAGGTCTGCTCTGAGCAGGGGAGTTCCACACCGCATTGACCTTTACACCCCACACAAAAACCCATCACAAGGGTCTGTGTCTGACGGCAAACAACCATCGCACCATCCACCCAGCGGACGCCATACATCAATCACCCTGTAAGTGAGGTCACTATGTGTGTCAGAGACTAGCCTGGTGCCACATCTGTTTGTGCTGTGTAGCCTACTATGGTGGTTGTTATGCCTGCCATGCTTGCAACACCTGGCATATCAACAACTATAGGAGTTGGCTATAGAGCAAAAACAGATCTGGGACCAGGGCTAGGCAGAGACAGAGAGAGCGGTTGCAGCAGTCCTCTCTCTACAGGCACTGATAACCCAAAGAGATTTGCATCACTGTTGTCACGATGATCATGTCACCTCCCTCTCTGCTCTACTGTCTGAGCAGCAGTCAACTGCATCATTCAGAGCTGCCTCACAGCAATGAAACATCATCCTCTGATGTCCATAACTACAAATGGAATGCCACTTACCTGACACCTATAGGGCCTACTACCATTTCTGTAAACCATTGCATATGTATATTTTACTCCCACTCAATATCATTGCATTAGAAATATAACAGCCTCCAATTCCTCTTGGCTAATGGACAGGTTTTTTTGTCACCGTGAATGGAGAAATGTATTTTGATCTTTATGGGCCGCGTTGAAGACTCGTAAAATATACGATTCCGTCGATCGCTCGAGTCAACAGTGCCATTATCCATAGTTTTGTGTTTCAAGTATGGTTATGGATAAAAACGCTGCCAAACACTCAATAACGCATGACCTTCTCTGGGCACCATGGACACCAACAAAACAATTATCTCGCTTCGTTTCCCCCGTCTCTCCGCATCGGCTCATACATCATTGTTTCTCAAAATTTAAACCCTAGCATTAATTTGAGCCGCTGCAAGGCTGGCTCCCGTTCTCCCCCCCCCCCTTTCCCCCCCAGATCAATGGTTGATTGCACTGCTACTATTTTAAACAACAACCCGCCTCTCCTATCTCTTCTCCTCTCATGGCCAGTCCGCTCCTCCAGTCCCAGCCCCAGTCGATACAGATGGCAGTCAGATTATGGCCGTCGTTTATCACGTTGCAGAGGGTAAAATAGGAGACTATCTTTGATAACAACCCTATTAGAGTGATGAAAGGGGACTTTGTTGTTTTATGAACGGTGCAGACACACGAATACACACCTGATGTAGGTATTTCGACATCTTCCATCTGTGACAGTCACAGACTGGAGCCGTCACATGCTGGATGGTCGATGGTCTGTTATGAGCAAGAGAATGAGGGACTACAAACCAGGATTTAAGACTATAGCCCCAATTCTATTTTCTTGTCATTTTCCTCAAATACAATTATTACGAAGCCTTCTAACTTCCTCAAAAACTCAATTTATGTCCCTCTGAAAGGCACTGGGTGATAAAAAATAGACCTTATTAGTTTCTCTCCACTCTCTGCCATCTACTCTTTAATGGACTGGTTCCTCACTACTTTTATGGACACATTAAAACATGTCAACGACTAAAAATCATTAGGTCTTAGAGTTGACATTTACTGGCAGCAGTTCTGCAAGTCATTCAGAGACACATCCCCGGTCCCCCTCGGTATAAATGTCAGATGAATAAGGTACAAAACTAGGGACATCATCCGCACGGTTGTTAAATGACACAACGAAGCGATGCATTCCCCTGCCGTAGCTTGGCAACGGGACCATGTCTGTCCAGCGTCCACCCGCAGAGGAGGAGTAAGGGGACGGGCTGGTTGCCATGAGTGACGGCATCCCGTTTCATTCATCAGCTCCACTTTGGCTCCTTGCATGACAAAGAGGATGTAGGCTACTGTACACTGATGACTGAAACTCTAAATGGACTTAAGCTATGAGTAACTGTCGGTTATACCAGGGCACCACAGTGACGCACCTGTTATGTCACCTGCATGCCTAATCCTCGTTATCTATAGGTTAAAACTCCCTGATGACTCACTCCAACCTTCTACTTCCTCATTGTTTACTGAATGGTACTTTCTCTGCCCTCAGCAGCTCAAAGTATCTTGAGATTTCCTACGCTAACACACTAGTATGACGGGTTAGTGCTTAAAGACTGGGCTGATGCACTTTGGGAGGATAATTTACTGAATGTTACTTTCACTGCCATCTCCCCTCAGTAGGAGGCCAGCGCACCAACTGATCAAATTTAAAACCACTAAGAAATGACTAACAAAAAGCATTAGAACCCCACAATGGCTACGAGCCTGAAGCATTTGACATGGGACAAAGGGTTGCTGGGACCAATGTGAGGTGTGTGAGTTGTAATGTGATGAGGGATGCAGGAGGGCGGCTGTGAGGCTGGGACCGACTGCTAAGATTAAAGGATTATTTGCATTTTCGGTCCCATGGAAACTGTCAAATTCTAAATGGTAACAATCGCTTCCTGCAAGCAAAGAGGTTTATTACTTAAATCCCCCCCATGATCAGTATGGGAAAACGACATATGCAGAGGCCTCACGTCATCTCTTACTCTCAATGTAATCACATATAACAGTGATTTCTCAGAGGAAGGTACATGTATTGTTACGGCACCATCTACTATCCACTGTCTCCAAGGACCCCATCCTGTCATGAATCAACCCCACACAAGTCACGCTATTTCCAGCCAGCGGCAGCGGATGTGTCGCTAAACTCCACCTCCGCTCTGAGACGGATGCACCTGGCTGGTAGAGGTCAATGGAGGATTATATAGTGCCTTTTAACCATTCCCATCTTGTATATGCCCCGCTAGCACACAGTTAATGAGGGCAGGATCCTTTCTCCCAGGGCAGCTCTTAATATCCCCTATCATTGGGGCAGAGGCCCTGTTGTGCCATGATGGAGCATCACAACCATCCATCTTGGCTCTAAAAAGACTCCCAGTTTCCTCTAGCTACTACCTCCTTATCTGCCTTAAGCTGGTCCTCTTCTCTTCACAGTGCGGCCCAGAGCATAGAGCCTATCCCAGCAAACCACAGTGGATTAGGCCCCTCACCATTGACAATTACCATTTCTGCACTGTAGGCCATGTGACCTACTTGGAGACGGTTAATCTGTGACATTGGTTTGGCACCAACCTTTCAGCCCTAATAGAATGGATGCTACCCTAAACACCGTAATCTGGAGATGTCTATGTGATGTGATGTAGTGCCTGCATCTGTGATCTGAATCACATTGTAACGTTTCTTATCTCTCCAGAGTGGGTGTTTCCATAATTGTCCCCAGTCACCATTTCAGGACATTGATGAAAGAAAAAAAATCCATAACATGAAACAATTTCAGGAAGGTGATTGTGAAAACCTTCCTTACACCAGGAGCGCTTTCCTCGCTCGTACCATCACGAAGCCAGAGAAAAAACTAAGAACGATTTGACAACCTTGTAATCACTCTCTCCCTCAGCTAGAGTTTAAAGGAAAGCTTGGGAATAAAAAATGAAAAGAAGAATGAGATTGGGGAGGGGAGAGTGGGTGTGCTGTATTGTCCCGTCAGGTGTGGGTTATTGAATTGATGTTGCTCCTTTAAACTCTATTTGCAGCGGTGGAGGTGGAGGTATACAGGGCTGCACACCCAAAAACAGCTGGGCTCCCAGTGAATCCTGGAGATCTGAAATGTGAGGCCTGGCGACCTTCCAGAGCTCCAAGGAGGATGAAGTCTGAGTCCCAGGCTTCTCACCATTCTCTCCAAATAAGATTGGCCTCACCTCTCATTCGTCCCCATGCAAGCCGTGGGCAAGACTGTGTGTGTGTGTGTGTGTGTGTGTGTGTGTGTGTGTGTGTGTGTGTGTGTGTGTGTGTGTGTGTGTGTGTGTGTGTGTGTGTGTGTGTGTGTGTGTGTGTGTGTGTGTGTGTGTGTGTGTGTGTGTGTGTGTGTGCGCATTCCAGTGGTCAACACACATTTGGCCTCTGAGTAAGAATCCATAAATAAAATGGCTTCTGGGGAAACTTTCTAAACTGAATATTTTTTCCTTGTTTTTTTTTCTCCATTGGTTTCATGTCTGTCTGAGATTGTTGTCAAGAGTTCCTCCACCAATACAGAGAAGGGAGAAAAGAATCAATATGACCGAAAAGGTAACTGGTACTTGGAAGGTCCCCAGCCTGGCCAGTCTGGTGATATTGTGCATTTCATCCAATTTATACGGAGGCCTCAATTCATATGTGAAAAGCAGAAATGAAATTCTCCTCTGATTAAATGGATGTGCTTGAGGTTTATTTCCTTTGACGCTGGTGGTCCTCTACTACTCAGAACGTGAAGGGAATGGAAATGATTGGTCGACACGTCACACAACAATTTCTTTCTGAATAGGAAATATTGATAAAGCATGACATACAGACCAAGCACCATGGTCTTCCTCCATCTCGGGGCTGTAACAATTACAGTTGTGTTTCAACTTGAGGATATTCATCTGCTAATGTCTTCCACTATTTACCCAAGGACTACTCTACAGGCCTGTTCCGTTGGTAGTTATTCACTGTGATCATTTGAGGAGCTCTCTCCCTCCCTCTCTCCCTCCATCTCCATCTCTCTCGCTCATCCTTCCCCTCTACACTTTGCTCTCTTCAGTCCATAAGCACCCTAATAACTAATGGTCCCTCTTCTCACTAGTTACCGTCCACCATTACTGCGTAGCACAGCTGATTAATAGCCTATTGAATCGGTTTACACGAGGCTGCAATAAATGTGACACCGTTATACTATATTGATAACAACATTTAATATGCTCTCAGAGCCATCGGCATCAATACCTTCTGTCTCTCCAGAGGACAAGCTACATGAAGGAGATCCACAGCAGAGTGGCATTGAGACATCGAACCAAGAGGAGGTGGGCATTTAGGGACAGACACTGGGCCCCAGCACCCTGTTCTCTCCCAGGACACTTGGGAGCAGTGCCAGTGTTGTAGTACCCAAGTCCAGGTTAGGGACTTGACTACAACGCTGTGCAGTGCTCAGCACACTGTCATACTGTGCTGTCAGCTTAAGAGGAAGAGGACATTTTGGGAGAGGCACGGGGAACCAGGAACCTCTCCTCTCCCCAGGATCCTTGGCGGAAGTGCACCGCACACTCACACTTTGTACCGTGGAGAAACACTCTTTTCACCACTTTGATCAGGAAATGACTTTTGCACTGCAGGTTAGAAGAACTTACGCAGCAGGTTAGGGTAATTAATGTAGCAGGTTAGGAGACAGAAATCCTGTCTTAACCTGCTACGAAAATCCCTTCGTATCCAATGGGTATGAAAAGAGTCTGTCCTATCAGCTTTGTAACACCCTGATAGAGGTGTGAGACTGGTGGAGGGGTCCTGATACTCTCCAGAAGGCATCTGTCACTGAGACGAGTCCCAGGGAGGATAGTAAGAGAGAACACTGCATGTCAAACTGCCAAAGCTCATTAGAACCTAAAGGGACTGACAGCCATTCTCAGACCCAATGAGGCTCCTAGTTGCCTGGCTGCCTGGGAAAACATTGAACGGTATGAGAGAAATAATGAATCCCTAAGCCTGCTTCCGTCGCACCGCCTCCTTGCCACTCTCCATCTGAGAGAGAGAGAGAGAGAGAGCGAGAAGACAATATTTAGTTGAGGCTGTTGAAATTGCTTGCTAATAAAATGACAGTATCCCTTGGTGTCTCACATATTTGAAGCAAATTAGATTAACTTTAGGACAATTTTTCATCTTGATTTAAAAGTATGATAGATGTAATAACAGCATATTTCATTGGATGACCATGTCTGTATACTTATACACTATTAAGTAATACTACCATGTCTTCACCAGCAGTAAGTAACAGTCTACAATGTAGTTTTTCAATGTTTCACAGTAACAACTGTTTCTCTTTGCAATGTCTGGACACTTACTGACATCTATTGGTAAAGCACAGTTCTCACAACACAGGTACTAGTAGCTACTTGACAAGTTTAATTAGATGTTTTGTTGTTGTGGTATGTCAGCAGTCTGTACAATATATTTCCTAATTGATATTACAAAGGTGACAGCTGCATAGTCACTGTGTATACGGATACCAGTTGGTTTGACAAGACTTGGTCTGACTGATAGATTGTCATAATGTGGGTTGGTAGCACAGGTGGTTGGTGACACCTTAATTGGGGAGGAAGGGCTCGTGGTAATGACTGGAGCGGAATAGGTGGAATGGTTTCAAATACATGGTTTAATGCCATTACATCCGCTCCCTTCCAGCTATTATTAAGAGCAGTCCTCCCCTCAGCAGCCTCCATTGGTTGGTAATATTGTGCATACACCCCTGAGCCAGAGCCTTAGTTTCTGTCGGGAGCAGGCAGAGTGAAATGTGACTAAGTTTTGGTTTTGTTGCCTAGCAACTCTCCATAATGGGAACGACATAGAAACTGCTGGTCATTGTGGGTGGAGGCCATTTCAACACTATCAACCTGCACTTTGTTCCACCAAGCCACCACAACTTACATTGCCAAGTTCTAACATCGAATCAAGGGGAGAGCATTTTGGGACAGACACTGGACCCCAGCACCCTGTTCTCTCACAGGACACTTGGGAGCAGTGCCAGAATTGTAGTACCCGAGTCCAGGTTAGAGACTTGACTACTACGCTGGGCAGGGATCAGCACACTGTCATACTGTGCTGTCAGCTTAAGAGGAAGAGGACATTTAGGGACAGGCACTGGGAACCGCAACCTCTCCTCTCCCCAGGACCCTTGGGAAGTGCACTGCACACTCAGTACAGTGGAGAAACACTCTTTTCACCACTTCGATCAGGAAGTGAATTTTTCACTGCAGGTTAGGAGAACTTACACAGCAGGTTGGGAGAATTAATGTAGCAGGTTAGGAGACTGAGGTTTAAGGTTAGAAAAAGGGTTAAGGTTAGCAAAAAGGCTCTCCTAACCTGCTACGAAAATCACTTCGTTTCGAAGTTGCGTGAAAAGAGTCTGTCCCCTGTACTATCAACTTGGAGCCCCAATGAGTCTCCAAGTGTTATGATGAGCGAAGGGGGGGAACACAAGAGCAGACTCAGAAGAGGAAGCCGGGAAGAATTGAACACAGAGAAATGGGGAGTGCAGAACCGGGGTAGCTCATATGAGTTGCAAAAACCAGGAGTATAGAGCAAGGTTGGAGTTGGCTGAGTAGAACAGGGGAACAGGTCCTGAGGGGAATCCAAGGAAATGGTGGTTGGTGGTGAGACAGGAGCCAGAGAGAGCGGTAACTGAGGTGGCAGGAGTGAGTATATGTAGAGGTCTTGATTTATGGGACGAGTTGCAGCTGGTAGGGATCTGCTCCGACTCCAGCACACCTGTCCACACACACACACACACACACAAACACACACACACGAGAGAGAAAGAGAGAGAGGACAATATTTAGTTGAGGCTGTAGAAATTGCTTGCAAATAAAATTATAGTAACCCTTGGTGTCTGACATATTTGAAGCAAATTGGATTTAATTTAGGACAACTTTCCATCTAGATTTAAAAGTGTGTAACACATAACAGCATATCTCATTGGGTGACCTGTTTGTATACTTATACACGACAAAATAATACTACCACGTCTTCACCAGCAGTAAGTAACAGTCTACAATGTACGTAGTTTGGAATGTGTTTCAAAGCAACAACTGTTTCTCTTTGCAATGTCTGGACACTTACTGACATCTAGTGGTAATGTATTGTTCTCACAACACAGGAACTTCACTAGTTTAATTAGATGTTTTGTTGTTGTGGTATGTCAGCAGTCTGTACAATACATTTCCTAATAGATATTAAAGGTGACAGCTGCATAGTCACTGTGTATACGGATACCAGTTGGTTTGACAAGACAATACTTATTGTCTGACTGTTAGATTGTCATAATGTGGGTTGGTAGCACAGGAGGTTGGTGGCACCTTAATTGGGGAGGAAGGGCTCGTGGTAATGACTGGAGCGGAATGAGTGGAATGGTATCAAATTCCAGTCATTTCCGGTCACAACTTGCAGACTTGTTTTCGAGTTGCTGTGCGTTTTGTTGCCAACCTATTTTGTTACCTGACAACCTTACGTTTTTTACTTTTTAATTACTGTTTATATATTTATTTATTTTTTCCCCCCCAACTTTTTCACTCCGGACGGCTTTATCTGGACACGATTCGTCAGGACCTCTAACAGCCAAAGCTAAGTAGTAACATTAACATGATGCCTTCTAATTGCAGTCGCTGTACTCGCCTTACGGCGAGGATAGCTGTGCTACAAGCCCAGCTTCAGACGCAATCGTTAGGCAAGGGTAATTTCAGTGTAGGAAAGGATGAAACAGCGTCTGTGCCACCAGTAAGTACAGATAGTAGTATAAATCCCCTCGCACGGTCCCCGCAGCCGGACAACTTTCTCACGGTTTCTGGAAGGAAATGCTGTATGAACGCTCAACTGGTGTCGCTCATTCAGCCGACAGAAACTTTCAACCGGTTTTCCCCATTAAGCAGCGAGTCGGAGTCAGAGGCCGAGCCTTCTCTGGTCTCTACTCCTCCCGTTACGGGGTCTGAGACGCCGAAGCTTCCCACCATTAGCTCTGACAAATTGAAAACTCTAGTCATTGGCGACTTCATTACCCGCAGTATTAGACTTAAAACGAATCATCCAGCGATCATACACTGTTTACCGGGGGGCAGGGCTACCGACGTTAAGGCATATCTGAAGATGGTGCTGGCTAAAGCTAAAACTGGTGAGTGTAGAGAGTATAGAGATATTGTTATCCAAGTCGGCACCAACGATGTTGGGATGAAACAGTCAGAGATCACCAAGCGCAACATAGCTTCTGCGTGTAAATCAGCTAGAAAGATGTGTCGGCATCGAGTAATTGTCTCTGGCCCCCTCCCAGTTAGGGGGAGTGATGAGCTCTACAGCAGAGTCTCACAACTTAATTGCTGGTTGAAAACTGTTTTCTGCCCCTCCCAAAAGTTAGAATTTGTAGATAATTGTCCCTCTTTCTGGGACTCACCCACAAACAGGACCAAGCCTGACCTGCTGAGGAGTGATGGACTCCATCCAAGCTGGAGGGGTGCTCTCATCTTATCTACCAACATAGACAGGGCTGTAACTCCTCTAGCTCCACAATGAAATAGGGTGCAGGCCAGGCAGCAGGCTGTTAGCCAGCCTGCCAGCATAGTGGAGTCTGCCACTAGCACAGTCAGCTCAGCTATCACCATTGAGACTGTGTCTGTGCCTCGACCTAGGTTGGGCAAAACTAAACATGGCGGTGTTCGCCTTAGCAATCTCACTAGGATAAAGACCACCTCCATTCCTGTCATTATTGAAAGAGATCATGATACCTCACATCTCAAAATAGGGCTACTTAATGTTAGATCCCTTACTTCAAAAGCAATTATAGTCAATGAACTAATCACTGATCATAATCTTGATGTGATTGGCCTGACTGAAACATGGCTTAAGCCTGATGAATTTACTGTGTTAAATGAGGCCTCACCTCCTGGCTACACTAGTGACCACATCCCCCGTGCATCCCGCAAAGGCGGAGGTGTTGCTAACATTTACGATAGCAAATTTCAATTTACAAAAAAAAAAGACGTTTTCGTCTTTTGAGCTTCTAGTCATGAAATCTATGCAGCCTACCCAATCACTTTTTATAGCTACTGTTTACAGGCCTCCTGTGCCATATACAGTGTTCCTCACTGAGTTCCCTGAATTCCTATCGGACCTTGTAGTCATAGCAGATAATATTCTAATCTTTGGTGACTTTAATATTCACATGGAAAAGTCCACAGACCCACTCCAAAAGGCTTTCGGATCCATCATCAACTCAGTGGGTTTTGTCCAACATGTCTCTGGGCCCACTCACTGTCACAGTCATACGCTGGACCTAGTTTTGTCCCATGGAATAAATGTTGTGGATCTTAATGTTTTTCCTCATAATCCTGGACTATCGGACCACCATTTTATTACGGTTGCAATTGCAACAAATAATCTGCTCAGACCCCAACCAAGGAACATCAAAAGTCGTGCTATAAATTCACAGACAACACAAAGATTCCTTGATGTCCTTCCAGATTCCCTCTGTCTACCCAATGATGCCAGAGGACAAAAATCAGTTAACCACCTAACTGAGGAACTCAATTTAACCTTGCGCAATACCCTAGATCACATATGTCAGAGTCAAGGCCCGCGGGCCACATCCGGCCCGCGAGAAGGTTTTTTACGGCCCCTGGGATGATCTTGATTTATTATTAGAACCGGCCCGCAGTGCAGCAAGCCGGCAGCCCGCAGATATTTTTACACGCACCAATACTACATTTCCCACAATGCAACGGTGACGCACCGAGCAATAACCAAACTGACTCTGTGGGAGACGCAGATGCGGAAAGAAAATTTGAGCCACTTTCCCAGCTGCCAGACCATGAAAGAGAAGCTCTCTACCAGTGCTCCCGAGCGCACAGTTGGCTGATAAAATAGGTATGCTTGCCGCTGACTTTCGACGCCGATTTGCTGACTTTGAAGCACAAAAGCAGGTTGGAACTGCTCGGTAACCCATTTGCTGTTGACGTGGAAAGCTCACCACCAAACCTCCAAATGGAGTTGATTGACCTCCAATGCAATGATGCACTGAGGGCAAAATATGCGGCAGGGTGCTGCGGAGTTCGCCCGTTTCCTCCCCGACACAATGCCCCAGCTGCGCATCCAGGCTGCTCAAACGTTGTCTATGTTTGGCAGCACATACCTGTGTGAACAACTTTTTTCTTTGATGAACCTGAACAAAACATCACACAGAAGTCGACTTACTGCTGAACACCTCCACTCAATTCTGAGGATTTCCTCAGCTCAGAGCCTTACCCTGAACATTGATGAACTTGTGGAAAAGATGGGACACCACCAAGTATCACCCTCAACCTCAAACAAGTGAACATTACTGTGCAATCACATATTTAGAGTTTTTACTCAGTTCAAGTTTAAAAGTTAAAGTTTAATATTTGTTTTCACTGCATGTTACTTCTCCTTAAACAAAGTGTTGTTTTTGATTAATAGATTTTTGCACTTTATTTTATTGTATTTCAATCCAATTATATTTTAAAAATATTTCAGTTGAGTGGATGATAGAAAATTGCTATTATTGTTTTTTTCTTTGAAGTAAATTTAGCCCACTTTTGCTAAAATAGAAAATATAGGCTACTGATGGTGCCTTGAATACCGGTTTCTTTCATTTAATGTTCATGTTATGGGGATTTTTATATAAAGGAAATTTGTCTTTTGTGTCTGTTGAAAATTAAAGATTACTGACAGAGCCATAAGAAAATATTGCTTTATTTATCTGATCATATTGGAATATATTTGTTAGGTTTTCAGTAGGTTCAATTAGGTTCACTAGACTATATGCGTCATTTAAAAATTTTTCAATGAACATTCGAACAGTCCGGCCCTCGGCTTGTAGCTAAATTTTTTATTTGGCCCTCCGTCCATTTGACTTTGACACCCCTGCCCTAGATGCAGTTGCACCCCTAAAAACTAAAAACATTTCTCATAAGAAACTAGCTCCCTGGTACACAGAAAATACCCGAGCTCTGAAGCAAGCTTCCAGAAAATTGGAATGGAAATGGCGCCACACCAAACTGGAAGTCTTCCGTCTAGCTTGGAAAGACAGTACCGTGCAGTACTGAAGAGCCCTTACTGCTGCTCAATCATCCTATTTTTCTAACTTAATTGAGGAAAATAAGAACAATCCGAAATTCCTTTTTGATACTGTCGCAAAGCTAACTAAAAAGCAGCATTCCCCAAGAGAGGATGACTTTCACTTTAGCAGTGATAAATTCATGAACTTCTTTGAGGAAAAAATTATGATTATTAGAAAGCAAATTACAGACTCCTCTTTAAATCTGCGTATTCCTTCAAAGCTCAGTTGTCCTGAGTCTGCACAACTCTGCCAGGACCTAGGATCAAGAGAGACGCTCAAGTGTTTTAGTACTATATCTCTTGACACAATGATGAAAATAATCATGGCCTCTAAACCTTCAAGCTGCATACTGGACCCTATTCCAACTAAACTACTGAAAGAGCTGCTTCCTGTGCTTGGCCCTCCTATGTTGAACATAATAAACGGCTCTCTATCCACCTGATGTGTACCAAACTCACTAAAAGTGGCAGTAATAAAGCCTCTCTTGAAAAAGCCAAACCTTGACCCAGAAAATATAAAAAACTATCGGCCTATATTGAATCTTCCATTCCTCTCAAAAATCTTAGAAAAGGCTGTTGCGCAGCAACTCACTGCCTTCCTGAAGACAAACAATGTATACGAAATGCTTCAATCTGGTTTTAGACCCCATCATAGCACTGAGACGGCACTTGTGAAGGTGGTAAATGACATTTTAATGGCATCGGACCGAGGCTCTGCATCTGTCCTCGTGCTCCTAGACCTTAGTGCTGCTTTTGATACCATCGATCACCACATTCTTTTGGAGAGATTGGAAACCCAAATTGGTCTACACGGACAAGTTCTGGCCTGGTTTAGATCTTATCTGTTGGAAAGATATCAGTTTGTCTCTGTGAATGGTTTGTCCTCTGACAAATCAACTGTAAATTTCGGTGTTCCTCAAGGTTCCGTTTTAGGACCACTATTGTTTTCACTATATATTTTACCTCTTGGGGATGTTATTCAAAAACATAATGTTAACTTTCACTGCTATGCGGATGACACACAGCTGTACATTTCAATGAAACATGGTGAAGCCTCAAAATTGCCCTTGCTAGGAGCATGTGTTTCAGACATAAGGAAGTGGATGGCTGCAAACTTTCTACTTTTAAACTCAGACAAAACAGAGATGCTTGTTCTAGGTCCCAAGAAACAAAGAGATCTTCTGTTGAATCTGACAATTAATCTTAATGGTTGTACAGTCGTCTCAAATAAAACTGTGAAGGACCTCGCGTTACTCTGGACCCTGATCTCTCTTTTGAAGAACATATCAAGACTATTTCAAGGACAGCTTTTTTCCATCTACGTAACATTGCAAAAATCAGAAACTTTGTCCAAAAATGATGCAGAAAAATTAATCCATGCTTTTGTCACTTCTAGGTTAGACTACTGCAATGCTCTACTTTCCGGCTACCCGGATAAAGCACTAAATAAACTTCAGTTAGTGCTAAATACGGCTGCTAGAATCCTGACTAGAACCAAAACATTTGATCATATTACTCCAGTGCTAGCCTCCCTACACTGGCTTCCTGTCAAAGCAAGGGCTGATTTCAAGGTTTTACTGCTAACCTACAAAGCATTACATGGGCTTGCTCCTACCTATCTCTCTGATTTGGTCCTGCCGTACATACCTACACGTACGCTACGGTCACAAGACGCAGGCCTCCTAATTGTCCCTAGAATTTCTAAGCAAACAGCTGGAGGCAGGGCTTTCTCCTATAGAGCTCAATTTTTATGGAACGGTCTGCCTACCCATGTCAGAGATGCAAACTCGGTCTCAACCTTTACGTCTTTACTGAAGACTCATCTCTTCAGTGGGTCATATGATTGAGTGTAGTCTGGCCCAGGAGTGGGAAGGTGAACGGAAAGGCTCTGGAGCAACGACCACCCTTGCTGTCTCTGCCTGGCCGGTTCCCCTCTTTCCACTGGGATTCTCTGCCTCTAACCCTATTATAGGGGCTGAGTCACTGGCTTACTGGGGCTCTCTCATGCCGTCCCTGGAAGGGGTGCGTCACCTGAGTGGGTTGATTCACTGATGTGGTCATCCTGTCTGGGTTGGTGCCCCCCCTTAGGTTGTGCCATGGCGGAGATCTTTGCGGGCTATACTCAGCTTTGTCTCAGGATGGTAAATTGGTGGTTGAAGATATCCCTCTAGTGGTGTGGGGGCTGTGCTTTGGCAAAGTGGGTGGGGTTATATCCTTCCTGTTTGACCCTGTCCGGGGGTGTCCTTGGATGGGGCCACAGTGTCTCCTGACCCCTCCTGTCTCAGCCTCCAGTATTTATGCTGCAGTAGTTTATGTGTCAGGGGGCTGGGGTCAGTTTGTTATATCTGGAGTACTTCTCCTGTCCAATTCGGTGTCCTGTGTGAATCTAAGTGTGCGTTCTCTAATTCTCTCCTTCTCTCTCTGAGGACCTGAGCCCTAGGACCATGCCCCAGGACTACCTGACATGATGACTCCTTGCTGTCCCCAGTCCACCTGGCCGTGCTGCTGCTCCAGTTCCAACTGTTCTGCCTTAATAATAATAATAATAATAATAATATTATTATTCGACCATGCTGGTCATTTATGAACATTTGAACATCTTGGCCATGTTCTGTTATAATCTCTACCCGGCACAGCCAGAAGATGACTGGCCACCCCACATAGCCTGGTTCCTCTCTAGGTTTCTTCCTAGGTTTTGGCCTTTCTAGGGAGTTTTTCCTAACCACCGTGCTTCTACACCTGCATTGCTTGCTGTTTGGGGTTTTAGGCTGGGTTTCTGTACAGCACTTTGAGATATCAGCTGATGTACGAAGGGCTATATAAATAAATTTGATTTGATTTGATCAAACACATGGTCTGATGCCATTACATCCGCTCCATTCCAGCTATTATTAAGAGTCATTCTCATATACCCCTGAGTCAGAGCCTTAGTTTCTGTCTGGAGAAAGCAGAGTGAAATGTGACTGTAAGTTTTGGTTTTGTTGCCTAGCAACTCTCCATAATAAGAATGACATATAGAAACTGCTGGTCATTGTGGGTGGAGTCCATTTCAACACTATCAACCTGCACTTTGATCCAGCAAGCCACCACAACTTACATTGCCAAGTTGATCGATTCTAACATCGAACCAGGAGGGCATTTTGGGGCAGACACTGGGCCCCAGCACCCTGTTCTCTCACAGGACACTTGGGTACTACAACACTGGCACTGCTCCCAAGTCCAGGTTAGGGTGGGCAGTGCTCAGCACACTGTCATACTGTGCTGTCAGCTTAAGAGGAAGAGGACATTTTGGACTAGGCACTGGGAACCAGAAACCTCTCCTCTCCCCAGGACCCTTGGGAAGTGCACTGCACACTCACACTCTGTACAGTGGAGAAACACTCTTTTCACCACTTCGATCAGGAAGTGACTTTTTCGCAGCAGATTTGGAGAACTAACGTAGCAGGTTAGGAGACTGAGTGAAGGTTAGGAAAAGGGTTAAGGTTAGGGTTAGCAAAAATGATCTCCTAACCTGCTACGAAAATTACTTTGTATCGAAGTTGCGTGAAAAGAGTCTGTCCCCTGTACTATCAACTTGGATCCCCGATAAGGCTCCAAGTTGCCTGGCTAACTGGAAGAATGGTGGACAGTATGAGTGAAATAATCACTAGGCTTGCGTCCATCGCGTCGCCTGCCTGCCACTCTCCATCAGAGAGAGAGAGAGGACAATATTTAGTTGAGGCTGTTGGAATTGCTTGCTAATAAAATGACAGTAACCCTTGGTGTCTGACATATTTTAAACAAATTGGATTTACTTTAAGACAATTTCTCATCAAGATTTACATGTAATAACAGCATATCTCATTGGATGACCATGTCTGTATACTTATACTGTCACGACTTACGCCGAAGTTGGCCCCTCCCCTTGTTCGAGCGGAGTTTGGCGGTCGACGTCACTGGCCTTCTAGCCATCACCGATCCACTTTTAATTTTCCATTTGTTTTGTCTTCTACACACCTGGCTTCAATTCCCCCCATTACATGTTAATTATTTAACCCTCTGGTTTCCCCCATGTTTGTGTGTGTGTTTGTTTTATTGGCTGTATTCTGACGGCTGGTATTATTGTTGCCGGGTTTTGTTGTTACGCCCGTTTATTTTGTGGTATCGGTATTTTTCCAGCACCATAGTATTGTGTTTTGTACTGGTGTTTTCCTGAATTAAATACCTTGTCCATGCATCTCAGCTCTCCTTGCGCCTGACTCCTTTCACCAGTTACCCACAGCCTTGACATATACACTATTAAGTAATACTACCATGTCTTCACCAGGAGTAAGTAACAGTCTACAATGTAGTTTTGCTCATTGCAATGTCTGGACACTTACTGATATCTGGGCTCTAGCTGGGCCACTCAAGGACATTGAGACATTCTTGCGTCGTCTTGGCTGTGTGCTTAGGGTTGTTGTCCTGTTGGAGGGTGAACCGTCGCCCAGTCTGAGGTCCGGAGCGCTCTGGAGCAGGTTTTCATCAAGGATCTGTCTGTACTATGCTCTGTTCATCTTTCCCTCAAACCGGACTAATCTCCCAGTCCTTGCCGCTGAAAAACATCCCCACAGCTGTCATGGTTTTCTATATGTGAAAGAGAGTCGGACCAAAATGCGGCGTGTCTATTGCGATCCATGTTTAATAAAACTGAAGTAAACACTAATCAATATGAAAAAACAATAAACAATACACAAAAACCGAAACAGCCTAATACTGGTGCAAACTAGCACACGACAGACATAAGGACAGGAACAAGAACACTCACCCACGAAACCCAACACCAAACAGGCTACTTAAATATGGAAACAGACAAACTAGACACACAACATAGAATGCCCACTCAGATCACACCCTGACCAACCAAAACATGTAAACCTAAAAAGCAAACTATGGTCAGGGTGTGACAACAGCATGATGCTGCCACCAACAATCTTCACCAAAGGGATGGTGGTTTCATCATAGTCTGAGAGTCCTTTTGGGAAACTCCAAGCTGGCTGTCATGTCTCTACCATAAAGGCCTGATTGATAGAGTGCTGCAGAAATGGTTGTCCTTCTGTAAGGTTCGCCCATGTTTATTTTTATTTTACCTTTATTTAACCAGGCAAGTCAGTTAAGAACAAATTCTTATTTTCAATGACAGCCTAGGAACAGTGGGTTAACTGCCTGTTCAGGGGCAGAACGACAGATTTGTACCTTGTCAGCTCGAGGGTTTGAACTTGCAACCTTCCGGTTACTAGTCCAACGCTCTAACCACTAGGCTACGCTTCCGCCCCTACGCTGTCCACAGATGAACTCTCGATCTCCTTTAGAGTGACCATTGGGTTCTTGATCACCTCCCTGACCAAGGCCCTTCTCCCCTGATTGCTCAGTTTGGCCTGGGTTGCCAGCTCTTGGAAGAGTCTTGGTGGTTCCAAACTTCTTCCATTTAAGAATGATGGAGGACACTGTGTTCTTGGGCACCTTCAATGCTGCCGAAATGTGTTGGTATCCTTCCCCAGATCTGTGCCTCGACACAATCCTGTCTCTGAGCTCTACGGACAATTCCTTCGACCTCCTGGCTTGGTTTTTGCTCTGACATGACTTGTCAACTGTGGGACCTTATATAGACAGGTTTGTGCCTTCACAAATCATGTCCAATCAACTGAATTTACCACAGGTGGACTCCAATCAAGTTGTAGAAACATCTCAATAATGATCAATGGAAACAGGATGCACCTGAGCTCAATTTCGAGTATCATAGCAAAGGGTCTGAAAACTTATAAATATTGTTTTCTTCCAACTTGTTCAAGTGAATTGAACACCCTTTAAACGTTGTTGATTGACAGATGATACATTTTTTGTAATCTACTGCCAATTCAAGTTCTCACAACTAGATGAGGATATCATTCTACACAGATTATATACAGTACACAGTAGTTTATACAGAATATCTATACAGAGAAATACAAACTGAACACTTGCAAACTTGAAATGACATCATTTTGATCTGAAACACCAGAGTCCAGATTGAAGAATTCACTTCAATACATAATGCGAGAGAGAGAAAGACTGCAATAGCATTTAGTTGAGGAATTGTTTGTCAGTAAGATGACATGTACCTTGGTGTGTTGAAAGACAGGTTCAAAGTAAATTGGCTATTTTCCGACTAGATTTGAAAGTACACTACATATAATAACAGCATATCTGATTGAGTGACCATGTCTGTATACTTATACACTATTAAGCAATACTGCCATGTCTTCACCAGCAGTCTACAATGTCGTTTTGCAATGCTTTTCACAGTAATAACCGTTGCTCTTTGCAATGGCTGGATACCTACTGACATCTAGTGGTAAAGTCCTTGTTTGATTTAACACATGTTTTATTGTTGTTTTATATCCCTCTAGTGTGTGTTATATCACTCATTATTTCTGGTTGGTACACTACACACACCTGAGTTTCTGCCAGGATGCAGAGGGAAATGTGAGAGTTCTGGTTTTGGTTTCATTTCCTGGAATATGAAAATGTAACTCTGGGTGGAGTTTTAGTCTGTATCATGTCTTTATAACCAGTATAACCTGCCCCTTTAGCCACAACTCAGTTAACCTGCTTTATGGATTCTAGCCTTAACCAAGACAGAATAGCACACAGAGTGATAAATAATAATGGAAGCCAGCTTGTCTCTCCTGGAGGAACACCTCTCTTGTCCCGTGTGTTGTGACATATTCAGCAACCCCGTCGTCCTCAAATGCAGCCACAGCTTCTGTGAGGAGTGTCTCCGAAAATACTGGAAGGACTTGGAGATTTTCCTGTGTCCTGTATGCAGGAGAGAGTGTTCTCCTGAGGAACCGAGCCAAAGTTTGGCCTTAAAGAGTCTCTGTGAATCGTTCCAGAGAGGAAGTGAAAAGGAGAAAGGATCTCAGGATATCTGCCAGCTGCATGGAGAGAAACTCAAACTCTTCTGTTTTGATGACAAACAGCTCATCTGTGTTGTCTGTCACATATCAAAGAAACATAAAGGCCATGACTGCTATCCCATTGAGGAGGCTCTTCCAGATTTGAAGGTGAGACAGATTTCAACATGTTTGCCTTTATTTAACTGATAATTGTGTGATTTGATTTGTTAACTTTGCCCTTGTTTAAAGACAAATGGATCCCTCTGTGACTGAATAAAGACATGACAAGCTGAGTACAATGAACGCCTGACTCAGTTTTGTTTCATCTACATAAACGTTTAGCAAATTTCACTTCTTGTGTCATTCTAGAGTGCAATCAAGGCTCCTTTGCAGAACAAATTGGGGAAAATGACCACCGCCAAACTGGAAGAGGAAAACTGTGTGGAACACTTGATGGTAGTTCACAGTAATACATATTTTCTAGTAAAGATGCAGTGCATTCGGAAAGTATTCAGACCCCTTGACTTTTTACAAATGTTGTTACGTCACAGCCTTATTCTAAAATTAATTCAATCGTTTTTTCCCCTCATCAGTATTCAGACCCTTCACTCAGTACTTTGTTGAAGCACCTTTGGCAGCGATTACAGCCTCAAGTCTTATTGGGTATTACGCTACAAGCTTGGCATGCCTGTATTTGGGGAGTTTCTCCCATTCTTCTCTGCAGATTTCTCTCAAGCTCTGTCAGGTTGTATGGGGAGCATCGCTGCACAGGGAAACTAAAACAAAACATGGATTGCTGTCATACTTTGTCCATAGACTGCTTCAGGGTATAGAAACCAATATGTAAATCTGTAATTTGGGTGAACAATCCTTTTAAGTTTCCTTCTTGTCTATGGTAGGTCCAGGGCCAACTCGGAGAGGAGCAAATAAGGGGGGTGTTTAAGAAATTTTACCAGTTCCTAGAAGAAGAAGAGGCTGCCAGGATAGCTGCTCTGAAAAAGGAACAACAGCTGAAATATGAAGTGATGAGAGAAAGAATGGAGAAGTTGACCAAGAATATCTCAATGCTTTCTGAGACTATTGAAGTTATCAAAAAAGACATGGAGACTGATGATATCACATTCCTGCAGGTATGTGGGCCAGTATTATTTAATTTATGTCAATTGGTGGTGAATACAATTGTTTCACAACTGTCAATGGACACACCTGTAAGCTATGAGGCAAATAAGCATATTTACAATGATTGACAGGTTTATGGACTTTTATTTCACAGCCACCTCATACTGTAACAGTGTCATTTGTCCATGTTGTTTTTATAGAACTATGAGGCTATACTTGTCAGGTAAGTCCCATTTTATTTTATCTCCATACTTTTCCATTCCATTGAATGGAATCACTAAAGTTTAATTATTACCCTAGAGCCGAGTGCACACCTCCAGACACTGCTGCAAATGCTGAGATGGGGCCAGGAGCATTCATTGACATGGCCAAGCATGTTGGATGTCTGAAGTTCAAAGTCTGGAACAGTCTGATTAAGATTGTTGACTACAGTAAGTCCAGGGTATTTCACAATTCAATTCGCCAACATTTGTGAACAGAATATATCTTTCAATAGTTCTGTGAAATGGTTTATCTGTATCTCCTTAGATCCTGTAACCATGGATCCAAACACAGTGTCCACAAAGCTCATCCTCACTGATGACCTCACCACTGTGACGTGCTGTGAGGAAAAGCAGAGTCTTCCAGACAATCCTGAAAGGTTTCATGTAGGAGTGTTGGGGTCTGAGGGCTTCATTAAAGGCAAACATTTCTGGGACGTTGAGGTAGGAGACAGCGATAACTGGTCTCTGGGAGTAGCCAAAGAGTCCATTGTGCGGAAGAAGCTAGTAAAACTGGATCCTGAGAGTGGATTGTGGACCATCAGATATATTAATGGGAAATACAAAGCAGGTGTGAAATCACGCAAAGAGATCAAGGTAGATGAATGCCCCCAAGTGATCCGAGTATGTCTGGACTGTGACAAGGGGGAGGTCACATTCTCCGACCCCACTATGAGCAACACTCTGTACACCTTCAAACACACATTTACTGAAAAGCTGTTCCCATACTTTAGTATAGGCAGTCTTAAAAGCCCACTGCGCCTTTGTAAGAGACCACTCACTAAGGTAACTGAGACGTGAGCTGGGGCACGAGGCAAATCTGCTCATTGGCCGCTGCACTGCGGATTCCCTCTGCTCCAGCCTCTCCAACCTAATGTGTGTTTGTGTATGTGTGTGTGTATATCGGAGGTGTTGTGGGAAAAAGCAGAAGATATACTAAAAAGCAGAAAGGACAGGTTAAAAGTAAATGGGATTTACTGTAGGACTATTTTCAGACTAGAGTTGAAATGATGTAGCATATAATAGCAGCATATCTCATTGGACGCCCATGTCTGTATACTTGTAAACTGTTAAGCAATACTACAATATCTTCACCATCAGTAAGTAACAGTCTACAATGTAGTTTTACAATTAGTTTCACAGTAACAACTGTTTCTCTTTGCAATGTCTGGACGCTTACTGACATCTAGTGGTAAAGTATTGTTCTCACAACACAGGTACTAATTGGCACATCACGAGTTTGATAAATAACAAAAAGGTCACTTGTCTATACAGTGTATTTCCTAATAGAGATTGGAAAGGTGACTGCTGCATATTTACTTTACTATGTATTATATGATATGTGTAAAAGCTGCTATGACAAGATAAGACGTATTAATACACGGCTGTGTTAGATCACTCATCATTGTTGTTTGGAACACTAGACACATCTGGGTTCCTGCCAGGACACAGAGGGAAATATGGTAGTTCTGGATTAGTTTCCTGGAATATGAAAATGTAACTGTGGGTGGAGTTTTAGTCTGTATCATGTCTTTATAACCAGTATAACCTGCCCCTTTAGCCACAACCCAGTCAACCTGCCTGATGGATTCTAGCCTTAACCAAGACAGAATAGCACACAGAATGATTCATTAAATTGTCCTATATATATACACTGTTCAAAAAAATAAAGGGAACACTAAAATAACACATCCTAGATCTGCATGAATGAAATAGTCTTATTAAATACTTTTTTATTTACATAGTTGAATGTGCTGACAACAAAATCACACAAAAATGATAAATGGAAATCAAATTTATCAACCCATGGAAGTCTGGATTTGGAGTCACACTCAAAATTAAAGTGGAAAACCACACTACAGGCAGATCCAACTTTGATGTAATGTCCTTAAAACAAGTCAAAATGAGGCTCGGTAGTGTGTGTGGCCTCCACGTGCCTGTATGACCTCCCTACGCCAGGGCATGCTCCTGATGTGGTGGCAGATGGTTTCCTGAGGGATCTCCTCCCAGACCTGGAATAAAGCATCCGCCAACTCCTGAACAGTCTGTGGTGCAACGTGGCGTTGGTGGATGGAGCGAGACATGTTGTCCCAGATGTGCTCAATTGGATTCAGGTCTGGGGAATGGGCGGCCAGTCCATAGCATCAATGCCTTCCTCTTGCAGGAACTGCTGACACACTCCAGCCACATGAGGTCTAGCATTGTCTTGCATTAGGAGGAACCCAGGGCCAACCGCACCAACATATGGTCTCACAAGAGGTCTGAGGATCTCATCTCAGTACCTAATGGCAGTCAGACTACCTCTGGCAAGCACATGGAGGGCTGTGCGGCCCCCCAAAGAAATGCCACCCCACACCATGACTGACCCACCGCCAAACCGGTCATGCTGGAGGATGTTGCAGGCAGCAGAACGTTCTCCACGGCATCTCCAGACTGTCACGTCTGTCACATGTGCTCAGTGTGAACCTGCTTTCATCTGTGAAGAGCACAGGGTGCCAGTGGCGAATTTGCCAATCTTGGTGTTTAGTAAGAAACTCCACCAGTTCCCGGAACAGGAAGAGACAGCCAGGACAGCTGCCCTGAGAAAGGAAGAGCAACAGAAATGTCAAGTGATGCGAGAAAGAGCAGAGCCGTTGACCAAGCAGATTTCAACCCTAACAGAGAATATTCAAATGATCAAGGAAATGGAAGTTGACAATATCACATTCCTTCAGGTAAGGGTAAAGACTTTTTAAATAACAAAGATGTAAATTCCCAACATGAGCTCATGAACTCACTGCAAAAACGAATGTTCGTCCAAACAACACAAGTGTCACACTGCTAGTCTACAGTCAAATGTCATATAACGCCTTGAAATTCTCAACCAGGTCGTAAATTGCTGGTGAATGATTTCACAACTGTAAATTAGTTATTTCTCTGTGAGTTTTTTCTCAATTATCTCAGTGTCATCTGATATAACATAGTGAAATTATCCTTTTTTTACAATTACAAGGCCATACCTAATAGGCATGTCGTAAATTAAGTCCCCTTTCATCCCTACTAAATACATGTTACACTCCATTTACAACAGCACTGATGTGTTCTTATTCCCATAGAGCCGAATCCACAGCAACAGACACTGCAGATGCTGAGATTTACAACAGCACTGATGTGTCCGGAGCATTCATTGACATAGCCAAGCATGTGGGATCTCTGAAACCCAAGGTCTGGAAGAAGATGCTTCGGATCGTTTACTATAGAAAGTCCAAGTTTTTCACAAATGTTGTTTTATAATATCTTACTGTAGCAAATAAGGCCACAATACTTTGGAAATAAATGTATTTTTTCAATAGTTATTTGAAATGGTTTTATCTCCCATTACACCCACACACTTCAGTATTAAAGTACAATATAAAAGTAAAACAAACTTTCCCCTTAAAGCTTCAGTGACCATTGATCCAAACAGCGTCTGCAAGGTTCATACTGACTCATGACCTGACCACTGTGACATACAGTGACGAGAGGCAGAACGTTCCAGAAAATCCTGAGAGGCTTAAAATGGGAGTGTTGGGTTCTAAAGGTCACAGTAAAGGCAGACATTTTTGGGATGTAGAGGTAGGATAAAGTGATTACTGGACCCTGGGAGTAGGCAAAGAGTCCATTGTGTGCAACAAGTCACTCAAAATGTAGATTGTGGAGCATCAGATATATTAGTGGGACATATAGAGTATGTGTAAACCCAGACATCCAGATCAAGTTGGATGAGGCAGTATAGCCTAGTGGTTAGAGTGTTGGACTAGTAACCGAAAGGTTGCAAGCCCCGAGCTGACAAGGTACAAATCTGTCGATTCTGCCCCTGAACAGGCAGTTAACCCACTGTTCCTAGGCCGTCATTGAAAATAAGAATTTGTGCTTAACTGACTTGCCTAGTTAGTTAAGTTAAAAAAAATAAAAAATAAAAAGCCCACCAGTGATCAGAACACGTCTGGACTGTGACAAGGGGGAGCTGACATTCTGCGATCCCACTAAGAGCACTACTCTGTACACCTTCAATGATACATTCACTGAAAAAGTGTTCCCATACTTTTACAGTACCAATCAGTTTGTCCCACTGCACCTTTTGTCAGTTAGCCCCAACTTTGGGCAGAATATAAACATGAGTGAGACAGGTTGCTAAGTTTATAATATGTGGGGACAAATATCTACTAAGATGTTATTTAGTTGATGTATCAACTGTAGGGACCCCATTGTGTGAACTTTAGTTGAATCCAGCTCCATGTAAATAGCTGTAAGACTTGCCTCAACACAAAGCATACTATGGGTATAAGTAGTGTAATCTAATTGATGCCAATGGAATGTGGTATGGTAACAACTGTCTATCTCATAATGCTTGTACAAGTGTTTACAACAGTTGTTACAGTATGTCAAATATGTAAAGTACAGTCAGTTATCTAAATAAATATTAAACGTTTCTATTGCATTTCATGTTGTGCTTTTCTATTTAACTGAATGTACCTTCTTAATTATATAAGTGGGTTTAGCTCATTTAATTCATTAACACGTTATAAAATAAAGTTTCAATTTGCTACCATTGCAAATATTCACCACTAGATGGGGATCTCCAACTACCGGTATACAGTAGAGACCACTGTTGCTCAATGCCACACTGTAAAATGGGCCTATAGTCAGAGTGGGCCTACAACAAAAATGTAAATATCAATGTAGTAAATACATCCCACGGCTATGACATTAACATTCAAATAGTAGTTGATTTATATTATGTATTTGTAGTGCTCATGGCTTGACAACTCATTAGTGAAACATTACTTTTAATATGAATAAATAATTTGTTTACAAAGACAACAATGACAACAAACACAAACAATGGAGTAACAGTCTAGTACCACCAAATAATGAAACCAAAGTGAGCACAAAGTGGAACTGGTGGTAAAGTGTTAAAGAATGGTCTGCCTGGCTCCACCCCGATAAGGATGTGTCACACCATAACAGGAAGAAGGAAGTCAAAACAACTCTTGGTGTCGCAGATAAAACAAGGAGCTAGTTACGTGTTTTGGTTGCGTTCTCATGTAGACGTGCCTTGGATATCAGGCGAGTGTCAATGTAACTTGTTCTATTAAAGCTCTCTCAAACTAAACATCGACTTGTCCTAGGCAGTAAGTATGGCCATTTTGAAGTTCAGGCATTATGTTGTTGAGCCCAAATATTTAGCTGGGTAAAGTTAAAGTAAATACTGTACCTTACAGAGGTCATTAGCTAACTAGAAAAAACAAGGGCTCACTCTGTGTTTGTCTAATACCTACAGCTGTGTGCTTCCCTTTGCCCTACATTCCCTTCCAGAGGAAGATTCATTTTCGTGTGAAGAAGGCATGGCCGCTCGATTCTCTCTCCCAGAGGAGGACCTCTGTTGCCCTGTGTGCTGTGACATCTTCAGGGACCCTGTGGTCCTCAAGTGCAGCCACAGTTTCTGTGCAGCCTGCCTACAGCAGTACTGGTCTGGGAAGGGCTCGGCCCGAGACTGCCCTCTCTGTAGAAGGGAGTTTGTGGACGAGCCGGTGGCCAGCCTCACCCTGAAGAACCTGTGTGACTCATACATCCAGGAGAGTGGAGTGCTTGGGTCTACAGGAGAGCTGTGTGAACCGGGTGAGCTGTGCTCCCTGCACGGGGAGAGGCTGAAGCTGTTCTGTCTGCAGGACAAGGAGCCCATCTGTGTGGTCTGTCACACCTCCAGGAAGCATAAAAACCATGAGTGCTGCCCGGTGGGAGAGGCTATAGGCGACATGAAGGTACACTGTTGTTGTGATAGGCAACCCTATAAATATAAATTGAGTTCTCTAGCTAGAATTTTATGAGTTCAGAGGTGAACATGAAGGTAAAGGGGAAAATGCTGTGAGTTTGATCTAATCTGTTTTATGCCTTCTGCAACTGTTTGCCTTTGAAGAACTGAAATGTTTTGTTTACTCTATTCTTAGTCCAATTGTCTTTTTAATGTTCTTTGTAGGAGGAGATGAAGTCTGTGCTTACTTGTTTGCAAGAGAAGACAGAGGCTTTTGACAAAATGAAGCAAAACTATGAAAATACAGTGACACACATTCAGGTAGTGTTGGTGGTTGGCCATAGTATGAAATAAATCAAACTCTCTCATGTGTTAACACACAATCCTAACAAAGGTCTCATTTCAGGTCCAGGCCCGGTTTGTGGCAAAGAGGATTCATGAGGAGTTTGAGACACTCCACCATTTCCTCCAAGCTGAAGAGGCTGCTAGGCTTGCAGCTCTGAAAGAGGAGGAGGAGAGTAAGAGTGAGATGTTGAGGCAGAGTATGAGGGAGATGGACAGAACCCTGGCCTCCCTCTCTGACACAATCAGAGCCATGGAGGAGGAGATTGCTTTGGAGGATACTTTTTTTCTCCAGAAATGCAAGCAGACAATGAGAAGGTGAGTACATTACAACCCCTGGTGGTTTCACTGTCTACAGACAGTGATGAGTACTAACTCCTACTTGTTCTGGCTGTATAGTGCTCAGTGCAGCACACTGCAGGACCCAGATATGGTCTCTGGAGCACTCATCGATGTGGCTAAGTACCTGGGCTCACTTCAATACAAAGTGTGGGAGAAGATGCAAGGGATTGTTAAATACAGTGAGTACTAACTGCAGTGTGTTGAACATCACTCGAAGACTAGTCTATTTCATTACATGATAGACTGAAACCTTAACTTTTGTAGCACTTAAAGTGCTTCTTAATGTGTATTGACACAGTAATTACAGTGGTGAGAAACACTACATCATGGTAACTGGATATACTTTCTCCTCAGCGCCAGTGACTCTGGACCCCAACACGGCTGCCCCCTGGCTCCTGCTGTCTGAAGACCTCACCAGTGTGAGGGACAGCGACGACAAACAGAAGCTTCCAGACAACCCCGAGAGGTTTGACCCTGACACAGGTGTACTGGGCTCTGAGGGCTTCAGCTCAGGAAAGCATGTCTGGGACGTGGAGGTTGGAGAGAACAGCGCCTGGGTCCTCGGTGTAGCCAATGAGTCCATCCAGAGGAAAGACAAGGTCTCCTCCGTACTGAAGAATGGATACCTGTCCGTGTACTTTTACCACAAGATGTACTTTGCCGGGACTTCACCCCTGACACGACTCAATCTGAAGAAGAGCCCTCGGAGGGTCAGAGTGCAGCTAGACTGGGAGAAGGGGAGAGTGTGCTTCTCTGACCCAGCTGACAACACGCAGATCTACACTTTCAAACACACCTTTTCTGAGAGGGTCTTCCCCTATTTCTGGGTTGGCTGTAAGCAGTGTCCTCTGAGGATTGAGCCATTAGAGGTCTCGGTGAAAGCTGTAGATCACACCTGAGAATGTGTTGGCGCATGGAATTTTCTGTCTCTAGTGTCTTTCTTGATGTTGATTTTTATGTCATGAGAAACATCTACTGGATAAATAATATTTAAATATTTGCCACTCGTTGCCTTTAAATTAACACTTACATTTGATTTAATGGACACTTGTTGACATTTATTTTATTGTGTAGTATGGAATAAAAGTTTCGTTTTCTGTGTGGAATAAAAATGGAACATCAGACTTGCTGTGGTGATATTTTATTATAAAATACTAAGATAAACTAGTATTTCGACTATGCAGTCGTCATCAATTTCAAATAGTTGGGCTAGACCATTCCTGTAATAACACCGTCAAATGGTTTCCCCTGAAATCTATAAACGATCCTGTAAGAATATTGTTTGAAGACGACTTCCAGATCTTTTTTTAGGCTTAAATTTAAATGTCTTTTAAGTTACTCACCAATCAATACATTTTTTCGAGTAAAACAAAACGTGGACAGATTCATTAGGCCTGAAACACTACAAGTTAACAGGTAAAAAGTAAGTTCATGTTCTGTTTTTGCATTATGCGATGCTAGTAATTTAGCTAGTAAGAAACACGACGAAAAGCATCGGCAAAGTCTCAAGCATTTGTATTAATTAGTACCTTTTCATTAAATGTCTACAGGATATCTCTATAAGCGTTTTTAGGATTCTAGCAAATTGGATTTTGGTTATGTTAAGTGTTGCTTTTAAAAGTATTAGGCTTTTGTTTTGTCAGAGACTCGGGATATGATTGGGACATTTTAGTCCTTCATGTACCATGCTATGCCAACATAAACTGACCATTTACCCTCAAAAATATTGATGACTGACCTTTCATCAATCAAAGGGAAGAAGAGGGGACCTACAACCGTGATCACAGAGGCCTGTCCAAAGTCTCCCAAGGTCAGTTTCCTCACTCCCTCTCTACTGCTCAATGAGGTCCCTTCTGACACCAACACCAGTCTGCCAGTGTGGGACGCCATGCACTCTCAACAAGTGGACATTGTCTGGACTGTGACACCATACAGTATCAATGTCCGCTTCACTCCTCTCCCCTCCAAGTCAGGGCAGACTACTAGTGCCAGCAATACTCTTATCTGCTCTCCTGGCAAAAGCAGCAGCACCACCAGGATCATCCAGTTGTCGTCAGGCCCATCCTCAGCCCTAAGCCAGACCCAAATGATCATCCAACCTCTACCACAACAAATGACCCCAACCAAAATCCCCCCCCAATGTGCTCCTCACCTTTCCTCAAAGCACCCTCTTTCCTCAACCTGGAGCAATCACCATCTCACCTCACAAGCCCCAAAACATGACACCAGGCCCAGTCAAAACCACCTCTCTCATCCTCCCCCTGCCTGTCATCATCACCCAGCCACAGCCTGTCCACCAGCCTACCACCCCAGCCCAAACACAAGCCCAAGCCGCTAGCACTAATCAGCCCCCTGGTCCATCCAAGACGGCAGTCAGTCTGACCTTCCACACAAACACCTCCGGCGACATCCAGATCTGCGACCACTTTCTCACTTACTTCTGCAGGACGGGGAGCAACTGCAAGCAGCACCACACGCCATACCCCTTCCACTGGCAGCTGTGGGGCATCAACAGTCACCAGTGGGTAGACTTCACCCCCCGCGCCCAGGTTAATCTAAAGAGGGCCTACTGCAATGTCAACCGGAAGGAGATTGGAGTCAAGGAAAGGTGAGTAGTACAGGTAGTAGATGTTAATCATAAAACTGTCCATCAGTCCTCAAAATCTGTGATTTCCATACTTGTCATTCATAGCTCCATAAGTAGTGCTGAATTTTAATCACACAATAGTTTATCAATCAATGTATAAAATATTGCACATTTACATAGTTTATGAAGAAGAAAAATACAGGAACTGAGACTCACCCACACACACACACGGGAAGTGCCAGAGATTACATTTAGGATTTGATACTGTTTTTTTTTACGTAGCGCTACTTGCTACCACACCATAACTCTTAATGTTTTTTTGCTATGATTAGAGCTGGTTATTGGCAGGTACCTCACGATACGATACTTAGGTGCCAATATGATATGTATTGCGTTTCGATACTGTGATTTCAAGCATATTGCTCACAATGTCTGCTGTAGAGGGACAAGTTCCGACCAGTCGTGAAAATAAAAGTGCTAAAAAAAATGGTCTCCCTTTTTAAACGTGTTCTCGCACACCCCGAGAGCTTCTGGTCAGCGGGGTGGTGGCACCGGGATCCTCATCTCTCCCAAGTGGTCATTCTCTCTTTCTCCCCTTACCCATCTGTCTATCGCCTCCTTTGAATTCCATGCTGTCACAGTTACCAGCCCTTTCAAGCTTAACATCCTTATCATTTATCGCCCTCCAGGTTCCCTCGGAGAGTTCATCAATGAGCTTGATGCCTTGATAAGCTCCTTTCCTGAGGACGGCTCACCTCTCACAGTCCTGGGCGACTTTAACCTCCCCCACGTCTACCTTTGACTCATTCCTCTCTGCCTCCTTCTTTCCACTCCTCTCCTCTTTTGACCTCACCCTCTCACCTTCCCCCCTACTCACAAGGCAGGCAATACGCTCGATACCTCATCTTTACTAGATGCTGTTCTTCCACTAACCTCATTGCAACTCCCCTCCAAGTCTCCGACCACTACCTTGTATCCTTTTCCCTCTCGCTCTCATCCAACACTTCCCACACTGCCCCTACTCGGATGGTATCGCGCCGTCCCAACCTTCGCTCTCTCTCCCCGCTACTCTCTCCTCTTCCATCCTATCATCTCTTCCCTCTGCTCATACCTTCTCCAACCTATCTCCTGATTCTGCCTCCTCAACCCTCATGTCACGCAAACTGTCTCAACAGTCTTTTTCATCTCTTCATGGAATTGATGGTGGCCCAGGAGTGGGAAGGTGCGGAAAGGCCTGGAGCAACGAACCACCCTTGCTGTCTCTTCCCTTTCTGCATCCTTTGACTCTCTATGTCCCCTATCCTCCAGGCCGGTGGCGGAGATCTATACCAGCTTTGTCCTCCCCTCCTTCCTGTTTGGCCCCCGCTCCGTGGCTCGTCTCAGCCTCCAGTATTTACTCACTGCGAGCTCACAGAACAGTGCTCCGGGCAGCCAGTCCACCTGGCCGTGCTGCGGAAATGGAGGAAAACTGTCCCCGTCCACCTCCCTGCGGACCTGGCATCCTTTCACTCCCTCCTCTCTACATTTTCCTCCTCTGTCTCTGCTGCTAAAGCCACTTTCTTCCACTCTAAATTCCAAGCATCTGCCTCTAACCCTAGGAAGCTCTTTGCCACCTTCTCCTTCCTCCTGAATCCTCCTCCCCCCCCCCTCCTCCCTCTCTGCAGATGACTTCGTCAACCATTTTGAAAAGAAGGTCGACGACATCCGATCCTCGTTTGCTAAGTCAAACGACACCGCTGGTTCTGCTCACACTGCCCTACCCTGTGCTCTGACCTCTTTCTCCCCTCTCTCTCCAGATGAAATCTCGCTTCTTGTGACGGCCGGCCGCCCAACAACCGCCTGCCCTGCCCTTGACCCTATCCCCTCCTCTCTTCTCCAGACCATTTTCGGAGACCTTCTCCCTTACCTCACCTCGCTCATCAACTCATCCCTGACCGCTGGCTACGTCCCTTCCGTCTTCAAGAGAGCGAGAGTTGCACCCCTTCTGAAAAAACCTACACTCGATCCCTCCGATGTCAACAACTACAGACCAGTATCCCTTCTTTCTTTTCTCTCCAAAACTCTTGAACGTGCCGTCCTTGGCCAGCTCTCCCGCTATCTCTCTCAGAATGACCTTCTTGATCCAAATCAGTCAGGTTTCAAGACTAGTCATTCAACTGAGACTGCTCTTCTCTGTATCACGGAGGCGCTCCGCACTGCTAAAGCTAACTCTCTCTCCTCTGCTCTCATCCTTCTAGACCTATCGGCTGCCTTCGACACTGTGAACCATCAGATCCTCCTCTCCACCCTCTCCGAGTTGGGCATCTCCGGCGCGGCCCACGCTTGGATTGCGTCCTACCTGACAGGTCGCTCCTACCAGGTGGCGTGGCGAGAATCTGTCTCCTCGCCACGCGCTCTCACCACTGGTGTCCCCCAGGGCTCTGTTCTAGGCCCTCTCCTATTCTCGCTATACACCAAGTCACTTGGCTCTGTCATAACCTCACATGGTCTCTCCTATCATTGCTATGCAGACGACACACAATTAATCTTCTCCTTTCCCCTTCTGATGACCAGGTGGCGAATCGCATCTCTGCATGTCTGGCAGACATATCAGTGTGGATGACGGATCACCACCTCAAGCTGAACCTCGGCAAGACGGAGCTGCTCTTCCTCCCGGGGAAGGACTGCCCGTTCCATGATCTCGCCATCACGGTTGACAACTCCATTGTTTCCTCCTCCCAGAGCGCTAAGAACCTTGGCGTGATCCTGGACAACACCCTGTCGTTCTCAACTAACATCAAGGCGGTGGCCCGTTCCTGTAGGTTCATGCTCTACAACATCCGCAGAGTACGCCCCTGCCTCACACAGGAAGCGGCGCAGGTCCTAATCCAGGCACTTGTCATCTCCCGTCTGGATTACTGCAACTCGCTGTTGGCTGGGCTCCCTGCCTGTGCCATCAAACCCCTACAACTCATCCAGAACGCCGCAGCCCGTCTGGTGTTCAACCTTCCCAAGTTCTCTCACGTCACCCCGCTCCTCCGCTCTCTCCACTGGCTTCCAGTTGAAGCTCGCATCCGCTACAAGACCATGGTGCTTGCCTACGGAGCTGTGAGGGGAACGGCACCGCAGTACCTCCAGGCTCTGATCAGGCCCTACACCCAAACAAGGGCACTGCGTTCATCCACCTCTGGCCTGCTCGCCTCCCTACCACTGAGGAAGTACAGTTCCCGCTCAGCCCAGTCAAAACTGTTCGCTGCTCTGGCCCCCCAATGGTGGAACAAACTCCCTCACGACGCCAGGACAGCGGAGTCAATCACCACCTTCCGGAGACACCTGAAACCCCACCTCTTCAAGGAATACCTAGGATAGGATAAGTAATCCTTCTCACCCCCCTCCCCCTTAATGATTTAGATGCACTATTGTAAAGTGGCTGTTCCACTGGATGTCAGAAGGTGAATTCACCAATTTGTAAGTCGCTCTGGATAAGAGCGTCTGCTAAATGACTTAAATGTAATGTAAATGTTAAAAAGAAGATGGAGAACTATGAAGGAAAAATATTGAAATATTGGTGCAGATACAGTGCCTTCAGAAAGTATTCTTTGACTTATTACACATTTTGTTGTGTTACAGCCTGGATTCAATTGATATTTTTTCTCACCAATCTACACATAATACCCCATAATAACAAAAAGTGAAAACATGTTTTGAGACATTTTTGCACATGAAAAACAGAAATATCTCATTTACTTAAGTATTCACATAAGAGTCAATACATGTTAGAGTCATCTTTGGCAGCAAATTACAGCAGTGAGTCTTTCTGGATAAGTCTTTAAGAGCTTTGCACAACTGGATTGTATATTTTCTTATTCTTCAAGCTCTGTCAAGTCGGTTGTTGATCTTTGCAAGACAGCCATTTTCAAGTCTTGCCATAGATTTTCAAGACGATTTAAGTCAAAACTGTAACTATGTCACTCAGGAACATTCAATGTCATCTTGGTCAGCAACTCCAGTTTATATTTGGCCTTGTGTTTTAGGTTATTGTCCTGCTGAATGGTGAATTTGTCTCCCAGTGTCCCAGTGATTTTGCCTGTGCTTAGCTCTATTCCATTTCTTTTTTATCCCCAAAAACTCCCTAGACATTGCTGATGACAAGCATACCCATAACATGATGCAGCCACAACCATGCTTGAAAAATATGAAGAGTGATGGATTTGCCTGAAACATAACCCTTTGTATTCAGGACATAAAGTTCATTTCTTTGCCACATTCTTTGCAGTTTTACTTTAGTGCCTTATTGCAAACAGGATGCATGTTTTGGAATATTTTTATTCTGTACAGGCTTCCTTCTTTTCAGTCTGTCGTTTTGGTTAGTATTGTGGAGTAAATACAATGTTGTTGATCCATCCTCAGTTTATGATCACAGCCATTATACTCAAACTATTTTAAAGTCACCTTTGGCCTCATGGTTTCCTTCCTCTCCGGCAACTGAGTTAGGAAGGACGCTTGTATCCTTGTAGTGACTGGGTGTATTGATACACCATTCAAAGTTTAATTAATAACTTCACCATGCTTAAAGGGATATTCAATGTCTGCTTTTTTAATTTGGACGCATCTACCAATTGGTTCTCTTCTTTGTGAGGCATTGAATCGGTGTTTGAAATTCACTGCTCGACTGAGGGACCTTACAGATAATTGGATGTGTGGGGTACAGAGATGAGGTAGTCATTTAAAAAATAATGTAAAACACTATTATTGCACAGTGATTCCATGCAACTTATTATGAGACTTGTTAAGCAAATGTGTACTACTGAACTTATTTAGGCTTGCCATAACAAAGAGTTTGAATACTTATTGACTCAAGACATTTCAGCTTTTTATTGTTGTTTAATTTCTAAAACATAATTCCACTTTGATATTATGGGGTATTGTGTGTAGACCAGTGATACAAAATATCAATTTAATACATTTTGAATTCAAGCTGTAACACAACAAACTGTGAAAAAAGTCAAGGGGTGTGAATAAACTTCTGAAGGCACTGTATATCGTCAAAAAGTAATATCCCGATACGTAACTGTATCTAATTCCCCCCCCCCCGGATATGTTCACCCTGCACTTTGACAACATGACGTTGAAGGACGGGGAGAAATACGACCGGGTCAGAAGACTCCAGAACACCACAGACCCAACCAAGAACCCTCACCTCTACACCAGGTGGTGCTTCTTCTGGTGGAATAACCTCAGCTGGACAAAGTACAAAGACGTGAGTGCTTCAAACCCCTCTCCTACCCTCAGATCTTTAATGAACTTTCGCTATGGCGGACTGCGTTTTGTTCATGACAAAAGAAAATTCCCTCACACATGGTTACCTCTGTTTCATGTTCATGTAGGCTTTGACTTACTGGATTGTCTTGTTAAGGATGTGTCCAAGATCCTTCTGGACAAGAGGGATGCTGGGGAGCTGGAGTGTCGTTTGCACATCTTAGCGGTGGAATACAAGGTGGACTTCATCAGTATGATCCAGACCAACGTCACCACAGGGTTTCAGCGGGCCATCCGACTCAGACCTTTCTACCGCTCCCTTAAGTCTCTGAGAGCACATTTGAGGTACGTATCCATGTTTTGTTTTAACCTTGAGCTGGTTGATTGGTTCAGTTACCTTACTTTCTCTGCTCTTTTGAACTGTGTTCAATTATCTTAAATCTAATTTACATGCACCTGTTTGTTATACACTACATGGCTACAAAAGTATGTGGACACATGCTCATCGAATCTCTCATTCCAAAATCATAGGTATTAAAATGGAGTTGATTCCCCCCTTTGCTGCTATAACAGCCTCCACTCTTCTGGGAAAGCTTTCCACTAGATGTTGGAACATTGCTGCTGGGACTTGCTTCCATTCAGCCACAAAAGCTTTAGTGAGGTCAGGCTCAGATGTTGGGCGATTAGGCCTGACTCGCAGTCAGCATTCCAATTCATACCAAAGGTGTTCGATTGGGTTGAGGTCAGGGCACTGTGCAGGCCAGTCAAGTTCTTCCACACCGATCTTGACAAACCCTTTCTGTATGGACCTCGCTTTGTGCACGGAGGCATTGTTATGCTGAAACAGGAAAGGGCATTCCCCAAACTGTTGCCGCAAAGTTGGAAGCACAGAATCGTCCAGAATGTCATTGTATGCTGTAGCGTTAAGATTTCCCTTCACTGGAACTAAGGTGCTAGCCCAAACCATGAAAAACAGCCCCAGACCATTATTCCTCCTCTACCAAACTAGTTGGCACTATGCATTTGGGCAGATAGCGCTCTCTTGGCATTGAACAAACCCAGATTCGTTCGTCCATCAGACTGTCAGATAGTGAAGCGTGATTCATCACTCCAGAAAACACGTTTTTACACTGCTCCAGAGTCCAATGGCGGCGAGCTTTACACCACTCTAATCAACACTTGGCATTGCGCATGGTGATCTTAGGCTTGTGTGTGGCTGCTCCGCCATGGAAAGCCATTTTGTGAAGCTCCAGACAAACAGTTATTGTGCTGACGTTGCTTCCAGAGGCAGTTTGGAACTTGGTAGTAAGTGTTGCAACCGAGGACAGATGATTTTTACGAGCTTCAGCACCGGGTGGTCCCGTTCTGTGATCTTGTGTGGCCTACCACTTCGCTGAGCTGTTGTTGCTCTAGAATTTTCCACCTCACAATAACAGCAGTTACAGTTGACCTGGGCAGCTCGAGCAGGGCAGAAATTTGACAAACTGACTTGTTGGAAAGGTGGCATCTTATGACAGTGCAACGTTGAATGTCACTGAGCTCTACAGTACGGGCCATTCTACTGCTTATGTTTGTCAATGGAGATTGCAAAATGTTATGCACCTGTCAGCAACGGGTGTCGCTGAAATAGCCGAGTCCAAAGGGGTGTCCACATACTTTTGGTCATGTAGTATAACTCATAATTGGGGCCTGGAGAAATTCACCACTCTTTGTAAAACCAGTAGTTCTGCCCTACAGCACCAAAAGGTTGATAGTGCCATCTCAAGCCACCTGTTGGCATTTAGCCCCTGAAGGGGACGCATCTATGTGGGAGGGGCTAGAAAGATACTCCTGACCTGTAAAATGACTAACCACAACTAACCATGTGTTCATTATGTTGAAATGTGTTTGGAAGAGGCTGTAGTGTCATCAGTAAAATTATTGATTGAACTGCAGGTTAATGTCATAGGTCAGGTGGTAGAGCATTTCTCCGGGTCCTACTCATAATGCTGGAATCACACTATATTAGTTGTAGTTCATCAATAATATGAACTACATTCACGAAAACAATAATCTACTTGATTTGTATAGGACAGGTATCCTGCTGGATGGTCTGGCTGGCACATCCACCGAGCCTTCCCCGGCCAACTTCAGTGTAGACCCTCTGGGGGAGTTCAGCACCTGGTACACCCCAGTGTGGACACCTAGCTCCGCGCCAGACCAGGACTACAGCATGGTGGATGTGCCGGCCAACACCCAGGCCTTCCAGAAGGTCCACAGCCTGTTCCACAAGACCCTGTCAGAGACCCGGGTGGAGATAGTCAGCCTCCACCAGATCCAGAATGTTCTCCACTGGGACAAGTTCCAAAGGTGTGGATGGGGACTCCCTCTGGCCCTCTTTGATATGTTTTCTATTCTTACGAGAATAGCCATTCATTTTCCTCATGCACTGTGTATATGACCGTCATGTGAGAATGGGATATAGGATAGGGAAAAGGTAGATAACACGGTGCAACATTACATCACACAACAGATCGATATAATTTTATTGATAAGGGTTATCCAAAGGAGATGAAGGCTTTTTATTTTCCTGCTCCATTTGACAATGAATAAATGTGATACTGATAAAAAAAAACGATTGAATTTAAGATGAATTCATACATTAGGTGGCATTGTTTGTGTTGTAGGTACAAGGAGCACATGCGGAAGCGCGGCGACATCAAGGAAGACGGGGCTCTGGAGAGGCACATGTTCCACGGGACCATTGGGGACTTCATTGAGGACATCTGCCACAACAACTTTGACCCGCGCGTATCGGGAGTCAACGGGTTCGTGTACGGCTACGGCTCCTACTTCGCCCGCGACGCCTCCTACTCCAACACATTCGCTGCGGTGTCACCTGACGCTGGGGTCCGTCACATGTTCCTGGCCAAGGTGCTGGTGGGAAAGGTGAGCGTGGGCAAGTGCAAATACCGCCGGCCGCCACCCGTCAGATCCACGAAGGAGGACTACAACCTCTGTGTGGACCAGCTGGTCAACCCCACCATCTTTGTAGTTTTTGAACGGTGCCAGTGCTACCCCTACTATCTGATCAAATACAAAGAACTGCTCGTGGTGGACGTTAATGAGTAGGTTTGCCCTGGGGGAGCTTGTGTTGCTGCCGGTGACGGTAACTGTTGTTGTTCACTGGATGTTCATTCCACACCAGACCGTAATGCAGCACCTTGCATTAAGGTGAAAGACAGCATTAAGAATAGATCAGTCAAAACTGCATCAAACAAAATGTTTGTGTATCCAGTCCAAAGGATAATGTTCAAAGCCTTCCAAAGACTTGGAATGTCTTTAGAATAGATATGTGTTTTATGAAGTTTTACAATTACCGTTTTTTACAGTAAGTTTCTACAACGTCCCATTTTAAAATGGAATTCTAAATGTAACAAACAAGTTTGATATATTTTCGAAATGTTTTAATAATGGAAACAATTGTAATTTGATAATGTAGAAAGAAGAAATTATAAGTTCTAGATGTTGCTTTCAAAAAGGTTCTTAAACTGTAAAGTCGTTATGTTATTGACAATAAATGGGTTTACTGAATACATCAGGGGCAGTCGGTTCAGTTTATGATTACGGAGGACGATTTTTTTATGAGCATGTTCTTATTTCTATTACAGAATATTGGATGACTGTCATTCATATTCCATTCACCCAGTTTAATGTAACATCGATAGGTTTAGGCTATACTAACTGATAGCTGATACTAACGTTTTCCCTGTACCCATCATGAGGTTGCTACAACCTAGCCTACAAATTAAAGCAAAAATAAATTGCTAAAAGGCAACAAATTAGAAGTTTTGGAATGGCCTAGTCAAAGTCCAGACCTAATCACAACTGAGATGTTGAGGCAGGACATGAAACGAGCAGTACATGCTTGAAACCCCACAAATGTCACTGAGTTACAGCAGTTCTGCATGTAAGAGTCAACCAAAATTCCTCCAGTGACGTGAGAGACTGATCAACAACTACAGGAAGCGTTTGGTTGGAGTCATGGCAGCTAACTGGCACAACCAGTAATTGAGTTTAAGGGGGCACTTACTTTTTCCCACAGGGGCATTTGATGTTGCATAACTTTGTTTATGAAATAAATTAGACAAGTATGTAATTGTGTTATTTGTTCACTCAGGTTCCCTTTATCTAATATTAGGTTTTGGTTGAAGATCTGATAACATTTAGTATCAAAAATATGCAAAAGTAGAGAAAATCAGAAAGGGGGCAAATAATTTTTCACAGCACTGTAGGTGATAATAAATGTATTTTACTGAATACATTAATTACTTAAGCGTACAGGGGGAGTCTTGTGCACTTAACAATATCTTAATTTATTCTATTTACAGTCATATTTCTGAAATTCAATCCCCCCAAAAATTGTCAGAAAGGTATGAACGGAATGCAATTCCCCATAAGTATCTTGTAGTAAAACTGTATATTTCTCTTTTATATATTTTGTACAAACAAACCCTTTCCCTCTTTCTAACAGTACATCTTGTGAATTAACTTTGTTTTCCCGACACTGTCACACATAATCAGTGTTAGTCTTGTTTGGACAGGAATCAAAATGACCCAGTCATTGGATTTAAACGTTGGGTTAAAAAAAGACGCAATTCCTTTTTGCAAATCCAATCAGTGTTCCACGTTGATTCAAAGTCATCACCTCAAATGTTGGGGTTGAAATGACGTGGAAACAACATGGATTCAACCAGATTTCGCCCAGTGGGTTCTCAATGACTTCATGGTACAGTACAAGTGTAGTCTGCTGAACAGTTACAGTACATATAAAATGTATTGTTATTATTCAATCCGGTATCATTTTAAATGGGTAGATACATTTGGCATAGAATGTAGACTGAGTACAGGGCGACCGTTGTCACTTGGAATCCAAACGGAATATTCCTCTATTGTTTGGATTCCAGGCTAACTCTTTTGTATTCCACACATTGAAATGACATTTAGGCTGACATTTTATGATATTTGAAAATGAGCAGTATGTCCAAACATTAAGACATATCTTACATAAAACTATAATAAAATCCCATTAATCGTGCTTGCTGGGCAACACTATTGACTTTCCCGTGAGGTTAACTTGACATGGGGCTAAGACATCACAAAATGACATGTACAAAGGAATTGCAGTAAGAAATGTTCCCTTCCAAACTCCTCAGAATGCTACTGAGATTCGTTAGTAAAAGTGTGTTTTTAAAACAAGGAAACAGATGAGGACACATTGGATGGATATACAGGCAAATAAATGTGATTATGAGAAATGTATCTTCAAGAGGAAGAAAATTAAAAAAGGGTTGAAATAGTTTAACGGTAGAGTTATTGAACATCTTGGTGCTGCAAAAAAAGAATCGCACAACAGTGATTGTGGAAGGCAACAGAATGTAAAATGGAGTAAACTGACACTTGGAATCAATATTAAAGGCAACTTTAAAAGCATCTGCTAAAAACTCAAGTTCATCAGACATGTGTTGAGGCCTATAAAACATTCAAATCTGATATAAAATCAAAGACACCATCTCCTGTGACCTGGTCTAGTCTGTGTTAGAAGTCTTGTCCCTAACAGGGAGTGTTTGGTCTATGATGCTTGGTGTCCTTTTTCCCTTTCAATCAATTTCAATACACATAAAATCACCAATATACAACAGCTAAAGCAACAAAAAGCAATACAAACACATTGAAACAGAACTACAGATAAATACAAATAAAAACAAAGGCGCCTTGATGATTTGACAAGTTTCCCTTTGTGAATGGTAATTTCATTTTTCTGCCAATAAGGAAAATCCTATATCCTCCGCCCAAATCGACTTGCTTTTGTCCTCTCTCACACACCCACTCTCTTCATCCGCTCTCCAAGTCAGCATGATTCGGGTGCCATGATTGGATGTACCACGTAGGGGTGAGAGGTCATAGTTCATGATTATTTCCATAGTGGCAGACTGCTGGCAAACTGACTGCTGACTGTACAAGGAAGGTGCTGAATCCTGTGACGGGGAGGGGCGGTGTTGTGGAGTTGGCGTTGTCCTGGGGGGGGGTTGAAAAGGCCATGGAGGGAATGGCGAGTTAGGAGTCGTGATGGGGTTGGTCACTCGCAGGCCAGTTTGCTGTCAAAACTGGACAGGCCAATGGCGAAGGCTTGCAGGGCACACATGGGGTAGTTGTAGTCTAAGGTGAATACGTCCTCGGCCACTCTGCCAAACTGCATTACGATGTAGTCCGCTGAGGGAAGAGAGAAGAGACGACTCAATAATGTGAAATCATTATTCCATTCTACCCAAGGAGAGGGAGTGAGAAATAGAGAGTGAAAAATAGCGAGAGAAAGAGAGGAGAGAAAGAGCCGAGGGAAGCACTGACGGATCGACTCACGATCGTTGTCATGGACGATCTGAAAGTTCTTGACGGAGGCCTGTGTAACGCGGCCGTGGAAATTGAGCACGTACGACTGGGTGTCGTCATTCCACACAGGGGCCTTGTTGTGCAGCTCGATCAGGTTCTCCACTGAGTGGTTCTGCCACTTACTTAGAAGGCTGTCCTGCTCCTGGAAACACACAGACAACAGGGTTGTATTCATTAGGCACTAAACAGAAGAAATAGGACTGAAACAGGGAGTGACAACCTTGACTTACCCAAGAAGAACGCTCTATTTAGTTTTCCGTTGCGTGCCCTAATGAATACGACCCAGACATCCAAACCATCTAATCTGACATCACTCTCCAGTGACCACATCTCACAGCCCTTAGTGGGTTAGCCTCAGTTTCCATTACATGATGTTGACTTCAATACCCACTCCATTATTCAGATTGTGCTAAATTATTTTCTATTTCAAGGTGTAAGAATGCCAGAGTCTTAAATCAATCATGCCCTCTGACACACCCCTCTGCCTTACTGTGCATAACAAGTACAGTGACTACAAATGTTAGAAGAAGTGATTGGAGTTGTACAGTCCCGTGGGGCTGATACATACACTGTTTGGACGGACGGGAACCCTTTCAAAGTTCATGTTCATGCCTGGGATGATGACGGTCATCTTGCGGGGACCTTTGAACCCCAGAACGTTGGTCTCCTGCAGAGAGAACACAGGAGATCAGAATGTCACACAACCTTACAGGTTCAATTATATTTGTGTGCGTGCGTGTGTGCGTGCATGTGTGTGTACACTCACATAGCAGATGGCTGCGAGTTCCTGTCGTGTGTTGCTCTCCTCCAGCAAAGCTCCAGGGTTCTTACAGGGGTTGGTGCCTTGGTCATACACCGTGAACTTGGTCCCCATCAGGTTAGACCTGCAGGATGACCAGACCAATCACATTAGAGTCTACAATGTCCCTCCAGCACTCACAATCCCACTTCACACCCAATAGGGTTATCAGATGCAGCCGAGGGCTCAAAACAATATGGAAATTGTTCATCAACAAAGATTTAGAATTATATTTAGAGTTGTGAGACGAGTGAGATATGGTCCGACCTCACTTTCCCCATGAAGCTCTCTCCCTCGCGTGACAGGTCCGTGGCGTCCACTGAGATCAGGTAGTTGGACGTCTTGCTCTTTTTTCTTTTCCTCCCAGCCAGAAGAAACAGCTGGGTGAAACAAAGAGAGTAAACTCAGGGTGAGAGGGAAACTCACAAACCATCATTTTAATCACCGCAATCAAAACAGGTGTTACTTTTACTTTATATTCTCACACCATTTCAAATGTAGCTATTGAGGAAAATAAAATTAAACAGGCCTGTGAGATAAGATGGTAAAATAAACCCATCTAGGTCTTGTCTCCATGTTAATCCACTATGACAGGATGTGAGGTCAATGTACCTTCCTGCCGTCCTCTCTCTCCATGTGCATAAAGTAGGTGGGGTACAGGCCGCGGTCCATTCCCTTCTTGTCACGGGATATGCGGCACTTGACGGTGACGCCGCGGGGTGCGGGACGCACCACAAACTCCTCCAGGTTGTCCACTTCGATCAGGGCGCTCTCCGCCGTGGGCGACCCCGGTGCCACGTACTCCTGTGAGAGGGGGACGACGACACACTGCTACATCACAAAACATACCAGCCAATCGCTGTTATAACGGAGATACGGTACAGGAGTAGGGAGGACAACATTCATCTGCCATCTTGTTGTTTCAGTGTCTTCAAGTGACAAGTTGATTTGCCATGTGTAATGAACACATTAGAAATCTCACAAGCCATAGCCACATAGCTATGTGTGTGCACCTAATGATATGACAGGACAGAGACAATTGTACGGTTGGACTCACTGTGTTGGACTTTATGCTGGAGGCAGACGCAGGCCGGGTTAACTCTGGGTTGGGGGACAACGAGCGTGTCCGGTCTTCGTCACAGTGTTCCTCATCCTCACTGGCCTCTTCGTAGTTCATACTGCCTGACAGACCTGGTCAAGGGAGAAATAGTGCACTATGGGAGGTGTGGCCTACAGCCTACACTCCATTGGTTGGGATCAGGAGTAGAGGTCGACCGATTAATCGGAATGGCCGATTAATTAGGGCCGATTTCAAGTTTTCATAACACTCGGAAATCGGTATTTTGGGACACCAATTTGCCAATTATTATTATTTTTTTATACCTTTATTTAACCAGGCAAGTTAGTTAAGAACACATTCTTATTTTCAATGACGGCCTAGGAACGGTGGGTTAACTGCCTCATTCCGGGGCAGAACGACAGATTTTCACATTGTCAGCTCGGGGGATCCAATCTTGCAAACTTACACTTAACTAGTCCAACGCAATAACGACCTGCCTCTCTCTCGTTGTACTCCACAAGGAGACTGACTGCCTGTTACGCGAATGCAGTAAGCCAAGGTAAGTTGCTAGCTAGCATTAAACTTATCTTATAAAAAACAATCAATCATAATCACTAGTTGACGACACGTGGTTGATGATATTACTAGATATTATCTAGCGTGTCCTGCGTTGCATATAATCTGGCTGAGCATACAAGCATACAAGTATCTAAGTATCTGACTGAGCGGTGGTAGGCAGAAGCAGGCACGTAAACATTCATTCAAACAGCACTTTTGTGCTTTTTGCCAGCAGCTCTTCGTTGTGCGTCAAGCATTGCGCTGTTTATGACTTCAAGCCTATCAACTCCCGAGATGAGGCTGGTGTAACCGAAGTGAAATGGCTAGCTAGTTAGCGCACGCTAATAGCGTTTCAAACGTCACTCACTCTGAGCGTTGTAGTAGTTGTTCCCCTTGCTCTACATGGGTAACGCTGCTTCGATGGTGGCTATTGTCGTTGTGTTCCTGGTTCGAACGAGGAGAGGGATGGAAGCTATACTGTTACACTGGCAATACTAAAGTGCCTATAAAAACATCCAATAGTCAAAGGTAAATGAAATACAAATGGTATAGAGAGAAATAGTCATATAATTCCTATAAAAACTACAACCTAAAACTACAAACTAAGACTCATGTTAAAAGGAACCACCAGCTTTCATATGTTCTCATGTTCTGAGCAAGGAACTGAAACGTTAGCTTAAAAAAGTGCAATATGTGCAATATGGCACATATTGCACTTTTACTTTCTTCTCCAACACTTCTCCAACACTGTTTTTGCATTATTTAAACCAAATTGAACATGTTTCATTATTTACTTGAGGCTAAATTTATTTTATTGATGTATTATATTAAGTTAAAATAAGTGTTCATTCAATATTGTTGTAATTGTCATTATTACAAATACATTTTTTTTAATTGGCCGATTAATCTGTATCTGCTTTTTTGGTCCTCCAATAAAATCGGTATCGGCGTTGAAAAATCATAATCGGTCGACCTCTAATCAGGCAGACCCAGGGTTCTCTATGCAGACAGGAGAGATCATCTCAGATGCCCAGCCAAGCAACAACTCCTCCATATCTCCTCAGTAATCCCATAGGTTCTTATTGCCATGACTTTTAGATAGATTATTTTCTCCTGGGATCCAAAGGGATTAGCCTGCATGTAATGGATATGGGCAACGTATTTCTTCAAATGTATGCACATTTTGTTTTTGATCACATAGCCTTTGATTTGTTCCAACTAAGTCATCATACTACCTCAGTTGAAAATATGAACTGATGCAATATTTTTGCAATCGGAAAAGGCCACATATTACAATATGCAGCTAAAATTGCTCTTTGAAATATTTAGTAGTCCCGAAAAAATTTGAGGAGACAACCTAACCTCAAAACAGCTGGCAGAGGATAGGAAGGAAAGTGGAAGCGAAATAGTGCTGAGGAACTGTTGAGACCCATTGAGGAAGAACTTTTCTGGATAAAACAGATGAGACTACCCAGTAACCAGGTTACCATAGAAGAGACCTGTTATGAACCTCTAGCCATCCCAGCAGCCTTCATTATCCCCAGACACCACTGTTAGTCCACTTCAGAGCCCTATACATTTCCACATTGGAAAGAATACTGTTGAAATACAAGACAATAGATTCTCCATCTTCAGTGTGTTTTATCCATCACTGAGAGCTGGTTTCCTGGACCCAGATTAAGCCTAGTCTTTTACTAAATGCACGTTAAGCATGCTTTTCAGTCCAGGAGTAATCTGTGTCCGCGAAACCGGCCCTGATTGTCCAATGTAAAGGGGTTAGTTAGGCACGAGGGAAAGAAGAAATCCTATTGAGAGATGCCAGCCAGACAGACACAACACGGTGTGGTCAGACAGGCCTCTGTGGGAGCTGCTCTGGACAGGTGTCAGTAATGCTGCTAATTGGATTTACCAGCCGTGACTCTGGCTGGTGCTGTGGAATATTTTAATGAAAAGCATTTTTTTAGGTGTAAAAGCATAATTCAAAATGAGAATGGGAAAAATGCCCGCTCTCAATGTGTTCCATTGTTGATGATACAAGAAATATGAAATGTTTTTCTTCGGTGTGGCTTGAGGCCAGAGTATAATACCTAGCACTTTACATCTAAAGACTAGGTTATTATCAGTAACTATAGAATTCACTGTTGTTGTATCCTCCCTCAGTTTCACCTCTGCTCCATAGAGTTAGTGCTACAGAGAGAGAGGAAAGGAGGGAGGGAGGGAGGGAGGGAGGGAGACACCCAGCAACCTTCACTTCAGCCTTGTCACCATGGGAACGGCAGGCTGCTCTCTTCTACCTGACTGGAGTAGTTTCTCCCTGGCAGACAGTGGGCTCTCTAGCCCCTCCTCCGGCCCCTCCTCTGGGCCCTCCTCCACTGCACCAACCAACTGGACCACCCTGTTGTTGGCGGGGTCAGAGAGGGGAAGGGGCTGAGAGATGTCCCATGCCTCTGCAGACAGACACATATATGTATTGGCCAACGTGGCTAGAAACAATATGTACACAGTGGTGTTCACTCCATCTAGCCCCAGAGATGTCTAAATGTCAGGGTACTGACAAACATTAAATACAGACCGCAAATGTCAGCTACATTCTAATAGTGACTCAAAGGCATCAATTAAAACAGCACACAAAGTTTGGAAATGGAAATGTCAACGCTCGGGTTGCAAAACCAAAACTTGCAACGTGATCATTTCAACGGCTTTCTCTGTCTCACAGCACATGAAGAACTTGGGAACTCACTGATCAGTTTTGATTGAATAGCGTCCCCAAGTCAAATCCAAATGGAGGCAGTAGGCTATTACTAATCTTTTGCCGTTTCCATTTCAATTAGTTTCCACTGGGAAATAAAAAAGCATGGGCAGACAGATACTATCTAAAGGCACCTGAGGACAGGCTGGATCTCAGTAGCACTAAGCAGACCAGGCATTCATTCATGATGAAAGTTTGCATTATTGAGAGGGGAGTGTCACCTCTGCCCTCTTGTTGCTGTCCAGGAGAAGATCCTTAAAAACTGAGGCTAATGCAGTAATACACTGCCCTTAATCTGGGTCTCAGGTTTAACTAGGTAATACATCACTCTCCCGGATATAGACCTGGCTATCTTAATTTAGTTTGTCATTTCGCACAGTAACAGTACAGAAGGATATTGAATTAGTCTCAGGAAATGAAAGAGACTTCAACACTCTTCGTGGACCAGCCAGAAGGAGGGGAGGTGAGGTGGCATAAATAGGTACTGTGGTAGGTGGATGCTACTCTTGCCCTTTACACATGATAAAATCAAATTCTCACTGTGTCACAATCAACATTGCCCTCCGCCATCTCTCTAACTGCACACTGCAGCACCACAGCCCTGGGAGGAGAAAGTATCCCAGAGCAGGGAAAAGGTTGTATCAATGCGCAATGGCTTTTAATGAGGGTAACTGAAATAACAGCAGCAACAGCTGCAACAATAAACCACAACCTTCATAGTTCTTGAAACTGTCCCCGAACAACGATGTCGACCAGATACGCTCCCATTTCTCATCTGTCCTCCTTTGCTTTCTTTATCTTCTCGCCCCCTACCTCTCTCTCTCTCGTCCTCTCACGAGACCACAAAGTGCCTCTACCAGCCCAGAGGTGTGAAAGAGACACTTATATTGAGTGCCCTGTCGGTGTAGCCCACCAGAGCAGCAGATGGGATGTGATCTCTGAAGCTGCTTGGTATTCGTGTGCTGAGGCGACCCAGAGGATTTATCAGGGTAGATGACGATGAGGATATAACTGACTGACTCACATGTGTACACACTCTCCTAGGTCTTCTGTCTATAGCACTACTACGTATGAGACATTGTCTGTGCAGTGGAGGTCATAGGGCTTGGACTATTTCCTGGTCACATGGTCTGACCATTACTAGGCCCCGGTGTATTTCCTGGTCACATGTTCTGACCATTACTAGGCCCCGGTGTATTTCCTGGTCACATGTTCTGACCATTACTAGGCCCTGGTGTATTTCCTGGTCACATGGTCTGACCATTACTAGGCCCTGGTGTATTTCCTGGTCACATGGTCTGACCATTACTAGGCCCCGGTGTATTTCCTGGTCACATGTTCTGACCATTACTAGGCCCCGGTGTATTTCCTGGTCACATGGTCTGACCATAACTAGGCCCCGGTGTATTTCCTGGTCACATGGTCTGACCATAACTAGGCCCCGGTGTATTTCCTGGTCACATGGTCTGACCATTACTAGGTCCCGGAGTATTTCTTGGTCAGGTAAGGTGTTCAGGAACCCCCCCCAGCCTTACCTACTGACAGAGCTCTTTATAACACTGTACTTTAACACTCCAACCTTCTGTCCAAACTGGCTGTCCTGACTCCCTGTCCTGACTCCCTTCTCAAGCTCCCCCCCCCGGCTCACCTCGTTTCTGCAGCAGCTCGTGGATGTCCGTCTTGGGCTCCAGCAGAGTCTCTGTGTCCCCGTCCCGGTCAGGCTCCTCGGCGAGGGGAGACTGGTGCAGCGGCTGGGACAGGGACAGGGGCTGGGACTTGCTCACCGACAGAATCTGGATCTTGGCACCCAGGTCTGGGGCCTCAGAGCCCATGAAGGCAGCAGGGCCGTCGATACCTGCAGGGTGGGGTGCATTCACAGATGTTTTTGAATTATGTTAATGACTTTGTCCTGCTTGTCTGTGTGTTTGAGCACCCAGCTGTTTACTTCTCCAAGAGCTGTTCTGTATTCCTGTCTGTGCTTCCCTGAGGTGATTTGATTTGTACCTACTCCTTATTACTTAGCCGTCTGCTTGCAGCTGCGTTTCTCTGTAATATCTCTCCTCTATGTTCATGTCAGAGCTTAGCCTTGTGCCATGGAGTGATATGCTGCACTGAGCAGGTGGCCCTTTTCTTGCCTGGGAGTCTGAATGCTGCTCTGCCTCTCTGAATGTGACTCTCTCCTCCCCATCTGAAGGCCCCTCTGGGCATCAGAGAACCGCTTCCTGGGGGTCTCCTCCACTACCTTGAACAGTCGCTTCTCCACATGTCCCAAGACTGAGGGAGGCATTATTAGACACACACACACACACACACACACGTCATCATATTAGCTTCCTGATTGTTTGTAGGAACATTGTATTGTATCCCAGTACATGAGAGACTAAAATATATTGCATGCCAATGTACAGGTGATTGGTATCAGAAGTGGGATGCACCAATGTTTATGATCCTATTCTATATAAGCACATTTTCTCTAGTCTTGTAATTCCTGACTGGTCTCCTCTACCTCGATTTGGAAAGCCACTCTGCTCCTCCAGAGTGAGCTCCATGACTGGCTCCTCTTCCTGCTTTCCTGGGCCCCACCTTCTCCCACCACTCCCTCTCACTGTCCTCACCTGATATACTGTCCTCACTCTGGACTGGAAAGCAAATTGATCATTAAAGTATTCTTCTTCACAGCCAACACCAACAAACTGTCTATCTCTTGACTGTAGACTGGGGTTCAATCGCTCAGCACTGATCCTGCTTTCTCAGACCCATTACTTTATCCCGATGGTGAGAGCTGACCCCGGAAAAACTAGCTTGTACAGTAGCTAACCCTAAGAACCAAGGCTCACCATCGATGATGACATCGCTGGTGATGCTGAGGCGTGACTCCACCAGCGGGGCCTGCTCCTCACTGCGCCGAGGCTTGGAGCGCCTGGGCCGGGCCTCTGGGTTGGGCTGCACCATCAGAGGCTCCTGCCGCTTCCGCCGCTGCTTCTGCTCCAACAGCGCCCTCTGTGGGCGGGAGGGGAATTACGACAGTGAGAGTTTAACATGCAAATATTGTGTGTATGTCCCTACCTGCCCAAGACTGACAGCTGGTGATAAGGCTCTAGTGATCCCCTCTCTCTGGACCCTACCTGTATCTGTCCAGGTATACCTGGCCTCTCTTCCCCACAGTCCATGAGGACTAGAGGTCGACCGATTAATTTGAAAGGCCGATTAATTAGGGCTGATTTCAAGCTTTCATAACAATCGGAAATCTGTATTTTTGGACACCAACAAAAAACATTTTTTTACACCTTTATTTAATCTTTATTTAACGAGGCAAGTCAGTTAAGAACACATTCTTATTTAAATGACGGCCTAGGAACGGTGGGTTAACTGCCTCGTTCAGGGGCAGAACGACAGATGTTTACCTTGTCAGCTCGGGGACTCAATCTTGCAACCTTACACTTAACTAGTCCAACGCTCTAACCACCTGATTAGATTGCACTCCACGAGGAGTCTGCCTGTTACGCGAATGCAATGGAAGCCAAGGTAAGTTGCTTGCTAGCATGAAACTTATCTTAGAAAAAACAATCAATCATAATCACTAGTTAACTACACATGGTTGATGATATTACTAGTTTATCTAGCGTGTCCTGCGTTGCATATAATCGATGCGGTGCATATCGTTGATCTAATGTGTACCCAACCATAAACATCAATGCCTTTCTTAAAAACAATACACAGAAGTATATATTTTTAAACCTGCATATTTAGCTAAAAGAAATCCAGGTTAGCAGGTAATATTAACCAGGTGAAATTGTGTCACTTCTCTTGCGTTCATTGCACGCAGAGTCAGTGTATATGCAACAGTTTGGGCAGCCTAATTTTCCAGAATTTTAGGTAATTATGACATAACATTGAAGGTTGTGCAATGTAACAGGAATATTTAGACTTATGGATGCCACCCGTTAGATAAAATACGGAACGGTTCCGTATTTCACTGAAAGAAAAAATGTCTTGATTTCGAGATGATAGTTTCCAGATTTGACCATATTAATGACCTAAGGCTCGTATTTCTGTGTGTTATTATGTTACAACTAAGTCTATGATTTGATAGAGCAGTTTGACTGAGCGGTGGTAGGCACCAGCAGGCTTGTAAGCATTCATTCAAACAGCATTTTAGTGCGTTTTGCCAGCAGCTCTGCTTCAAGCCTATCAACTCAGATTAGGCTGGTGTAACCGATGTGAAATGGCTAGCTAGTTAGCAGGGTGCGCGCTAATAGCGCTTCAAACATCACTCGCTCTGAGACTTGGAGTGGTTGTTCCCCTTGCTCTGCAAGGGCCACAGCTTTTGTGGAGCGATGGGTAACGCTGCTTCGAGGGTGGCTGCTGTCGATGTGTTCCTGGTTCGAGCCCAGGGAGGAGCGAAGAGAGGGACGGAAGCTATACTGTTACACTGGCAATACTAAAGTGCCTATAAGAACATCCAATAGTCAAAGGTTAATGAAATACAAATGGTATAGAGAGAAATAGTCCTATAATAACTACAACCTAAAACTTCTTACCTGGGAATATTGAAGACTCATTAAAAGGAACCACCAGCTTTCATATGTTCTCATGTTCTGAGCAAGGAACTTAAACTTTTTTACATGGCACATATTGCACTTTTACTTTCTTCTCCAACACTTTGTTTTTGCATTATTTAAACCAAATTGAACATGTTTCATTATTTATTTGAGGCTAAATTGATTTTATTGATGTATTATAATAAGTTAAAATAAGTGTTCATTCAGTATTGTTTTTAATTGTCATTATTACAATTTTTATTTTTTTTATTAAAATCGGCCAATTAATCTGTATCGGCTTTTTTTGGTCCTCCAATAATCGGCATCGGCGTTGAAAAATCATAATCGGTCAACCTCTAATGAGGACACCATCCCTTTCCCTCATTAAAACAGATAGACTGTACTTCCTGTACTGTACTTCCAGTCATTGCTCAAACACTAGATAGCATTGGCTGGCGAAACTACCGCTAACTTCCTTCCTACTGGATGCAGAGACATAAAACTGGTATCCACGAGTTCATCTGACTGGGGAAGAATTACTTTATGATGACTTCCTCATCATCAAACCAGACACTCATCTATATTCATTCAACCTTATACGGACAGCCTTAGACCTTATCCAGATCACTCAAAATGCTGAGAACCAGACAATCAGTAACGACTCTGTCCTTATCAGACACTTTGTGGTGGTGGTGTTGTTTTGAAAAACAGTGCTCTCTCAGAGTTATCTTAAGCAATACAACAAAAACAAATTAGCAAAAAAACTCATTATCGTGTCTTGCCAGCTTCCGTTTCAGGGGTGTCAAACAAGATGCATGTTCCTATGGTAACTGTGTCAGAGTGTCCTTGATAGACTCCACATTCTTTGTTGTTGTCTTTCACCACTCCCACTGTTGTTGAGGGAGAGGACAGAACATGATGGCCATTCAATGTGAATCTCAAAATGAAACCCCAGATGGCTTTGTAAACAACACACACACAAGCGTCATGACCCGACCTGGCAAATCATTCAGCCACAGTAAAATGTCATGTTTTCTTCCTTCGGTATCTTTGAGACTAAATTGGAAGGCAGAATAAGCAGCTCGCATAGAAACAGGACAGGTGAGGTAAGGTTGGCTAGGCTATATTTATCTCATAGTAAATGTCACAGAATAATGGACCTTTGTATCCTAGCAATACCACTAGAGGAAATGGGACATAAGAGAGTTAGCTACTCAGTGAAGAAACCTTCAGCAACAAATCCATTGAAATCAATTTAGAAAAACCTTTTACATGGGTCCTGGACAAGTAAGCCTAGACTGTTGTAAAAGATGCTGAGACAAAGTAACAGAGTGCTTGACATACAGTGCAAACAATTCAAACTACTTTAATAAACCTAGAGTTGGAAATGCTGGCTGAGGCTCTGTTCAGTACGGGGACAGAGAGACTGGAGACAGTGACAAGGCAGTGGGATCATTAGAGCTGACATTGTCACAGCCATCACAAACACTCTGGGAAACTAGGGACAACAGCGACGAGGGTTGGTCCCCTTTAGATTTCTGGCTAAACAATACACAGCACAATGTCTCTATGAATATAAAAAAAGCTTCACACTAGAGAAATGGTCAATTTCCATGAATTATGGTGACATTCATCAGTTGGCCCTGCAGTCCTGGTCTCTGGTCAAAGTAGGCGATGGGTTACGTAACTGCCTCAATTAGAGGGGAGCATCAAAACAACAAGCGGTGTTTAGTGACGAACTGGGCTGGAAAGAGACGAGAGGTCCTTGTCTCTCTGAAGCCTCATTGGGCTGATTAACCACCACTACAGAAAGGTTTTATTACTCAGGGCTAACGCAACACACACATTCAGGGCCAATGCAACACAGGCGCACCCACAAAAGCACAGACACGCACGCTCATACGCTCATACACACACACACACACACACACACACACACACACACACACACACACACACACCATAGCCTGCTTCTATTGACACCTGAATCTCAAGGTGCACCTGAAAAATTATATTCATTAAATACCCAAACTTTGTCTTTGATTAAAATTAAAATAAGACCAGATGAAAGGCCTCTGGGAGCTTAATGGTTTCAGCTTGGAGTCTGATTGTTTACATTTCAAACAGGCTTTGTTTTAAAGGGGCACTTTGGGCTTTTGGCAATGAAGCCCTTTATTTACTTCCCCAGAGTCAGATGAACTCATAAATAGCATTTTTATGCCTCTGCATCCAGTATGAAGGAAGTCAGAGGTAGTTTCACGAGCCAATGCTAACTAGCGTTATCCCAATGACTGGCCGTCTATGGCATCTACTAGCATGCGAGCAATTACCATAGAATTCCAATCATTGTGTTAACACTAGCTATCAATTGTGATAATGCTAGTTAGCAACTTCCATCAAACTGCACGTAGAGACATACAAACGGTATCCACAAGTTCATCTGACTCTGGGGAAGTAGATAAAATCCTAAAGTATCCCTTTAAGAGGGGAACTGGGTTCGCCTCTTCGTTTTCTTCTAAGGCTAAAAATAGCAGACAAATGAATAAAACATCTGAATGGATTATCATAATGAAACAGACTGTTAATTTGGACACAGGATACAGATTCCATGTAAACAATAAACAAAAGCCCCACAATGCTTCACGATGAGATCCTATTTAAAAATGTTATCAAGGGCCACACATCTGACCCAGGAACTGATTAAACTTTGAAACTCTTTTGTCTAGTTTTTTTCTTCATCTTCCCTTTTTGCTCTGGCACGCAGTCGTCTTCCTGTGTAAACTGGCTAGCAATCTTCTTCCAGTGTAAACTGACTAGCAGTCGTCTTCCTGTGTAAACTGACTAGCAGTCGTCTTCCTGTGTAAACTGGCTAGCAGTCGTCTTCCTGTGTAAACTGGCTAGCAGTAAACTGTCTGGGAAATTCTTGCTAGCCTTATAATGTTTTATATCATGTGTAAGCTGTTTTTCTCTCACTGGTGTGATATTGATCTGTAACTAAGATGATATTGCTGCTGGAATCATAGCAATGGCGACTCCTGGATGTAACTAAAGTTTTTACAGAACGGTTACCTCACAAGAACTGAAAGCAGTAGAGCAGACACTGAACTGTCTCACTCGCTGACAGAACTCATCAGTGGCAACGACACTTCACTTCACTGAATTAACTCTATCAAAACTGAACAGAACTCAAACCTAGTTCCTAGCTTGCTTGGACTACACTCTTAGCACCTATTTTTCTATCTTGAACGTTGAACAGTTATACAGCTGTCCCCATAGGAGAACCCTTTAAATAACCCTTTTCGGTTCCAGGTAGAACCCATTGCGTTCCAGGTATAGAAGGAACCCTTCTGGGTTCCTTGTAGAACCCTTTCTATAGAGGGTTCTACATGGAACCCAAAAGGTTTCTACCTGTAACCAAAAAAGGATGATCCTATGTAGACAGCCGAAGAACCCTTTTGGAACCCTTTTTTCTAAGAGTGTATAATCCGAACATAGAGTATGGCCGGAAAATGAGGAATAGTTATGCTTTAGGCTACTCATTGTTCAACTATTTTCATATTCAAACAGCAACATAAAGAGTTGATAGAATCTGTTGAATAGGCTATTTGTTCCCAGTACACCACCATTTCACAGATCATACCTCTAAATTATAAAACATGAGAATCTTTTTTTTTTAAACTGGAGAAAAGAACGTAGGCTACTAGAAACAAAACTGCCCTACAATTAAAACTATCCATTGTATTATTGTCAATTTAAAACAAAAGACTTAAGAGGATAGGATATGAGAAAAGGATATGACTCAATACACTGTTTCATTCACCGTCCTGAGGCTGTGGGAGCAAGACATTGTACAGGCCTAAAACAAGACACAGGAGGCTAATGAAAATAGCAGACTACGAGATATCCCACATCCACGGAAGTGTGTCCCACCAGAGACAGGCTATAACAATGATATCACCAGGATGAGCTGAAATCAAATGCTCGCAGACATGCACAGTACACACACGCAAGCATGTACATATGCAAACACACACACACACACACACACATACACACAGAAATATACACACCAAAATACACTCACGCAAGCATGTACCTGTGCACAGACAACCTCCCATGTTACTTTCAGATCAAAATAGTCAACCATAAATGACATAAACAGAACAGAGAATAAGAGGTGCTGACCCACCCTGTCCATTAGTGTCCGGAGTGAGACAGAGAGTAAAAGTGAAGTGCAGAAGTTTCTCTGTGGAGCTCAGGGTTCCATGCTCTGTGAGAACCCGTCAAGTCTAAACTCTCTCCCACCGAGCAGCACTCGTGCTGGGCATGCCTCTGTCTCCCTCTACCCCTGGATCAGGCTTTCAGATCAGACAACTAACACGAGGATAACCACGCAACACCAGCCTACCCTCTCACTCCGAGTCCGTGTCTCCTCCTCAGCCTGTGAGAGTGTGAGTGAGAGAGAACTAGAGTGTATGTGCGTGTGTCTGGGTGGTCACTGTAACTAACTGAATCAGCGGTGTTACTCACCCCGGGGCAGAGTGGGGAAGAAAGAGAGAATGAGTGAGATGGAGAAAGGGAGGGAGGGGGATAGAGCTGCTGCAAGTGTCTGTGTTTGTGTGTGGGTTGGTTTTTCTATCTTTGTGGGAACCTAAAATCCCCAAAAGTCCCCACAAGGATAGTAAAACAAGGAAAATTCTCCCTTGTGGGAACACATTTCCCACATCCTCATGAGGACAAAGGCTATTTTAAGCATAGGGGGGTTAGAGTTTTAGAATTAAGGTAAGGGGTTAGTGGTTAGGGTTAGGTTTAGCGTTACAAACTTTAGAAGCCTTTAAAAAACTCAAATACACTACAAGTGTGCATTTCCTGCTGTGCAGGAAAATTCTCAGCAACAAAAGCAACAAATTAAGATCCTACATCTGTAGGCATACAGCTCACTACACAGACTGTCTACTGAAACCCTTCTATGGTTATTCCCTACATAGTGCATTACTTTGTTAGTGCACTACTTCTGACCAAAGCCTATGTAGGGAACAGGGTTCCATTTGGGACGCAGACATCGAGGCAGTCTATGTGCCTACCAATCATCTCATCCATCTTTTACTCCATTGTGTGACTGTTGCTTAAGGCTGGTTTCTTAAACCAAATCAGTCAGTTTCACTTTAAAACAGCATGGGTGGTGATAAGGATACTGCAGGCAGGAGGGATTGTAAGGAACAATCATCAGACACGCAGACGGGGAAGAGCTGTTCGCTGAGAAAGGAGCAGATTGGTGCTTTATCTCTACAATGAGTGCTAAAACAATTCACTTCCGGAAAAATATGTTTCTTTCTGCTAATTGGACAAATTGTACTGCCTTTGAAAATAAAAGGAGTTCAAAGACACCCTGTTTTCCCTCTGTTTCATGACAATCAGCCTTACTGTGCTGATGGTCGGAAATACAAATGCTATTACAAAGCCAATGAAATTCTTAGCCTGAGTGACACCGGAGGCAGAAAACCAGGTCATTTGTACACTCGCTGCCAGTCAAATGTTCAAGCTTGACAGGCTCACAGCTAAAAACATGGACTGAGACCTCAAAAACAATTCTGACAAAAACATGAAAAGACACCAAAAACAACCAAAACGCAAAAGGCCTCTAGATATATAAGATATGGACTAGTCTGGTCATTTCTGCATTATAAATACTCATGACATATACCCTGAACAAGTCTATGGGAGCTGTAATGTCTATAGAGTGGCTATGATGTTGAACAGATGCTGTATGTGGCGTAACTAGTTAAATGTGTTTAATAAAGTTAGTCATTACCTGCTTTTCCAGCTTCTGCTGCCTGAGGCTGGTGCTATCATCATCAAGGGCACTGAGAAGAGACGAAAGACAAAATGGTTACTATCCACTCATAACTCATATCTGACTGAGACATAATACAAGTGGTTCTGTGGTTAATACCAATCTGTTATCTGGGTCTCATCTGTTATATTTACAATAAGAAACAATTTGCTACAGTGGTCACTAATGAATGCACCTCTGATCGAGGTTGGGTGGTATGCAGATTTTTATACCGCTTCTGTACCATACCGGGGTATTTGGATTTGGTTTTACCGGAAGTGCACACAGGGGGCCTTGTTTATTTTTGAAAAAGGTATTGAAAATCATACCATCGGTATATCTACAGTTGTCAGTTGGAAGTTTACATACACCTGAGCAAAAAAACATTTCAACTTAGATTTTCACAATTCCTGACATTTGATCCTCGTAAAACAAGTCCCTGTCAGTTAGGATCACCCCTTTATTTTAAGAATGTGATATGTCAGAATAATAGTAGAGAGAATGATTTATTTCAGCTTTAATTTCTTTCATCACATTCCCAGTGGGTCAAAAGTTTACATACACTCAATTAGTATTTGGTAGCATTGCCTTTAAATTGTTTAACTTGGGTCAAATGCTTCAGGTTGCCATTCACAAGCTTCCCACAATAAGTTGGGTGAATTTTGGCCCATTCCTCCTGACAGAGCTGGTGGAACTGAGTCAGGTTTGTAGGCCTCCTTGCTCACATATGCTTTTTCAGTTCTGCCCACACATTTTCTATAGGATTGAGGTCAGGGCTTTGTGATGGCCACTCCAATACCTTGACCTTGTTGTCCTTAAGTCATTTTGCCACAACTTTGGAAGTATGCTTGGTGTCATTGTCCATTTGGAAGACCCATTTGCAACCAACCTTTAACTTTAACTGATGTCTTGAGATGTTGCTTCAATATATCCACATAATTTTCCCTCCTCATGTAGCAATCTATGAAGTGCACAAGTCCCTCCTGCAGCAAAGCACCCCATAACATGATGCTGCGACCCCCCTGCTTCACGGTTGGGATGGTGTTCTTCGGCTTGCAAGCCTTCCCCTTTTTCCTCCAAACATAACGATGGTCATTATGGCCAAACAGTTCTATTTTTGTTTCATCAGACCAGACAACATTTCTCCAAAAAGTATGATCTTTGTCCCCATGTGCAGTTGCAAACTGTAGTCTGGCTTTTTTTATGGTGGTTTTGGAGCAGTGGCTTCTTCCTTGCTGAGCGGCCTTTCAGGTTGTCGATATAGGACTCGTTTTACTGTGGATATAGATACTTTTGTACCTGTTTTCCTCCAGCATATTCACAAGGTCCTTTGCTGTTGTTCTGGGATTGATTTGCACTTTTCGCATCAAAGTACATTCATCTCTAGGAGACAGAACGTGTCTCCTTCCTGAGCGGTATGACGGCTGTGTGGTCCCATGGTGTTTATACTTGCGTAATATTGTTTGTACAGAAGAACATGGTACCTGCAGGCGAAATTGCTCCCAAGGATGAACCAGACTTGGAGGTCTACAATGTGGAGGTCTACAATTATTTTCTGAGGTCTTGCTGATTTCTTTTGATTTTCCCATGATGTCAAGCATAGAGGCACTGCATTTGAAGGTAAGCCTTGAAATACATCCACAGGTACACCGCCAGTTGACTCAGATGATGTCAATTAGCCTATCAGAAGCTTCTAAGGCCATGACATCATTTTCTGGAATTTTCCAAGCTGTTTAAAGGCACAGTCAACTTAGTGTATGTAAACTTCTGTCTCACTGGAATTGTGATACAGTGAATTATAAGTGAAATAATCTGTCTGTAAACAATTGTTTGAAAAAATACTTGTGTAATGGACAAAATAGATGTCCTAACAGACTTGCCAAAACTATAGTTTGTTAACAAGAAATTTGTGGAGTGGTTGAAAAACGAGTTTAAATAACTCCAACCTAAGTATATGTAAACATCTGACAACTGTAAATTCCCCGGTATATGGTATATTGGCGCCCCCCCTTGGGTTGTGCCGTGGCGGAGATCTTTGTGGGCCATACTCGGCCTTGTCTCAGGATGGTAAGTTGGTGGTTGAAGATATCCCTCTAGTGGTGTGGGGGCTGTGCTTTGGCAAAGTGGGTGGGGTTATATCCTTTCTGTTTGGCCCTGTCCGGGGGTATCATCGGATGGGGCCACAGTGTCTCCTGACCCCTCCTGTCTCAGCCTCCAGTATTTATGCTGCAGTAGTTTATGTGTCGGTGCTAGGGTCAGTTTGTTATATCTAGAGTACTTCTCCTGTCTTATCCGGTGTCCTGTGTGAATTTAAGTACGCTCTCTCTAATTCTCTCTTTCTCTCTCTCGGAGGACCTGAGCCCTAGGACCATGCCTCAGGACTACCTGGCATGATGACTCCTTGAAGTCCCCATTCCACCTGGCCGTGCTGGTGCTCCAGTTTCAACTGTTCTGCCTGCGGCTATGGAATCCTGACCTGTTCACCCGACGTGCTACCTGTCCTAGACCTATTATCTGACCATCCTGGTCATTTATGAACATTTGAACATCTTGGCCATGTTCTGTTATAATCTCCACCCGGCACAGCCAGAAGAGGACTGGCCACCCCTCATAGCCTGGTTCCTCTCTAGGTTTCTTCCTAGGTTTTGGCCTTTCTAGGGAGTTTTTCCTAGCCAACGTGCTTCAACACCTGCATTGCTTGCTGTTTTGGGTTTTAGGCTGTGTTTCTGTACAGCACTTTGAGATGTCAGCTGATGTACGAAGGGCTATATAAATACATTTGATTTGATTATGTGATATATTGCTCAAGCCTACCCTGTTGTCACTTACATAAATGACACTAATGATTTTCAATTGAATTCCACCAGGGGGCATCGCTACTGTGAATAATAACTGTGGACAAGGCACTGAAATCTCCTGGCAGAGCTAGAATTGAACGTTACCAAGGTGTTCACTTGAAAAAGCAGTTACACTGCTGCGCAGAACTAAGACTGACATACAGGATTACTGTCATACCTTAGGCTATAACTGTTTGAGCTTAGCCTGACTGCATGATCTGCACACTGTAAAAAACATGTAGTTGTTAATAAATATAATTTTGTCCAGGAGTTGTTCATGACCACAGAGGCTAACTTGAAGAGAAAAGCTTAGGGCTCAAGCTACAAAACTCCTCACTTTCCTGGTGAGGTCAAAAATGATACGGTATCGGGACTGTATAATGCAATAGAACAACGCATCAGACAGCAGCACTACTGTGCTACAAAGCAACAGCAAGTCTAGATCTAAAACACAGTTCTCCATAGAGTCCTGTCTCTGGCCGTCAGAGCGGTGGCTGTTGTTTGGGACTACTTTTCCTGGACTCCTGTGAAAAGGCCCGCTGGGTACATGTTGCTAAGCTACAGTGAAGAAGGAGAAGAAGGTGGGAGTAGCAGTGGGAGTCTATTCAGAGGCACAGAACGAGTTAGAGGAACCCCCCGCTACTCTACCCAGCCACAGACATAACCTACAAGACTGACAGACATAACCTATAAGACACTCTCACTGGCAGACATAACCTACAAGACACTCTCACTGACAGACATAATCTACAAGACACTCTCACTGCAAGAACACAGCGTATGAACACAGCGTATGTGGGGGGGGGGGGTGATGGAGGATGGGGGAGTGTGTGATGGAGGGATGGGGGAGTGTGTGATGGAGGGAGTGATGAAGGGATGGGGGAGTGTGTGATGGAGGGATGGGGAGTGTGTGATGGAGGGATGGGGGTGATAGAGGATGGGGAGTGATGGGGTGATGGAGGATGATTGAAGATTGGGAGGGGAAAAAACAAGGTTCTGCCACCACCTGCTGAAATCTCTCAGAACAATTTAACATCTCTGGGCTTCACTAATTTCTCTGTCAGTCCACATGCTCACACCATCTGTTGCTGTCAAACAGCCTCGGCTGTATTATACCCTTTACATCTCCCATTCAGACAGAGCGTGTTACAGGAGCAGGACAAGAAGAACTTAATTAAGCACAACTATCTACAGTAAATAGCAATCTCTCCATACCACTGATTCTCTCTCTATTTCCATGAGGATATAAGGGCCTCATTATGTCATCATCACCGTTTCTGAAGGACCCGCACCAAATGCCAAGAGGAATAGAAAGCAGGACGATCATCTGCTGAGAGGCAAACATCATCCGTCTATTACGTGAACTCAGATTATTACAGACAACAACACCGATGACTTGGCCACGTCCTCCAACATCCTCAGAATGATGGATTAAAATCATTAGGCTATAAGTAAGTGTTTAAATTACTACAGATTGAAATTCCACATTCTGTGGCAATAAGAAATACCAATGTCATCGAACCAATGCGTTTTGGACCTGACTTGGTGAGTTGCTTGTCTATTTATTCAACAACAACCCGTTTGGTCAGCTTAACATTAATGATCAGTCATCTCAGAGGCTGTAGAGCACTCTGTTTTAGTATACTGATTGTTACAGCCCTCTTTGAGTCTAATCAGCCCAGTGCAGCGCTATCCATATACAGGCGTGCAGATCTGTCCACAGGGAAGCCATTACATGGCTCTGAGCAGGTGTTGGTGACGGTAGTGACGAGTGAAGGATGATGGGAGGTGTTAATTACACATCCGGGATGGTCATTATAAAGAGGTGCTATCTAGAACCTTAAAGGGTTCTTTGGCTGTCCCCATAGGAGAACCTGTTGAAGAACCCTTTTTGGTTCCGGGTAGAATCCTTTTTGGTTCCATGTTGAACCTTTGCTATAGACGGTTCTTAATGGAACCAAAAAGGGAAGAACCCTTTTTTTCTAAAAGTGTAGGGTGTCCAGAGGAGGAGCGGAGGAAGAGCAGGGGAATCTTTCTTTTCAACAGCTGTCCAGCTAGGGACCTGGGTGGAGACGCAATGGGAATACTCTCCACTGGGGAAAGGCTGGAGGCTTGGTGGGTATGTTTACTACCAAAGGGTGTTTGACTCTTTTGGACTGGGGGAAAAAACATAGTTGAGATACTGTCATTAAACGTGCCAGACTGTAAAACTGACCCTTTTTAGGTGGCTCTAACACCCGAAAAGTGTCCCCATTCAACCCTAGAGGTAGAAGAGTGACTGTGTGTGGCCACTGTGGACATTCCTTGATTCCATCCATCTACTTAACACCACAATCAATATGTCTATCCATCTCCCAACACTCAACCTAGTCTCTCTGACAACACAACAGCTCTTTCTAGTAGACCCTTATCCAGACTGTTCTGCACAAATTTCACTTCACCGGTTGCACTACAGGGTCTTTACCTGGCACTCACAAAAAACAGAGCATTTCTGAAGTAGTCTGTCAACTGACCTATTGGACCATACTATGAGTAAAAAAAATATTCTTTGACCATGAAATGACTAGTTGATGGAAGCTGTGGGTGCCTGGGTGGGTGGTTAATCACAGGTATTCTAATTGATGAGTGCTAAAGCTGTAGGATCTTAATTTGAGCCAGTTTGCTACAGCAGGAGAATAATATTGCAGCAACAGGAAATGTGAATTCTGATGTGGTTTATAATTATTGGACATTTTTTGTGGGGGTGATGCATTTTTCGTAAGGGAAAATAAAGTCTGAAATTTCAAAGTGGAAATTACAAACTTCAGCAGCCTTTATAAACCTCAAATATACTCCCAAGTTTTAAATCTCCTGCATTGGGTGATCAAGTTAAGATCCAACATCGGTGCTGCTTACCTTGCTGTTGAGGTAGAGGAGAAGCTGGCGGAGCTGGAGGGTCTTCAGAGCCATGGGGTTTTCAAACAGGAACACAGGACACAGAGAAGAATAGAGTTAGCAAGAGATCAGTGACACCAAAAAGAACAATGCTGAAACGGGATGCTTTGGTACTGTTCTGACAGTACTGTTCTGACAGTCTCTGTGCGTGTGTAGTCCTTCAGCTTGAGAAGCACATGATCTTTCAAGCTTACAAGGAAATGGAAATCGATCCCTAGTCCATAACACATAATAAGCTATATATTTTTCATTTATCTAAAATAGGCCTACCTGAGCTAGCAGACATAGAACTGACATTGGCCTGTACAGTAGTACTACAAATTAACACCTATATGACTGTTGCATAGTCACAGTCCCCCAGACAGTGAATGAACACCTATATGACTGTGGAGTGGTCACAGACCCCAGACAGTGAATGAACACCTATATGACTGTGGAGTGGTCACAGACCCCAGACAGTGAATGAACACCTATATGACTGTGGAGTGGTCACAGCCCCCAGACAGTGAATGAACACCTATATGACTGTGGAGTGGTCACAGACCCCAGACAGTGAATGAACACCTATATGACTGTGGAGTAGTCACAGCCCCCAGACAGTGAATGAACACCTATATGACTGTGGAGTGGTCACAGACCCCAGACAGTGAATGAACACCTATATGACTGTGGAGTGGTCACAGTCCCCCAGACAGTGGATGAACACCTATATGACTGTGGAGTGGTCACAGACCCCAGACAGTGAATGAACACCTATATGACTGTGGAGTGGTCACAGACCCCAGACAGTGAATGAACACCTATATGACTGTGGAGTAGTCACAGCCCCCCAGACAGTGAATGAACACCTATATGACTGTGGAGTGGTCACAGTCCCCCAGACAGTGAATGAACACCTATATGACTGTGGAGTAGTCACAGACCCCAGACAGTGAATGAACACCTATATGACTGTGGAGTGGTCACAGACCCCAGACAGTGAATGAACACCTATATGACTGTGGCGTAGTCACAGTCCCCAGACAGTGAATGAACACCTATATGACTGTGGAGTGGTCACAGACCCCAGACAGTGAATGAACACCTATATGACTGTGGCGTAGTCACAGTCCCCAGACAGTGAATGAACACCTATATGACTGTGGAGTGGTCACAGACCCCAGACAGTGAATGAACACCTATATGACTGTGGAGTGGTCACAGACCCCAGACAGTGAATGAACACCTATATGACTGTGGAGTGGTCACAGTCCCCCAGACAGTGGATGAACACCTATATGACTGTGGAGTAGTCACAGCCCCCAGACAGTGAATGAACACCTACCTATATGACTGGGAGTAGTCACAGTCCCCCAGACAGTGAATGAACACCTATATGACTGTGGAGTGGTCACAGACCCCCAGACAGTGAATGAACACCTATATGACTGTGGCGTAGTCACAGCCCCCCAGACAGTGAATGAACACCTATATGACTGGGAGTAGTCACAGCCCCCCAGACAGTGAATAAACACCTATATGACTGTGGAGTGGTCACAGCCCCCAGACAGTGAATGAACACCTATATGACTGTGGAGTGGTCACAGACCCCAGACAGTGAATGAACACCTATATGACTGTGGAGTGGTCACAGCCCCCCAGACAGTGAATGAACACCTATATGACTGTGGAGTGGTCACAGCCCCCCAGACAGTGAATGAACACCTATATGACTGTGGCGTAGTCACAGACCCCAGACAGTGAATGAACACCTATATGACTGTGGAGTGGTCACAGACCCCAGACAGTGAATGAACACCTATATGACTGTGGAGTGGTCACAGTCCCCCAGACAGTGAATGAACACCTATATGACTGTGGAGTGAGTGGTCACAGACCCCAGACAGTGAATGAACACCTATATGACTGTGGAGTGGTCACAGACCCCAGACAGTGAATGAACACCTATATGACTGTGGAGTGGTCACAGTCCCCCAGACACAGTGAATGAACACCTATATGACTGTGGAGTGGTCACAGTCCCCCAGACAGTGGATGAACACCTATATGACTGTGGAGTGGTCACAGACCCCAGACAGTGAATGAACACCTATATGACTGTGGAGTGGTCACAGACCCCAGACAGTGAATGAACACCTATATGACTGTGGAGTGGTCACAGACCCCAGACAGTGAATGAACACCTATATGACTGTGGCGTAGTCACAGTCCCCAGACAGTGAATGAACACCTATATGACTGTGGAGTAGTCACAGCCCCCCAGACAGTGAATGAACACCTATATGACTGTGGAGTAGTCACAGCCCCTCAGACAGTGAATGAACACCTATATGACTGTGGAGTGGTCACAGACCCCAGACAGTGAATGAACACCTATATGACTGTGGAGTGGTCACAGACCCCAGACAGTGAATGAACACCTATATGACTGTGGAGTGGTCACAGACCCCAGACAGTGAATGAACACCTATATGACTGTGGAGTAGTCACAGCCCCCAGACAGTGAATGAACACCTATATGACTGTGGAGTGGTCACAGCCCCCAGACAGTGAATGAACACCTATATGACTGTGGAGTGGTCACAGTCCCCCAGACAGTGGATGAACACCTATATGACTGTGGAGTAGTCACAGCCCCCAGACAGTGAATGAACACCTATATGACTGTGGAGTGGTCACAGCCCCCAGACAGTGAATGAACACCTATATGACTGTGGCGTAGTCACAGACCCCAGACAGTGAATGAACACCTATATGACTGTGGAGTAGTCACAGCCCCCAGACAGTGAATGAACACCTATATGACTGTGGAGTGGTCACAGCCCCCAGACAGTGAATGAACACCTATATGACTGTGGAGTGGTCACAGACCCCAGACAGTGAATGAACACCTACCTATATGACTGGGAGTAGTCACAGTCCCCCAGACAGTGAATGAACACCTACCTATATGACTGGGAGTAGTCACAGCCCCCCAGACAGTGAATGAACACCTATATGACTGTGGAGTGGTCACAGCCCCCAGACAGTGAATGAACACCTATATGACTGTGGAGTGGTCACAGCCCCCCAGACAGTGAATGAACACCTATATGACTGTGGAGTGGTCACAGCCCCCAGACAGTGAATGAACACCTATATGACTGTGGAGTGGTCACAGTCCCCCAGACAGTGAATGAACACCTATATGACTGTGGAGTGGTCACAGACCCCAGACAGTGAATGAACACCTATATGACTGTGGAGTGGTCACAGTCCCCCAGACAGTGGATGAACACCTATATGACTGTGGAGTGGTCACAGACCCCAGACAGTGAATGAACACCTATATGACTGTGGAGTGGTCACAGACCCCAGACAGTGAATGAACACCTATATGACTGTGGAGTGGTCACAGACCCCAGACAGTGAATGAACACCTATATGACTGTGGCGTAGTCACAGTCCCCAGACAGTGAATGAACACCTATATGACTGTGGAGTAGTCACAGCCCCTCAGACAGTGAATGAACACCTATATGACTGTGGAGTGGTCACAGACCCCAGACAGTGAATGAACACCTATATGACTGTGGAGTAGTCACAGCCCCCAGACAGTGAATGAACACCTATATGACTGTGGAGTAGTCACAGCCCCCAGACAGTGAATGAACACCTATATGACTGTGGAGTAGTCACAGCCCCCCAGACAGTGAATGAACACCTATATGACTGTGGAGTGGTCACAGTCCCCCAGACAGTGAATGAACACCTATATGACTGTGGAGTGGTCACAGCCCCCAGACAGTGAATGAACACCTATATGACTGTGGAGTAGTCACAGCCCCCCAGACAGTGAATGAACACCTATAGACTGTGGAGTGGTCACAGACCCCAGACAGTGAATGAACACCTATATGATGGGACTGTCCCCCAGACAGTGAATGAACACCTACCTATATGACTGGTCCTCCACCTCTATCAAACTTGGAGGACACAGTCTTTCTGACTGTAGTCACACAGCCCCCATGACAGTGAATGAACACCTACCTATATGACTGGGAGTAGTCACAGCCCCCAGACAGTGAATAAACACCTATATGACTGTGGAGTGGTCACAGCCCCCAGACAGTGAATGAACACCTATATGACTGTGGAGTGGTCACAGCCCCCCAGACAGTGGATGAACACCTATATGACTGTGGAGTAGTCACAGACCCCAGACAGTGAATGAACACCTATATGACTGTGGAGTGGTCACAGACCCCAGACAGTGAATGAACACCTATATGACTGTGGAGTGGTCACAGACCCCAGACAGTGAATGAACACCTATATGACTGTGGAGTGGTCACAGCCCCCCAGACAGTGAATGAACACCTATATGACTGTGGAGTGGTCACAGACCCCAGACAGTGAATGAACACCTATATGACTGTGGAGTGGTCACAGACCCCAGACAGTGAATGAACACCTATATGACTGTGGAGTGGTCACAGACCCCAGACAGTGAATGAACACCTATATGACTGTGGAGTGGTCACAGACCCCAGACAGTGAATGAACACCTATATGACTGTGGAGTGGTCACAGACCCCAGACAGTGAATGAACACCTATATGACTGTGGAGTAGTCACAGACCCCAGACAGTGAATGAACACCTATATGACTGTGGCGTAGTCACAGCCCCCCAGACAGTGAATGAACACCTATATGACTGTGGCGTAGTCACAGCCCCCAGACAGTGAATGAACACCTATATGACTGTGGAGTGGTCACAGCCCCCCAGACAGTGAAAGAACATTGATCAAGTGCTGTGTATTTGTTTAATCCGCCACAGGGTATCATCATTCTATACTTTAATCTGAGAATACACTGTGTCCTCCACCTCTATCAAACTTGGAGGACACAGTCTTTCTGTCCACTTCACAGGTATCTACGCGGTAATCAATGTTTCATAACACTGACACTATGCTGTAAAAGACTTAATGACTGACAAGCAAACAAGATGCAGGCCAGTAATAGCCTATTACTTTGTCACAAACAAGATTTAGGATACCCTCCATGTCATGGCATTGTCCTCGGTCTGTTGGTGAAAAAGCTTGAGAATAGGATGAGACTACTGCAGCATTCAGATGACAATATGATGCAGTTCCAAACTTGTCTCTGGAACTGAGCATAAAATTAGAGACTTTATTATCAGACGAGAGACAAGGGAGAAGCGTATTATCAAACTGCAATACAATTATTCTCATTAATATACTTCACAGATTTGGACTAATTTAAATCATGTTTTAAAGTTCATCGAATAAAGTACATTTAATTTCCTTCGGCAAATTACTTTCCGGGGTTAAAAATGAAAGACTGAACGAGAGGTAGTCTAATTAAACTTCTAATTCCCCAGAGGTTGGAGAGAATGGCTTCAGTTCCAGTTCAGTGAGTGAAATCACAAGAGAGAGGGATTATTCAAAACAGGGTGATGACATGGGTGAGATTAGGCTGTTTTTGATTCCCTGGCAGACAGATCAGCTCTGCGTCAAGTTAAAGCTAGAATTTGGGATTCGTTTTTTTTGTGTGAAACAGCAGCCCTGCTATATACCAAGAATTGAAATGACCATTAAAACAGATTTCCAGATTGCAGATTGTGCCTTTAAGGAAGCCAATGAAAAGACACCAGCTGAATAAATGATCAACGCATGCTGAGGTATAGAGCATGAACAACACTGTTTAACTAGGCCTAGGATATTATAGGACTCATACAAGCGAAACGACAGTCTTTTCAACACAAGCAACTTCAATCAAATTCTGTCATGTCAGCTACTTGGTCAAATATTATTCTTAGCACATCCTTAGAACAAACAGCTGTAAAACAAAACCTCACAATATAACATGTTAGAAAGAAACTTGTTACAGTACAAGAGGTGGAGCTCTGAATAAGTAACGACAATGCACCAGACAAAACATGAGCGTGGGAGAGACCCTTAAAAGGTAAACTTTTTTTTTATTAGCCCACTGTTGACACTGCATTTGGCCGGTGACACTTTGCTTCTTGAAATTCCAATATCTTTAAAACTTCACTGCTGACATACAAAACATTTTGGGGCTGTATCAACAGTGGGCTCATGAAAAATCACTCAAAAACAACCTTTTGATGTTTGTTTCCCTTTAACAACAGGTAAGCCATTCAGCCCAAGGAGAACAGAGAACCGGGGTGTGGGTAGGAGGTAGGATCTGTGGGAACAGGAGGAAGAGATGCTCAAAGCCTATCTGTCTGTCACAGGCACGACAAACACCTGACCCCTCTCAGTTCCTCTATCACCCTACAGTACACATTTATGAGATATCAAGCACAGTGTGTGTGTGTGTGTGTATGTACAATATGATTATGTCTAGGCGTGAGCGTGTGCCTACGTAGGCAGTGGCTGTTGACAGGCTGGGAGACACCACTCTTTACACGGTCCATGATGCTGTATCAGTCAGTCTCGGTGTATGATAGTCCAGCAGCAGCTCCGGTAATGTATGGTGCTCCCAACCCGGTCCAGAGTCAGTCTGAAGGTCAACCTGAAGCTCCAACTACAACCCTGCTACCCTGCAGCCAGGAGGGAGTCCCAGCGCCACGCAGCTGAGGGTGATGTCGCGGAGTAGGAGCCTTGCCATGACGCCACACTTGAGGCCGCTAGCCTCTGAACACAACACAGTGAACCCACAGGGATTTGTTAAAGGAGTCTAAATGTGGCGTGAGTTCATGCCAAGACAAAATACTGGGAATAAAATCCCTAAACTTGGTCCTCTGACTTAGTTACATGTCCATCTTTCTTCAGTTTCTAAGATGTATCAGATATATAGACTGATAGGCCACGTGCTAACTGGCCATGACTGTATCGGAATAGCTAAAAATGCTTTCAGCAGAACTCCACAGACGCCATTTCCTCTGACTCAGAGGGAGATATTGCACATATCAAAACCGCAGACCATTTACACAAACTGAATTTAACACCAATTGGGAAAGTTTACGTTTTGTGAGCTTTAGCCTAGGCCCAGTATCTTAAGTAAAATATTCCAACACTTTAATTTTGACAGAAAATGCCAGAACATGGAATTTGCTTAGTCATAGCTAAATTAACCAAACGGTTTCTTGTCAATGTGAAACCACATTATTCTGGTTTTCTGCCTTTCTACATAGGCTTTCCTTATATGCTCCTTGAATCCATGTAAGTAGAGCGGTTTCTGGATGACAACCACAGTTACTCCCAATTACCAGAAGTATAAACAAACAACCCTCTCATTCCTTAAACTGGCAAGAAGTGGGGGACCTTGATCCTGTTGCTAGGAGACCACAGGACCTTTAAGTCATATCGTCTTCTGTTTGTGTACGTGTGTTTGCATGCGCGTGCCAGCGAAGGGAAAATGGCATTCTCCTCAGCTGAGGGCAATCTGGGGAATGATTCACCTGAGAGTAATTAAACACTGTCAAAACAAATGATGGAAACAAGAGCGAAGTGTAGACTGGTCAGCACTCGAAGCACAGGGTGAAAACCCATATAACAATGAAAAAAGCCCAAAGACCGGAACTACAGAAGCTCGTTATCTCATGCATCCCATTGAGTCACGGCAGATTCTTCGGTCTACACGCAGAATCGGCCCACGGGAGATTAGGTAGGCTAAAATGATGTAGCCTACATGATACAGTTGAGAACCAGCCTACCTATTGCAAATACCAGATTTGTTTCTCTGTCTGTCAGTCCCTGACTCAAATGGGTGGATTGCCCAAGCCACTGAGGAGGCATGTGTTCGGAATGTGCCGGAAAACAGGAAGTAAATTGCACTTCATTTTCTACCCTGTTGAAACGGCTTTCTCACCCACAGGTCTTGTACAGTTAGATACTTGAGGTCCAGCTGGTTTGTTATAGGTCTGCTGAGCCATTGTGAAATAGGGATACAACAACCACACCTTTCTGGAAAGGGAGTTACTGATACTGATTTAAGACACATTGAATTAAACCAGGAACAATTTTCCTACCGCAGACTGAATGGTAAATGATTGAGTGAGACTGTGCGTGCATGATTATCTTTGGTCACCGACCATGATAATTGTGTGCACTATACCTTACAGACACCCCGATTTTCATTTGTCCATCCATGCGCTTGTTCAGTAGTTTCATGTGCTGCATTTTTCCCTCCACTCTTGAGGTTTGTGGTATCAGCCTCAGATGCTGCCATGTTAAGGTCCCTTTCCACCCCTCTGTTCAGCTCTTAAAACAGACACTGGCATCCTCTGCCAACTGAGTCACCCAAGCATGAAACCCATTTCTCAAACAATTATAAAGCACCTTGTACCACCCACCACTGCGACCTGTATGCTCTAGTCGGCTGGCCCTCACTACATATTCGTCGCCAGACCCACTGGCTCCAGAGAGAGAAGGGAGCCTCAGTTGCCCTTACGGAGAAAGAGAGAAGGATAGGCTACTGGAAAGGGCTTGAGAGATAGGTGAGATGTTTTACATGCCAGGATTGCAGCTGTGCTATGTGTGTGCATGACTGCTGGACACAAACAAACAGTGTCTGGGTGTTTGGGGGGGCTATAGGACAGGTCGTTTGCAAATTATATTATACAAATATTACATTTTGAAGTTGTGTTTTATTAATGTGTAGGCGACATGTTCTTCAAGGCATAATGTTTTTTCTTTTTTTTAATGATATTCATTTATGATTTACGAGCAGGGATGAAGACGCAATGGGCAATGTTTTGCTTTTCGATAAAACCCGTCATGCTGATATAAGAACATCATTGTACTTTATTTTATTAAAACTTTACAGGCTAATTTCTATTCTGTTAAGATTAATTACAATAATCTAAAAATGTGCTTTTGAGCACCATGGGAGGACACCCTATGTTACGCATCCAATGCATATGGATGGTTCCGACCTAGAATATGTGAACATCTATAAGTACAGAGGTGTCTGGCTAGACTGTAAACTTTCCTTCCAGACTCATATCAAACATCTCCAATCCAAAATCAAATCTAGAGTTGGCTTTCTATTTCGCAACAAAGCCTCCTTCACTCACGCTGCCAAACTTACCCTAGTAAAACTGACTATCCTACCGATCCTCGACTTCGGCGATGTCATCTACAAAATAGCTTCCAATACTCTACTCAACAAACTAGATGAAGTTTATCACAGTGCCATCCGTTTTGTTACTAAAGCACTAAAGCTGTATGCTCTAGTCGGCTGGCCCTCACTACATATTCGTCGCCAGACCCACTGGCTCCAGATCATCTACAAATCCATGCTAGGTAAAGCTCCGCCTTATCTCAGATCACTGGTCACGATGGCAACACCCACCCGTAGCACATGCTCCAGCGGGTGTATCTCACTGATCATCCCTAAAGCCAACACCTCATTTGGCCGCCTTTCCTTCCAGTTCTCTGCTGCCTGTGACTGGAACGAATTGCAAAAATCGCTGAAGTTGGAAACTTTTATTTCCCTCACCAACTTTAAACATCTGCTATCTGAGCAGCTAACCGATCTCTGCAGCTGTACATAGTCCATCTGTAAACAGCTCACCCAATTTACCTACCTCATCCCCATATGTTTTTATTTATTTACTTTTCTGCTCTTGTGCACACCAGTATCTCTACTTGCACATGATCATCTGATCATTTATCACTCCAGTGTTAATCTGCTAAATTGTAATTATTCGCCTACCTCCTCATGCCTTTTGCACACAATGTACATAGACTTTTTTTCCTACTGTTATTGACTTGTTTATTTTTTACTCCATGTGTAACTATGTGTTGTTGTCTGTTCACACTGCTATGCTTTATCTTGGCCAGGTCGCAGTTGTAAATGAGAACTTGTTCTCAACTAGCCTATCTGGTTAAATAAAGGTGAAATAAAAAAATAACATTTTTAAAAATTAAAATAAAAAAATAAATATGGATGTCCGGTAAATTTCTCAAACAATTAAAATCTTGCCGGTCACGGTGTCCGCAGCCTAATTTTCCTAATGGAAACCCTGCCCAGGCTACATGTCTGTTCCTTACACTAATCCTCTACACACATCCTCTGAAAGAATACACAAACAGATTACATCAAATAATCACAGTCCACATTGCAGCATTAGAACAGGAAAGGGTGGGAACTGCCCTCTGATTTTATTCTCCTCTCGGGGTAAAAATGGACCTATGGATTTCACATTTTTTTCTGCAGAGTTAACAGTAGAGGTTGACTGATTAGGATTTTTCAACACCAATACCGATTATTGGAGGGGAAAAAAAGCCGATACCGATTAATCGGACAATTATTTTTCATTTGTTTGTAATAATGACAATTACAACAATACTGAATGAACACTTATTTTAACTTAATATAATACATCAATAAAATCAACTTAGCCTCAAATATTCCTGTTACATTGCACAACCTTCAATGTTATGTCATAATTACATAAAGTTCTGGCAAATTGGGCGTCCCTAACTGTTGCATATACACTGACTCTGCGTGCAATGAACGCAAGAGAAGTGACACAATTTCACCTGGTTAATATTGCCTGCTAACCTGGATTTATTTTAGCTAAATATGCAGGTTTAAAAATATATACTTCTGTGTATTGATTTTAAGAAAGTTATTGATGTTCATGGTTAGGTACACATTGAAGCAACGATACGCACCGCATCGATTATATGCAACGCAGGACACGCTAGATAAACTAGTAATATCAACCATGTGTAGTTAACTAGTGATTATGATTGATTGGTTGTTTTTTATAATATAAGTTTAATGCTAACGAGCAACTTACCTTGGCTTACTGCATTCACGTAACAGGCAGTCTACCCGTGGAGTGCAACGAGAGGCAGGTGGTTAGAGCGTTGGACTAGTTAACTGTAAGGTTGCAAGAGTGAATCCTCCGAGCTGACAAGGTGAAAATCTGTCATTCTGCCCCTGAACGAGGCAGTTAACCCACCGTTCCTAGGCAGTCATTGAAAATAAGAATGTGTTCTTAACTGACTTGCCTTGTTAAATAAAGATTAAATAATGGAGTAAAAAAAAAATTGATGTCCAAAAATACAGATTTCCGATTGTTATGAAAACTTGATATCAACCCTAATTAATTGGCCATTCCGATTAATCGGTTGACCTCTAGTTAACAGTAACCTCTTACGCACACAGCACCATGTTCTACTCTCAGGGCACCTCTGGTCAGCACAGTCCTAATGCACAGACATCAAACAGACATCAATAGGAGTGCTGGGGGACCATAGGGAGAGTTGATTTCCCTCAGACAAGCCATTACATTAAGCACTGTACCCTCAGTTCTGAAACTGATTGAAAAGCTAGAGTAAGACGAGACAGGGAGAGGCATGCTCCAACATGTCATGTCAGTGTTTCCCCTGTATTCATAAAATGTTTTCAGTGTAAACTTAAACGACTAAAACCAGATATAAAGTATGCAGAAAAGATAATGAGGGTACATATTTTTAAATAAGATAATCATTGAACTATTGATTTTGTTATAATGTTTGAGTCACTCAGATAGCATAAGAACACAGCATAAGCCATGGCAAAATGTGTAGAATTGCATGAAATTTGCTTAAAGGTAGCTGTCCAGTGTTTCCAGATTAATATGACCTATAATGAATTACAATATGAGTAAAATAGTTTTCCTTCCAAAAAAAATGTAATTAAGTATGCCAAGCAGCTTTTCTGTGTTGGAATGGTTTAGGCGTACCCCAACAACAGAATGGCGTGGGCATATACCGGTCATTAAAAAAAATGTAATATGAGTAGACCGCTGATTGGCCAGCTCAACCTCTTTAGGAGTATTACATCATACTCCACAAGGAAATAGCAAGCTCCAATTTATGCTTTGGCCACAAATACGAGTATAGGATGAGTCAACAACATTATTTCAATGTGAGAATAGTATATAACAGAATATTACATTTTAAAAGTGAGATTTTCACTGGACAGTTACTTTAAAACTGCACATTTTCCCTCAGTCCCATGGCAAAATGTGTAGAATTGTAGGAAAGGATTAGCAAGTAACTAGAGTAAAGTCAGCATAAATATGGAAAACATCAGATCATGATAGAAATTTAATTTGGTGTTAACCGGTTACGCTAGCTAGCTAACACTACTACACTACTAATTTGCTCATCAAAAGAACCATCAACTCGAGTAGAAAGTTGTCAGCACCTGATTCATCATCAGCTCAACAGTAAAGCTATCATTTAGCCATTATCGCTAACCATCTTTTTCTGCCCCCGGTGGGAAAATGTCGATGTGGCTGTAATTTATGCTTTGGCCACAAATACAAGTACAGGACGAGTCAACAACATTATTTTGTAGTTAACAGAATATAAACTTTTTAAAGTGAGATTTTCTCTGGCCAGTTACCATAACACTGCTAATGTTATCTCATCCCCATGGCAAAATGTTTAGAATAGCATGAAACTAGCTATAAAACTGTCAAATGTTTTCTCTGCCATATGGCAAAATGTGTAGAATTGCAGGAAAATAGCTTTAAAACTGCAAGATTTTGTCTCAGCGACCAACATCTAAAATGTTTGGTGGAAATCCTAGAGGAAACACTATTTTTTTTCACCTTTATTTAACCAGGTAGGCCAGTTGAGAACAAGTTGTCATTTATAACTGAGACCTGGCCAAGATAAATGCAAAGCAGTGCGACAAAAACAACACAGAGTTACACATAAACATACGTACAGTCAATAACAGAAAATAAAAGAAAAATAGAAAAATCTATGTACCGTGTGTGCAAATGTAGAAGAGTAGGGAGGTAGAGGCGAAAATAATTGCAATTTAGCATTAATACTGTAGTGATAGATGTGCAGATGATGATGTGCAAGTAGAGATACTGGGTGCAAGAGGGTAAGTAAAAATATGGGGATGAGGTAGTCGGGTGTGCCATTTACAGACTGGCTGTGTACAGGTACAGTGATCGGTAAGCTGCTCTGACAGCTGATGTTTAAAGTTAGAGAGGGAGATATAAGACTACAGCTTCAGAGATTTTTGCAATTCGTTCCAGTCATTGGCAGCAGAGAACTGGAAGGAAAGGCGGCCAAAATAAATGTATGCACGATGGTGCACGTGCTCAAACGGTTTGGGTTCGATGTTATAGATTACCTGGAGCCAGTGGGTTTGGCGACAGATATGTAGTGAGGGCCAGCCAGCGAGAGCATGCAGGTCACAGTGGTGGGTAGTAAATGGGGCTTTGGTAATAAAACGGATGGCACTGTGATAAGACTACATCCAGTTTGCTGAGTAGAGTGTTGGGGGCTATTTTGTAAATGACATTGCCAAAGTCGAGGATCGGGAGTATAGTCGGTTTTACAAGGGTATGTTTGGCGGCATGAACGAAGGAGGCTTTGTTGAGAAATAGGAAGCCGATTCTAGGTTTCATTTTGGATTGGAGATGCTTAATGTGAGTCTGGAAGGAGAGTTTACAGTCTAACCAGACACCTAGGTATTTGTAGTTGTCCACACAATCTAGGTCAGAACCGTTCAGAGTAGTGATGCTAGTCTGGCGGGAGGGTGCGGGCAGCAATTGGTTGAAGCGCATATACTTAGTTTTACTAGCATTTATATGCAGTTGGAGGCCACGGCATGAGTGTTGTGTTGTATGGCATTGAAGCTCGTTTGGAGGTTTGTTACCACAGTGGCCAAGAAACAAGCTAAAGTTATACCTCTGTATAAGAAGGGGATAAAGTCTTAAAAGTCTTATAAAGTCTTAGAGGCCTGTATCTATCCAATGTGTAACATCAAAGATCCTGGAGAGAATTGTACATGAGCAAATGTATGAATATGTTAACAAACAGGGTCTAATGTATGATTTTCAATCGGGTAAAAAAAAAAACATACTCCACTGATTCATGTCTACTTTACTTGACTGACTTCACAGGAAAGAGATTGATGAGGGAAATCTGTGTGCAATGGTACTGCTTGACCTACAGAAGGCGTTTGATACAGTTAACGACTGTCTCCTAATCTCCAAACTGGAGGCACTGGGGTTAAGCAGTATCCCTCTCGGCTGGGTAAAGTCCTATTTATCAGGAAGGGAGCAAGTAGTAGAGGTTAATGGTTCACTGTCTCAGGCAAAACCAATGAGTTGTGGCGTTCCGCAGGGGAGCGTGCTTGGGCCTCTGCTGTTTTTATTGTATATTAACGATACGAAAGATGCTTGTTCTTGCCGTCTTTTTCTTTATGCGGATGACTCTACACTTCTTGTGTTTCATAAAAAAGTAAAACTATGTTGGAGAGCATACTTTGCACAGAGCTTACTAACATTCGCAAATGGCTTGGAGATAATAAGCTATCTCTGCACTTAGGGAATACTGAAGCAATTATTTTGGGATCCAGACCAAAATTGTGTAGGTCGTCTGAAATCAGAGTGGAGTTAGGGAGTGAGGTGCTGACTTCTAAAACCTCTGTTAGCTACTTGGGATGTATTCTTGATGGAAGCTTGGGAGGTGTGAGCATGGCCAATAAGGTGCTAGGGAAGGTTAATGCCAGGACTAAGTTTTTGGCTAGAAAGTCCAAGCTGCTTGATAAGGACTCCATGAAAGTGCTAGTACTTCCTGGTTTGGGGGCTTATCTAAACGTATGAAGGGGAAGCTCCAGATGGCCCAGAATAAGCTGATCATGGTAGTATTGAAGGTGAGTCCACGTACTCACATAGGCAGGAGCTGCTTTCAGGAACTAAACTGGCTGTCTGTTGAGGCTAGGGTGTCCCAGATTAGACTAGGTTTTACAGGAGTATTTATGGTCCTGCACCCAGATATCTAAGTGATTACTTTCCTCGTGTTAGGGATGCACACAATCACAGCACCAGATCAGGTGTTGCTGATGTGTGCTTATACAGGTTCAGGAGTAATGAGTTGCCTCTGTCTATAAAAACAAAGTCCTCTCTGGACAGCTTTAAAAAGAAAGTAAAAATATGTTTGCTGTCTTCTGTGCCCATATGAATATGATGTAACTGGAATGATGAGATAGAAGAAGAACACCTATGTTTTTGTTTTATTATTTCACTGACATACTGTGTTTGATCTTGTCTAGCCATCTTGTCTCAAGAGGACCACAATGGAAATAAGTCCCAGACTTTATTATGTGTTATCCTCAATGATTTTATTCATGTGCATGTAAGGCTTTTTAAGTTTTATATGTGCTTGTTTTTTTTTAAATGGTCAAATTAATAAACTAAACTAAAAAGGGCCAGATGTATACAGAATGGTGTCGTCTGCATAGAGGTGGATCAGAAAAGCAAGCGCGAAGAGCAAAAGCAAGAGCGACATCATTGATGTATACAGAGAAAAGAGTCGGCCCGAGAATTGAACCCTGTGGCACCCCCATAGAGAATGCCAGAGGTCCAGACAACAGGCCCTCCGATTTCACACATTGAACTCTGAGAAGTAGTTGGTGAACCAGACGAGGCAGTCATTTGAGAAGCCAAGGCTATTGAGTCTACCATAAGAATGCAGTGATTGACAGAGTCAAAAGCCTTGGCCAGGATGATGAAGACGGCTACACAGTACTGTCTTTTATCAATGGCGGTTATGATATCGTTTAGGACCTTGAGCGTGGCTGAGGTGCACCCATGACCAGCTCGGAAACCAGATTGCATAGTTCTTGTGTCAACATGTTTGCCTATTAATTGTCCTGAGCCCTTATCCACAGTGTGCATTAATGTCACAAAGGGAATAGCCAATAATATTGTTTGTTGTGGGTGCAATGGTATTGCAACATTCGTGGGCACTCTTTAAAAACCAAAGACTGATTCTCTATTGCCTCCAGATAGTCACATAACATTCAGCACATTCCAATCCACAATAATATGGGGGAGGAGTGTCATTATTTTGACCAGAAATGCACAGCATAAGGAAAATGTTTGCTTGTGAAATAAGCATTAAGAATGTTTATGACAGCTGATTCTGTTATGCAGAAGGGTTCAGGTAGTGTTAAATAATAATCCTATTCTGACTGACATATTGTAATTTGTCTATTGCCTCCATGTAGCATATCACATAACTATCACATCATTAACCACGAACTGAACCATCCAACACCCTATTCAACAACGGATTGTCCCAATGTTGGCCACAGAGCCATACAATCATTATGCTATGACATTAGCTTGATTCACCTGCTTTTGTTGATGTTGTTCATCCTGTCACTTCTTCCGTTTCGGGAGACTTCTTTGGTGGTGATCGTGCCGAGTGATGTTGCCAAGATTGCACCCCTCATAGGCCCTAATACTGTATTTTTTAGCAAGCTGCTATAGTACCCACATTTCTGCGGTGCCGTCTCCAAGGACAATGGCGCAAGCTCCTATGACAAAGCCACAGTAACTCGAGAAATCGAGTGTAATATATTCCCCATCTGATGGCTTTCGTGACGCAATAATGTAACGTTAGCAACCCAACATATTCAAGACTAGAGCCTTGCCAGATGTTTATAAATGTCGTTATAGCTCCGTTGTCAACATGCATGTTCATACAATTCTGACATTTTTAATATGGAACGTTGTAGCTAGCTAACAAGTTAAAATTAAAATAAAATACTCTCTCATTTTCAAACACATTACTGTTACAAAACATGAATCAAAAAGTTTACGAGCAATCCATGAAGAATTGTGTGCTTTCTGCTTAAACCGTTAACACGCACGCTAACGTTAGCTAACAAAAAAAATCGATGGAGTTTTCCTAGCTACAATTCACTGACCAGCTCATGCTTCCTTTTCGTGATAAAACGATGCCCAAATCGTTAAAAATAGGCGTTTAACTCTGCTCGATTCCTGACAAGAAAAATAGACTAGTTAGCTACATTTAAAGTTGTGAAAAATATGTATTTTAGTTTGTGCTTGGTATTATCTTCCATGATTGACTTACCACTCAGCCTCTGTTCTAGTCTCTTCACGGAGCACGCTATCTTCAGGCAAGCAAGAAACGTTAGCTAGCTAGCCTAACATTAGCCAAACTAGCATCAGTCTTCTCGAGCAGCAGTGCCTTCTGAAAAAGTTAAGTGACAGACCAGTCTCGCGCACCACCCACCAGGCACACTTCGCCCATCAAATTTGGTCACCGCATGTCTACATAATATATATATATTATTTATTTTTTAAACTTACCTTATGCTGTAGTAACTCATGTTTACCCACGGTTGCTATGGATCCCAGCTGGTGGTGGCCTCCTGGTGCTGCAGACAACTTTCCTTGACACGCTTGGAAAATTGTTCCCCACCGCCCTAGTTACCGCACATGACTACAACACAGTGTTGCCAACTCCTCAGTAAGGAAAGTAGCTATTGGCTGTCCTAGAAGTCGCTAAATGACGCCATCGCCTAATTTGCATAATTGGCCATGTGCATGTAATTGTGATGGATGCTGTAGGAGAGAAGAATCAAGTCGTGGGAGAGACAAAACGTTATTAAAAAACACCCTAAATATGTTTAGAACTACAAATTAACTTTCTAAGAAGCAGTGCGGCTTGGTTGGGTTGTGTTTCGAAGGACGCATGGCTCTCGACCTTCGTCTCTCCCGAGCCCGTACGGGAGATGTAGTGATGAGACAAGACAGTAACTACTAACAATTGGATAACACGAAATTGGGGAGAAAAAGGGGGTAGAAAAAAAGAAAGAAAAAGATTATTGTTTTTTTATGTCACAATTCCAACCCTCCTCCTTTATCTGGACTTGGGACCGGCAAAAGTGACCCAAAAGAGACACTGGCGGAGTTACTTAGTTGTTTATTTAATGTTTTTTTTTTTTTTTTTTAGTTTTCTTAATTTGATTTGGTTTTTAACCTTAGGGTCCACTTAGGAGGCTACAACAAGTCACAGTAAAACATTAACATTTTTAACCATAACATTTTTTACATTTTTTTTGTATACAATCTACATTATCAATCTAAATGGACCAAAAAGAGACAATAGAAAAAAACTGTCAATGTGAGAAAATTATGGTAACTAGTCTGGCCCTAATTCAGTTTTTTTTTTTTTCAAACCCCCCACCACACACACACAGGATGTGCTGGCTCACAGAAAGAGTGGGTCATCGTCATTTTGGTCTGGGCTCTCTATGGCAGGTTCAGCAACTGAGGGAGCTGACTTAAATGAGTAAGCAGCTGATGTGCCAAAAAGCTGCAAAACATTATCAGGCAGCTGGTGCTCATAGCAAGCCTCACCAGACAGCTTCAGTCCATATCGAATGTACAGGATGGAGTTAAGGGTCTGCAAGGACATCCGATTTCTAAGTTCGCTTTTTACCACACTCATCTGGCTGAATACACTCTCGACTTCAGCATTCGAGTTTGGCAAGGACAACACAGATACAGCAGCCATGGCAAGTTCTTGAAACGGGTTGATGTCAGCTGCATCCCTGAACTTCCAAATCTCACTCCAGAAGCCCAGTGTTTTTTGTCTCATTCCATTTACTAAGATGGATGGCACGCCATTGCTGGACAATCTTGTCTATCTCCGCATTTGAGTCCCAAGGACCTTGGCTATTTTTTTTTCTCCAGGGCTCTTATTGTGCTTTATAGTTTCCTCCACATTGAAAACTGACATGTACTGCAATGCTTTGATGTTGTCCAGCAGTCTCACCCTCAACTCATTAGTGAGGGAGATGGTGAAGGCTACACACCGCTTTCTGACATTGTTTTTATCCTTGGGTGCAAGGTGGAACTCAGCTGCCTTTGACTCAAAAAGGTAACCAAGGTACGGTTTGGGATGGATGTATCCATCTGTTGGCCCTTTGAGTACATAAACATTTGCCAGTGGATTCACCATCCTGCTGCTCACAGACTTGATCAGGCGAACCAAGCTGTCAAGTAGCTTAAGAGGATCTACTTGCTCTCCTCTTTGAGGATCTCTGTACATAGAGTAGAAAACCTCAGCCATGTAGCAGTGTTCACTGGACTTGGTGACTGTGAAATGCAGCCTAAGCTCCTCCCACTGGTCCTGACTGTGAAATGCAGCCTAAGCTCCTCCCACTGGTCCAAAATGCGTGAAACCGTGGGTTCAATGGAGAGCCAACATGTGGCACACACCTTGGTTATCTGTAAAGGTTTCTCCCCACAGTTGGTCTCATATATGGCCTTGTAGGCCTCCCTGTGCTTTGGAGACAATGAAAACCAGTTATAAGTCTTTCATACCAAGTACTCCACACTACGGGGATGGTGTTATTGGAAGCCAGTATGCCCGTGTATCATCTCCAATAAACGGCTTCAACCAACCTTTGAATTCAGGTTTTAATTCCCACTCCTTTCTGTATTTTTGAGTGTACAGTTTAGACTGAGACATGATGAGCTAGCCAGCTAGATGTTTAGCTTATGTCACAGAGAGGCACACACACAGTGGACAAGGTGAGTATTTGACTGAGGCAGTGTGAGTCAAATGCAGTGATTTATTTTAGACAAAGAACATTTTACATTTGCATCCCGCCCTGAATGTAAGCCAGGGCAGGATCAGCCAGCGGCAGCTTCCCGCATGCGCAATCCATTTGCAGTCTGGACGGGGAGGGGTGAACATCTCCTGCTCTGACTGCAGCAGCACTGGGCTGCCTGTGAGTGCTTTGGGACGGGGTGGGGCCCACGGCTGCACCCGCTGCTCGTTGAGAAGAGTAAGAACGATACGTGCTTTCACGTTAGCCTCCAAAAGTCTCCAATAACACCAGAAAGTCGCTAGATTTGTCACTAGTCGATTTTTTGAAAATGTGACGATAGAGGGGTCTTAATACTCGCCAAAATGTAGCAACAAAGTCACTAAGTTGGCAACACTGACAATAATATTGGATGGCAAGTTATATAGGCTGAGTGATTGGACAGGTTTCTTTGCTTCTGCATGACATGTTACCACACATGTAGCTAGTAAATAGACCCCTCTACTTATACCCAAGTTACTAGCTAGTGTTGTAACACTCACACCACAGAAATTCATTATGTATTTATGTTAAATTGAAAAACAACCAATTAAAAAAAAAAAAAGATTTCATGTGGACCCAGGGTACAAAGAAAACAAGAACCTAGACAGAGCCACATCAATAATGGGCTGAACTACCAACTGCACATGGACAACATGCCAAGTTATCTCAAGCAGCAAAACAATTGAGTGGACTCGATAATATCCCGAGTAGCAAAACAATTGAGTGGACTCGATAATATTATAGTCATTGCAACATATCACTTTCAATCAGTGGACTAATGTATTCATGTGGTGTTAACTACAATTCAGTGTTAATTGCAGAACATGATGATAACATGTCAATATTTACAGTTATATTGATTAGATGCTAATCAGTGCCTCTGCACTTGAAAGATAACCTCGGTCCCTCAGCAACCTCATCAGCCCTTTCCTCCTCCTCCATGTAACCTTGACTCCATAGTCCCTCTCTGGGGTGTCTGTTGCTAAAATCTCTGAAGTCACGGTGTGTGGCGGGGTCATCGGCTCTGACGCAGGCAACAGGAGACGAAGAAAGGAGGAACTACCATCATGGTGTAACTCTGTGGAGTCTCTACATCAGGTGGGGACAAGACATTGTCCGTGCCAGGGGTGTGGTGTGTTGCTGAGGCAGGAGTCTGAGCAGAGCATGACGCTGGGCTCTTGCAATGTCTGGCAACATTGGCAGCTGACGTTCTAAGAACCCCCACACATCTGCTAGAGGTTGATGCTGCATCTTCCGGTGTTACCTCTGACAACCATCTCCTCTCAGCTGTCCCTTTCCTTAGAGAAGTTATCGGTGTTGGTGTCTACGTTTCATCTTGATTACTTAGGTACTCTGTACTTAGAGAACCGACCTTATGCGCTTGCAAGGAGAGATTGGACTGTTGACCTTCTCTGAAAAGATAAGGCTTGGAACTTGCAAATACAACTTTTTTTCTGGATAACTGAGAACTCCTGTCAAGAATTCTTGTTGTAGAGAGGCACTTCTTCCTCCCTCGCCTTCCTCTGGGTGCAGGGGGCGGTAGTTGATCAAACTGTGGACTCACCTGAAATTGAGTGAGAGACGAGACATCTTTGAACATGTTAGTTATACATTATTTATAGTTTGAAGTTTATAGTTTGGACAACATTCAGAAGATAGTAAATAATTACATTAAAAACATGATTGATTATCATCATACACATGATCAGTTATCCTACACTGTGATTACCCAAGAACTACAGGCTGTATAGCTGTTCTGTCGCTGCTCCTCAACCAGAAATGACTTGGGATTGAGTACGCCTCTCACTTGAGGCACGTTGTGGTATCTGGCGTCATCAAGTGGTGGATCAAAAAACAACAGCGACGGCTTCTGTGAGTTTGGCAAAGATGTCTTTCTTGTTTTACGGGGCATCAGAGATCATGGCTGAGGAGCTGATGGGATCAAAAGAAGGTGACGTATCAAAGTAATGCAGTATGGAACAGATGTGGTATATAAGAAACGTTATAACGCTATAGCTTGCTTTGGGTTAAGTAGCTAGTAAGCTACAACAAAAATAAGAGTGAGTTACCCTTCCATGAACACAGTACGCCTTCGTATATCACAAGACGTACCTGGGTGTATACTGCATGTCAGAAGTAGCTAGTTATCAATGTTTTGAATAAATAATGTCAGAATCAGAAAGCACACAGATTTGGCATTTGCTCCGCTGTCCTCCAAGTCTTGTGGTTAACATAATGGCTAACGCTGATTGGTTTTCACATCCACTGGGTTCAGCCCATTGGATATGCAAAGACCACATGACCGGAATCGCAAATACTGCGCCAAAATTCAAACCCCCTTTCACACTGAATGAAAGGAGGTAGAGATCTAAAAACTACCTATCAACTTTCATTTTCGATTGTCATTGTTTAATTAAGGAGTCAAGTAACCCAGAACAAAAGCGCTTCACCATAATATGAAGGTTTGTTATTTTCAACATGGTTAAAGTTGCTAGTTAGCTGACTAATTAACTGGATTAAAGTTAGCTGGCAAACTAAACGCGCTAACTACTACCGCTAGCTAGCTAACTACTAGTTTACGTTATTTTGGGGACTATTTTTCTACCTTTGTATGTTAGCTAGCTAACTATAAACCCGTGGATTAGCAACTATCTAATTTAGCTAACACCATCATGTTCTAGAAGACTGCGTCATAACCATAGCTGATATTTGAAAGACTGGTATTTCTATTCTAAAATCGTTAGCTAGCTAGCCATAGTAACAATTAGCTGGCTGCTTTATTTTTAATTGAAACAATCCAAAATATTTTAGTATAGTTAAGTTAGCAAGTTACTAAAGTAACGTCAGCGCAAATATGGGAAACATAAGTTAATGATGTGATCCATATCCGAAATACATTTAATGCGGCGTTGTTACCAGGTTACGCAAGCTAGCTAACGCTACTTTAATTTAACCATCAAAATAACCTTGGATATTTTTTTGAACTAACAGCTTTTGCATCGACAGTCTTGCTTGCTTAGTTGCAGCATATCAACTCAGGTAAAAAGTTGTCAGCACCTGATTCGTCATGAGATCAGTTTCGCTATCATTTAACCATTATAGCTAACTAGCTCTAATCTAACCAGTTTTTTCTGCCCCATGGGAAATGTTGTGACTTTAACGTTACCTGTTATCTCTTCAGACATCAAGTGAAGTCAAAGGGCCAGCCTCTGTAATCTGAGCAAAATGAAACAGAGCCCAAGAAGGCCCCTGATCCTTAGGAGGAGGAAGCTTCCTTTCCAGTTAAATGAACCAACACTTGATGGCTCAATTGAGGAGCCGGATGGACTACGACACAAGGAACCATCCACATCCAAACCCTCAGGTGGCCAGTGCTTTCCTGATGGCATCCGCATCATGGACCATCCCACTATGCCTGGCACACAAGTGGTTGTCATCCCCAAAACTGCAGACCTTCAGAGTGTAATTGGGGCCCTCACTGCCAAGGGGAAGGAGTGTGGCTCTCAAGGACCAAACAAATTTATCCTTCTAAGTGGTGGCGGCTGTATCGAGGATGGTGCAGATTCTTTCTGTCAACCTAGCTATATGAGAGGACGCAACTCTGGTAGGGGTAGCATGGCTCTTGTCACACAGCTAGAGAAGGCAACACCAATGGACTGCCTAAAGGATACTAGGACTTTGACTACAATTAAACCATGTATGTTTATTTTCTTTCATGATTTTGGGTTAAATTACCCTAAACTTTTTAGGTGTTGTTTAACTGTTTGATGAACATTGTTGATGCGCACAGTTTTTATTATTTCACAGTGAATAGGGACCTTGATTGCAGTCCTCTAGATGACAGCCTTACTAACATCCAGTGGCTTGGGAGGATGAATACAGACGGTCTTGAACCAGATCCTGCTAAGAAAGCTGCCAACAAAGAGAATCATGACACTTGCCAACAGATTCTCCAGGTTTGGCTCCTCTTTTAGCTTCTCTGTGTGATTGTCAACGGACGTATGTAAACAGTGATGCTCAAGGAGGGTGTCACCGTCAACGTGTTATATGTTTATCAAGAGTGTTGCACTCAAGTGTGATATTAGTTATGTGTGCTTGCTGCATTTGTTGAGTCTTCAAAGAGTAGTATCTAAATAGGCCAAACAAAGCTAACCTCTCTTTTGTTCTGTTTTGCACACAGTCACAAAGTGAGCGAATGGAAGCACACATGGTTGTCAAAGACCCCTTGTCAGAGAGACCACCCTACTCATACATGGCAATGATTCAGTTTGCCATCAACAGTAAGAAGAGCAGGAGGATGACATTGAAAGAGATCTACACTTGGATTGAGGATCACTTTCCATATTTCAGAAAGGTGGCCAAGCCAGGCTGGAAGGTAAACATCCACAATAAGCCCTTGGTCACAGATAGATTTTATTGGTGTCACTGTAGTAGTTGAGGACAAGATCATGTTACAATAGAAGCAGAAGAATACCCCCTAAGCACCCAACAAAAACTTGTATAATTGCCAATGGCATAAGCCACATCCTCTTAGTTTGATATTGTCTATGCTCCTTGACAGAATTCTATCCGCCACAATCTTTCCCTGCATGACATGTTCATCCGTGAGACAACACAAGATGGCAAGATCTCCTACTGGACCATCCGCCCAGAGGCCAATCGCTGCCTTACTCTTGACCAGGTTTACAAGGTCAGCATGAAACCCACTTTTCTGTTCTAGGTCATATTTTGTCGCTGGCCAATTACAACTATGGGACTCCACAAAAGGACAAATCCCTGCATATAACAGTCTTAACTCTGATATTTACTCATCTCTATGATAACTCTGTCCCTTTTGACTAATTGTCCAACCCCACAGACTGAGTCTGATCCAACTTCCATCTCGTCTCGGACCATGCAGGTCTGTGAACAACATGTAAGATCGTTTTTACCCTTTTCATCTGTGGCAGTCAGTCAGGGAGGACAGGACAGTCAGAGAGGACAGGACAGGACATGATTTCCATCTGCTCTTGTTTAGCTCATTAAGCTGACAATTAATTTCAGGGGAGATGCAAGGTGTAGGCAGAGGCAGACATCACAGGACCACCGTACATAGTCAGTAACTTCTTCTTCACAGGTCTAACTCGTGCCGTCCTCATATGTTGTCTTTGAGAAGAGAAAGGGACCATTTCAATTAGAATAGTTGTTGGGAATAAGAAGTTAACATCTCAATTGTCTCCCGCAGCAACAAAAGAGAATTGCTCCGGAAATCAAGAAAACATCTGCCAGTGTCCCTGGTGAGTGAGGGAAAGACGTGGGGGGAAACAAGCAGCTGGACAATTACCAAACCTTTGAGAGTTGGAAATTATTGATGTGTAGCCATTGCCTCATTACATTTTTTTCTGCCATCCATATGTTCAGAGAGGAAGATGAAGCCCCTTCTTCCTCGTGCAGACTCCTACCTGGTCCCCATCCAGCTGCCTTTCACCCAGTCACTCTTCCTGTCCTCGTCCACACAGCTCCCCCTTTCTGCCTCCCAACAGAAATCTAGCTCCTCAGGAGGGGGCAAGAGGGTCCGTATAGCTCCTAAGGTAAAGTCTCACCATCACCATATGTTTTTTTTTATTGTGAAGTGCCGGGAGGTTACTTGATTCCCTATAGTTATTAAATTAATACTCTGGGACTGTGTTTGGCAGGTTACGTACAGTGATGCCTCCACGGTGATGCTGTATGCTCCTCCAGTTGAGGAGATGAAGGAGGAGCAGGTCTGTGTGCCCCTGACCTCCGTTGCCCCTAGGGCTGTTCTGACCAACACCAGGAAGGAAGTCAGTAGCTCCCGTCGCAAGCAGCGCCTCGTCCTCCCTTCCAATGAGGAGCCCGTGCTCCTCTTCCCCGACAGCACCTTCTTTGACTCGGGCCTGGCCTCCGACGGCTCCGCCTTCCAGGACGCCGAGCTCGATCCCCGGCCGGAGCCTGACAGCCCCTGCAGGGAGTTCTCTTTCAAGACCCCCATCAAGAGCAGCCACCCAGCCTCCTCCACCCCCAGCAAGCCACCCACTGTGCTGTTAGAGCCTTGGAGGGTGACCCCGCTGGGCAAGGAGAGAGGCGGCATGCTGGACTTCAGCCCCATCCGCACCCCCGGCCCCAACTTCACCCCGCACCGCCATGACCACACCCCCTTCAGCTTCAGTAGCACTCCCTTTAAGGACCTGCCCTTGTTCAACTCCCCTCGCGAGCTGTTCACCTCTGCACGCTCATCTGCGGCTGGCCCCACTGACACCTGCTCCCTGGGGCCGGAGCGTCTGCAGGGCTGCTCCAGAGTGCTCCAGATCGGGGGTCCCTCCACAGCTAACCGCTCCCTTACGGAGGGCTTGGTCCTGGACACCATGAACGACAGCCTGAGCAAGATCTTGGTGGATATCAGCTTCTCTGGCCTGGAGGATGATGATCTGGGTATGGGGAACATCAGCTGGTCTCAGCTCATCCCTGAACTCAAGTAGCCACTGCCGAGCAGAGAGCACGACCATTTCAAAGTTCTTTGCTAGATGAGGATGCCATAGTCTCATTACCCAAGCTGCTCACATCATCTTCCAATCTGTAAATGTGGGAGATTTTCTAACTTAGATTTTTTTTTTGTCGTTGGTTTCTTTTGTCAAAACTAACCAGTCTTTTTCCTCTCTCTCTCTCTCGGTTGTGTTTCATGCCACAAGCTTAAGCGACCATATTTTGATTACAATTCACTGCCTCCCACGATAGTCTTGAAGGAACTAATAGAGAACCGAAAAGTATGTTGATGTGTAGCCTGCATAGAATATGTATGTTAATTTGCACATTTTGTAATATGTTTTGCTCTTTAAAATTTACATTTATACATAAATCATCAAACTATCCAGTGAGACCGACACTACCATGCTAGAATATAAGATGTGGTGCCTGAGTGAGTCTCCATTTGATTGGACCTCTGAAAGGACGTAACATGATGTACAGATGATCAACCACCAATGAGAGAAAGTAATAAACAACAAGGACTGTCTACACCCAAAGGAGATGCCATTTTTGATTGACCAAGTCAACACTTATTCTAGTGCACTTTTGTAACTTATTCTAGGCATGACAATGTCCAATCTGCTTTGTGAACTTTTAAAGAGTGGTAGTAGTTTTTTACTCACTATGTAAAAGCATAAAGTAGTATGGTGATTGTCTTCTATTCCTGTGTTACTCCGTCTGGGTAGAAGGGAAATATATTTCAATAAAAAAAGTTTGAATTGTCTTTGGAAGTTTTTTGGCTAGAAGGTTTAAACATTTAATGGATGAGTTGATGGTTTTATCTTGATCAAAGGGTCATAGTTGTTACTTTGTTATGGGAAAGGAAGACTGCATCATTTGTATATGACCAATTCTGAATGATGTATGGCTTTTTATAGTTCTTCTCAGTTCCTTTGTTAGCTGTGCTTGTGGTGGACACATTCAGGTTAAAGTTTAAGGACCATCCTGTCTGCTAGTGTTTAATATCATGGCATGGGCTTGCTGGTGATTGACTTGGTTTCTTATCTTTACAGTATTGGTCTCTTGGAAACTGTAGCTAATGTAAATGTTTAAAGTGCCTTTTTTCTTTTTGGGTGGGTGTGCTGACTACAGTGAAACCCGCTGACTTTGCTGCTCCTTTTCACATTGGTTGGGTTTAGATGTCTTAACTTGACTAGATTCACACAGTCCTGGGTTTCTTGTCCCATATCATTTAAAAGTATGATAAACTGGAGGAGGCATGAACACATATTGAAGAACTTTTACATTTGGGTTCAGTATTTATTACATGACCAGTACAACAGACCCCAGAGGGAGGTTTGGGGAGAAACTGACATGGGTAAATTTGGGGATGTTTAAGAAAAGCATGTCTGTTTTATGAATCCTATGTAAATGGAATAAATTAATGTCACGGTTTCTCTTTTTGTTTTATTTGAGTATCAAATCAAATGTATTTATATAGCCCTTCGTACATCAGCTGATATCTCAACGTGCTGTACAGAAACCCAGCCTAAAACCCCAAACAGCAAGCAATGCAGGTGAGTACCAAATACCAGTATGTCAACATTTGCTGATGAGCGTCATTTTAAAATGTAAATAATCCACACAAAACATCTATCGTATTCAAAGTGTAAAATTACATCTCATTAATTCAAGTAAACAAAAACACGTTTTTTTTCTGCAGAACTAACTTTCCCAGCAGTGAATGTTGTAGTTAACGGCTCATTTTCCAAATCTAACATGCCTTGGTATTTACATCCATATACAATATGGATGGCACAGCAATGGGTGTCTGTCCATCCAGTCAGTGTGAGTAAAGAGGTGTCTTTAGTAGGTCTGAACTTCCTGCTGAGCCACCTCCAGCAGTATCTGGAGCTGCTTACTGCAGTAGTCTGGAGAATAGAGAGGCAGTCCTGTCAGTGACATGCAACAGCCATAACTATCCCACACAACACCCTCATCTGACATTTCTGCTATCAGTAATTCAGTATGATGACAACGACATTATAGTGGCATGATAAGGATGTGACTTACTGAATATTTTTCTCCATCGGGTGGGCAGGCGTGAGCGGTGCACTGTCAGGTAGTAGACAGGGATTCCAGACAGGGTGAGAGCACAGCTGCCCCCTGTGTTCCAGGGGTCTGAGTACAGAGACAGCCCAACGATGAAGAAGCACACCACTGTGAAGGTGACTGCAATGGCCAGCGGCACCTAGTAGACAGAATAGAATTACGAGCTGATCATAGGATTAAAACTAGGTAAACAGTCAAGGAACCGCCAACTAGTAAGTACCAAACAAGTGACATTAGTTAATTATAGTAGTCATAGCAACCTTGAAGGGTCTTGGGTGGAGGGGGAAGCGGTAGCGATGGATGAGCATCCCCATGGTTGCCATGGCAATGAAGAGCCACCGAGAGAAGGAGGCAAAGTTGATCAGCTGGAATATCTCTCCTCTTGCCACCATCACTACCACCAACGGATACTGCAGGAAGGACAACACAAACATCTCAACTGGACCATGAAAGCAAAGCATAGACCTACCTCATCAACCCAATAAGGACATCCCCACAATACAGATGTCTGTAAAGAGACTAATAGGGTTAGCAAGGACGACTATGGGCAGTAGTAGTAGACTTTACCAGTAGCAGAATAGCAGGCAGAGGCGTGTTTCTACGGATATGGATCATTGAGAAGAGGACTGGCCAGTGTCCCTCCCTGGCCCCCACGAACAGCATCCTGCACCACGGGCAGACAGACGTCTCGTGAATAAAACCAGCCAAGCGTACATCAAGGGGTACATTACATTTCTGAATTACGAGAGTCCAGCATTATTACCTGGGTGCTCCAAAGAAGCCACCGTTCAGCGCACCAAGACAGGATACAGCTACCAGTACAGGAATCACAGAGGCCAAGCCGTGAAGCGCACGATTGGCAAACGTCTGCGATAAACAGACAGCATATATGAGACTGACATGCAGTTCACTTCATATGCAATTATTTTCCATCTCTTGGCTTTGACCATCTGATGCCACAGTACTGACCACAGCCACAGCGTCAGACACAAGAAGCTCCTCTGCTGTCATCATTGTGTAATAGGCCACGTTGACAAGAACATAGCACACAGTCACCGTCACCATGGAGAAGATGATTGCCCGTGGGATGTTTCTGACAAAATAGAGCAGACAAACTAAGACATGAGGTAACTTAATTTTTTGTGTGGAAATAATTGGTCAATTGTTTTTTTAATATAAAATACCTATTTGGGTTAATGACCTCCTCTGTGACAAAATTCAGATAAAACCTGCGAAGAAAGTAAAAGATGTTAATTTATCAGTTAACAGTTCTTTATGGATAACACAACAATGGTATGATATGGGAATTTCTTGTGCACTGTTTACCATCCACCATAGGCATATAGACCAGAATAAAAGGCCAATGGTAGCTTATCCAGTGTTAATGTATCAATCTCAAAGCCATTCTGAAAGTTCTCTGTCTGTCCTGGGGAGGGGAGAGAGGAAAATTAGTTAGCAGGGTTTGATTGATTAGGGTCCTGTGTATATTGTGTACATCGTGTATCATTTTACCCTACCAAAACCACTACCCCACCTCTGGCTAATGCCGTGATGCCAGGAACGATAATTAAGACCAGGGCAAACATCTTGATGAATGTCAGCGTGATCTGGGTGCGAGAAGCCAGGGTCACACTCCAGCAGTTTATCGCCACCACAAATGCTACAGTGAGAGGAGGAAGATAAACCTTGTTGAAATAGTATACCATAGTAATCAAACAATTCACAAAGTCTTTTCAGTTGTATTTTATCACTCACTCACTCCAAGGATGCTGACCAGTTTAATCAGTGCTGTGGGAGGAGCACAAGGGCTGAAAAAGGGATCCACCACATAGCGTCCGAACGCCAGGGACACGTAGGATGCTACAGCTGGCCTTTACAGTCCACATGGAGTACAGTAAATGCATTAGAAAAACTTGTAGTAAACTATACTGTCTCCTAAACTATTCTAAGAGTGTATGCACAGAGACACGGAGATACAGGCTGCTGACCTGATGAATAAAAACTCTGCCCAGAGACGCAGGAACGCAGGCAAGGGTCCTAATGTTTCAAGCAGATAGGTGTAGTGGCCCCCTGACTTTGTAAAGGTGGTTCCCAGCTCAGCATAGCACAAGGCCCCTGGACAAAGGGCAGAGACAGATGACACATCTCCCACAGGGCATAGGCGTCAGTTCAACGTAAAGTTTTGATTTACATTTGGCTGAGTTGTCAACTAACATGAATTCAATGTGAAACCATAAAAAATGTCACCAAGTCATTGGATTCCTTGGGTGAAAAAAAATACAAAATTCCCTTAGTTGATTACTTTTTTCAAATAGGGTCAGTTTTCCCACATTGAATTTGCTGATTGAAATGATGTGGAAACTATGTGGACTCAACAAGTTTTTGCTCAGTGGGCTGGGATATTTTCTATTGTATAACGATCTCTATACATCCAGGAAACAGATTTTTTTAATATTAATTATTCAGTGCATATCATTAGTTATAGCTGTGCTTATAACTGTGGTATAATAAAGTTAAAAACTGGGGGAATACCTGGGAAAGGTCAGGCATACATCCACCCTATGCTACCCTTTTGATCTGTTTATTTGGTCAGCCATAGGCTATTACCCTATAAACAGCCGTAATGAATAGTACAGATCTTCATTTTATCACTTTTATTCCTACGAATTTTCCTGCACAGCAGTAAATTCAAACTTGTAGTGTATTTGAGGTTTAAAAAGGCTTCTGAAGTTTGTAATTTCCACTGAAATGTATATTTCAGACTTGATTTGCCCTAATGAAAAATGCATCAACCCCTACAAAAATGGCCATTAATTATAATCCATAGGCTCATTGTCCTGCTGGAGCAAACTGGCTCAAATTAAGATCCAACATCTGTATATTAACCCATCAGTTTAATAGTAAACATTTGGGCATCTGTGCAAGGACTCATATACTTGAAGGATAATAAATGTTTTAAATTATGTTAATGGTACAAATAATAGTGGTGCATGTATGACAATAACTGGTACAGTGAACTGTTATTACCTTAATTAAATAAGATAAGTCAAAGTTACTTTATAGGTACAAAGGTTTGTTAGCATGTGCAAATACCAGAGGATTGTGGACCTTGGCCAGATCATTCAACTAAGTGAATACATCCAGCACAGTTTACTGCCAGCGAAAATACAGTGAGTACTCGATTACACCTCTGAGGTAGCCTAAATTTCCATTAGAGGAGTGAATGTTGTGTACTGTCTGTGAATTAAAGGGGCAGTGCAGTCAAATGCATGATTTACCTGTGTTTTATATATATTTCCACACTATGAGGTTGGAATAAGCTGTTTGAAAAGACTGCCTGAAATTTCAGCTTGTTTTGCCCTGCCTGGCTACATCACCGGGCAGTGTAAATTAATAGACCAATAACAATAATATACTTCTCTGCCAATAACAGCTAGTTTTCAGGTTACATTCCCTCCCATTAGGCTCCTCCAATTAGGCTCCTCATTCAGACCTTTCCCATACAGTCCAAGCAAAATTCTTGCGAGATAAATTGCTTTTTGCTAAGAAGCTATTTTTGTATCTTTTTAACCATTTTATTTGGAGAAAAAAAATCTAAGGTGCTTCATTGTTACCTAGAAATGTTTTAATTTTGAGATAAAAATGTCTGCATTGGACCTTTAACAATACTGAATCAGCCTGATGTGTGAAAATCTAATAAAAAATGTTTCAAGACGGATATTGTGTTAGCAACTGCCACTCTCAAACATCACAATTATACTCCTCTTGCTTTCATAGGTACCCACTACCTCTTTAAAATGACAGTTGGTGCTTACCGAAGGTGGAGAGGACCCCACACAGTGCCCAAACCACCAGTGACAGCCCCACACTACCACTGTTCATCAGAACCCCTTTTGGTGCAATGAAGATGCCGCTGCCCACCACGGTACCGATGATGAAGGAGATAGCCGGAAGCAGACCTATTGTCCTCCTCAGGTGGATCACTTCATCTTCTTTCTTCTCCTTCACCTCATCCCCCTCTTCCTTTGACTGAATTCCATCTATGCCCATGCTTCAGCAGCCTTGAAGGTGTGAACACACACCTTGTTTAGATAGTCAGCCTTACACCAACACGTTCCAGTGAATAAATCAAATACCAAAAAATTACGTTTAAGCAGCAAAAATTCCTTCACATTCCAGTTTAAAGAAAACACAGAAGTAGTTCATTTAAGTGAACAAAAAAGTATTCTCTCTTTATGAACTCAAAAGTATAGTAATTCCCTTTATGGATAAACTATAAAATTAACATATCCTTTTTAGTTATACTGAAACTGCTTGTATTTATCCAATGAAGATTGCTTGATGTAGAGGACGAGTGTGAAAGACGAGACAAGCTAGGGGAGGGTGACAAGCCGAGTGGAGCTGTATGAGCTGAACGGGTAGACTAGTATACCCCTCACACTTGCACAAGGCCCTTTCCCCTGAACTTGTTTTTTATCCCCTCATTGGCTCTTGCAAATCAGCACAGCCAGTAACCATAGAAACTCACCAATCCTGCACAAGCAGAAAACAAAGCCAGCAGTCTTCCCAAGCTTCAACAACATGAGTAATTAAGGTAGTTTAGACGGTCAAAGCCATGGTGCATTCATTGTACTGTGTGTGTGTGTGTGTGTGTGTGTGTGTGTGTGTGTGTGTGTGTGTGTGTGTGTGTGTGTGTGTGTGTGTGTGTGTGTGTGTGTGTGTGTGTGTGTGTGCACTAAAGTTTTTTGGGGTCTCGTGTGTGTGTGTGCCGGTGTGTGAAGTTTTGCTTGTGTGCACAGCTATAAACACGGAATACCATGGGGAGAGAACCCAAACACCCCTTGTAGCGGCAGCTGTACAAATAACAGGGGGGTCGCTTACAACAACAACTTCACAACAGAGAAACTATACGTGCTATAGGAGCAGATGGCCTTGTTGATGTTCTCACTAATATCCACAAAATATCAGTATAATTCATTCAGAACCAAATCAGAACCAAATAACATCCAATTTGACAAAAATGTCAACACTAAAATGGGGTTGAATGCAACATCAAACAATTGGCATGTCATTTCTGTCTCTCTGCACATACGCCTGATGAATAAAACCAAGGTCATGGAGTTTTTCCCTTTGTGTGAACTGTGAGGTATTTCTGTCATGAGCAAAGAAACTTCAGCTTGAGATCACATGTGAGGGATCAAACAGCAAACTGTGAAAAAATGTATCTGGCCTCTCTTTCCTTAACGCTTGGGAGACTGTGGCTGTCCATTTCAGTTAATCCGTCGCTTGGCTCCCTATTGTTAAAAATCTTTCAACACAGCAGTTAACAAAGGCATTATAGCTGCTTTATTTTCATTTGACATGTTTGTTGTAATTGCATGTGTTGACAATGGTTGTCAGCATTTCCGGGAAACTAAGTATCACAATATTTTACCACTCTACACCATCACATTATGTGATTTGAATAGTACAGAAAGGCAAAGTATGCCATTTATTTTTTTACTTTTTATGTTTATTGAGCTGAAAGTTGTGAGGATGTTTGAGAGAGATCCCTACTGCTATGAAAAATAAGTATTTCAAACATCAAACATCACGTCTAATATTTAAAACCTGTCTCTCAACAGAAAATTAGTAAATGAAAGTCTGAACACGCAAACCTTACTTTGCACTTAGCTTGTCTCTTGTACTTTGCAGTATAATCAGCTCATGGCATAGAGTTATTTTGATTTTTTTCAACTTCATTGCTTTCTGTCCTTGTCTTACAAAACACTGACGCAAATGTATATGCAAATGCACCATTGTTCCAGAGATACCACAAATCAATTATCATATTCAGTGGTTATATTTATGAATTAATTTATAATTGAATATCGCATAGCGAAATCTGCTTGACAACATTCATTTTTTGGTGAATTGCAAGCATCTTTTTGGGGATGTCAAAAGAGGTCCCAAACGATCATCTGGAACCCCACTATTCCGGCACGCCGGGCGAGCTAAATCAGCACACCTGGAGGTTCACGCATGAATAAGAACGCAAGTGATTGGCTGCCTTGTGTTCATGAGTAATCTTCTAAAATGATTGTTGGCGAATGCGGAAGCAAAATAAGAGCATGTAGATTGCCTCAGAATGTAAACAAATTGGTACAAGGCAGGTACCACCGTTTTTTGCAATTAAACTTACCACCACCACATAATTGACGGCACGTTTCACATATTGGTAAAAACGTTACTAATGTTTGTTTGACAGTCGGTGATTCGTATTTCCATTTTGTCGGCACAAACAACTTAAAGAGAAGAAACGTTAGTTGCCGACAGTAAAATGAGGAGCAACTCATCCACCTCAATGGCTCAGACTCTCAGCTTCGGGTCTGTCCGTCAAAGCCTCCGGCTGAGTTAAAATGTTGCGCTGACACATGGACTGTTGGACTCAGCTGTCCAGCTCCTAATGATTCGGGGGGATTTCCAAGCTGCTTTCGACACATGTGAGAGAGGTCTGGAGAGCATTTTAAACGCGGAGCAAAAGGACAGCAGGTGGGTACTAATTCTTAGAATGTGCTCTGCTTTTATGACATGGTCCTTGTTGCATTGCATTATTGGACTAAACCGTTGTCCGGCTGACTTTCAGGTATAGGAAGTTGACGGCTGCACTCAGCATTGTGGGGATTCAACCATTGGCTGAACTAAATGCGTGCCCTGAGAAAATACCTGCCAAAGTAATGCAGATGTGGTGAGGAAAATGTAACATGGTTAATTTCCAGGTTCTCATTTCTTCCACCCCATTAATAACAGTGCTATACACTGTAGACACTGGGCATTGTGGTGAGGTCAGAGGTATTGCATTCACAGAGGACCAGAAACAAACAGCACTGGATATCATGGAGAATAAAGAGAACGTCCGCCAAGAACAATCCCCAAGCCCTAGTCCCAACCCCAGTCTTGTGGTGGAGCTGCTGGACTTAACACACCTCAAGGTGAATCTCACTTACAGTTTCATTAACCCTTTGTATTGACATTAATGCTGCCAGACAGTGTGACTGACTGTGTGTTTGTACTTTATAGGTGCTGTGATTCAGAAACTTGAGGCCTTGCTTAGACTTTTGAACGGAGGACTATCGGTAGCCAGTGCTGGGTCATTCCCTATTCGGAGAGTCTTTCTGGCTGTGGTCCTTCTCTACATGCTTTTTGTCCGGATGGATCCAGGTAAATAAATAAAAATAATTTGAACATCAAATTAATGTGGTTGCTTTAGTTAATACTAGTCTAGCACTTGGCATACAGCTTTTGTCTAGCTTTTGATTGCAGCCAACCTACCTATAGTATTTCAGCAACTAAGCACTGAACAGCGACTAGATACCAGAAAAAAAAGCAGAAATGTTATGATGATTCTTGGATATGGTTTCTCCACAGCTCATCCTTCATCTTTCCCATGGATCTCACAGATGCTGCAGATGCTGAAGCAGATGTGGGACGCCATGTTTGCTCCTTACTATCGAGCCTGAGCTCAGAGCTAACTGTAAAACCATACAGCCTGGTGCTAGGATATCAGGTTTAAATTTGACTGAGACTGAAGAGCTCACCATTGACCATCTAATCATGTAAATATTAATAAGGGACTGAGATAAATAGAGAAATTCAGGGGGGCTTTTGTTGGCAAAAACAAACTTGAGGGGAGGGGGGGGGTGATGCGTGTTTGGACCAATACTGGCTGTATCCAAGGCTGCGAATGAGTGATTGGTATTTGGACCAATACTGGGTCTATCCAAGGCTCAGCCAATCGTTCTCATAACTATGGGGGGTGATTCATGCCAGAATTAAGACATGTGAAGCTACTGATTCCTCACCAAGTCACCAAATGTCTTCCTTGCGCCATAAAATAACGCCATGAATTAACATGGACTGTCAATGGAGACACGTATTTAATGCGTCAAACTGCCGACTCATTCACGTCATGTGACACATACACGTCATGTAGACTAGTGTTCATGTCGTGTAACGTGTCAGTTTGTGTGTAGGTTTATTTTGAATGATCTTACCATGAACGCCTTAACGTCTACATGTGTTACGTGTAATTTTAAGTGTCTGTTTAGTTTATTATTCTCACCATGATCTCACCTTACAAACGTCTACATGTAAATGTTTTTATAAAAATATATTTTTAATTTGTCAATTTAATTTGTCGATTTAGCTAAAAATAGGCCTATCACCTCAATACAAGATTTATTAGGCAAGTTGATATCACAACCAGCCACCATTACTGTGTAGATATGCCTATTTATCGTGCAATCAAAAGGGCTTCTTGATAGCTTAGTGGGTAGAGTTTTGGGCCAATAACCGAAAGGTTGCAGGATCGAATCACTGAGCTGACAAGGTAAAAATGTATCATTTTGCCAAAGCAAGGCAGTTTAACCCACTGTTCCCCGGGCAATGAAGATGTAGATGTGGATTTAGATTAGAGGTGCAGCTCCCCGCACCTCTCTGATTCAGAGGCTAAGAGGTAGCCTCGGTCTTTACTGGCGCATTCAAAACAACTCGGAAGTTGGCAATCTCTGACTTCCGACTTCAGTGCATTCAAGACAACTGGGAACTTTGAAAAAAACAATCTCAGACTGGGATTTTTGTTTTGTTTTGAATAGTCATCTATGCATAGACCAAAAAGTTTAACATATAAAAACATGTGTTATTCAGGAGAATCCCATTGAATCAGGCTATTTATTTCAGTGTAGTTGTGTTCTTACGCATATCCTTAGACTAAACGGAACCGAAAACATCCCAGCCTGTTTTAATCACAGATCATGATACCTGAACATTTCAGCTGTTTGTCTTTGACTTAGTCCACAATCGCCTACAGATTTGAGGCATGAAGACCTATATTTAATCTGGATTTGACAAACAAAAGCCTGACTAGGATCTCGACGTTCCCCCACGTCATATTTATTACCAATTAAGCTAAATGTATTTCTATTAGTTGCACAGGCTAACCATTGTGATTAATGTTATTTACCATCTTCTGCTTTTTATGAATAAACAGGCATCGGGGTAAAAAATAATATAATTCCCCCCCCCCCCCCACACACACATTAATGTTACTTACCTTACAGATCACAAAGTGAGCTAATTTCCACTCCATTCATATGCAGATATATTTCATTCATACACTGGCTTGTCTGGCTGGCATGTTATCATTTTAAGCAGGCCTTCCCTTATCAACACTGAAATAATATTAGTCCTCTATTTTGATTTTTTTTTAATAATAGCTCATTAGTACACCCTTGTGGTTTAATATTTATTTTATTTATTTCACCTTTATTTAATCAGGTAGGCAGGTTGAGAACAAGTTCTCATTTACAACTGTGACCTGGCCAAGATAAAGCAAAGCAGTTCGACACATACAATAACACAGAGTTACACCTGGAGTAAACAAACATACAGTCAATAATACAGTGGAAAAACAAGTCTATATACAATGTGTGCAAATGAGTGGAGATAAGGGAGGTAGTAAGGCAATAAATAGGCAATGGTGGCGAAGTAAATACAAAATAGCAATTAAACACTGGAATGGTAGATGTGCAGAAGATGAATGTGCAAAGTAGAAATATTGGGGTGCAAAGGAGCAAAATAAATAATAAATAAATACAGTAGGGGATGAGGTAGTTGTATGGGCTATTTACAGATGGGCTATGTACAGGTGCAGTGATCTGTGAGCTAGTGAGGGAGATAAGTGTCTCCAGTTTCAGTGATTTTTGAAGTTCGTTCCAGTCATTGGCAGCAGAGAACTGGAAGGAGAGGCAGCCGAAGGAGGAATGGGCTTTGGGGTGACCAGTGAGATATACCTGCTGGAGCGCATGCTACGGGTGCGTGCTGCTACTAAATTATGGTGTGTGGAATTGAGAGGAGGTGGGTGCTGTGTGGATGGGAGGTTCTGCCTGTCACTTGTTTTTAACAGGTAGTCAGTCTTGGAAGGTGAACTCGAAGAGGGAAACTGCGAAGTCCAGGGACTGCTGCCCTCTTTGTTCTGAGTGTTTGTAGTGCTAGTGTTTTTAGCTAATCTGTGCAGCTCACATTATGTGCCCAGTATGTTGTTTTCTTGCTCTATTTTAGCAGATAATGACAACTTGACAATAACAGTAGCTATTGTATTGAAAAGTTGGAGGGTGGTTGGTAATGGAGGACATCAGGTGGATCCATGTCTGGGTGTTAGGCAGAACCCCTAGGTCCTGGAGAACAGGAGCAGTGTAAAGGGTAGGACACAGACGTAAACAAGCAAACACACAGGTTAAATGATTATCAGGTATTTAAAAATACTAGGGATGCACGATATATCGATGAACCTATCGGAATCGGCCGATATTAGCTAAAAATGCCAACATCTGTATCGGCCCGATGTCTAGTTTGATCCCCATGTTAAAAACCGATGTCAAAGATACCGTGCATACCTATATAACTGCAGTCTTGACGTAATAATGCCACGTAAACCTAGCCCACACAATGTCTGCTGTGTGGATCGAGCAGTCAACAAGTTGAGCAGTCATTTGAAAGAGTAAGAAAATTTCAGCTAGACAACTCAAAGGCGAAATCCATTAAAGCCAAGATAATGGAATTCATTGCCCTTGACAATCAACCTTTCTGTCGTGGGTGATGTTGGCTTTCGCCGACTGGTCAAGCACCGGTACACACTACCAAGTGCAGTATTTTTCAGATGTTGCCCGACAGGATTTACACAGTAATAGCGACACTGCTATTAGCTTCACAACATACATACTATGGAACGCCGTTTGAGTCTTTGCGTGTCAAATAATATACAGTAGAATTGTCAAAGCTGTACAAAAAATCTGCAAACAAGCAAACGCCGGCCACGAACGATGTGTTTACAATACCGCGTTGGTAAAGAAGCATAAATTGTTCGACCGCAGCTTCTGGGGTAGCTAGCTTTAGCTTGGTACCTAGCTAGCACCAATACAACCAGCCTGAAAACAATGACCAGTAGAAACTGCAGTCATTTTCATTATTCTTAGCAATGATTTAGGAATCCTTGTAAGTATTAGCTAGTTTGCCACTTGTTGTTCGCCTATTGAAATTGAACTTCAGTTCATGAAAATAAATTGCTAGCAACACTGTCATCTCAGATTTTCAAAATATGCTTTTCAACCATAGCAAAACAAGCATTTGTGTAAGAGTATTGATAGCTAGCGTAGCATTTAGCATAGCATTTAGCGGGCAACATTTTCACAAAAACCAGAAAAGCATTCAAATAAAATCATTTACCTTTGAAGAACTTCGGATGTTTTCAATGAGGAGACTCTCAGTTACATAGCAAATGTTCAGTTTTTCCTGAAAGATTCTTTGTGTAGGAGAAATCGCTTCGTTTTGTACATCAAGTTTGGGTACCAAAAAAACCCGAAAATTCAGTCATCAAAACGGCGAACTTTTTTCCAAATTAACTCCATAATATCGACTGAAACATGGCAAACGCTGTTTAGAATCAATCCTCAAGGTGTTTTTCACATATCTCTTCATTGATATATCGTTTGTGGAAGTCTACTTTCTCCTCTGAATCACATGGAAAAATACTTGCAGCTGAAGATGACGCACCAATTTTGACGGAGGACACCGGGCGGACACCTGGCAAATGTAGTTTCTTATGGTCAATCTTCCAATGATATGCCTACAAATACGTCACAATGCTGCAGACACCTTGGGGAAACGGCAGAAATTGTGGGCTCATTCCTGTCGCATTCACAGCCATATAAGGAGATATTGGAAAACAGAGCTTCAAACATTTTGCTCATTTCCTGTTTGAAGTTTCATCTTGGTTTCGCCTGTAGCATCAGTTCTGGGGCATTCACAGATAATATCTTTGCAGTTTTGGAAACGTCAGAGTGTTTTCTTTCCAAATCTGTCAATTATATGCATAGTCAAGGATCTTTTTGTGACAAAATATTGCGCTTAAAACGGGCACGTTTTTTTATCCAATAATGAAATAGCGCCCCTATAGATTCAAGAGGTTAAGAACAGTTGGAGGCCACGGAAGGAGAGTTGTATGGCATTGAAGCTCGTCTGGAGGTTAGTTAACACAGTGTCCAAAGAAGGGCCAGAAGTATACAAAATTGTATCATCTGCGTAGAGGTGGATCAGAGAATAAACAGCAACAGGAGCGACATCATTGATGAATACAAAGAAGAGAGTCGCCCCGAGAATTGAACCCTGTAGCACCCCCATAGAGACTGCCAGAGGTCCGGACAACAGGCCCTCCGACTTGACACACTAAACTCTGTCTGAGAAGTAGTTGGTGAACCAGGCGAGACAGTCATTTGAGAAACCAAGGCTGTTGAGTCTGTCGATAAGAATGTGGTGATTGACAGAGTCGAAAGCCTTAACCAGGTCGATGAATACAGCTGCACAGTATTGTCTCTTATCGATGACGGTTATGATATCATTTAGGACCTTGAGCGTGGCTGAGGTGCACCCATGACCAGCTCGGAATCCAGATTGCATAGTGGAGAAGGTATGGTGGGATTCGAAATGGTTGATGATCTGTTTGTTAACTTGGCTTTCGAAGACCTTAGAAAGGCAGGGTAGGATGGATATAGGTCTGTAGCAGTTTGGGTCTAGAGTGTCTCCCCCTTTGAAGAGGGGGATGACCGCGGCAGCTTTCCAATCTTTGGGAATCTCAGACGATACGAAAGAGAGGTTTAACAGGCTAGTAATAGGGGTTGCAACAATTTCGGCTGATAATTTTAGAGAGAGAGGATCCAGATTGTCCAGCCCGGCTGATTTGAAGGGGTACAGATTTTGCAGCTCTTTCAGAACATCAGCTATCTGGATTTGGGTGAAGGGGAAATGGGGGAGGCTTGGGCAATTTGCTGTGGGGGGTGCAGGGCTGTTGACCGGGCTAGGGGTAGCCAGGTGGAAAGCATGGCCAGCTGTAGAAAAATGCTTATTGACATTCTCAATTATCCTGAATTTATTGGTGGTGACAGTGTTTCCTTGCCTCAGTGCAGCTGGGAGGAGGTGCTCTTATTCTCCATGGACTTTACAGTTTCCCAGAAAATGTTTGAGTTTGTGCACATTTCTGTTCGAAAAAAGCTAGCCTTTGCTTTCCCAACTGCATGTGTCTATTGGTTCCTAAATTCCCTGAAAAGTCGCGGGGGCTATTTGATGCTAATGTAGTATGCCATGGTATGTTTTTGTGCTGGTCAAGGGCAGCCAGGTCTGGAGAGAACCAAGGGCTGTTCCTGGTTCTCAATTTTTTTGAAGGGGGCATGCTTATTTAAGGGTGCGCTCTCATCATTTAAATATAGTTGATTAGATTAGATTAATTTACTTTTAAAGAACAACCTAGGCATCCTCTACTGATGGAATGAGGTCAAGATCCTTCCAGGATACCCAGGCCAGGTCGATTAGAAAGGCCTGTGGTTACATTTGCTTCTCTCTGGCAGCTGGGTGTGATTCGCTGCAGATCCTTACACAGGAGTATCATTTTTGAGGCTGTCACATAGCTGAAAAAAGAGAACAGTAACTTATTAGTTCAGGTTCATGTTTTGTCTACTGATACTACATTTTCATCTACTGCTCATACACATATATATTACTGGATTAAATAATGATGTAGTAATAATTGCTTACTGTACCTCTCTCCACTGATCTCCACAGTGACCAGCTCAAAGGGTTCCAGGACTCTGCACACCTCCTCCACCACCTCCCATACTTCTTGGGTCAGAGCATCAACAGGTGCATTGACAATGGCCAGGGTAGAGATGATGGCATCCCTTGACTTGAGAAACTGCTTCAACATATAAAATGTTGAATTCCACCTTGTAGTGCAGTCTTGTTTAGGCCTCAGTTCAGGCATCCCCATCTGGCATTGTGTAGACTTTAGTTGTTCAGCACCTACTGCGCTCCTGTGGAAGTATTCCACAGCCGCTTTCACTTTGTCCACGTCACCTTCAGAGCATATCTTACAATCAGGTTGATTGTGTGGGCACAATGTGGATGATGGGTCCATTTTTAAATTTTCATGGCTTTGGTTATGTTAGCTGCATTTTTTTAACCTTTATTTTACTAGGCAAGTCAGTTAACCTCTTACACTTATGGTGGCGCTATTTCATTTTTGGAAGAAAAACGTTCCCGTTTTAAACAAGATATTTTGTCACAAAAAGATGCTCGACTATGCATATAATTGCTACTGTTCGAAAGAAAACACTCTGACGTCTCCAGAAATACAAATATCTTCTCTGTGCGTGCCCTTTAACGTGAGCTTCAGGCAAAACCAAGATGACTTGGCATCCAGGAAATGACAAGGATTTTTGAGGCTCTGTCTTTCATGATCTCCTTATATGGCTGTGAACGCAAGAGGAATGAGTCTGCCCTTTCTGTCGTTTCCCCAAGGTGTCCGCAGCATTGTGACGTATTTGTAGGCAGATCGTTGGAAGATTGACCATAAGAGACCACATTTACCACGTGTCCGCCCGGTGTCCTGCGCCGAAATTGGTGCGCAAAAGTCACCTGCCAGTATTTTTCCATGGGGCACAGAGAGAGAAGCAAGCTTCCACGAACTGCATGTCAATGAAGAGATATGTGAAAAAACACCTTGAGGATTGATTCCAAACAACGTTTGCCATGTTTCGGTCGATATTATGTAGTTAATCCGGAAAAAGTTTCACGTTGTAGGTGACTGCATTTTCGGTTCGTTTCGGTAGCCAGGCGCAATGTAGAAAACGGAACGATTTCTCCTACACACAGACGCTTTCAGGAAACACTGCGCATTTGGTATGTGGCTGGGAGTCTCCTCATTGAAAACATCAGAAGCTCTTCAAAGGTAAATGATTTTATTTATTTGGTTATCTGGCTTTTGTGAAAATGTTGCGTGCTACATGCTACACAAAATGCTATGCTAGCTTTGCATACTCTTACACAAATTAGTCAATTTCTATGGTTCAAAAGCATATTTTGAAAATCTGAGATGACAGTGTTGTTAAGAAAAGGCTAAGCTTGAGAGCAAACGCATTATTTTAATTTTATTTGAGATTTTCAGAAATCGTTAACGTTGCGTTATGCTAATGAGCCTGAGGCTTAGTCACAATCCCGGATCCGGGATGGGGAGTTTCAAGAGGTTTTAATAACAAATTCTTATTTTCAATGACGGCCTAGGAACAGTGGGTTAACTGCCTGTTCAGGGGCAGAACGAAAGATTTTGTACCTTGTCAGCTCGGGGATTTGAACTTGCAACCTTTCGGTTACTAGTCCAATGCTCTAACCACTAGGCTACACTGCCACCCTCAATCGGCATTGTCGGTAACACAACAGACCACTTTTCCATCTACTTGCCATTCACTGGCTCTCAAAAATTCCTCTGCCAAGTTCTCTGAGGTGTGTCTGTCGCTGAACTCAAAGCAGTCCAGAAGACAGCTAGAATCGAAAAATCTTCAATGAAGTGACATGTAACCGACCTGTAAGAAGTGGTTACCCCTGATGTCCAGCAGTCAGTGGTAAGGCAAACTGCAGTAGCTTTTTGGACTCTTTCCCGCACTGAAGCCTGTGTGCTCTCGTACAGTTGTGGAATAAGTGATTTTGAAAGGGTTTTCCTGCTTGAAATTGTGTACATTGGATTTAGACTATTGCTATAATTTCTAAAAACCTATGTCCTCCACAATAGAAAATGGCTGGAAATTGGTGGCAATCATTTTAGCCAATACAATATCAATTTGGCCTTGTTTTTCTACAGACATAGACTTTGGCATAAACTGGTCCATAGAAGACTGTGTTGCTGTGGGTCGCGGAGTAGGCCTACTTGACTGAGTGGATACATCTCCACGTGTGGAGGTGCTGGCTCCACCACTATCACTAGCAGGCCCGCTAGTTTCTGGAAGCTCCGCTACAGCTAGATTCACAGTTGGGTGCACAGTTCGCATATGCCGGTGTAGGTTGTGCGTAGAACTGGCTTTATATGAGATTTTGTTTTGGCAAATTCTACACTGTGCTCTAACATTGTCTACTGCATCTAAATGCTACTGTGCCTCCAAATCATTTTCCAGCTTCCTCTCTCTCCTCGGTTGCTAAGTGTGTGACTGAGTGAGTTGGCTTGGCCCTCCCTCACGCATCTTTGGTTCACTGGTTGACACTGCATGTCTGATTGACAGGAACAACAGGTGAGGCTGATAGTCTGAGCATTTTTTTGTTCGTTCTTTGAATTAGTTAATTATATTAATGTAAATCTTCATTATTCATATCTTTTTTTTAAATATATTTGTCTCTTCTGACATGCGAGCCGGCTCCCAACGTTCACTTACAAGAGCCGGCTCTTGTAGCTTATATGTCTCTTATCACCCCCCATACATAACAACAGAACGCAGCACAAGACTGAAGAGACAACCAAAATGCAAGTTACAGCATCAGCTTGCGCTCTGGAAAGTGTGGAGAGTGGAATGGTAATTTACCAGATACACCAGCGTGTCCCTTGAATGATAACGAAGAGGTAGGTGAGAAGCCTGACCACGGAGACAGGGGTGAGGAAGGTGATGAAGCATACTTCATGAGCTTTAACCGAAAAACAACTGGAATTTGGAAGGTTTGAGGTGAGGGAGAAAGTGTGGTGGAACAAGTATGGTTAGCAGTGTTAAAACCTCTTAGGGCTCGGATCCCGCCAGCGGGATCAAAATCGACAGCATCCGGTGAAGCTGGAGCACGCCAAATTCAAATTACAAAATTGTAATATGAAACATTCATGAACATGCAAGTGTCTGTGAGGATTGAAAATATGCTTGACCTATCATGAGGGTGTCTGTGTATGTTAAAAGCAACATTTTGCAACATATGGTGTGACTAGCGGAAAGGCTGTGGCTGGCCTTGGGGGTAGGCAGCTATCATGAGTTGTGGGAGACACGTACAGAACGTAGGCAGTTAAACAGACGGTCTTTTGTTAGAACTCAAACTTAGCAATAACAGGAACCAGATAACGGTATCTAGGGTATGAGCGCATAGATATTCTACACAGCAACAGTTACATCTATCAACTGGAGCGCCCGGGGGCTGGGACCAGCCTGTGCACCAACAATCAACGATAGGCTGGGTGAGTTTAAACCACGCCCAGTCTCTACTCTGTGACAGGCCGGCTCGGAAGCAGGAACTACTTCTGTCAGACTATATTATTATATCTTTGCCAGGAACAAGTCAGTTCTCTGTTTGCCCTGCGAGGTGTGACAGAGAGCCCGTATATACGAAAATTGCATTTACCACTTATTGCTTAGCTAATAAAAAGTACATAGTATACAATCGGTGACTCATTGTCATATTTATCCTGATACCAGATTCGATTGACGCAACCCTTAAAATGTTTTACATAATTTAAAAAGCTTAACTTCTTGTTAATCCAACCGCATTGTCAGATTTCAAAAAGGCTTTACGGCGAAAGCATACCATGCGATTATCTAAGGACAGCGCCCCACATCAAAATACTTTTTCAACCAGCACCGGCTTCACAAAAATCACAAATAGCGATAAAATACATTACTTACCTTTGAAGATCTTCCTCTGTTTGCAATCCCAAGGGTCCCAGCTACACAATGAATGTTTGTTTTGTTTGATAAAGTCCTTCTTTAAGTCTGTTTAGTTGGTGCCATTGATTTCAGTAATCCACTCCTTCACCATGCATACAAAGGAATAAAAAAGCTACCAGTAAACTTTGTCCAAACAAGTCAAACAATGTTTCTAATCAATCCTCAGGTACCCTAATATGTAAATAAACAATAATATTTCAGACGGAAAGAACAGTGTTCAGTAGAAAAGGAAAATAACGAAGAGCATGCCCTCGTTCCCGCACGTCAAAAGTCTACCTGTCCTGATGAGAACACCTTGGATAAACTACAACTACTTGTTAGTTTTTCAAGAAACAAACCTGAAACCCTTTCTAAAGACTGTTGACATCAAGTGGAAGCCATAGGAACTGCAATCTGGGGCCTATTTATTTGTATATCCCATACACTAGCATTGAAAAGGCCTATGACCTCAAAAAAGAAATGTACCGGAATGATTTTCCTCTGGGTTTTGCCTGCCATATCAGTTCTGTTATACTCACAGACATTATTTTAACAGTTTTAGAAACTTCAGAGTGTTTTCTACCCAATACTACCAATTATGCATATTCTAGTTTCTGGGCCAGAGTAACAGGCAGTTTTCTTTGGGCACATCAGTCATCCGGAAATTCAGGATACTGCCCCAAGCCCTAAGAAGTGTCTTACTAGTTGGATCGAATTCTCCGCTAGCTAGCCAGAGAAATATTGAGCAACATTAGCCAACTTAACTGATCAAATAATTGAGTTTATGGTGTGAAAATGAGCTAGCTAATAAACAGCTAACGTTATCTAGCTAACATTACAACATCATGAGCAAATGTTAGTAGCCTAACCAATACGCTATAGTATTAACTGGTATACGACTCCTTGCCGTTCCTCAAGTTATAATGCGTTAGTTGCTTACTGGACCCTGGCAATCTGTGAAATGTTAATGAGTTAACTAGCTAACGAACTACCTACTATCTGTGAACTAATGTTTTCCCTCTACAGTACTATATGTGGTAAATTTTCAGAATGAGAGAATTAGGTGAAAATGAGGCGTTGCTTGTTAAACAAGTGGATTCAAGTGTAGCTGGGCCTGGCTTTGGTTTAAGCTGGATGCCACTATAGAGTTGAAAGGAACACCACACACTTTCCCTCTTTCTCAATACAGTTCATAAAAAGGGGTATGCCATGTGTACTCTGTCTGAAAGATCTCATTTATGCCAAAAAAGGGTATCATGTTCTGCTGGCACATTGTAGAACAGATGTCCACAGGCAGAAAGTGTATAATGTAATACTGTGCAGTGTAGCCAAAATATTGTTTTTGTTGTGTTGAACTTGACAGTAACACTTGTGTGAGTGAGGGGGGATTATATATTTTTTTACTCAGTGAATGTTATATTTGCACATGTAGCCTTGTGCTCCTGATCAATGTCTACTATAGTGGCCACTATAATAGAGTATAAATATGATGCCTGTTTGTTTCATTCTATTTCTAAATTTAAATATGTTTTTTTCCCCAAGTGCAATATTTAGGTGTGTGTGGTCACAAGCGTTATATTGTAAAGGCTGTCATGGCTAACTGCAATATTAGTGTATTGTTTTCTCAAGACTTAAGTGTCATTTGCAGTAAAGTCTAGGCAACAAATAACATTGGATTGCTTACTTTACATTTTTTAGCTGTGAGTCGGGTTCACATTAACCACTTTATTTTACACACAGAGACTGATCGTGTAGATCATATTTTTTCTTGTGTAATTAGTTAAAACCTGCATGTTTCAGTGCCAAAAAAAACTGTTATCCTTTTGTCCCCTCATCAGTTTGTATCCCTGTACATTAGAGCCTTGTTCTAAAACCGATTCAATTGTTTTTTCCCCCCTCAATCTACACACAATACCCCATAATGGCAAGGCAGAAACTGGTTTTAGACATTTTTGCAAATGTATTAAAAATTAAAAACTGAACTATCCAATTTTCATAAGTATTCAGACCCTTTACTCAGTATTTTGTTAAAGCACCTTTGGCAGCGATTACAGACTCGAGTCTTCTTGGACATGACACTACAAGCTTGGCACACCTGTATTTGGGGAGTTTCTCCCATTCTTCTCTGCAGATCCTCAAGCTCAGTCAGGTTGTATGGGGAGCGTCACTGCACAGCTATTTTCAGATCTCTCTAGATATGTATGATCGATCGGGTTTATGTCCGGACTCTGGCTCACACGTGAGACCCAGTGCGCAGAGCCGACGCAGAATATCCTGGCCCGAGGAGATGTACTGGCTGTCTGGAGAGCAGGGCTGGCACCATCCGTCCTGGCTGGATGCTCACCCTAGCCCGGCTGGATGCTCACCCTAGCCCGGCAGATGCAGGGAGCTGGGATGTAACGCACCGGGCTAAGAACGCGTACTGGAGACACTATGCGCTCCACCGCATGACACGGTACCTGACCAGTACAACGCCCGCCACGGTAAGCATGGGGAGTTGCCTCAGATCTCCAACCTGACTCTGCCACACTCCCCGTGTGCACCCCAATTTTATTTTTTTTTTTTTTTTTTTTTGGGGGGGGGGGCGGCCTCTTGGGCTTCCTTCCCAGCCGTGTTTGTGTTGCCAACTCCATTCTCCGGTACTCCTGCTCGCACAGTTCTAGAGAATCCCAGGCGGCCCCCCGGCACTCTCCCTGGGTCAACCGACCACCTCTCTATCTCCTCCCAGGTTGTCTCATACTCCAGATAGCGCTGCTCTCCTGTCCAGGAGTCCCTTTCACCACGCTGCTTGGTCCTTTGGTGGTGGATAGTTCTGTGATGGTTTTCCTCCTCTTCTGAGGAGGAGTGGGAAGGATCGGACCAATATGCAGCGTGGTACGTGTTCATGTTAATATTTATTTAAACTGAACACAAAACAACAAGAGAATGACCGAAAACGAAACAGTTCTGTCGGGTGCAGACACAGAGACAGAAAACAACTACCCACAACCCATAGTGGGAAAACAGGCTGCCTTAGTATGGTTCCCAATCAGAGACAACGATTGCCAGCTGCCTCTGATTGAGAACCATACCAGGCCAAACACATAGAAATAGAAAACATAGAACACAAAACATAGAATGCCCACCCCAACTCACGCCATGACCAAACTAAAATAAAGACATACAAAAGGAACTAAGGTCAGGACGTGACACAACCAGACAAGCCCTAACCTAAAACCCACAGGGAAAAAGAAAACCAGGAAGACCCAGGAACATTTGGAGAAGGTCTGGAGGCAAAAGTAGAAAAACAAATAACATTCTTAGTGTTAGTGCCTTTTGATGTCTGTATGGTTTCAAATCTTTCGGTTTCGATAATTTTTCAGTCATTAAATGCACTATGCGTTATGTGGGTTGAATGCTGTAACAACACATAATAATAATTTTTTTAATTATGGTAGTGACTGCCCATTACTGCTTATCACTTATTAACCATAATTTATTCACATTACTATATTTCAGACGTTGTGTATATTACATTTGTTTATTGGATGACTGTTATTTCATTCCAAGTCATCATCTCATCTCTATAGAGCTGATGCCTATGCTGTCTGACAAAATCACAATTTTAATATTTCTTCAAAGTAAATACGGAATACTTTTATGACTGATGAATACCAACTATCAGTCACTTAGATAAAGTATTTTCATGTAGAGATACCTAGCAAAGCAACTGTTCTCTATCCTTGTCAATCATGCTTTCTTCTATATCTTCTCCCCATGTCTGCAGCATAGACATTAAAACCAGGTCTGCCCGACCTACTTCAGTGTGCCCAACACTAACCTAATATGGAAGGCATAAAATAATGACACAGACCAGGTAAGTAGATGCACAATGGATTATTGTCATTGTAGTTAAGTACCACGCTTTCTGCTCTAAACTATGAAGAATATTGGCCTGTTGGAAACTTCCACTCTCTTCAACATCTTACTACATCTCGATCTTGGCTTGATCTGATTTCTAGCGAAAGGTAGGCTTACTGCAGAATGTTGGCATTGACCTCAGAAAAAGAAAGAACAATATGGAATTCAAATATTGAACCAATGTCGGTCAATTACACTGAACAAAAATATAAACGCAACATATAAAGTGTTGGTCCCATATTTCATGAGCTGAAATAAAAGATCCCAGAAATGTTCCAGACGCACAAAAAGCTTTTCTCTCAAATGTTGTGCACGCACTTGTTTACATTCTTATTAGTGAGCATTTTCCCTTTGCTGACATAATCCATCCACCTGACAGGTGTGACATATTAAGAAGCTGATTAAACAGCACGATCATTATACAGGTGCACCTTGTGTTGGGGACAATAAAAGGCCACTCTGCAGTCAATGTGCAGTTTTACCACACAACACAATGCCACAGATGTCTCAAGTGTTGACGGAGTTTGCATTCCTGTAATTGACATTGCAGGAATATCCAACAGTTGTTGCCAGAGAATTGAATGTTAATTTCCCTACCAAAAGCCATCTCCAACGTCCTTTTAGAACATTTGGCAGTACGTTCAACTGGCTGGCTTCACAACCGCAGACCACATTTACCCAAGCCAGCCCAGGACCTCTACATCTGGCTTCTTCACCTGCGGGATCGTCTGAGACCAGCTACCCGGACAGCTGATGAAACTGTGGGTTTGCACAACCGAAGAATCTCTGTACAAACTGTCAGAAACCATCTCGGGGAATCTGATTTGCATGCTCGTCGTCCTCACCAGGGTCTTGACCTGACTGCAGTTATGTGTCGTAAACTGACTTCAGTAAGCAAATGCTCACCTTCGATGGCCACTGGCACACTGGAGAAGTATGCTCTTCACAGATGATTCTCGGTTTCAACTGTAGCGGCCAGATGGCGTCCTGTGGGCAAGCTGTTTTCTGCTGTCAACGTTGTGAACAGAGTGCCCCATGGTGGCAGTGGGGTTATGGTATGGGCAGGCAGGCATAAGCTATGGGCAACAAATCCAATTTCATTTTATCGATGGCAATTTGAATGCACCGAGATACCGTGACAAGATCCTGAGGCCCATTATCATGCCATCCATCACCTCACGTTTCAGCATGATAATGTATGGCCTCATGTCTCAAGGATCTGTACACAATTCCTGGAAGCTGAAAATATCCCAATTCTTCCATGGTCTGCATACTCAGCAGACATGTCACCCATTGACCATGTTTGGGATGCTCTGGATCGACATGTACAACACCGTTCCTGCCAATATCCAGCAGCTTTGCACAGCAATTGAATAGGAATGGGACAACGTTGCACAGGTCATAGAGGCGAATGGTGGTCACACCAGACACTGACTGGTTTTCTGATTCATGCTCCTACCTTTTTTTTCAAGGTACCTGTGACCAACAGATGCATATCTGTATACCCAGTCATGTGAAATCCATAGATTAGGGCCAAATTAATTTATTTCAATTGACTGATTTCCTTATATGAACTGCAACTCAGGAAAATAGTTGAATTTGTTGCACGTTGTATTTCTATTTTTGTGTAGTTGTTTTTAAAACCAGAAATAACTGTCATTTCGGTTCATCGCTCAGCACTATTAGAAAAGCAAGCAATAACTAAATGTACTGAATAAGACTCACATTCCTTTCTCGATAACCTTCTTCAGGAGCATCGGCACCCCCATGCCAGAAGTTGGAGTAACAGTGGTTGAGTGCTTTAGCAGCACGAGTGGTATAGTCGATATGATGATATAACTTTGGCAGCCTTTTCCTCAACTTTGCTATGTTAAAATTCCCAGCTACAATAAATGCAGCCAAAGGATATGTGGTTTCCAGTTTGTATAAAGTCCAGTAAAGTTCTTTGAGGGCCGTCGTGGTATTGGCTTGAGGGGGGATATACATGGCTGTGACTATAACCAAATACAAATCTTTTGCTAGATAATACGGTAAGCATTTGATTGTGAGGTATTCTAGGTCAGGTGAACAAAAGGACTTGAGTTACTGTATGTTATAACAATTACACCATGAGTCGTTAATCATGAAACATACACCCCTGCCCTTCTTCCCGGAGAGATATTTATTCCTGTCTGGGTGATGAACTGAGAACCCAGTGGGCTGGACCAACTCAGACAGTATATTCCAAGAGAGACATGTTTCCTAGAACAGAGTATGTCACAGTCCCTGATGTCTCGATGGAAAGAAGCCCCCCGCCCTGAGCTCATCAACTTTATTATCCAAAGACTGGATATTTGTGAGTAATATACTCGGAAGCAGTGGGTGGTGTGCATGTGTTACGGCGTTCTTCGTTTGTCGAAAGAGAGTCGGACCGAAATGCAGCGTGTTGGTTACTCATGTTTTTAATAGAACAAATGACGATACATGAAATAACAAAAACAACAAACAGAACGTGAAAAACCTATACAGCCTGTCTGGTGAACACTAACACAGAGACAGGAACAATCACCCACGAAATACAAAGTGAAACCCAGGCTACCTAAATACGGTTCCCAATCAGAGACAACGAGAATCACCTGACTCTGATTGAGAACCGCTTCAGGCAGCCAAACCTATGCAACACACACCCCTAATCAGCCACAATCCCAATAACTAAAAAACCCCACTAAGAATTACAACAAACAATAAACCCATGTCACACCCTGGCCTGACCAACTAATTAACTAAAACACAAAATACTAAGACCAAGGCGTGACAGCATGCCTCCTAAGTCGGACTAGAATACCACTAGAAGACCACTTGGCTTCTGATATCAGTTAAATCGCCCTGGGGGTGCGAACAAAGGATCCGATTCGAAGAAGTCGTATTTCTGGTCGCAATGCTGGTAGTGCTGATGAGTTACCGTCACTCTGATATCCAATAGTGTCTTCCCGGCTGTATGTAATAACACACAAATGTTTTATGGGCTAACAGAGTAAGAAAGAATACATTCAAAAATTCATAAGAGTGGGAAACGAGGCAGCCCTCTCTGTTGGAGCCATTTTAAAGAACATCTAGCCGCTTGAGAACACCCTTACCTGCCGATCTATAAATTACATATCCGTAATCTAGCATGGGTTGGATGGTCATCTGAATCAGGGTTAGTTTGGCAGCTGGTGTGGAAGAAGAGCAAGTCTCGATTGAACTTTAGCTTGCAGCTTTGATATGTGCTGAGAGAAGGACAGTGTACCATCTAGCCATACTCCCAAGTACTTGTATGTGGCTACCTCAAGCTCTAAACCCTCAATGGTAGTAATCACACCTGTGGGGAGAGGTGCGTTCTTCTTACTAAACCACATGACCTTTGTTTTGGAGGAGTTAAGAACAAGGTTAAGGGTAGAGAAAGCTTGTTGGAAACAAAGAAAGTTTTGTTGTAGAGCATTTAACACAAATTCTGGGGTGGGGCCAGCTGAGTATAAGACCGCATCATCTGCATATAAATAAATGAGAGAGCTTCCTACTGCGTGAGCAATGTTGTTGATGTAAATTGAGAAGAGCGTGGGGCCTAGGATCGAGCCTTGGGGTGCCCCTTGGTGACAGGAAGTGGCTGAGACAGCAGATGTTCTGACTTTATACACTGCACTCTTTGAGAGAGGTAGTTAGCAAACCAGTCCAAGACAACCAAGACCCCTCAGAGAGAACAATACTCCTTAGCCTGCCCACATGAATGGAATGGTCTACCGCAGTGGTCAACAACCTTTTTAAGCCCAAAATGTAAACCAAGATCTACCACTTGCAAAAAATGACGAAAAAAACAAGGCCACAATGTAGTTCCACTTTGACATTCTTTATTTTGTTACCTGTCAGTAACAAGCAAAGTATTAATTTAATTATACAAATACTATAATCAGAAGTAAGTGCAACTATCATTCAACATTTTATAACAGTCACATTACATTTTTCTATATTTCCACAGGCCTATTACTCATTCACCATTCATATATAACCTCAATCATCGGTCAATTACAGGCCTAAGCCAATCATGTACAGTACTGTTTCACTTTTCACTTTCACAGTTTTCATTGTATAGACCAGTGTCTGGCCCTCCTACTCCAAACTGGAACCATCTCTCCCTGCTACGGTATAGAACAGAAACATTAACTCATGCTCTGGAATGCTCTTTAGGTTTTATCACCCTAAGACATCTCCTCTATCAATGTTATCTCATAGAGGCCCATCCTCAGTAGAACACACACACAATAGTTAACAGAATACTCTATTCTGTCGAGTAAAACAACCATTATAATGCAATACAAGCATTATAACATAATCTTGTAATATCCATGACAAAGTGCAACTAACATTCAAAATATTATGACAACAGTCACATCATTCAATTGTTCAAAAATACTTTCACACAAATCACAGCCCTACTACAATTCATTACCTCAATAATCATTAAATTACAGGCCTAAGCCAATCATGTACAGTACTGTTTTATTTTCCATTTTTGAACAACATACAACATAGATCATATACTTTTGTAAACAATATAGCCTACAACAGATTTGAAACTGGCAATACTCACTCACTCTGATGGCTGTGGATGAGATCCCCCCCACACACATACACATTCAATGTGATGGCTGTGATTGCACACTATCAGCAAGTGCTCTGTAGTCTGGCTCATAGTTTGACACAGCAAGTCTGACACTGTCTGTGAGATGTCTATTAGTTAGACAAGACCTGTTCATTGACTTTATTATTTTCATCTGTGAAAAGGCCATTTTAGAGATATGTTGATCCAAAGTAGGCCTTCGCCTTAAGTGCGCAGGATGAAAGGAGGGGGAACTTTTCAGTGTTTACAAGACCCCAAAAGTCACTGTCTCTTGATCTTGCTTTCAACTCAATGTCATTTTTCAATTCAACTATCTCCATGTCAACTACGATTGGTAAAGCAAATACTTGCTGGAATTTGGCGGACACCTCCTCAATCTCAATGGGGAGGAAAGGGTTTGAGATAAATGCAACAGCCTCCCCTATGTCATTTAACTCCTGAAAACGGTTGTTGAATTCGTATTCCAGTTTCTCCAGGTGGGCACAGAATTCTTGTGGAAGAAAAGCAGCTTTATTTCTGATGTTTTGCGACATTTTCTCCATGTTTGGGAAGTGCACCATTCTTCCATTTTTCAACTGAGAGGCCCACACACCCACCTTGGCCTTAATGGCATTGACAGCGCGGATCATGTGTGCCACGTCTTTGTCTTTTGCCTGAAGGTCATAGTTAAGCTCGTTCAGTTTTGCTGTTATGTCCGTGAGGAAAGTCGAGCAGCCATGCATCATCACACAGTTTCTCATGCTCCTCATTTCGTGACTCCAGAAATTATTTGATCTCGGGCAGCAAGTCAACAAATCGCTGCAGTACTTTCCCGCGACTCAACCACCTTACGTAAGTGTGGAGAATCAAGTCCCCGTATGCAGCATCAAGCTCACCTAATAAAGATTTAACCTGTTGAGAGTAGGGGGCAGTATTTTGATGTTTGGTTGAAAAACGTACCCAAACGAAACTGCGAAATTTCTCAGGCCCAGAATCTAGAACAAGCATATCATTGTCAGATTAGGATAGAAAACACTCTAAAGTTTCCAAAACTGTCAAAATATTGTCTGTGAGTATAACAGAACTGATATTGCATCCCTGTTCCATTGCATGCCTATCCTCCATTTTAAAGGGATTTCAACCAGATTCTTTTTCCTATGGCTTCCACATGGTGTCAACAGTCTTTAGACATTTGTTTCAGGTTTTATTTTGAATAATGAGCGAGAAAGATCACATCATGTCATTGTATGGCTGGGTGCCAGCAGCATTTTGCATGCGCCAACAGAGTGGAGCAGACATTTTCTCTCTCTCTCTCCTATTGAAGAGGCTACAGTCCGGTTTAAATATTATCGATTATATATTGTAAAAACAACCTGAGGATTGATTATAAAAAACATTTGACATGTTTCTACGAACTTTACGTATACTATTTGGAATTTTCGTCTGCCCCGTTGTGACCGCTCGAGCTTGTGGATTTCTGAACATAACGCGCCAACCAAATGGAGGTATTTTGGATATTAAAAATAATCTTTTTGGAACAAAAGGAACATTCATTTTGTAACTGGGAGTCTCATGAGTGCAAACATCCGAAGATCATCAAAGGTAAGCGATTCATTTTATTGCTTTTCTGACTTTCGTGACCAATCTACTTTACTGCTAGCTGTTTGTAATGTTTTGTCTGCTGAGAGAGATGTCCTTACATAAACGCTTTCGCCGAAAAGCTTTTTTGAAATCTGACATGCCAGGTGGATTAACATCAAGCTAAGCTGTGTTTTGCTATATTGCACTTGTGATTTAATGAAAATTAAATATTTTCTGTAATTTAATTTGAATTTGGCTCTCGGATGTTGACGAAAATTATCCCGCTAACGGGATGGGTGCATCAAGAAGTTTTAAACCATGTAAGGGACAGGGTGACAGCTTTAAGTAGCAGTAAGATTAGCATTTAAAGCCATCTCTCTGAGACAGAAGATGGACTGATGGACAAGAGCATTATCCGCACGCCACTGATTTAAGTAACTCAGATAATTTAATTATATTTAAACCATTGTTTTCTGGATAACACAGCTATGGATACAGTGCCTTGTAAAAGTATTCATATTCCTTGGTGCTTTTCCTATGTTGTTGCATTACAACCTGTAATTTAAATTGATTTTTATTTGGATTTCATGTTGTGGACATACACCAAATAGTCCAAATTGGTGAAGTGAAATTAAAAATATATATAAAAAATGGAAAAGTGGTGCATGCATATGTATTCCCCCCTTTGCTATGATGTCCCTAAATAAGATCTGGTGCAAACAATTACCTTCAGAAGTCACATAATTAGTTAAATAAAGACTGTGTCACATGATCTGCCACATGATTTCAGTATATATATATACCTGTTCTGAAAGGCCCCAGAGTCTGCAACACCACTAAGCAAGGAGCACCACCAAGCAAGGGCTCTAACTCCTCTAGCTCCACAATGAAATAGGGTGCAGGCCAGGCAGCAGGCTGTTAGCCAGCCTGCCAGCATAGTGGAGTCTGCCACTAGCACAGTCAGTGTAGTCAGCTCAGCTATCACCATTGAGACCGTGTCTGTGCCTCGACCTAGGTTGGGCAAAACTAAACATGCGGTGTTCGCCTTAGCAATCTCACTAGGATAAAGACCACCTCCATTCCTGTCATTATTGAAAGAGATCATGATACCTCACATCTCAAAATAGGGCTACTTAATGTTAGATCCCTTACTTCAAATGCAATTATAGTCAATGAACTAATCACTGATCATAATCTTGATGTGATTGGCCTTACTGAAACATGGCTTAAGCCTGATGAATTTACTGTGTTAAATGAGGACTCACCTCCCTGGCTACACTAGTGACCATATCCCCCGTGCATCCCGCAAAGGCGGAGGTGTTGCTAACATTTACGATAGCAAATTTCAATTTACAAAAAAAAATGACGTTTTCGTCTTTTGAGCTTCGAGTCATGAAATCTATGCAGCCTACTCAATCACTTTTTATAGCTACTGTTTACAGGCCTCCTGGGCCATATACAGCGTTCCTCACTGAGTTCCCTGAATTCCTATTGGACCTTGTAGTCATAGCAAATAATATTCTAATCTTTGGTGACTTTAATATTCACATAGAAAAGTCCACAGACCCACTCCAAAAGGCTTTCGGAGCCATCATTGACTCATTGGGTTTTGTCCAACATGTCTCTGGACCCACTCACTGTCACAGTCATACGCTGGACCTAGTTTTGTCCCATGGAATAAATGTTGTGGATCTTAATGTTTTTCCTCATAATCCTGGACTATCGGACCACCATTTTATTACGTTTGCAATTGCAACAAATAATCTGCTCAGACCCCAACCAAGGAACATCAAAAGTCATGCTATAAATTCACAGACAACACAAAGATTCCTTGATGTCCTTCCAGATTCCCTCTGTCTACCCAATGACGCCAGAGGACAAAAATCAGTTAACCACCTAACTGAGGAACTCAATTTAACCTTGCGCAATACCCTAGATGCAGTTGCACCCCTAAAAACTAAAAACATTTCTCATAAGAAACTATCCCCCTGGTACACAGAAAATACCCGAGCTCTGAAGCAAGCTTCCAGAAAATTGGAACGGAAATGGCGCCACACCAAACTGGAAGTCTTCCGTCTAGCTTGGAAAGACAGTACCGTGCAGTACCGAAGAGCCCTTACTGCTGCTCGATCATCCTATTTTTCTAACTTAATTGAGGAAAATAAGAACAATCCGAAATTCCTTTTTGATACTGTCGCAAAATTAACTAAAAAGCAGCATTCCCCAAGAGAGGATGACTTTCACTTTAGCAGTGATAAATTCATGAACTTCTTTGAGGAAAAAATTATGATTATTAGAAAGCAAATTACAGACTCCTCCTTAAATCTGCGTATTCCTTCAATGCTCAGTTGTCCTGAGTCTGCACAACTCTGCCAGGACCTAGGATCAAGAGAGACGCTCAAGTGTTTTAGTACTATATCTCTTGACACAATGATGAAAATAATCATGGCCTCTAAACCTTCAAGCTGCATACTGGACCCTATTCCAACTAAACTACTGAAAGAGCTGCTTCCTGTGCTTGGCCCTCCTATGTTGAACATAATAAACGGCTCTCTATCCACCGGATGTGTACCAAACTCACTAAAAGTGGCAGTAATAAAGCCTCTCTTGAAAAAGCCAAACCTTGACCCAGAAAATATAAAAAACTATCGGCCTATATCGAATCTTCCATTCCTCTCAAAAATTTTAGAAAAGGCTGTTGCGCAGCAACTCACTGCCTTCCTGAAGACAAACAATGTATACGAAATGCTTCAGTCTGGTTTTAGACCCCATCATAGCACTGAGACGGCAATTGTGAAGGTGGTAAATGACATTTTAATGGCATCGGACCGAGGCTCTGCATCTGTCCTCGTGCTCCTAGACCTTAGTGCTGCTTTTGATACCATCGATCACCACATTCTTTTGGAGAGATTGGAAACCCAAATTGGTCTACACGGACAAGTTCTGGCCTGGTTTAGATCTTATCTGTCGTAAAGATATCAGTTTGTCTCTGTGAATGGTTTGTCCTCTGGCAAATCAACTGTATATTTCGGTGTTCCTCAAGGTTCCGTTTTAGGACCACTATTGTTTTCACTATATATTTTACCTCTTGGGGATGTTATTCGAAAACATAATGTTAACTTTCACTGCTATGCAGATGACACACAGCTGTACATTTCAATGAAACATGGTGAAGCCCCAAAATTGCCCTTGCTAGAATCATGTGTTTCAGACGTGGATGGATGGCTGCAAACTTTCTACTTTTAAACTCGGACAAAACAGAGATGCTTGTTCTAGGTCCCAAGAAAGAAAGAGATCTTCTGTTGAATCGGACAATTAATCTTAATGGTTGTACAGTCATCTCAAATAAAACTTTGAAGGACCTCGGCGTTACTCTGGACCCTGATCTCTCTTTTGAAGAACATATCAAGACCATTTCAAGGACAGCTTTTTTCCATCTACGTAACATTGCAAAAATCAGAAACTTTCTGTCCAAAAATGATGCAGAAAAATGAATCCATGCTTTTGTCACTTCTAGGTTAGACTACTGCAATGCTCTACTTTCCGGCTACCCGGATAAAGCACTAAATATCTTCAGTTAGTGCTAAATACGGCTGCTAGAATCCTGACTAGAACCAAAAACTTTCATATTACTCCAGTGCTAGCCTCCCTACACTGGCTTCCTGTCAAAGCAAGGGCTGATTTCAAGGTTTTACTGCTAACCTACAAAGCATTACATGGGCTTGCTCCTACCTATCTCTCTGATTTGGTCCTGCCGTACATACCTACACGTACGCTATGGTCACAAGACGCAGGCCTCCTAATTGTCCCTAGAATTTCTAAGCAAACAGCTGGAGGCAGGGCTTTCTCCTATAGAGCTCCATTTTTATGGAACGGTCTGCCTACCCACGTCAGAGACGCAAACTCGGTCTCAAACTTTAAGTCTTTACTGAAGACTCATCTCTTCAGTGGGTCATATGATTGAGTGTAGTCTGGCCCAGGAGTGGGAAGGTGAACGGAAAGGCTCTGGAGCAACGAACCGCCCTTGCTGTCTCTGCCTGGCCGGTTCCCCTCTTTCCACTGGGATTCTCTGCCTCTAACCCTATTACAGGGGCTGAGTCACTGGCTTACTGGGGCTCTCTCATGCCGTCCCTGGAAGGGGTGTGTCACCTAAGTGGGTTGATTCACTGATGTGGTCATCCTGTCTGGGTTGGCGCCCTCCCCCCCTTAGGTTGTGCCATGGCGGAGATCTTTGTGGGCTATACTCAGCCTTGTCTCAGGATGGTAAGTTGGTGGCTGAAGATATCCCTCTAGTGGTGTGGGGGCTGTGCTTTGGCAAAGTGGGTGGGGGTATATCCTTCCTGTTTGGCCCTGTCCGGGGGTGTCCTTGGATGGGGCCACAGTGTCTCCTGACCCCTCCTGTCTCAGCCTCCAGTATTTATGCTGCAGTAGTTTATGAGTCGGGGGGCTGGGGTCAGTTTGTTATATCTGGAGTGCTTCTCCTGTCCAATTCAGTGTCCTGTGTGAATCTAAGTGTGCGTTCTCTAATTCTCTCCTTCTCTCTCTCTTTTTCTCTCTAGGAGGACCTGAGCCCTAGGACCATGCCCCAGGACTTACCTGACATGATGACTCCTTGCTGTCCCCAGTCCACCTGGCCGTGCTGCTGCTCCAGTTTCAACTGTTCTGCCTTATTATTATTCGACCATGCTGGTCATTTATGAACATTTGAACATCTTGGCCATGTTCTGTTATAATCTCCACCCGGCACAGCCGGAAGAGGACTGGCCACCCCACAAATGCTCTCTCTAATTCTCTCTCTTTTTCTCTCTAGGAGGACCTGAGCCCTAGGACCATGCCCCAGGACTTACCTGACATGATGACTCCTTGCTGTCCCCAGTCCACCTGGCCGTGCTGCTGCTCCAGTTTCAACTGTTCTGCCTTATTATTATTCGACCATGCTGGTCATTTATGAACATTTGAACATCTTGGCCATGTTCTGTTATAATCTCTACCCGGCACAGCCAGAAGAGGACTGGCCACCCCACATAGCCTGATTCCTCTCTAGGTTTCTTCCTAGGTTTTGGCCTTTCTAGGGAGTTTTTCCTAACCACCGTGCTTCTACACCTGCATTGCTTGCTGTTTGGGGTTTTAGGCTGGGTTTCTGTACAGCACTTGTGGGGTGGCCAGTCCTCTTCCGGCTGTGCCGGGTGGAGATTATAACAGAACATGGCCAAGATGTTCCACCACTTCGTCAGAGGAGGAGTTGGAAGAAACCCGTTACATACATACATTTGAGATATCAGTTGATGTACGAAGGGCTATATAAATAAATTTGATTTGATTTACCTCTTCAAACAGTATCTTTAATAATCCTCCTCCTCACATCGACCCCCACCCAAACAACAAAAAAATTAATAATAATAATAAATGACAGAAAATGCTAAGTGACTTAAATGTAAATTCATATTTGACTAAAACATTCTGTAACACTTGTATACAATCACATGTTTCTATTATACTTGGGAACAGATTTCTTCAATTAAAATCACTTGGAAATGATTCCCTGTTGTTTTTAGTCTATTATGTCCAACTTTATAGTGTTATTATTTGAACAGAACACCTTCAAGTCTGGAAACCAAAGAGAAATGCATTGCTCCACAATAAAGACCAATTTTCAAAACTCAGATTAAGCCTAGTCATAGACGAAAAAGCATTTAACGGAAAGTCTCCTTTGAACATGCTTTTTACTTTTTAGCCAGAAAACAAGATGTTTACCGACTGGTTTTGATCCTCTCACCATTTTGAGAAATAACTGGTCAGTCATGGAACAGCAAGTGGACTTAATGTTATGTATACACTGTCACGCCCTGGTCTATATTTATTATGTTATCTTCATTTATTGAGTCAGGCCAGGGTGTGACATGGGTTTATTTGTAGTGTGTTTCGTCTTGGGGTTGTGTGGGGTGTACAGATTGGTCTATGGCTGCCTGTGGCGGTTCTCAATCAGAGGCAGGTGATTATCGTTGTCTCTGATTGGGAACCATATTTAGGTAGCCTGGGTTTCACTGTGTGTTTGTGGGTGATTGTTCCTGTCTCTGTGTTTGTTGCACCAGTCAGGGCTGTTTCGGTTTTCGACGTTTGTTGTTTTGTATTGTTCGTGTTCTTCATCATTAAAGATGTATTGAACGAACCACGTTGCATTTTGGTCCGATCCTTGTTCCACCACTTCGTCAGAGGAGGAGTTGGAAGAAACCCGTTACATACACAGTGTAAATTAAAAAAATACAGAGCAATAGGGGTGTTAGTAAGTTAACTTTTTATTGAACTTGATAATTTATATATTACAAATGGAGAACACAAATTGTTACAAATGACAATAACTACATTTTCAAATGAAGACAATCAGTTTGACGGTAGATGACACAAACTAGGAGTGTTTTGTAAAATCCCTCGACCCCCCCCCCCCCCACTGTATTCACTAAGGCCTGGTCAATCATCACAGCAGCGAGCACAAATGTATAATGGCCAACGGAATGTCCTTATCAAGCACTGAACACAACAATTAAATGTAGGTTCTTCTGAATCAGAGGGATTTGGCTGGGGAGCAGGGTTTGGTGGAGGAGCAGGGCCAGGCTGGGGAGCAGGGTTTGGTGGAGGAGCAGGGCCAGGCTGGGGAGCAGGGTTTGGTTGAGTGTTACCATCACTGTACTGTATGAGGTACTCGGGGTAAACCTGATGCGTTTCAAAAACTACAAACACTCTGGGCTCTTGAATGTTGTCCACACAGCTGTCATAGAAGCTGGATCCTCCGATTTCTTTAGGTGGTGGTTTCTCATATCTGGAGTTTCCCACAGTGTAGTCTCCCACCAGCACCTGACAAACAAACATGGATCTCAATCCTGACTGGCTGGTGTATTGGTGTGAGTACTGAGCATCCCTAGCAAAATAACTTCCTGAAAATAAGATATATTAGACAACGTTTAGCCCAGTGTTTAAAACAAATCAGATTTTTATATATAGCTTTTGTCCACACTGATAGTAAGGAAAAATAAAATTACAACATTTATTAAACCAGTTGTGTTCAGAGATATTTCATTATGTAAGAATGTGTGACTTCACTTTTAGAGAAAACATTTTGAATTATATTATTTATCCCATAATGATATTCAATACACACAGACATAGACAAGCAAATTGTCAATACAACATTTTATTAAGTCTCTCTGGATAAAAGTGCCTGCTAAATTACTAAAATATAAATGTAAAATTCATTTGGATTTATTGAAACATTGCATACATAGTACTGGCATCCTACCTTTTCCATAGGAAGTTCCATTCTTTCCACATATTCTCCAGTCAAAGTTGTCTCTGCAAATACTGTCAAAGTATTTGGAGTCAGTACCATGGAAAAGCTGCTTCTCATTGATGCTTGTCAAGGAAGATTTCATTTGATCTCTTTGTCTAAAAAGGAATATTCGTGAATCAACCTATTTTAGTGTGCCATTATTTACATTTAATAAAACTAACAAATGTGTCATTAAAATGGTAAATGCAGAATCACTGTACAGTTGCATAAATCAAGGCTAACATCATAAAATAACTAATTAGAAGCTGCATAGTGTTGAAAATCACTTCATTAACTGTGTTATTTCTATTTTGAATTGAGATCAGTTTCAGTAAATATCATCCACATGTTTTCATAATACCAAAATGTTAGCATGATTTTCAAAATATGCACTTAAACTGTCAGAGATGTCCACGGTAAGAAGAAAAAACAGATTTGTATTTTGAGTGAACTATTTTTTAAAGAAACATACAGCACATAGAACTTCCATAGGGCTGGGTTTTGTACTCTCTCAATGGTGTGTATTTGAAACCCCACCACAGTTTTCTCAAAAAGGGCCTTGATGTCTTGGTGTTCACCTGTTGAGCTTGACAACATAACTCTCTGTGAAGAAAAACCCTTCGTAAGCTCATTCATACACAATAATACATGCTAGCAGAAGACACTGTGTGGTACTGCATGCTATACAATTTGTTCAGAACAATATGATGCTGGTTTGTATTCAAACAAGTTAATCTGATAGTTTAATGTAACATCCCATCCACAGTGAACATTAACACAATGCATGTATGTTTTATGCTTTTTGGATGTTTTTTCAATACCTCAAAGCCGATCCCAGGCAATCGAGACTGGTCCCAGTAAGGTGGCACAATCGAAGTGTTGGTATTGGAGGTGCTTAAGGAAGAAGTGAGGGGATATAGAGGGGTAATTTACACCGTGCGTTATCCTTATACGAACAGCTGTGATAGGATTACATTCCGAACAAGGGCCTCACATTTACTTGCAATTACACCTGGGGAGCTATTTTCGGCTGGCGGTAATAAGGCGCAAGTGTCAAACACACGTTAGATTGCAATTTTGTCATGTCAAATCTATCTCACTGGCACTTTCTAGCCCTTACGCCAGGTTCTGCGATTTACCTGTCTAACATCAACGGGCTTGCGCTGAATTTCAGTGAGGGCAACTACGGATATTTAAGACTGGTCTTAGTGGTAAAGCAATTGGTTATGGCATTGATTTTGCCAACGGAGGCTGACAAAGTTGTGTTATGTAGCCTTATGTGCATCATCAAAATATCACAATAGCCAAACAGTCAGACATTCCCCTTTTTATTTATATTGAACACTATTTTTGTCCAGGTTCTGTGAAACGTTTGGACTCATTAAGTGTGATGCCCCTGAACGGTATCAGTAGCCATGTTTCCATTAAATTATCCAGTGATTATTTTTTGGACATTTAGAAAGTAATTTTTACATTTTACAGTAGGCTTACACCAACTGTAAAAAACATTAGGAACACCTTCCTAATATTGAGTTTGCACCCTCTTTTGCACTCAGAACAGCCTAAAATCGTTGCGGCATGGACTCCACAGAAATGCTGACCCATGTTGACTCCATTGCTGCTCACATGTGTGTCAAATTAGCTGGATGTCATTTTTGTGGTGGACCATTCTTGGTTCACACCGGAAACTGTTGAGTGTGAAAAACTCAGTAGGGTTGCAGTTCTTGACACACTCAAACCGGTGTGCCTGACACCGACTACCATATTATTAAAACAGAGCCCCTGGTATTAAAATGTGTGCACATCGGCCGGATTGTTTCTGCATACAAGCCACTAGGGGCAACATGAGTGCCTATGTTGTGGATGGGTTAAGGAGAGGAATGAACTGGGAGGATTGGGGGTTCAACCCCAGTGATCGGGCTTCATTTAGTAATTTTACTTTTTCTGTTTTAACACCATGCCAAACCTTAACCCTTAACTACTCAAGAATTAATGCCTAAATATAGTTTTTTTCTCTTCCCTTTTGTGTAGTCTGACTGGCAGATAAAATACGTCAAAATGTGCCGTAATTAAAGCAGAAACATGCCATAATCTACAGACCGTACCACAGATGGCCCCACACTCCGTAATTAAAGCAGAAACATCCCATAATCTACATACCGTACCACAGACGGCCCCACTCTCCGTATTTAAAGCAGAAACATGCCATAATCTACAGACAGCCCCACACTCCGTAATTAAAGCAGAAACATGCCATAATCTACAGACAGCCCCACACTCCGTAATTAAAGCAGAAACATGCCATAATCTACAGACAGCCCCACACTCCGTAATTAAAGCAGAAACATGCCATAATCTACAGACGGCCCCACACTCCGTATTTAAAGCAGAAACATGCCATAATCTACAGACGGCCCCACACTCCGTAATTAAAGCAGAAACATGCTATAATCTACAGACGGCCCCACACTCCGTAATTAAAGCAGAAACATGCCATAATCTACAGACGGCCCCACACTCCGTATTTAAAGCAGAAACATGCATAATCTACAGACAGCCCCACACTCCGTAATTAAAGCAGAAACATGCCATAATCTACAGACAGCCCCACACTCCGTATTTAAAGCAGAAACATGCCATAATCTACAGACAGCCCCACACTCCGTAATTAAAGCAGAAACATGCTATAATCTACAGACAGCCCCACACTCCGTAATTAAAGCAGAAACATGCCATAATCTACAGACAGCCCCACACTCCGTAATTAAAGCAGAAACATGCTATAATCTACAGACAGCCCCACACTCCGTAATTAAAGCAGAAACATGCCATAATCTACAGACAGCCCCACACTCCGTAATTAAAGCAGAAACATGCCATAATCTACAGACAGCCCCACACTCCGTAATTAAAGCAGAAACATGCTATAATCTACAGACAGCCCCACACTCCGTAATTAAAGCAGAAACATGCCATAATCTACAGACAACCCCACATCTACAGACGTAATTAAAGCAGAAACATGCCATAATCTACAGACAGCCCCACACTCCGTATTTAAAGCAGAAACATGCATAATCTACAGACAGCCCCACACTCCGTAATTAAAGCAGAAACATGCCATAATCTACAGACAGCCCCACACTCCGTATTTAAAGCAGAAACATGCCATAATCTACAGACAGCCCCACACTCAGAAACATGCATAATTAATTAAAGCAGAAACATGCATAATCTACAGACAGCCCCACACTCCGTAATTAAAGCAGAAACATGCCATAATCTACAGACAGCCCCACACTCCGTATTTAAAGCAGAAACATGCCATAATCTACAGACAGCCCCACACTCCGTAATTAAAGCAGAAACATGCTATAATCTACAGACAGCCCCACACTCTGTAATTAAAGCAGAAACATGCCATAATCTACAGACGGCCCCACACTCCGTATTTAAAGCAGAAACATGCCATAATCTACAGACAGCCCCACACTCCGTAATTAAAGCAGAAACATGCTATAATCTACAGACAGCCCCACACTCCGTATTTAAAGCAGAAACATGCTATAATCTACAGACTGCCCCACGTAATTAAGAGAAACATGCCATAATCTACAGACATGCCCCACACCACACTCCGTATTTAAAGCAGAAACATGCTATAATCTACAGACAGCCCCACACTCCGTAATTAAAGCAGAAACATGCCATAATCTACAGACCATACCACAGACGGCCCCACACTCCGTAATTAAAGCAGAAACATGCCATAATCTACAGACCGTACCACAGACGGCCCCACACTCCGTAATTAAAGCAGAAACATGCCATAATCTACAGACCGTACAGAAACATGCCATAATCTACAGACGGCCCCACACTCCGTAATTAAAGCAGAAACATGCCATAATCTACAGACCGTACCACAGACGGCCCCACACTCCGTAATTAAAGCAGAAACATGCCATAATCTAAAGCAGAAACATAAAGCCATAATCTACAGACCGTACCACAGCCCCACACTCCGTAATTAAAGCAGGCCCCACACTCCGTAATTAAAGCAGAAATATGCCATAATCTACAGACCGTACCACAGACGGCCCCACACTCCGTAATTAAAGCAGAAACATGCCATAATCTACAGACGGCCCCACACTCCGTAATTAAAGCAGAAACATGCCATAATCTACAGACCGTACCACAGACGGCCCCACACTCCGTAATTAAAGCAGAAACATGCCATAATCTACAGACCGTACCACAGACGGCCCCACACTCCGTAATTAAAGCGTAATTAAAATGGGCAGCCATAATTATGTTGCTGCAGTTACGGCAAGGGATGGTGTTTCATTTGGGGCTTGAGTTGATCATTTCCCTTCATCGTGAGAACCAATAATGATTTCAGAACTGCAATGTATTTTTACTGCAGGTTTGTATAAAACTGAAGTGTACATTACATGTCATTGGAGTGCACTCTCCTTTTTTCACGTTAATCGTTTTCCCTTTTCCATTGACCTTATGCCTGTCGTGTTTCTAATACATTGATATATTGTCACTCAATTAATCAAGGAAATGTTATGATCCAAAAACATATCATGGGAAAACGTCATTCTTTTCACATTTTTTCAAAAAGTTAGGCATCAACCAATTGACGCTTATGTCAATTGGTCATGCTCCCAGTCGGCTGTGTGGTGCGAATGGGAAAATAAAATTGTTACAGAGTTGATGCTTATGTCCATATACGTGCAGTCAATGGGAAAAGATGAGCATCGATGAATTGACGCTTCAACACTGTGACACTTATCTTTACCCATTTGACTGGAATGTCTTTAACCACCCCCTTTATTAGAATGGATTAACCACGGATCATTATCTAGGCTATATTACAGGCAGCATATCATTTTTGATGATGTCATCATCATCACTATCACATGCCTGTCTCTCGCTCCCCTTTAGACTTTCCCTATCAATTCATTTGATACATTGTGTCTTTGTCACGGATCCCCTGGTACTGCTGCTCATTCCGTGTGCCAGTTCCGGAGGTCTATGTCACCAGTCTCTATGCGTCACTGAACTGCCTCATTATGCACGCCTGGTTCCCTGTCCCCCTGATTAGTAATTGTATATATGTGCCCTCTGTTCACCATTGTCTTGGTCGGTTATTGTTCCCATGTCTGTTGGTCTTGTGAGTACCTGTGCTTTGTTGTCTCGGCTTTCGTGCTGCGTGTATTGAGTACTCATTATTACGGGTCTCGTCCAGTGTATTGTTGTGCACTTGTTATTACAGGTCTGGTCCCGTGTATTGTATTTATTGGTCTCACGTTGTATTTTTGGGTGGAGTATTATGACACCTTGTTCCGATGGTATAAACAGGGCTAAAGGTACACTTCCGTTCAAAAGTTTGGGGTCACTTAGAAATGTCCTTGTTTTCCATGACAACATACATGAAATGAGTTGCAAAATGAATATGAAATAGTTAAGACGTTGACAAGGTTATAAATAATGATTTTTAATTGAAAACATAATTGTGTCCTTCAAACTTTGCTTTCGTCAAATCATTTGCAGCAATTACAGCCTTGCAGACCTTTGCCATTCTAGTCATCAATTTGTTGAGGTAATCTGAAGAGATTTCATCCACAAATTGGATTGGCTTGATGGGCACTTCTTACGTACCATACGGTCAAGCTGCTCCCACAACGGCTCAATAGGGTTGAGATCCGGTGACTGTGTTGGCCACTCCATTATATATATATATACCAGCTGACTGCTTCTTCCCTAAATAGTTCTTGCATAATTTGGAGCTCTGCTTTGGGTCATTGTCCTGTTGCTGGAGGAAATCGGCTCCAATTAAGCTCTGTCCACAGGGTATGGCATGGCATTGCAAAATGGAGTGATAGCCTTCCTTCTTCAAGATCCCTTTTATCCTGTACAAATCTCCACTTTACCACCACCAAAGCACCCCCAGACCATCACATCGCCAACACCATGCTTGACAGTTGGCATCAAGCACTCCTCCAGCATCTCACGAATGTTCTTTTTTGTGATCCGAACACATCAAACTTAGATTTGTCTGTCCAGTGTCTGTTCTTTTGCCCATCTTAATATTTTATTTTTATTGGCCAGTCTGAGATATGGCTTTTTCTTTGCAACTCTGCCTAGAAGGCCGGCATCCCGGAGTCACCTATTCACTTTTGACGTTGAGACTGGTGTTTTGCATGTACTATTTCATGAAGCTGCCAGTTGAGGACTTGTGAGGCATCTGTTTGTCAAACTAGACACTCTAATGTACTTGTCCTCTGGCTCAGTTGTGCACCGAGGCCTCCCACTCCTCTTTCTATTCTGTTTAGAGCCAGTTTGCGCTGTTCTGTGAAGGGAGTAGTACACAGCGTTGCACGAGATCTTCAGTTTCTTGGCAATTTCTCACATTGAATAGCCTTCATTTCTCAGAACAAGAATAGACGGACGAGTTTCAGAAGAAAGATCTTTGTTTCTGGCCATTTTTGAGCCTGTAATCGAACCCACAAATGCTGATGCTACAGATACTCAACTAGTCTAAAGAAGGCCAGTTGTAATGCTTCATTAATCAGAACAACAGTTTTCAGCTGTGCTAACATAATTGCAAAAGGGTTTTCAAATCATCAATTAGCCTTTTAAAATTATAATCTTGGATTAGCTAACACAACGTGCCATTGGAACACAGGAGTGATGGTTGCTGATAATGGGCCTCTGTACGCCTATATAGATATTCTATCAAATAAAATCTGCCTTTTCCAGCTACAGCAGTTATTTTCAACATTAACAATGTCTACACTGTATTTCTGATTAATTTGATGTTATTTTAAAATGGACAAAAAATTGGCTTTTCATTCAAAAACAAGGACATTTCTAAGTGACCCCAAACGTTTGTACGGAAGTGTAGCTATTACAAATTTGGAGGCATAAACTTCCCAGACCATATATTCCCCCAGCAACGGGAGGTCAAGTGTCACCTTGGTCTCTCCTGTCTGTGACCTAACATTTCCTTACTGTTTGTCCCTCTTCATATCCTCCCGATCTACTACATCTCTACCACTAATGTACTACTATAAAAAAATGTATATAGGCTTATATAACAAAAAAGAAGCATAATTGCTTAATTAAATGATCTTGCCTAGATTATTTGAATGTGGTATTAATTACATTAGCTGTATTTCACTCTTACCAAATTGCTCTCTGAACATCTATGGCAGAGTTGAAGATCGGACGTCTTCTTATCAGTCTTTGGGTGTGTGAGCTCCTGTTACTCTGGATCATGTCTAAAAAAGAATATCTTTCTCAGTTCAGAAAGTAAAGCAGGTAGATACTAAAGCAGGTAGATACGAAAGCAGGTAGATAATATCAGCCTACCTTCCAAAATGACTTCATAGGTGTGTCGTCCAGCAGTGAACTCAAACACTGAGCCAAGAGAGGGATCACTGTACACCCTCTCTAGGTCCTCCATAGTCTTAGTACACACACACACACACACACACACACACACACACACACACACACACACACACACACACACACACACACACTTTAGGGATACTTTCTTTCTTCTTTTCTTTGTGCCATATTAGAGGGGAAATTAGGTATCACTACATACTGATGACCAAAATGCATTCCAACATTCATCCTCTCCTTCCCAGTACCAAGCCCACTTGGTAGCAAGGACAGCTTCTGGTTGGTCCAGGGAGGAAACCGTAGCAAGTCGCCGAACTTTGCTGTGACTGCGGATCATGAGGATAAAGTTCACCGGTGGTGTTCCATGGCTAGAGCATAAAAAACACCTTTTAATTAATTTTAAACATTTTGTAATTGTCTCTCAGTTAAAAATATATGTTTGGGGCATACATACCTCTCTGTCTTTGCTGGGTCACAGTAGTCTCTCTCAATGGCCTCATTATCTGGGATATGTGACCAGCCACATCCATTCTCCACCTCCCATTTATATGGCATAGTAGAATGGATGCCCATACATTTATCTTAAATATAAATCAATATTAATGCAATAAACCCATAATGATTAAGTCAGGGAAATTAGAACACCAATGTGTTTGTCAAAGAACAAATATTCCCACTGATAATACCTCCATTGTTATACTGTACCTCCTTTAAAGCAACATCCAAAAATGTAGTCATGACAAATTTCATTTTTTTCTGGAAAAAAAGATTTCACATTTCAATTTCTGATTAGTTTGCAAAGTAAGCTTGAAAGTTATTTTTAGAACACACGATGCCAAAATTCAGCAATACAGTTAAATAAACAAGACATGACATTCTAGACTCTCATTATTGTGAGTTTATCTCTGTTCTGGACAGTAGTCTCAAAATACATGTTTTTATTTACCATTAATACAAATGATTCAGGATTCTGTAATTATGTGTCAATTTATTAGCTCGGGGAAAGTTAAATAATATGTAGATAAAGTTGGGCACATTTGCTGCACCTTTCATGATTTTATGAAATTGGGAGGTCTGTAGGAAAGTCTCAGCAAGTCCCATGGATTCATTGATAGGCCCAACGATCTCAATCTCTCTTTTATCCGCATCCTCACATATACGAACAAAACGTACAGACATACTGTGTGCAGAGATACAATAATAAGAAGAAGAACAACCACAACAACTACAAAAGTTACAACAGGTCATTCAGTCAGTTTACAGGGGTCGGTATAGGTTTAGGGTATAACAGTAAACATATCAGAGGTCCAGCAATTATTATTATATACCTAATATAATATTAATAAAATAATGTAATACATTTATAAGGATGTATATATAATCATGTCATATTTTATTTATGCTTAATATCAGTTACTTATGAGATCTGTGTACAGGTGTTTGCTTCAGCTGCATAATGATCATCCTTTGAGAGGGCATTTGAAGTCGGATCCATTGTACTTTTTACTTAAATGTACATCAAATCTACGAAACAAATCTTGACTATATATGAAAGAAAAAAAGTAAGCCAAAGCCTTGGAGAAACTGCATCTGAGCCATTAGGAGCCTAAAAACACAAAGAAGTGAGAATGCTTACCTTGTAAGATACAGCCTCAAGTGTGCTCTGAGATTGTCACGAATATAAATGCTGTTTATAGGCTATCATACAAGGAAATGGCAAATGGCTTACTGTAAATTACTATGATAAGCCAAATCATACTTTGCCCTTTGATGGTAGTAAATTTAAAAATACCTGACTCAGCCCTCTGACCTCTGACTTTCTGGTTGGTTATATGACGCGTTCACGCAGTAGTCAGAACTAGGAAACTCTGACATTTCCGACTTGCTACAACTACTGGTTGTTGTTATACACAACACGTTCAACGAATCAGCATGTCAGAAATGTCAGAGTTCGGAATAGCGTGTGAAAGTGCCAATAGTCGGACGGTGCTGCTGGGAGATCGTGGAAATTGTTTCCCATTAGTACGGATGCAGAGACTTGACTGTCCGAATGCTTCCCATCCCAAACAGTTTGTGCACAGTATGACATTTTTTAAAATGTTTTTGCTCGTTTTGGTCTTCAGTGTGGGTTTTTACTGCTGTTTGTGCACAAGGCATTTTTTCTTGAGGCAAGCCGAAGTCGGTAGCCAAAGTCTACGCCCCTTCTTCAATAATTGCTCCACAGTAAGGATTCTTAAATTGTGTTTTTGGCATTCAACGACAAGTTTTCGTGCACATTTTTTCACGTGAGAAATACTGCACCAAACATCTTAGTTAGATGTAAAATTGCATTGGACCCATGTGATAGCCCACAGATGGTCAGCCATCCAAACAATGTCATAAATCGTGATTGAGTCATCACGCTGTTCCTCGGCGCCAGCAAGTCGCTAGAAGCATCTACCTCTACTGGCCTACAGCGCCTTTGGAAAGTATTCACACCCCTTTACTGTCTGTCACGCCTGTTTCACCTGTGCTTGAATCTGTGTTTGAAATTCACTGCTCAACCGAGAGACCTTACAGATGTGGGCTACAGAGATGAGGTAGTCATTCAAAAATCACGTTCAATATTATTATTGCACACAGAGTGAGTCCATGCAACTTATTATGTGACTTGTTAAGCATATTTTTTACTCCTAAACTTATTTAGGCTTGCCATAACAAAGGGGTTGAATAATTGTTGACACAAGATATTTCAGCTTTTCATTTCTAATTAATTTGCACACATTTTGAAAAACACAATTCAGGTATGAAAAACATATCAGGTATTGTGTGTTAAGGCCAGTATCAAACAATCTGAATTTAATCCATTTGTAAATCAAGCTGTAACAAAACAAAATGTGAAAAAAGGCAAGGGGTTTGAATACTTTCTGAAGGCACTGTATGTTTTAATATTCAAATTCAGAGTTGAAATGTAGATGTTATATTAGTCATTGCCTGTAAATGACGTTTACAAACTTTCAAGATAAAAACATCAGTTTCATATTGTGGCAAGTTTCTAGTACAGAGGCTCGTGAGACAGTAAATTTCCAACAAAAGTGCTTTTATTACCTATGAAGTTACAACCTAAATGATCTCTTCAAGATCAAACTTGCAAACACAGCTATCTGCTCTCTCAGGTCTCTCCTCTTTAGGGAAAAATAGCAGCCAATAACTGTGGTGACAGATTGAGTAGCTAGCCACACTGTTAACTAGCCTATGGAGGTCAGCTGTATTCATTTTCAAGCCAGTGGGCGCGTTCCAGGCTGACTACATGGATTGTGGTGCTAGTGAGGGCATGGAAATTAGAGTAACTGTCCAGTGAAAATCAAATTCAGTTAACTCATACCCAAATAATGTTGTTGACTTGTTCTATACTTGTATTTGTGGCCGAAGCATAAATTAGAGAAAAACACTTTAAATAAACCCACCTGAAACGTGTATCTCAAATAGACCGTTTAAAAAAAAGCTTGCTATTTCTTCATAGAACACAATGCCATTTTTTGGCTCATTGGCTGAGCTGGCCAATCAGTGATCACATTAATATTTTGAATGACTGGTATCTTCCCACACTTATGTTGTTGGGGTACGGAATTGTTTTAAAATTTAGAATTTTAGGACCCCTTTAAGTATAAAAAAAAATGTCATCTTAAATTTGGCCTTCACTACTATAGCCCAGAAAAAGCATTGAATAACACATTCATAAATGGGGGGAAAAAAGACAGTCCAAAAACAAATCATAAGACATAAGGTTGAAGTGTCTGGCCTAAATCTAGGAGATATTTAAATAAAACTCAGGAAATACATATATTCCTTTACACATATTTAATCCCTGTTTTTGGCTCAAAGCTACGTTCATACTTCCATTATTATTTATAAACCGGTACCGGTTACCTTCAGATGAGTCCTGTGACACTGTTGGGGGTCGCAGAGTCTCCCCTTTCCATATAGTGGTCATACTAGTTTTTAGGTCAAACCGTTTGGACACTACAGACATTTTAAGTTTCATGAGAAGACCGATTTTCTGGATGTCTCATGGTCTAACAAACCCTGCTCTAGCTCTGCCACCTTTCACCGCAGATGCTGAAGTGCGACACCCTGTAGGTGGATTGAGACTGACGGATTAAACTGACGGATTTTGATGGGGATTTTTTTCTTATGTTACTTAGATTGAATCGACTCTTGTTAATATACTTAATGACCATTTTTTGGACGGAAAACTATTTCACTCATATTGTAATTAATTATAGGTCATATTTAATAGAAATCTGGAAACACTGCACAGTTACTTTAAGTGGCTACCTCTCAAGGCTCCACACATATTCAACTTAATTGATGGATTATTTAAAACCATTAACACAATGGAGGCAAAACAATCCCAGAGGGCTTATTTCCATTTTTGTCATGTATATATATATATAGAGTGGGGAATACAAACAATGTACATTTTTTGTAAATAAGTGCGTATATGCTATTGACAAAATAAAAGGTGTGTCTGTGCATTTAGCCTCCACTATGTCCCTGCAGCTGCACCTGCACCTTCTGTTACAGGGTAAATAAAACATTTCAAGAGAAGCAGCTCTACTGCTGTGAGTGACATCGAAAAAAGATATGCCTCTCTGTCTATGCAATAGACATGGCACCAATAATGATTCACCAATACTACACAAAAGCCTACAAGAAACAGGAAAAGAGAGAGAACAAGTGCTATAATGTACAATTTTACTAGGTGGACAATTACAATTTGAGTGAAGTCACAGTTGTAATGTTGCAATCAATGAAAAGGTTAACAGTAGGGTTTGTTTGGACTAAAGGAGCGTGCAGACGGAGAGCGGCAGGCGGCACCATCGATCAGGGGCCCATCGATTTTCAATTATGCTAAGTGGCAGGGGGAGAAACGTTCTAGACTATCCAGGGGGTGCAGCGGAATTTCATGTGAAAACCACTGATGTTTGCCTTTGTTGACCAATCACAGTAGATTATGAAGCCTGCATGGTGATAGCCTAGTGATATAGTCAAGTCTCTCAGCCTTGAGTCCAAGTACAAGTCTGAGTATTTTATAGTCGAGTCCCAAGTCGAGTCACGAGTCCCTTGATACTGCATCTTCAGTCCGAACAAACCCTACTGTTAACCTGCAAAAGGCTGTGGTCCAACATTTTTTTACCTATATTACGAGAACTAGTATGTGGAGTCTTGCACATTAGACAGGATAGATTGCAAAAAAATGTATTTAAAAAAAATGACACCCTTGCTTTCTTGCACTAAAACTCACACTAGCCTTTTCTTACTTGCGCTGACTTTGCTGGTTGTTGCTTTATTTGGAAAAAGTTTATCTTACTATGATTATGTTATGTGGTTGTCTCACCTAGCTACCTGAATGCTCAGTTAGTGAGTAAGTCGCTCTGGATAAGAGCATCTACTAAATTACTAAAATGCAATTGTAAAAAGTAATTTGGTAGCTATTGTACCTGCTAGCATGTTGAATTAGCAAGGAAGAGAGACTTTCTCACAACAACCTCCCCATTGTTAGAGTGTAAGTCCGAGTCATCACTGGTCGAGTCTGAGACCAAGTCCAAGTCCTGGACTTGAATACTACAACGTAATGAAACAACAGACCAGCTATCTTGCCCCTCAGTTAGTTGGCTAACATGACCAGCTTACAGAGTTATGTCTGACAATCAAAAATCATTGTTTTCTAATCTATTTTTGGGTAAATAATTTCTGTTGAATGTAAATACTTTTTATACATACTTGTGTTATAGCGATTCCTTTTTTGCATGTCAATATTACAGCAAATGTTTACTTGCTTATGGTCACCGGCAGCCGTCGCCCTCCATGTAAAGGCACCAGCCTGTAATAAGAGCTACGATTTGTGTAAACTCTTCAGAATTTTGTACTGTGGGTGTCACTAAGTAGGCAGATACCCCATGTCATCAGTGCACAATCCATAGGTATGACTGTATAGTGCATATATACACTGAGTATACAAAATAGTACGATTAAATCACATTTTATTTGTCACATGCGCCGAATACAACCGGTGTAGACCTTACAGTGTAATGCTTACTTACAAGCCCTAACCAACACCTGCTCTTTCCATGACATAGACTGACCAGGTAAATCCAGGTGAAAGCTATGATCCCTTATTGATGTCACTTGTTAAATCGTCATGCACCCCAGAAATCGGAGGTGGCACAAAGTATGTGAGGATGGCTGGGGGGTGAAGATGGAGAATTTAGCATTTTTCAAACACCTGAAACAGCTTTTTCCTGCAATCTAGAGACATAATCATTATGCTTAATTCTATGTCAAAAATATGTTTATTTTTCTGCATATGTCTTGAGCTGTCTGTATCCTCCTGACTGGTGGTTATTTTTTTAAGGAAAGGCTTCTCTGCATTTCTGCTAAAATCTTGGTAAAATATTTAAAGGAATTTGAGTCTTATTCATGACATTTAGTTTCTTGCTTTTGTAGAGTCATGCCAGCTAAGATAACTACTCTAACTTGATTGATAGCCTGAAATGGTTTCTTGGTGGCTAGTTGAGGTTGCGAGTTAGGTTCCCAATCTTGGCTAGCTTAAGCCAACTTCATAAAATTGTTAGGGGGCTAGTATTACAGAGAAACAACAAAAACTGGAAAAAATAAGAAAACACCGTCAGGTCCATAAGTATTTGGACAGTGACCGAATGTGCATACTTTTGGCTCTGTACGCCACCAAAATGGATTGGAAAATAAATCATCAAGATGTGCTCTATAATTTAATGTTTTTTTGTCAAAATTATTGTATGAACCGTGTAGGAATTACAACCGTTTTTATACATAGCCCCCCAATTTTAGGGGCTCAAAAGTAATTGGACAAACTAACATAATCATAAATTAAATGGTTTGCAAATTGCTTGTTTGCAAATTCTTCGCAGTCAATGATTGCCTGAAGTCTGGAACCCATAGACATCGCCAGATGCTCGGTTTCTTCCCTAGTGATGCTCTGCAAGGCCTTTACTGAAACTGTCTTCTGTTCCTGCTTGTTTTTGGGCATTTAACCTTGAGCAAGTGAAATGCACGCTCAATTGGATTCAGGTCTGGTGATTGACTTGGCCATTGCAGAACATTCCACTTCTTTGCCTTAAAAATGTATTGGGTTGCTTTCGCAGTATGCGTCGGGACATTGTCCATCTGCACTGTGAAGCTCCGTCCAATGAGTTTGGAAGCATTTTGCTGAATCTGAGCAGATAATATAGCCCTAGACACTTCAGAATTCATTCTGCTGCTTGTCAGCAGTCACATCATCAATAAATACAGGGGAACCAGTTCCATTGGCAGCCACACATGCCCACGGCATACTACTACCACCACCATGCTTCACAGATGAGGTGGTTTGGAGCTTTGGATCATGAGCAGTTCCTTCCCTTCTCCATACTCTTCTCTTCCCATCATTTTGGTACAAGTTGATATTTGACTCATCAGTTCCAGAACTGTACAGGTTTTTTTTAGATGTTTTTTGGCAAACTCTAATCTGGGCTTCCTGTTTTTGAGGCTTATCAATGTTTTACATCTTGTGGTAAACCGTCTGTCTTTACTCTGGTGAAGTCTTCTCTTGATTGTTGACTTTGAGACAGATACACTTACCTCCTGGAGGGCTTTCATTATCTGGCCAACTGTTGTGAAGGGGTTTTATTCACCAGGGAAAAAAATATTTTGTCATCCCCACCACAGTTGATTTCCGGGGTCTTCTGGGCCTTTTGGTGTTCCTGAGCTCACCAGTGCGTTCTTTATTTTTAAGAATGTACCAAATAGTTGATTTGGCCACACCTATACACCTATTGTTTCTGCTATCTCTCTGATGGGTTTGATTTGATTTTTCAGCCTAATGATGCCTTGCTTCACTGGCGGTGACAGCTCTTTGGACTTCATATTGAGCAATAGATTCCAAATGCAAATGCCACACTTGAAATCAACTTGTAAATTAACTGATGAGGGAATAACACACACCTGGCCATGGAACAGCTGCGCAGCCAAATGTCCAATTACTTTTGGTCCCTTAAAAAGTGGGGGAGACAACACATAAAAAGTGCAGTAATTCCTACAATGTTCACCAGATTTGGATGTAACAACATATTCATTATTTTATTTAATCCCCAACATGCTGTGGTAGACAACTAAAATAATAATAACTTGGTCGATGTCCAAAAATTAATTAACCTGCCGGTATATATATATATAAACTCAGCAAAAAAAAGAAATACCCCTTTTCAGGATCCTGTCTTTCAAAGATAATTTGTAAAAATCCAAATAACTTCACAGATCTTCATTGTAAAGGATTTAAACACTGTTTCCCATGCTTGTTCAATGAACCATGTACAATTAATGAACACGCACATGAACATGCACGTCGTTAAAACACTAATAGCTTACAGACGGTAGGCAAATAAGGTCACAGTTATAAAAACTTAGGACACTAAAGAGTCCTTTCTACTGACTCTGAAAAACACAAAGAAAGATGCCCAGGGTGCCTGCTCAACTGTGTAAATGTGCCTTAGGTATGCTGCAAGGAGGCATGAGGACTGCAGATGTGGCCAAGGCAATAAACTGCAATGTCCGTACTGTGAGATGCCTAAGACAGCGCTACAGGGAGACAGGACGGACAGCTGATCATCCTCGCAGTGGCAGACCACATGTAACAACACCTGCACAGGATTGGTACATCAGAACATCACACCTGCGGGACAGGTACAGGATGGCAACAACAACTGCCCGAGTTACACCAGGAACGCACAATCTCGCCATCAGTGCTCAGACAGTCCGCAATAGGCTGAGAGAGGCTGGACTGGGGGCTTGTAGGCCTGTTGTAAGGCAGGTCCTCACCAGACATCACCGGCAACAATGTCGCCTATGGGCACAAACTCACCGTCGCTGGACCAGACAGGACTGGCCAAAGTGTTCTTCACTGACGAGTCACGGTTTTGTTTCACCTGGGTTGATGGTCGGATTCGCATTTATCGTCAAAGGAATGAGCATTACACGAGGCCCGTACTCTGGAACGAGACTAATTTTGAGGTGGAGAGTCTGTCATGGTCTGGGGCGGTGTGTCACAGAATCATTGGACTGAGCATATTGTCATTGCAGGCAATCTCAACACTGTGCGTTACAGGAAAGACATCCTCCTCCCTCATGTGGTACCCTTCCTGCAGGCTCATCCTGACATGACCCTCCAGCATGACAATGCCACCAACCATACTGCTCATTCTGTGCGTGATTTCGTGCAAGACAGAAATATCTGTGTTCTGCCATGGCCAGCGAAGAGCCCGGATCTCAATCCCGTTGAGCACGTCTGGGACCTGTTGGATCGGAAGGTGAGGGCTAGGGCCATTCCCCCCAGAAATGTCCGGGAACTTGCAGGTGCCTTGGTGGAAGAGTGGGGTAACATCTCACAGCAAGAACTGGCAAATCTGGTGCAGTCCATGAGGAGGAGATGCTCTGCAGTACTTAATGCAGCTGGTGGCCTCACCAGATACTGACTGTTACTTTTGATTTTGACACCTCCCCCCCTTGTTCAGAGACACATTATTCCATTTCTGTTAGTCACATGTCTGTGGAACTTGTTCAGTTTATGTTCAGTTTATTATAGGCAACTTTTGAAATATTTTGTAGTGACGTCGCGTTTTTTGTAAGCTGTTTTTTTCTGGATCAAACGCACTTTATAAATGGACATTTTGGATATATATGAACGTAATTAATCGAACAAAATGACCAATTGTGATGTTTATGGGACATATTGGAGTGCCAACAAAAGAAGCTTGTCAAAGGTAATACATGTTTTATATTTTATTTCCACGTTTTGTGTAGCACCTGCAGGGTTGAAATATGCTTACCCTCTTTGTTTACTGTTGGTGCTATCATCAGATAATAGCTTCTTATGCTTTCGCCGAAAAGCATTTTAAAAATCTGACATGTTGGCTGGATTCACAACGAGTGTAGCTTTAATTGAGTATCTTACATGTGTGATTTAATGAAAGTTTGAATTTTATAGTATTTTATTTGAATCTGGTGCTCTGCATTTTCCCTGGGTATTGGCCAGTTGAGACATTTGCGTCCCGCCTATTCCAAAGAGGTTTTAAACAAATCACAATAGATTTTAGATTCTTCAAAGTAGCCACCCTTTGCCTTGATAACAGCTTTGCACAATATTGGTGTTCTCTCAACCAGCTTCATGAGGTCGTCCCCTTGATTGCATTTCAGTTAACAGGTGTGCCTTCTTAAAAATAATTTGTGGAATTTCTTTCCTTCTTAATGCGTTTGAGCCAATCAGTTGCGTTGTGACAAGGTAGGAGTGGTATACAGAAGATAGCTCTATTTGGTAAAAGACCAAGTCCATATTATGGCAAGAACAGCTCAAATAAGCAAAGAGAAACGACAGTCCATCATTTAAGACATGAAGGTCAGTCAATGAGGAAGATTTCAAGAACTTTGAAAGTTTTTCAAATGCAGTCGCAAAAACCATCAAGCGCTATGATGAAACTGGCTCTCATGAGGATCGCCACAGGAAAGGAAGACCGAGCGTTACCTCTACTGCAGAGGATAAGTTCATTAGAGTTACCAGCCTCAGAAATTGCAGCCCAAACAAATGCTTCCCAGAGTTCCAGTAACATACACATCTCAACATCAACTGTTCAGACGTGACTGTGTGAATCAGGCCTTCATGGTTGAATTGCTGCAAAGAAACCACTACTAAAGGATACCAATAATAAGAAGAGACTTGCTTAGGCCAAAGGACACAAGCAATTGACATTAGACCTGTGGAAATTTGTCCTTTGGTCTGGAGTCAAAATGGGAGTTTTTGGTTCCAACCACTGTGTCTTTGTGAGATGCGGTGTGGGTGAACGGATGATCTTGGATGATGCATTTCCCACCATAAAGCATGTAGGAGGAGTTGTTATGGTGTGGGGGTGCTTTGCTGGTGACACTGTCTGTGATTTATTTAGAATTCACAGCATTCTGCAGCAATTCACCATCCCATCTGGTTTGGGCTTAGTGGGACTATCATTTGTTTTTCAATAGGACAATGACCCAACACACCTCCAGGCTGTGTAAGGGATATTTTATCAAGAAGGAGAGTGATGGAGTGCTGCATCAGATGACCTGGCCTCCACAATCCCCGACCTCAACCAACTTGAGATGGTTTGGGATGAGTCGGATCGCAGAGTGAAGAAAAGCAGCCAACAAGTGCTTAGCTTATGTGGGAACTCCTTGAAGACTGTTGGAAAAGCATTCCAGGTGAAGCTGGTTGAGAGAATGCCAAGAGTGTGCAAAGCTGTCGTCAAGGTGAGGGATGGTTACTTTGAAGAATCTAAAATCTAAAATATATTTTGATTTGTTTAACATGTTTTTGGTTCCTACATGATTCCATATGTGTTATTTCCTATTTTTGTTGTCTTCACCATTATTCTACAATGTAAAAAATAGTAAAAATGTTGTTATGTTACAGCTTTAGTCTAAATGGATTAAATAGTTTCCACCCCTCATCAATCTACACACAATACCCCATAATGACAAAGCAAAAACACATTTTTAAACATTTTTGAAAAAATGATTATAAATAAAAAACTGAAATATAACATTTACATAATTATTCAGACCCTTTACTCAGTATTTTGTGGAAGCACCTTGGGCAGCGATTACAGCCTTGAGTCTTCTTGGGTATTACTGTTTTTATTTTTAATTCAAATCAATTTTTTCTTTGTCATTATGGGGTATTGTGTGTATATTGATGAGGGGGAAACATATTTAATCCATTTTAGAATAAGACTGTAACATAACAAAATGTGGAAAAGGGGAAGGGGTCTGAATACTTTTCCAATGCACTATATATATACACACTACCATTCAAATGTTTGGGGTCACTTAGAAATGTCCTTGTTTTTGAAAGAAAAGCACATGTTTTGTCCATTAATATAACAACAAATTGATCAGAAATACAGTGTAGAGATTGTTAATGTTGTAAATGACTGTTGTAGCTGGAAACAGCAGATTTTTAATGGAATATCTACATAGGCGTACAGAGGCCCATTATCAGCAACCATCACTCCTGTGTTCCAATGGCACGTTGTGATAGCTAATCCAAGTGTATCATTTTAAAAGGCTAATTGATCATTAGAAAACCCCTTTGCAATTATGTTAGCACAGCTGAAACTGTTGTTTTGATTAATGAAGCAAAAACACTGGCCTTCTTTAGACTAGTTGAGTATCTGGAGCATCAGCATTTGTAGTGTATATTGAACATATCTGAGGGGACACGTGCCCATGGAAATGATGCCTCTGGGGCGAGCCGCCATGCAGGTGAGCATTTTTTGTTCTGTAGGCAGCTCTGTGTGAGTGTTCACCAGCTGACACATACACAAAGTCATAAAATCTGATTTAAAATAATACCTAACCCTAACCTTAAAATATGACCAAAAAGCTACTTTTTGTTTTCATGAATTATAATATAGCCAATTTTAACTTTGCAGCTGGCCCATCTAGTGGAAATTGCTCGTTTCTGCCTCAAGGACAAGACTCATCCTTATAAAGCCTGTGCTCCCCCTGCCATTGTAGTTTTGACAATTAAGCAGGATTTGGCTTGGCAGTAGGGTTTGGTTAAACCAAGGGATTTGGGTTGGGAGCATGGTTAAAACTTTATAAGGTATTCAGGGTAAATCTGAGACTTTTTAAAAACTACGAACACATGCGGCTCTTGGATGTTGTCCACACAGCTGTCATAGGCGATGGATCCTCCTGTTTCTTTAAGAGGTGGTGTCAGACAGCTGGAGTTTCCCACAGTGTAGTCTCCAACCAGCACACGACAAACAAACATGGACCTCACTCCGGACTGGCTGGTATAGTAACTAGCATCCCTGGCAAAGTAATTTCCTGAAATAAATGAATAATGTTTAGCTTAGATTTTCCTTTACAAAAAATGTCCTTTATAAAACCAGTTTTGTTGCTTGGAATATATGACTGCGTATTTGGAGAATTGATTGTTTAATTATACTATTGCTGCATTCACGTGCCGGTCGGAAGTGGGAAACTTCCCAATAAGGAAGTTGTAAATCTGACATGATTGTGTTTAATGCAGCTAGTCAGAACTTGTCAGAATTGTTCTACTTAGTAGTATGATATGTTATGTTTGGTGTGGTTACATAAAACAGAGGTCACTTAAGGCAAAAATCAAGGGTGGTTGGTCCGGGTGGATGGGTAAGCTTATAATGCGAATGTCTAGCAACCCAAAGGTTGTATGTTTGAATCTCATCATGGACAACTTTAGCAATTTAGCTAATTAGCAACTTTGCACTACTTACTACTTTTCAGCTGCTTTGCAACTACTTAGCATATTAGCTAACCTTAGCCCTATCCCCTAGCCCAGCTGAAGTTAGCCACAGCAAATGATAATTTGTGACATATTGTACATATTGCATGCAAATTCCTATTATATTCTACGAATTGCAATTCGTAATATATCATAAGAATTGTAATTCGTAACATATCATACTATATGGAGTGTCTTGATTCTATGTACAGCACAATATGAAATGCTTACTTGTGCTACTTTGAACTCTGAATGAATTTTGTGAATGTGGTGTAAGTGCTTCTTAAGTCAGAACAATTCTTCAACCAATAAGATTTTAGCTAGCTAGATAGCATTATATAGCTTGCTTAACATTGACTATATGGTCAACTAGCTACATTTTCAACATTAATAAGTTGTAATTGTCAAACAGATTTTGTGTCATCTTTTGGTTGAAAAGGTAAAAGGTCAGCGATGAAACCTCACAACTCGGAAACTTTCTCCCACATTTCCACTTTAAGAGTTGGGGTAATTAAGAGTTGTGGTGTCATTCAAGTGAAACATACAAGTTGGAAACGTATATTTACAAAAATTCAGATAGCACGTGAACGGACCAGATTTAGCGATTTATCCATAATAATCTATATTCACAGACATAGACAATCAAATCGTGTCAATACAACAGTTATTGATTTGGGTATTGCATATACACAATACTGGCATCATACCTTTTCCATAGGGAATGTCATTGTTTCCACATACTCTCCAGTCAAAGTTGTCTTTGCAAATTCTGTCAACATGTTCAGAGACCGTTCCATGGAAAAGCTGTTTCTCCATGATACGTGTCCCTGAGGATTTCATCTGATCTCTTTGCCTAAAAAGGAATATGTTGGAATTGATTTATTACAGTAGGCAATCATATACATTTTAGTGAGACTAACAAAGGTGCCATTCAAATGTTCAAATGCAGAATCACTGTGTATCTACTGTACAGTATTTGAATACTGATATATAGAAAATCACTTTGTTCATAAAAGGGAACGTTCACCCAAATTGATTGTGCAGCTCAATTAAGATACTTATAGATGTGGGCATGAAGCTCAAAAAAATCTAAAATTGGTACCATTGACTTGAATGGAATGCTGTCTTACCTTATCCATGGACTTCATTCAGGGTAAGGAAACCACAATGTCATTTGGGTGAACTATCCTTTCAACTGTATGATTTAATTTTGCATAGAGATCAGCTTCCATCAGTTTTAGTAAATATGATCCATATCTTACATTATTTTCTAAATATTGATAGAATACAAATAAAAATATGACTAAATCTGAACCAGCTACAGTAAGAAGAAAAACTATTTTGTTGTATTTTGAGTGAACTATCTCTTTAAGAAACATACAGCTCATAGAAGTTCCATTGGTAAAGGTTTTGTACTCTCTCAATGGTGAGTATGTGAAACCCCACAGCGGTTTTCTCAAAACGGGCCTTAATGTCTTTGTGTTCAGCTGTTGAGCTTGGCAACAAAACCATCTGTGAAGACATAGAAAACCCTCTCATAAGCTCATTCATAATGATACATGCTTCTAGACAACACAGAATGGTTTTGCATGCTACACCATCTTTCCTGAAGGATACGATTGCGGGTCTTATTCAAACAAGTTAATCTGATCATTTAATGTAACATCACATCCACAGTGAACATTGTCACAATGCATGTATGTTTTATGCTTTTTGGGTGTTTTTCCATTACCTCAAAGCCGTTCCCAGGCAATCGAGACTGGTCCCAGTAAGGTGGCACAATCGAAGTGTTGGTATTAGACATGCTTAAGGAAGAAGTGAGGGGATACAAATTGTCATCAATGATTATATTGTCCTCATCATGCCACAAAGGTAGCTAATACCTATCTGGAGACTCACTCAATATCACCCTTAGTGAACCAAAATCTAATTACATAATCTTGCCCAGATTATTTCAATGTAGTATTTTTTTTTAGAAAATCAATAATTCAGTTTGCTGTATTTCACTCTTACCAAATTGCTCTCTGAACATCTATGGCAGAGTTGAAGATCGGACGTCTTCTTATCAGTCTTTGGGTGTGTGAGCTCCTGTTACTCTGGATCATGTCTAAAAAAGAATATCTTTCTCAGTTCAGAAAGTAAAGCAGGTAGATACTAAAGCAGGTAGATACTAAAACAGGTAGATAATATCAGCCTACCTTCCAAATTGACTTCATAGGTGTGTCGTCCAGCAGTGAACTCAAACACTGAGCCAAGAGAGGGATCACTGTACACCCTCTCTAGGTCCTCCATAGTCTTAGTACACAACACACACACACACACACACACACACACACACACACACACACACACACACACACACACACATTAGGGATACTTTTTTCTTTTCTTTGTGCCATATTAGAGGGGGAAATTAGGTATCACTACATACTGATGACCAAAATGCATTCCAGCATTCCTCCTCTCCTTCCCAGTACCAAGCCCACTTGGTAGCAAGGACAGCTTCTGGTTGGTCCAGGGAGGAAACCGTAGCAAGTCGCCGAACTTTGCTGTGACCGCGGATCATGAGGATAAAATTCACCGGTGGTGTTCCATGGCTAGGGCATAAAAAACACTTTCAAGGCTTTTACTTCATTTTTACACATTTAGTAATTGTCTCGGTTTAAAATAGATACCTCTCGGTCTTTGCTGGGTCACAGTAGTCTCTCTCAATGCCCTCATTCTCTGGGATACATGACCAACCAAGTCCATTCTCCACCTCCCATTGATATGGCATAGTAGAATGGACACCCATACACACATCTTAAATATAAATCAATATCAGTGCAATAAACCCATACCGATTAAGTCAGGGAAATTAGAACATACATTTTTGTCAAAAGATTGTAAAGAAGAATTTCTATCACAAATGGTGCATTTCCACTGATAATACCGCAGTGTTATACTGTACCTCCTTCAAAGCAACGTCCAAAAAGGAAGCCAAGACAAATTTCTTTTTTTTCTGTGAAAAATTTAAGATTTCACATTTCAATATCATATTAGGTTGCAAAGCTTGCAAGTTTTTTGAAGACCATATGAAGTTAAAGTGCAGAAATACAGTAACATAAACAAAGCATTACATGTTAGAATCTCAATAATTATGTAAGTAGACCTTCAGAAAGTATTCATACCCCTCAACTTGTTCCACAATTTGTTGTGTTACAGCCTGAATTGAAATTGGATAAAATATATTTTTTCTCGCCCCTCTACAGACTATAGCCCATAATGACAAAGCAAAAACATATTTGTAGAAATGTTTACTAATGTAGTGAAAACTAAATATCTAACTTACACAGTAGTCACACCCCTGAGTCTATATCTTGTAGAAGCACATTTGGCAGCGATGACAGCTGTGAGCCTCTCTGGGTCTCTAAGAGTGTGCAACATTTGCCCATTATTCTTTTTAGAATTCTTCAAGTTCTGTCAAATTGGTTTTGATCATTACTAAACAATCATTTTCAGGTCTTGCAATAGATTTTCAAGTGGATTTAAGTCAAAACTGTAACTCAGCCACTCCGGAACATTCACTTTATTCTTGGTGAGAAACTCCAGTGTAGATTTGGCCATGTGTTTAAGATTATTCTCCCGCTGAAAGGTGAATTCTTCTTCTTGGAAAGCAGACTGAACCAGGTTTTCCTCTAGGATTTTTCCTGTGCTTTGCTCCATTACATTTCTTTTATATTCTGAAAAACTCCCCAGTCTTTAATGATTACAAGCATACCCATAACATGCTGCAGCCACCATTATGCTTGAAAATATGGAGAGGGGTACTCAGTAATGTGTTGTATTGGATTTGCCCCAAACATAACACTATTCAGGACAGAAAATGTATTGCTTTGCCACATTGTTTGGTAGTATTACTTTAGTGCATTTATGCAACCAGGATGCATGTTTTGGAATGTTTTTATTCTGTACAAGCTTCCTTCTTTTCACTCTATCAATTAGGTTAGTATTGTGGATTATCTACAATGGTGCTGATCCATCCTCAGTTTTCTCCCATTATAGCCATTAAACTGGGGTGGCATGGTAGCCTAGTGGTTAGAGTGTTGGACTAGTAACTGAAAGGTTGCAGCTTCCCTGGGCTGACAAGGTACAAATCTGTCGTTCTGCCCGTGAACAGGCAGTTAACCCACTGTTCCTAGGCAGTCATTGAAAATAAGAATTTGTTCTTAACTGACTTGCCTGGTTAAATAAAGGTAAAATAAAACAAATAAAAAAACTCTAACTGTTTTAAAGTCACCATTGGCCTCATGGTGAAATACCTGAGTGGTTTCCTGCGTCTTTGTAGTGACTGGGTGTATTGATACACCGTCCAAAGTGTAATTAATACCACACTCAAAGGTATATTCAATGTCTGTTTTTTTACCCATCTACCAATAGGTGCCCTTCTTTGCGTGGCATTGGAAAAACCTCCCTCCTCTTTGTGGTTGAATCTGTATTTGAAATTCACTGCTCGACTGAGGGACCTTACAGATAATTGTAGGTGTGGGGTATAGAGATGAGATAGTCATTCAAAAATCATGTTCAACACTATTATTGTACACAGAGTGAGTCCATGCAATTTAAGAACATTTGTTAAGGAAAATTGTACTCATGAACTTATTTGGGCTTACCATAACAACGGGGTTGAATACATATTGACTCAAGATTATGAATGTAACATTTTATAAAAACATAATCCCACTTTGACATTATGGGTTATTGTGTGTAGGCCAGCGACAAACAAACATCTAAATGTAATCCATTTTAAATGCAGGCAAAATGTGGAAAATATCAAGGGGCTTGAATACTTTCTGAAGGCACTGTGTATCCGTTGTGGCAAGTAGGCTCAAAATAAATGGGTCATTCGACAAATAGTGACTTTAATGTCACTTAGACAATACGTCTGTAAATAAACCACACAATTGAACAGTTGGATCACATACATCTACACTCTAACTAAACTAAACCATGTTAAAATTCCAATAGCAGTGTTTTTTTTCTGAAAATCTCTATTTTAACCCACTTGAACCCAAGATCTACCCATGTTTTCACCATCATTGTCACCATCATTGTAAAGCCCTAGTTATTTTGGCATTTTAGGGAAAGTAAATGCTGAAGATTTTTAGCTTATTTAATGTGATTGGTAAACCCTTTACTAGGTTTAAATTCAACCTTGTAATGCGAACTGGACTCTCGATTTAATATGGTAAAACTATTCCTTTAAATATATGTTTTTCATAACAAACACTGAATATTAATAGTTAAATCATAGTTAAAAATCTGTGTCTACGCTGTGGCTATTTTCTGGTGTTTTGAAGTGGAAAACTGAGCAGGTCGAGCGTAATACATCAACCCTGTTACTCATAGATAGATAGACTAGAAATATTTTAACAAGTTCAAATATTGTTGTTAAGCTTGCATTCAATTTCTCCTCACTGTTACATAGAACAAGCTTCCATTCCCCCGGTCACAAAGTGAATTTTGGCTGATTTAAGATTAAATTGTCAACCTTGTTGACTTGCCTAGTTAAATAGAGGTTACATTTAAAAATGTAAATTAAATAAAACTTGTTATGGTCAATCCTGTCACTTTTATTGTCACCTTTATAGTAATTTTTCTTAATTGAACCTCTTCAGATGGGGCAACTTTATGGCAGAATAAATTGTTATATTTGACAAGATTACACTACCCAAAATGCACTCTAATCTAGTAATGAACCAAATATGTATATTTAGCATTACTAATAATGTAGTGAATCATTTTGTAATTTGTGTAAATGCATTAGCTAGAGGGAAAATTAAACAATATTTTTAAAACAATATTTTGATAATTTCCCAAATTGGGCTCATTTGCAGCACCTTTCATGATTTTATGAAATTGGTAGGTCTGTAGCAAAGTCTCAGCATATCCCATGGCATCACTGGTATTCCCAGTGATCTCAATCTCTCTTTTGTCCACATCCTCACGAATATGAATATGGAAAGCCATACTGTGTGTAAAGAGACAAGAAGAAAAAGAACAATAACAACAACAACAGGTCATTTACTCACCTGTTTCTTTACCATCACATTTTTTTTTTGCATGTGCTAAAAAAGTCTATATGGGTCCGCTAATACAGGGCTAGTAATGTGTGTATGTGTAGGACCCTCGGCTATGTGTAGAACCCTCTGTAAAACCCCAAAAGGCTTTTGCATGGAACACAAAAGGGTTATACCTGGAATCAAAAGGGTTCTACCTGGAACCAAAAGGGTTCTACCTGGAACCAAAAGTTGTTACCCTATGGGGACAGCCAAATAACCGTTTTAGGTTCTAGATATCACCCTTTTTGTGTACAAGATAAAGTAAGTTATAAAGTAAGCCTCAAAACAAGAAGTGAGAATGCTTACCTTGTAGTAGCTAGTAAGACACAGCCTCAATTGTGCTCCGAGATTATGACACTTAGAATATGTTGTTTATATCGTACAAGGAAATAGCAAAGGGTTTACTGTAAATGACCATGATAAGCCAAAGCATAATTAACTATCAATAAAGGAGCAATGTCCCTGGTGTATTCACCATGCACTTTGCCCTTTGATGGAAGGAAATACCTTACTCATCCCTCTAACTCCTGACATCCCTCTGACAATTTCTTCAAATGTAGGTGCCACATATATACAGTATTGGTTAAGGTAGTCACAGGGACCTGTGTTTGAGTCCAGGTCAGTGCCCTCTGAATTAGTTACAATGTGTACCAGAAGTGGGATGGCGCTGCTGGGAGGACATGGAAATTGTTTCCCATCAGTACATGAACAATAGACTTAAGAGTAAAGCGCAGGCACTCACTGTCCAAAGGAAGACATTAATTTAGGCAGCGACAGTTAAACTTAAAGATGTCCTTTTTGAACTTTTCCTATTGAGAAGCGATATCCCGAGTTTAAACACTGTTTTGTAGACACAACTGCAAACTTAAGCCATAGGACATTCTAGGAGTTGGTCCGATGGTATGAAGTGATGTCATTGGCCTCAACATTAAATATCAAATCTGAACACATAAACAAAGTTTAAAATGAAACGATTGTTTTTATCTTGACAGTTTGTAGATGCCATTTCTAGGCCATGACATTTACAAACTTTCAAGGTAAAAACAATTGTTTCATTTTAAACTTGGTTAATGTGTTCAGATTTGATATTTAATGTTTCATTCCTAACAGTCTAAAGAATATCGTTTTAAATGCAGCCTATTTCTGTATCAGAATACTTAATTCTATGCACACCATGTCATGATCATACCTCAGCCAAGAAATCAAAGAAAAACCAACACTAGAGGAGGGCACACAAATCAAATCAAATGTTATTTGTCACATGCTTCGTAAACAACAGGTGTGACCTAACAGAGTACGGCAGAGGCAGATGACTGGCGCCAGCACACCACATTCACTTGGACGAACTTCCAGAGCAAGAGAGAGATGGATATGTAGAGCTCTTCAAGGCAGCAGGCTGTGATGGAGAGGCACCCAAGAGTAGATCTCTTAAACTCTATTCATATATTCGACCCAGCACACTTGGAAGCGTCCAGGAAAGAGAGGAAGAACTGTGTGCACATCCTCCCTGACGTCTGAAGAGGATTAGTACAGGTGCAGTGCCTTCAGAAAGTATTCACACCCCTTGACTTTCTCGACATTTTGTGTTAAAGACTGAATTCAAAATGGATTAAACTTGTAATAAATTCTCAGGGAGAAAAAGTTGTAGATTCATGCGTAGAGCGTGGCAGATGTTTATTACACCTTCCCAGAAGGCAGGAATCACAGGCAAGCAATGATCAAACACAGGTAGGCAGTCAAAAACAAACAATACCTCACAACCATACAAACAGAAAGACTGAACTAAACAAGGAGCTGATGAGACTATATGAGAAACCGACACAGGTGAAATCATTGAACAAAAATGAAAGACATGGCTACGTTCCAAAACACAAAGAAACAGGGCTACGTTCAAGAACACAAAGAAAAATAACACAAGGTTGACTAAGAAAAGAAAAGCAGAACCTTACAAAACTGAGATTTGGTGTCGCTGATCTCCACACAATACCCCATAATGTCAAAGTGGAATTTCGTTTGTAGAACATTTTAGAAATGTATTTAGAAAAATAAAAGCTGAAATGTCTTGAGCCAATACGAATTTAACCCCTTTGATATGGCAAGCTTAAATCAGTTCAGATACCTTCTGAAGGCACTGTTCATGTCAATAGACAAAACTGATGCCACTGACAGCAGTGGACTGGATACAAGACAGGCGCCCAACTCTGGCCCGCATTACTTCTCTTTACTTGAGGCTCCCCACCACCTACAGTCACCACCTACAGTTGAAGTCGGAAATGTACATACACCTTCATCAAACACATTTAAACTCAGTTTTCACAATTCCTGACATTTAATCCTAGTAAAAATTCCCGGTCTTAGGTCAGTAAGGATCACCACTTTATTTTAAGAATGTGAAATGTCTCGCCTCCCAGGTGGCGCAGTGGTCTAAGGCTGTGCCACCAGAGATCCTGGGTTCAAGTCCAGGAGGCTCATGGGGCAATGCACAATTGGCCCAGTGTCGTCTGGGTTAGAGAGGGTTTGGCCGGCAGGGATCTCCTTGTCTCATTGTGCGCTAGTGACTCCTGTGGTGGGCTGGGTGCAGTGCATGCTGACCAGGTTGCTAGGTGTACAATGTTTCCTCTGAATGTTTTACTTTTGTGAAATCCTTTGTGCACATTTTAAAATGGCATTTTACAGAGTGGATTTTTACAAGAAAAAGTACTTGTATTCATGGTGAATGACCTGCAGAGAGCTGGGACCAAAGTAACAAAGCCTTCCATCAGTAACACACTACGCCGCCAGGGACTCAAATCCTGCAGTGCCAGACGTGTCCCCCTGCTTAAGCCAGTACATGTCTAGGCCCGTCTGAAGTTTGCTAGAGAGCATTTGGATGATCCCGGAGAAGATTGGGAGAATGTCATATGGTCAGATGAAACCAAAATAGAACCTTTTGGTAAAAACTCAACTCGTCGTGTTTGGAGGACAAAGAATGCTGAGTTGCATCCAAAGAACACCATACCTACTGTGAAGCATGGGGGTGGAAACATCATGCTTTGGGGCTGTTTTTCTGCAAAGGGAGCAGGGCGACTGATCCGTGTAAAGGAAAGAATGAATGGGGCCATGTATCGTGAGATTTTGAGTGAAAACCTCCTTCCATCAGCAAGGGCATTGAAGATGAAACGTGGCTGGGTCTTTCAACATAACATTGATCCCAAACACACTGCCCGGGCAACGAAGGAGTGGCTTCGTAAGAAGCATTTCAAGGTCCTGGAGTGGCCTAGCCAGTCTCCAGATCTCAACCCCATAGAAAATCTTTGGAGGGAGTTGAAAGTCCATATTGCCCAGCGGCAGCCCCGAAACCTGAAGGATCTGGAGAAGGTCTGTATGGAGGAGTGGGCCAAAATCCCTGCTGCAGTGTGTGCAAACCTGGTCAAGAACTACAGGAAATGTATGATCTCTGTAATTGCAAACAAAATTTTCTGTACCAAATATTAAGTTCTGCTTTTTTGATGTATCAAATACTTATGTCATGAAATAAAATGCAAAGGAATTACTTAAAAATCATTCAATGTGATTTTCTGGATTTTTGTTTTTGATTCCGTCTCTCACAGTTGAAGTGTACCTATGATAAAAATTACAGACCTCTACATGCTTTGTAAGTAGGAAAACCTGCAAAATCGGCAGTGTATCAAATACTTGTTCTCCCCACTGTATATTGTCTGTTTTTCTATGGCTCACAGATCCTTCCTCTCTGTCTTTCTGGTTGGTCTTGACCCCTTATCTGTGGGTCGGGCCCACCTGAGTGTTCCCATTGCGTCTGGGAATTGTAGTTTTGGCTGTCGGCCATGTTGTGATCTGTAGTTCTGATCGGGGTGGCCATTTTAGTGAGAGGGCAGAGCCCGTTTATTAGTTCTGCTCTCACATATCTGCCGTTTATCACTCGACCCCCTTCTTAGCCACACCCCCCCCCTCCTACTTACGACCCCCTAGGTCGGGCTACCGCAGAAAAATATGCTTGCATGAGGGATAACCCATCCACATTTCCCATTTCCTTCCCTGCTCTGTGTTTTAAGTCAAAGTGAAACGGTTGGAGACTCAAAAACCACCGCATCACCCGAGTGTTCTTCTCTTTAGCCCTATGCATCCAGGTGAGTGGGGCATGGTCACTGATGAGGGTGAAGTGGCGCCCCAGCAGGTAGTATGTCAGGCTTTCTAGAGCCCACTTTATTGCCAGCGCCTCTTTCTCAACGACTGAGTAGTTGGCCTCCCGTGGTTCCAGCTTCCTGCTTAAAAACAGGATGGGGTGTTCCACCCCTTCTACCTCTTGGGATAGCACTGCTCCCAAGCCGACCTCTGAGGCATCCGTCTGAACCACAAACTCTCTCTCAAAGTCTGGTACCACCAGCACTGGATTACAGCAGAGAGCCTCCTGTAATGTCCTAAATGCTTTGGTGGCCCTTTCATCCCATTTGGCCATGTTTGGCCATCTGGCTCTAATCATGTTGGTGAGTGGGGCGGACACTGTGGCATAACTTGAGATGAACTTCCGGTAGTAACCGGTCAACCCGAGGAAGGCTTGAATCTGCTTCTTATTTACTGGTTTCAGCCATCCTCTAATTGTCTCCACCTTCTTACGTTGGGGTTTGATTAACCCTCTTCCCATGGTGTATCCCAGATACTCTGTTTCCTCTAACCCCACGTAACACTTTGCAGGGTTCGCTGTGAGCCCTGCCTTCCTTAGGGCGTCTATCACTGCCTGTACCCGGGGTAAGTGGAATTCCCAATCTCGGCTGTAGATCCCTACGTCATCTTAATAGGCTGCGGCGTACACTTGGTGCAGTTTTAGGACCTTGTCCATTAGTCATTGAAAGGTGGCTGGGGCCCCATGTAAGCCTGACGGTGTATTGAAACAAACCGTCAGGGGTTGCAAAGGCTGTATTTTTTCTTTGGCTCTCACCTTTTATTTAACCAGGTGGGCTAGTTGAGAACAAGTTCTCATTTACAACTGCGACCTGGCCAAGATAAAGCCAAGCAGTGCAACACAAACAACAACACAGAGTTACACATGGCATTAACAAGTGTACAGTCAATAACGCAATAGAATTTAAAAAGAAAGTCTATATACAGTGTGTGCAAATGGCGTGAGGAGGTAAGGCAATAAAGTGTGAGATTTGTGTGAGATTGAGGGCATCAAGTTTAGATTGTAGAACTGCCGGGGTGTTAAGCATATCCCAGTTTAGGTCACCTAACAGAACGAAATCTGAAGATAGATTGGGGGCAATCAATTCACATATGGTGTCCAGGGCACAGCTGGGAGCTGAGAGAGACCTTCTCTTTTCTTGGCTTTGGTTGAAGGCTACATGCTACTTCCTGCTTGAAAATCTTTGGAGGGAGTTGTTGGCTTCTCAAAAATGCCGTTCTTTTGGCCTAACTTCGCAAAAGTATCTACCCAGTATTACATCATATGGCATCTTTGGGACCACGCCGACCTCATAATCTAGCAGCCCGTTCTCGGTTTGTATGCTCACTAAGGCTGTGGGGTACGAGCGAGTATCCCCATGAATGCACGTAACACTGATATCCTGACTTGTATCCAGTTTATGAGTCGGCACTAGGTTTGCAACGACCAGGGTTAGAATACTGCCGGACTCCAACAGTGCTTCAACCCCTTTCCCTTCAACCTTCATCATACACGTTTGTTGTGCTCAGCTGTTCCTGCCGTACAATACCGTTCAACCAGGCCCACGAGATGGTCGGCGGAAAGTACCTCATTCTTGGCAACCCATCGTCAAATTTCTTGGATTAGACCTCGCTGAAACTGGTCGAGTACGATGGTCTCAAAGATCTCGGCGGATGAATGGGTCTCCGGTCGCAACCATTTCCGTGCCAGGTGAATCAAGTCGAACATCTGTGTTCGGGGGTTGTCCAGTTCGGTAGGACCATTGGTGGAAGCGATGTGCCCTCACGGTATCGGTCACTCCCAGTCTCGTCAAAATCTCTCCCTTTAGTTTATTGTAATCCTGTGCACCTTTCAACTCCAGATCGAAATACGCTTTTTGAGCATCCCCTTCTGTCACCCATGTATGGTGCCAGAAGCCCTGCCCATTCTTCTTTTGGCCAATCCTCTCACTCTGCCATCCCTTAGAATATGGTGAGATATGCTTCCACATCATCCTGCTTTGTCATTTTTTTAAGAAAATGATTGGCCCGCCTCCGCGTAGTTTCAGCTGGTAACTGAGCCCAAATTTGGTCCGCTAACCCCTTTAGGCCTTCTCTTAACTCACGGGTGTTTCTTTCTTGCTCTTCTCTGAGCAGCTGATTGCTGAGGTGCTGGACCTGTAACGTGTCCTGATACATTCGCATTGCATCCTGATGAAATATTTGTTGAACTCTAGTTGCCTCATACTCCATACTCATTTCCCTGAGCAAACTGGCCTAACCAAACAAAAGCCACAAAAAGAACCTGACTCCCCTTTCGAGTGCTAACTGAACATTTGTTTTCTTCTACCTAACCAGCAGTGTGGTCAGTCCATATTCCCACATTCTCCACCACGTGTAACAAACCTCTTCAAGATTAGGAGAGTTTGTTACAAATTAAGCGGGAAACCGTCACCAAAATCACCCCAGAATGAGAGTTAATCGAACAGGACAATACCTGTGTGTTTGTTTCTCTGTCCTGGTCCACCCAGGCCGCAGGCGAGGTCAAGGATAGCAGGGTTCGGTACACAAATCGGGTTCTCAGTAGGTCCAGGTCCAAACACCAACAGGTAAGTCCAAACAGTCCAGCTCATATATGGTAAATCCAGCCGATATATATCGTCTCTTTCTCTATGGCTCACAGATCCTTCCAGCCCTTCCACTCTCTCTTCTTGGTTTGTCTTGACCCCTTATCTGTGGCTTGGCCCCAACTTCTAAGCGTTCCCCTTGCTCCTGGGTATTGTCGTTTTGGCTGTCGGCCATTTTGCGATATGTAGTTCTGATCGGGGTGGCCATTTTAGTGAGAGGGCAGAGCCCGTTTATTAGTTTTATCTGCCATTTATCACTCGACCCCCTTCTTTGCCACAATATGCTGGCTGTAGTTACCTACTATGAGATCTGTGTACAGGTGTTAGCTTTGGCAATGTAAAGCTCATCTTTAGAGAGGGCAGTGCCTGTAAAGACTGGACTCTTATCCATTGTCAGATATTAGACATCTTGATTTTATACAGACAAACAAAGTAAGTCAGCAACTACATCTGATTTAATAGGATCCTAAAAACAGGAAGTGGGAATGCTTACCTCTTTTAGCGAGATACAGCCTCAACTGTGCTCAGAGACTATGACACTAAGAGAAATGCTGTGTTACTCGAACAAGGAAATAGCTTACCGTAAATTAAGCCAAATAATAACGTAAAAATTCCACTCTAATTGGACCATGGAAATTGCCCTCTGATTTAGTTAAGGAAATACCTGCCTTACACCTCTGACTGGTCAAAAGTAATATAATATGTGCCATTTAGCAAACACTTTTATCCAAAGCGTCTTAGTCTTGCATATGTTTTAGGTATGGGTGGCCCCGGGAATCAAACCCACAATTTTTTTTAAATTTTACCTTTATTTTACTAGGCAAGTCAGTTAAGAACAAATTCTTATTTTCAATGACGGCCTAGGAACAGTGGGTTAACTGCCTGTTCAGGGGCAGAACGTCAGATTTGTACCTTGTCAGCTCGGGGGTTTGAACTTGCAACCTTTCGGTTACTAGTCCAACGCTCTAACCACTAGGCTACCCTGCCGCCCCACAATCTTGGTGTTGCAAGCACCATGCTCTACCAACTGAGCCAATTATATTTAAATTGTCTGTTAAGTCAACACATATGCATCTCTATGGAAGACATAATTTAGGTGGCACACACATACAGTATTGGCTAAGGTGTTGAACTGACAGTCACAGGGACCGGGATCAAATCTCGGTACCCCCTGAATTAACTACATTGGGTGTCAGAAGTGGGATTTCCCATCAGTACGAGCACAAGGGACTTAAGCAGAGGGACTCACTTTCTAAAGGAAGAGGGTAGTGTAAGGACCATAGTACTCCTAACGACAATTACTCTTGCATTCACATACATATTTTTTTATATTTCATCTGAGTTGAAATGCTGTTTTCAGATTTTCTATATTTAAGTCATGCCTATAAATGACATTTACAAACTTTCAGGATAAAAACATTTCATATTAAACTTTGTTAATGGGTTCAGATTTGTTTTGAATGTTTAATTGCATTGCGTGGATACATTGGTCAGAGCCAAAGAATATCAAAGTTTGACATGCAGCCAATTAATTGGCTTTTCTGTGCCAGATTACTTGATTCCATGAAGCCATGATCTTCCCTCACCCAAAAAGTTCAACAAAAATCAACACTGCAGGAGTGCACACATCATTGCAATTCAAGTCTTTATGGATTCACGGATATTTTTCCTTTTGTCCCTCACAATTGCAGAACAACATGTACACTGCATTTAGATTGGATCCCAGCAACAGAGACTTCATTTCTTTTCATGCACTTGGATTTTAAGTATTTGGAAGATGTGCAAACTTCACACAGAAAGTAATGCTCTGTTCATAGTAAAAGCAGACACGGTACTGAGATTGGTTCTGGGACTAAAGAGGCTTTCACAATAGTTTGCTGAAGCGAGGTTCAAAAGGTTGTTTTCAAGCATTGTTTTCCTTGACTGGATTGTTTCACACCTACACATTTCAAACAAACTAGGATGTGTTTGTATAAGCTCAGATGAACAGGGATGGTAAAGAATTAAACGTGAGTAAGCGCTGAACGCTGGTTGTGGTGACGGGCAGTGAGTATTTGATTTGATCATTAAAAAGTTGAAGACCAGATACTTAAAACCATTGAGGACAAAACATAATAAAGCCTGAGAGCTTATTTCCATTGTGTTCCTCTAGGATAGGCAACGCACAGGCTATTGCTAACAACGCCAACGTTGCATAATAAGTGTGTAAATGCTTTTCACAAAATACAAAAGTGTTTGAGCGTTTAGCCTCCATCACATCCCTGCAGGTGCATCTTCAGGGTGTTCTGTTTCAGTGTAAATGAAAACATTTCAAAAGAAGCAGCTCTACTTCTGAGTAACTTCAGAAAAAGGTATGCCGCTGTCTTTACAATAGACATGGCAGCAATATTGATTCATCTACACAGAAGCCTACAACGCAAGAGCAAATAGAACAATATACAATTTCACTTTGTAATAACAGACAATGACAATTTGAGTGAAGACACCGTTGTAATGTTTCATTTCAAGTTATTCACACAAGTGATCAGTGTTCAAAGTTAATATTCTTTGTAATTGATTAACCTATGCCTTTGTCCACTCCCTTGGAATTTGGGTTGATCACTTTCACACCTGTGGGAACCCCAAGAGTACCGAACTGGTATCGATCTGTGACCCCTCAGATATAGGCAATCTCGGGTGGTTTTAGTACACATTCAGTTACATTGAAACATTGATCAAAAAAATCCACACCAATTGAACCAGCTGTGCAAGCCACCAAAGAGTTTGCTGATCTTAGCTCAGGCTGGATTTCACTTGCTGAAACTTAAACAGAGAGCTGTAGAAGTTCCTCAGAAGCACATAAATCTGTTTCATTGGTAGCGGAGCACATGAAAATAGTCCCTGGTTGGAGTTTGTCTAACCATAAACTACAGAGTTAAGGACTGATGGAGTTGGGGGTCAATTCCATTTCAATTCTGGAAGTGAATTGAAATCCCAATTCAGGAATTGGTAGAAATCCTCTTTGAAAATGCTTAAATGAAGTAATGTAGATAAGAATAAATAGCATTTTTCAAATCTTGAATTGGAATCTAAATTCTTCTCCTGAATTCATGGCATTTGAATCTCTGCTAGTGAGACCAGTGCATGTTGTCAAAGTCTACTGCGTCCCCCAGGTTGGCATCAGTCTCCAGCAGGCTCATGATGACGGCCATGGCAGCCTCGTCGTTGCTCAGGATACTGAGGCCTGGTCCCACCATGCTGTCCAGGTTAATCTGGGAGCTTTCTGCTTGGGGAGAACGGGCTGTCATCAAAATCAACCAATACAAAGTTATGTTAGTCATACAGTTGAAGATGGAAGTTTACATACACCTTAGCCAAATAAGCCAAATGGCGCCGGAGGAGTTGGCCGCCATTTTACGGTCTCCTAACCAATTGTGCTATTATGTGGGGTTTTTTGGCGATATTTGTAAATTATTTTGTACGTAATGTTTCTGCAAACGTATCTTACGGAAGAAACGAGCTTCTGGATATCAGGACAGCGATCACTCACCTCGGATTAGACAAAGATTTCTTCAACAACAACAACAAGCGGGACTCACACAATATTCTCCAAACACCCCACAGGGCAGACATCCCAATTATTCGCAAAAGGAAAAGACGTAGAGGACGAAGAGCCGGATGCCTGGTCTGAACCCGCAGAAGGCAACTAGGAAAGATGCCATTACCGTCAATATTACTCGCCAACGTGCAATCATTGGACAATAAACTAGACGAGGTACGATCATGAATATCCTACCAACAGGACATCAAAAACTGTAATATCTTATGTTTCATGGAATCGTGGCTGAATGACGACATGTATATTCAGCTAGCGGGATACACGCTGCACCGGCAGGATAGAACAGCACACTCCGGTAAGTCGGGGGGGGTCTGTGCATATTTGTAAACAACAGCTGGTGCAATAAATCTAAGGAAGTCTCTAGATTTTGCTCGCCTGAAGTAGAGTATATTGTGATAAACTGCAGGCCACACTACTTGCCTAGAGAGTTTTCAGCTATACTTTTCGTGGCTGTTTATTTACCACCACAGACAGATGCTGGCACTAAGACTGCACTCAGTCAGCTCTATAAGGAAATAAGCCAACAGGAAACCACTCACGATCCTGGTTGCCGGAGACTTTAATGCAGGGAAACTTAAATCAGTTCTACCAAATCTCTATCAACATGTTAAATGTGCAACCAGAGGGAAAACAAATTCTAGATCACCTGTACTCCACACACAGAGACGCGTACAAAGCTCTCCCTCGCCTTCCATTTGGTAAATCCGACCACAACTCCATCATCCTGATTCCTGCTTACAAGCTAAAATTAAAAGCAGGAAGCACCAGCAGGAAGCACGGTCTATAAAAAAATGGTCAGATGAAGCAGATGCAACCAGAAGCCATGGATTACAGGGAACATTCGTACTGAGCTGAAGAGCTGCCGCTTTCAAGGTGTGGGACTCTAACCCAGAAGCCTACAAGAAATCCCGCTATGCTCTGCGCTGAACCATCAAACATCACTGACATTTTCAACATGTCCCTGATTGAGTCTGTAATACCAACATGCTTTAAACAGACCATCATAGTCCCTGTGCCCAAGAACACAAAGGCAACCTGCCTAAATGACTACAGACCCGTAGCACTCACGTCCGTAGCCATGAAGTGCTTTGAAAGGCTGGTAATGCCTCATATCAACACCATTATCCCAGAAACCCTAGAGCCACTCCAATTTGCATACCACGCAAACAGATCCACAGATGATGCAATCTCTATTGCACTCCACAATGCCCTTTCCCATCTGGACAAAGGAACACCTATGTGAGAATGCTGCCCGTTGACTACAGCTCAGCGTTCAACACCATAGTGCCCTCAAAGCTCATCACCAAGCTAAGGAACCTGTGACACCTCCCTCTGCAACTGGATCCTGGACTTCCTGACAGGCTGCCCCACAGATGGTGATAGTAGGTAGCAACACATCTGCCACGCTGATCCTCAACATTGGAGCTCCCCAGGGGTGCGTGCTCAGTCCCCTCCTGTACTCCCTGTTCACCCATGACTGCATGGCTAGGCACAACTCCAATACCATCATTAAGTTTGCTGACGACACAACAGTGATCAACGACAAGACAGCCTATAGGGAGGAGGTCAGAGACCTGGCCTGGTGGTGCCAGAATAACAACCTATCCCTTAACGTAACCAAGACTAAGAAGATGATTGTGGATTACAGGAAAAGGAACACCGAGCACATGTCCATTCTCATCGACGGGGCTGTAGTGGAGCAGGGTGAGAGCTTCAAATTCCTTGGTGTCCACATCAACAACAAACTAGATTGGTCCAAACACACCAAGACAGTCGTAAAGAGGGCACGACAAAGCCTATTCCCCCTCAGGAAACTAAAACGATTTGGCATGGGTCCAGAGATCCTCAAAAGGTTCTACAGCTGCAACATCGAGAGCATCCTGACCGGTTGCGTCACTGCCTGGTACGGCAATTGCTCGACCGCAAGGCACTTCAGAGGGTAGTGCGTACGGACCAGTACATCACTGGGTTAAAGCTGCCTGCCATCCAGGACCTCTACACCAGGCGGTGTCAGAGGAAGGCCCTAAAAACTGTCAAAGACCCCAGCCACCCCAGTCATAGACTGTTCTCTCTACTACCGCATGGCAAGCTGTACAGGAGTGCCAAGTGTAGGAAAAATAAATAAAAATCTCAACAGTTCTTACCGCCAAGCCATAAGACTCCTGAACAAGTAATCAAATGGTTACCCGGACTATTTGCATTGTGTAACCCCCCCACCCCCTATTTTACGCTGCTGCTACTCTCTGTTTATCTTATATGCATAGTCATTTTAACTATACATTCATGTACATACTACCTAAATTGGCCCGACCAACCAGTGCTCCCGCACATTGGCTAACCGGGCTATCTGCATTGTGTCCCACCCACCACCCGCCAACCCCTCTTTTTACGCTTCTGCTACTCTCTGTTCATCATATATGCATTGTCACTTTAACGATACCTACATGTACATACTACCTCAATAAGCCTGACTAACAGGTGTCTGTATATAGCCTTGCTACTCTTTTTTCAAATGTATTTTAACTATTGTTTTATTTCTTTACTTACCTACACACACACCTTTTTTTCCGCACCATTGGTTAGAGCCTGTAAGTAAGCATTTCACCTGTTGTATTCGGTGCACGTGACAAATAAACTTTGATTTGACTTGATTTGAATATATTTCAACTCAGTTTTTCACAATTCTGGACATTTAATCCTCGTAAATATTCCCTGTTTTAGGTCAGTTAGGATAACAACTTCATTTTAGGAATGTGAAACGTCAGTATAATAGAAGAGAGTGATTTATTTCAGCTTTTATTTCTTTCATCACATTCCCAGTGGGTCAGAAGTTTGCATACACTCAATTAGTATTTGGTAGCATTGCCATTAAATTGGTTAACTTTGGTCAAACGTTTCAGGTAGCCTACCACAAGCTTCCCACAATAAATTGGGTGAATTTTGGCCCAATCCGATTGACAGAGCTGGTGAAACTCAGTCAGGTTTGTAGGCCTCCTTGCTTACAAACGCTTTTCAGTTCTGCCCACACATTTTCTATAGGATTGAGGTCAGGGCTTTGTGATGACCACTCCAATACCTTGACTTTGTTGTCCTTAAGCTATTTTGCCACAACTTTGGAAGTATGCTTGGGGTCATTGTCCATTTGGAAAACCCATTTGCAACCAAACTTTAACTTCCAGACTGATATCTTGAGATGTTGCTTCAATATATCCACGTAATTTTCCTCCCTCAGGATGCCCTCTATTTTGTGAAGTGCACCAGTCCCTCCTGCAACAAAGCACCCCCACAACATGATGCTGCCACCCCGTGTTTCACAGTTGGGGTGGTGTTCTTCGGCTTGCAAGCATCCCCCTTTTTCCTCCAAACATAACAACAGTCATTATGGCCAAACAGTTATATTTTTGTTTCATCAGACCAGAGAACATTTCTCCAAAAAGTATGATCTTTGTCCCCATGTGCAGTTGCAAACCATAGTCTGGCTTTTTTATGGCGATTTTGGAGCAGTGGCTTCTTCCTTGCTGAGCGGCCTTTCAGGTTATGTCGATATAGGACTCGTTTTACTGTGGATATAGATTATTTCCTCCAGCATATTCACAAGGTCTTTTGCTGATGTTCTGGGATTGATTTGCACTTTTCGTACCAAAGTACATTCATCTCTAGGAGACAGAACGCGTCTCCTTCCTGAGCGGTATGGCGGCTGCGTGGTCCCATGGTGTTTATACTTGCGTACTATTGTTTGTACAGATGAAGGTGGTTCCTTCAGGCCTTTGGAAATTGCTCCCAAGGATGAACCAGACTTGTGGAGGTCCATCATTTTTTTCGGAGGTCTTTGCTGATTTCTTTAGATTTTCCCATGATGTCAAGCAGAGGCACTGAGTTTGAAGATAGGCCTTGAAATACATCCACAGGTAGACCTCCAATTGACTCAAATTATGTCAATTAGCATATAAGAAGTTTCTAAAGCCATCATTTTCTGGAATTTTCCAAGCTGTTTAAAGGCACAGTCAACTTGGTGTATGTAAACATCTGACCCACTTTAATTGTGATACAGTGAATTATAAGTGAAATAATCCGTCTGTAAACAATTGTTGGAAAAATGACTTGTGTCATGCAATCGGAGGGCCTGTTGTCCGGACCTCTGGCAGTCTCTATGGGAGTGCCATAGGGTTCATTTCTAGGGCCGACTCTTTTCTCTGTATTCATCAATGATGTTGCTCTTGCTGCTGGTGATTCGCTGATCCACCTCTATGCAGATGAGACCATTCTGTATACTTCTGGCCCTTCTTTGGACACTGTGTTAACAAACCTCCAGATGAGCTTCAATGCCATACATCACTCCTTCCGTGGCCTCCAACTGCTCTAAAATGCAAGCAAAACTACATGTGTGCTCTTCAACCGATCACTGATCAATGTTAGACTGTAAACTCTCCTTCCAGACTCACATTAAGCATCTCCAATCCAAAATTAAATCTAGAATCAGCTTCCTATTTCATAACAAAGCATCCTTCACTCATGCTGCCAAACATACCCTCGTAAAACTGACTATCCTACATATCCTTTACTTCGGCGATGTCATTTACAAAATAGCCTCCAACACTCTACTCAGCAAATTGGATGTAGTCTATCACAGTGCCATCCGTTTTGTCACCAAAGCCCCATATACTACCCACCACTGCTAGGTAAAGCCCGCCTTATCTCAGCTCACTGGTCACCATAGCAGCACCCACCCGTAGCACGCGCTCCAGCAAGTATTTTTCACTGGTCCTCCACAAAGCCAACTCCTCCTTTGGCCGCCATTCCTTCCAGTTCTCTGCTGCCAATGACTGGAATGAATTGCAAAAATCACTGAAGCTAGAGTCTATATCTCCCTCACTAACTTTAAGCATCAGCTGTCAGAGCATCTTACCGATCACTGCACCTGTACACAGCCCATCTGTAAATAGCCCACCCAACTACCTCATCCCCATATTGTTATTCATTTTTTTGCTCCTTTGCACCCCAGGATCTCTACTTGCACATTCATATTCTGCACTATCACTCCAGTGTTTAATTGCTAAATTGTAATTATTTCACCACTATGGCCTATTTATTGCCTTACCTCCCTAGTATTACTACATTTGCACACACTGTATATAGATGTTTCTATTGTGTTATTGACTATACATTTGTTCATCCCGTGTGTAACTCTGTGTTGTTTGTGTTGCACTTCTTTGCTTTATATTGGCCAGGTCGCAGTTGTAAATGAGAACTTGTTCTCAACTGGCCTACCTGGTTAAATAAAGGCGGAATAAATGTTTTTAATAAAAAATGACTTTGTATAGGATTTTGAATGGTAACTACCTGTGTCCATATGTGTGTTGCTGCCAGCGTATGTGGCCCCCTTTGAAGCAGAATCTGATACAGACTTGCTCACTGTATCGGAGTCAGTCACCTCCTCATTTGGCATCTGCAAGAGGACAAGTGGGTACATAATGTTACAGAACATTTTTGCTCTATAGATTTTTTGATACAAAGTTCCATTCACAAAACAATTCAAGCGCACCTATTAAGAGGGGTAATATTTACCCTGGTTATTGATAAGTTAAAGTACATCAAAATATTACAATCAGTTTAAAAGTTTGTAGTCTATGCAAGGCATATGTTCATAGGGAGTATCTAATGGGTTATGGTTGTGACCTGCATGTAAAAAACACCATACTCTCTCCCTTTATGCTGTAATGAAAATAGTTTTTTTTTTGTCAACATGCAACTACTGCCTAGGGCCCTAAAGACAATGTAGGATGAGAAGGGACGTTAGGTTTTGCGACTCACGTTGGCATGAGAGGAGACCATTGGAGACCTGTCCTGAGATGGACAGAAGGGACTGGAGGTTCCACTCGATGGAGAACAATTGACCCTGCACAGACACAGAGACATTGTCTATGCAACAGAGACATTTTGGCGGTGGAAGAAAGCAGAACAAATGTAACAAAATGTTCAGGAGCCAATAAAACAAAAAACGATGTAAGCTGACTGTACAAGTACCAGAAAGCTCTGTAAAAACAAAGCTATTGAAAACTATTTTATTTTATTTATTTATTCATTTCAACTTTATTTAACCAGGTAAGCTAGTTGAGAACAAGTTCTCATTTGCAACTGCAACCTGGCCAAGATAAAGCATAGCAGTTCGACACATACAACAACACAGAGTTACACATGGAATGAACAAAACATACAGTCAATAAGAGTAGAAAAAAGAAAACAAAGTCTATATACAGTGAGTGCAAAAAAGGTCAAATAAGGGAGTTAAGGCAATAAATAGGCCATGGTGGCGAAGTAATTACAATATGGCAATTAAACACTGGAATGGTAGATGTGCAAAAGATGGATGTGCAAGTAGAGATACTGTGGTGAAAAAGGAGCAAAATAAATAAATACAGTATGGGAATGAGGTAGATAGATGGGCTGTATACAGATGGGCTATGTACAGGTGCAGTGATATGTTAGCTGCTCTGACAGCTGGTTCTTAAAGCTAGTGAGGGAGATGGGAATCTCCAGCTTCAGTGATTTTTGCAGTTCGTTACAGTCAGTGGCAGCAGAGAACTAGAAGGAAAGGTGACCAAAGGAGGAATTGGCTTTGGGGGTGACCGGTGAGATATACCTGCTGGAACGTGTGTTACGAGTGGCTGCTGCTATGGTGACCAGCGAGCTGAGATAGGGCGGGGCTTTACCTAGCAGAGACTTGTAGATAACCTGTAGCCAGTGGGTTTGGCGATGAGTATGAAGCGAGGGCCAGCCAACGAGAGTGTACAAGTCGCAGTGGTGGGTAGTATATGGGGCTTTGGTGACAAAACGGATGGCACTGTGATAGACTACATCCAGTTTGCTGAGTAGAGTGTTGGAGGCTATTTTATAGATGACATCGCCGAAGTCAAGGATCGGTAGGATGGTCAGTTTTACGAGGGTATGTTTGGCAGCATGAATGAAGGAAGCTTTTTGCGAAATAGGAAGCCGATTCTAGATTTAATTTTGGGTTGGAGATGCTTAATGTGAGTCTGGAAGGAGAGTTTACAGTCTAGCCAGACACCTAGGTATTTGTAGTTATCCACCTATTCTAAGTCAGAGCCGTCCAGAGTAGTGATGCTGGATGGGCGGGCAGGTGCGGCAATGATCGGTTGAATAGCATGCATTTAGTTTTATTTGCTTTTAAGAGCAGTTGGAGGAGATGGAAGGAGAGTTGTATGGCATTGAAGCTCGTCTGGAGGTTAGTTAACAGTGTCCAAAGAAGGGCCAGAAGTATACAGAATGGTGTCATCTGCGTAGAGGTGGATTAGAGAATCGCCAGCAGCAAGAGCGACATCATTGATGTATACATAGAAGAGAGTCGGCCCGAGAATTGAACCCTGTGGCACCCCCATAGAGACTGCAAGAGGCCCGGACAACAGGCCCTCCGATTTGACACACTGAGCTCTATTAGAGTAGTAGTTGGTGAACCAGGTGAGGCAATCATTTGAGAAACCAAGGCTGTTGAGTCTGCCAATAAGAATGTGGTGATTGACAGAGTCGAAAGCCTTGGCCAGGTGGATGAATACAGCTGCACAGTAATGTCTCTTATCGATGGCAGTTATGATATCGTTAAGGACCTTGAGCGTGGCTGAGGTGCACCCATGACCAGCTCGGAAACCACATTGCATAGCGAAGAAGGTACGATGTGATTCAAAATGGTCAGTAATCTGTTTGTTAACTTGGTTTTGAAGACCATAGAGATGCAGGGTAAGATAGATATAGGTCTGTAGCAGTTTGAGTCTAGAGTGTCTCCCCCTTTGAAGAGGGGGATGACCGCGGCAGCTTTCCAATCTTTGGAATCTCAGACGATACAAAAGAGAGGTCGAACAGGCTAGTAATAGGGGTTGCAACAATTTCTGCAGATAATTTAAGAAAGAGAGGGTCCAGATTGTCTAGCCCGGCTGATTTGTAGGGGTCCAGATTTTGCAGCTGTTTCAGAAGATCAGCTATCTGGATATGGGTGAAGGAGAAATGGTGGGGGCTTGGGCGGGTTGCTGTGGAGGGTGCCGGGCAGTTGACCGGGGTGGGGTAGCCAGGTGGAAAGCATGGCCAGCCGTAGAGAAATGCTTATTGAAATTCTCAATTATAGTGGATTTGTCGGTTGTAACAGTGTTTCCTAGCCTCAGAGCAGTGGGTAGCTGGGATGAGGTGCTCTTATTCTCCATGGACTTTACCGTGTCCCAGAACTTTTTTGAGTTTGTACTGCAGGATGCAAATTTCTGTTTAAAAAAGTTAGCCTTAGCTTTCCTAACTGCCTGTGTATATTGGTTCCTAACTTCCCTGAAAAGTTGCATATCACGGGGGCTATTCGATGCTAATGCAGAACGCCACAGGATGTTTTTGTGCTGGTCAAGGGCAGACAGGTCTGGAGTGAACCAAGGGCTATATCTATTCCTGGTTCTACATTTTTTTGAATGGGGCATGCCTATTTAAGATGGTGAGGAAGGCACTTTTAAAGAATAACCAGGCATCCTCTACTGTCGGGATGAGGTCAATGTCCTTCCAGGATACCCCGGCCAGGTCGATTAGAAAGGCTTGCTCGCAGAAGTGTTTAAGGGAGCGTTTGACAGTGATGAGGGGTGGTCATTTGCTCGCAGACCCATTACGGATGCAGGCAATGAGGCAGTGATCGCTGAGATCTTGGTTGAAAACAGCAGAGGTGTATTTGGAGGGTGAGTTAGTTAGGATGATATTATGAGGGTGCCCGTGTTTACGGATTTGGGGTTATATCTGGTAGGTTCATTGATAAATTGTGTGAGATTGAGGGCATCAAGCTTAGATTGTAGGATGGCCGGGGTGTTAAGCATGTCACAGTTTAGGTCACCTCGCAGCACGAGCTCAGAAGATAGATGGGGGGCAATCAAATCACATATGGTGTCGAGGGCACAGCTGGGGGCAGAGGGTGGTCTATAGCAAGCGGCAACGGTGAGAGACTTGTTTCTGGAAAGGTTAATGTTTAGAAGTAGAAGCTCAAATTGTTTGGGTACAGACCTGGATAGTAAGACAGAACTCTGCAGGTTATCTTTGCAGTAAATTGCAACACCGCCCGGTTTAGCAGTTCTATCTTGTCGGAAAATGTTATAGTTAGGAATGGAAATTTCAAGGTTTTTGGTGGTCTTCCTAACCCAGCATTCAGACATGGCTAGGACATCCGGATTGGTGGAGTGTGCTAGGGCAGTGAATAAAACAAACTTGGGGAGGAGGCTTCTAATGTTAACATGCATGAAACCAAGGCTTTTACGGTTGCAGAAGTCAACAAATGAGAGAGCCTGGGGGATGGGAGTGGAGGTAGACACTGCAGGGCCTGGATTAACCTCTACATCACCGGAGGAACAGAGGAGGAGTAGAATAAGGGTACGGCTAAAGGCTAACAGAACTGGAAGCCTAGTACGTTCAGAACAGAGAGTAAAAGGAGCAGATTTCTGGGCAAGGTAGAATATATTCAAGGCATAATGTACAGATAAAGGTATAGTAGGATGTGAATACAGTGGGGGTAAACCTGTGCATATAGTGGTAATGAAAGAGATATTGTCTCTAGAAATAGCATTTAAACCAGGTGATGTCACTGCGTGTGTGGGGGTGGAACTAAATTGTTAGCCGAGGGGTGTTGAGCAGTGCTATAGAGGCCCTACAGTGAAATAAAACAATAGTTACAAACCAGAACAGCAATCGACACGGCATGGTGACGTTAGGGAAAGGCATGCGTAGCCGGGTGATCATACAAGTCCAGTGCGTGGCTTCAAGCAGCTAGCGGCATGGGGCTAGCAGGCTAACAGAAAGGCCTTAGAGGGATGATGCGACGGAGGGAAGTCTGTTGTGCCCCCCTCGTGCAGTTAACATCAGCGGACGGATCAGCAGGGCCGTGTGGTAAACCAGGCCAATTGGCAAAATATGTATAGTGGCCAAAGAAATATGTCCGAAGGGCCTCTTAAGCCAGCAGTCCAATGCGCTTAAGATAGCTAGCAGGCTGCAGATTAGCGGCTGTGCGTTCAGGGGTCGTTTGCTGCTATAATTCCAGGTGGGAAAAATATTTAAATATCATAATAAAAATGTGTAAAAAAAATAGGTTCAGAGCTTGCGGTAGGAATCCGGAGATATCGAGAAGAATAAGTCCAACTAGCTCTGGTTTGAGTAACGCTGTACAGACTGGCGAGAGTTGTCCAGGATAAAGGTAGCTGATGACCGCCTCCTAAGCCAACAGTCCGTTGTGCTCTAGACAGCGAGCATTCAGGGGATGTTAGCTGCGAAAGTCGGAAGGTGAGAAGGTTCAGAGCTTGCGATAGGAATCCGGGGACATGGAGAGAAAAACATAGGTCCGGTATGCTCTGGTTGAATTGTGTTGTACAAAGATTAGCTGATGTCCGTCAGCTGGCTAGTTAGCTGGCTAGTTAATGTTGGAGAGATTCCAGTAAGAGGCAAAGAAAAATATGTTAAGAGAAAAAGCAGGTCCACACCACATTGGGTGAGGTGGGTTGCAGGAGAGTATTTTGAAGTAAGGGTTTCAAAAAATAAAAAAAGATATGCGAAGAAAAATATATATACATGGGATACGACAAGACGAAGGACAAATACGTCTAACTGCTACGCCATCTTGGATTACAATGCCATAATACATGCAACAAACCTGTTGGAGTCCAAGAGCTCATTTGCTATCTGGGTCCCTATGCTGCCAGCGTAGATCATAGTGGCCATGCCACTGGAGATGCCAGGGATAAGGATAGTACGTTTTCTCTCTTCTGTAACAGAGGGAGGGGTCAGGACAGTGAGCTGAGGTCAGTCAAAAACACCCAAACTATATCCAGAATGACCAGGACGAATATTCCTTTCCTTACCGTCCAACAGCTCGGAGCTGCTCGGCTGTTCAGTTTCTGTGTGACCAGGTCCCCTGTGTGTGGAGAGGGAACAGACAACAAATCATTGTACATCCCTTGTATGATGTCATTAGTACAACGCTGAGGACTCTCGAACAGCAGCTACATTTTGGGTCCAAAATGGGATAATTTTGACTGAAATTGTGTCTTGATTCAAAGCAGATAATTAAATGTATTTTTACTGAATATCATTATAGATTATTCAACCCACAATCTATTTTTTTTGTTTTTTTTTGTTATTGAATTTTACCCCTTTTTCTCCCCAATTTCGTGGTATCCAATTGTTTTAGTAGTTACTATCTTGTTTCATCGCTACAACTCCCGTACGGGCTCGGGAGAGACGAAGGTTGAAAGTCATGCGTCCTCCGATACACAACCCAACCAAGCCGCACTGCTTCTTAACACAGCGCGCATCCAACCCGGAAGCCAGCCGCACCAATGTGTCAGAGAAAACACCGTGCACCTGGCAACCTTGGTTAGCGTGCACTGCGCCCAGCACGCCACAGGAGTCGCTGGTGCGCGATGAGACAAGGATATCCCTACCGGCCAAACCCTCCCCAACCCGGACGACGCTAGGCCAATTGTGCGTCGCCCCACGGACCCCCCGGTCGCGGCCGGTTACGACAGAGCCTGGGCGGAACCCAGAGTCCCTGGTGGCACAGCAACCACTGTGCCACCCGGGAGGCCAACCCACAATCTAGACCTAATGTGAAAAGGCACTTACAAAACTCGGTTTGTTGACACAATAAACTCCACTTCTTTGGTCCACGGGTTTATAAAACTAAACCACTGACTTTGAAGCATGACGAAGGAGCCAAGTTTTGTTTTGAACTTGTAGCAGCTGGTCTCAATCTTCTCTTTACTGCGGAGAACTGTTGAGACACAAAACAGCACCTCTATCACTGAAATGTGTTTGTATCACCCCCCACCCCTAATAAAAAACAAGTAATGCACAGGGTATTATGGTGTAATTACCATTTTACCATGCGACAAAGGTAAGAACCTGGTCATTTTCTGTAACCCGAAATAAAGTGCAACCGAAACATAATTCATATCTGTTTGAGCACCCTGCACATCTGGAGAACATATGGTTCTCACCCATACGTAGATACGAAAGAAAACCAAACTATTCTCCATTACCTTTCCTATGTGTCTCTGCGAGGTGTTGCAGGTCGTCCTGGTGGAAGAACTCATAACAAGACGTCCCCAGTAGTTCCTGTGGCAAGTAGCCCAGAACAGTCGTGGCTCTGAAGGACAGAGACAAGGATGCTGTTATTCTTTCTAAACCTACGACAGTCCCAGGTTGATATCTTCTGTCCACTTACCAGCTCTAACTATGTACATCATTTCAGAAAGGCACAATAAATACTAACTATAACCATCAATGTACATGATGCAGCCTTTCTGTTTCTATAGAAAAGAGTAAATGGAATGATTGTCAAACATTCGACCACGGTAAAGTGAGCTTGTTTCTTGGTCTCTGAATTGGGATCAAATGCCAAAGTAGAAAGGATTTCACTCAAAAGTAACATAAATAAAATGAGTTACAGATAATATGAATTATACTGTGAACATACAGTTGAAGTCGGAAGTTACCATACACTTAGGTTGGAGTCATTAAAACTCGTTTTTCAACCACTCCACACATTCCTTGTTAACAAACTATACTTTTGGCAAGTCGGTTAGGACATCTACTTTGTGCATGACAAGTTATTTTTCCAACAATTGTTTACAGACAGATTATTTCACTTGTAATTCACTGTATCACAATTCCAGTGGGTCAGAAGTTTACATACACTAAGTTGACTGTGACTTTAAACAGTTTTGGAAAATTACAGAAAATTATGTTGTGGCTTTAGAAGCTTCCGATAGGCTAATTGACATAATTTGAGTCAATTGGAGGTGTACCTGTGGATGTATTTCAAGGCCTATCTTCAAACTCAGTGCCTCTTTGCTTGACATCATGGGAAAATCAAAACAAATCAGCCAAAACCTTAGAAAAAAAATTGTAGACCTCCACAAGTCTGGTTCATCCTTGGGAGAAATTCCCAAACGCCTGAAGGTAACACGTTCATCTGTACAAACAATAGTACGCAAATATAAACACCATGGGACCACGCAGCCGTCATACCGCTCAGGAAGGAGACGCGTTCTGTCTCCTAGAGATGAACGTAGTTTGTACGAAAAGTGCAAATCAATCCCAGAACAGCAGCAAAAGACCTTGTGAAGATGCTAGAAGAAACAGGTACAAAAGTGACTATATTCACAGTAAAACAAGTCCTATATCGACATAACCTGAAAGGCCACTCAGCAAGGAAGAAGCCACTGCTCCAAAACCACCATAAAAAAAGAAAGATTACGGGTTGCAACTGCACATGGGGACAAAGATCATACTTTTTGGAGAAATGTCCTCTGGTCTGATGAAACAAAAATAGAACTGCTTGGCCATAATGACCATCGTTATGTTTGGAGGAAGAGGGGGAGGCTTGCAAGCCGAAGAACACCAACCGTGAATCACGGGGGTGGCAGCATCATGTTGTGGGGGTGGCAGCATCATGTTGTGGGGGTGCTTTGCTGCAGGAGGGACTGGTGCACGTGGATATATTGAAGCAACATCTCAAGACATCAGTCAGGAAGTTAAAGCTTGGTCGCAAATGGGTCTTCCAAATGGACAATGGCCACAAGCGTACTTCCAAAGTTGTGGAAAAATGGCTTAAGGACAACAAAGTCAAGGTCTTGGAGTGGCCATCACAAAGCCCTGACCTCAATCCCATAGAACATTTGTGGGCAGAACTGAAAAGGCGTGTGCGAGCAAGGAAGCCTACAAACCTGACTTAGTTACACTTGCTCTGTCAGGAGGAATGGGCCAAAATTCACCCAACTTATTGTGTGAAGCTTGTGGAAGGCCACCTGAAACGTTTGACCCAAGCTAACCAATTTAAAAGGCAATGCTACCAAATACTAATTGAGTGTATGTAAACTTCTGACCCACTGAGAATGTGATGAAAGAAATAAAAGCTGAAATAAATCATTCTCTACTATTATTCTGACATTTCACATTCTTAAAATAAAGTGGAGATCCTAACTGACCTGTCACGCCCTGACCTTAGAGATCCTTTATTCTCTATTTTGGGTTAGGTCGGGGTGTGACTAGGGTGGGCATTCTAGTTTTGTTATTTCTATGTTGGCCTGGTATGGTTTCCAATCAGAGGCAGCTGTCTATTGTTGTCTCTGATTGGGGATCATATTTAGGCAGCCTTTTCCCACCTGTTTGTTGTGGGATCTTGTTTTTGTATTGTTGCCTTGAGCATGACAAAGTTGTACATTAGTTTCTTTTCTCATTATTGTTTTTTTGTGCCGGCTCTCATAATAAAAGATGATGAACCCAAACCACGCTGCATTTTGGTCCGATGTTTACCATGACGTTCATGACAGAAGATCCCACCACCCACGGACCAAGCAGCGTGCCCAGGAGGAGCAGGGATCCTGGCCTGGGAGGAAAGCCAGGAGTGGAGGACATCCTGGACTTGGGACGAAATAATGGCAGGAGACAAAAGCCTGCCATGGAAGCAGGCGGAAGCAGCGAAGGAGGGACAGCGACAACACTGGGGTACGTGGCCACGACGTAGGCCCAAGCAGCAGCCTCCAAACATTTTTTAGGGTGGGGTACACGGGGTGGTCGTCGACGCTGAGGGGTGAGTCAGAGACCATGGAGGAAGCGATGGAGAGATTGAGAGAAAATGAACGGAGGGGTGAGATAGAGACCTTTGAGGAGTGGTTGGCGAAATGTGAAGAGAATGAAGAGGAAGAGCTGTTGGTTTGGCTGGAGAGGCAAGACAGTCACCCTGAGGAGCATGTTAGCCATCCGATGCAACCTGTGTCAGCTCCCGTATTTGTCCTGAGGAGCGTGTCATCTGTCCGGTACCATCTGTGCCGGCTCCACACACCAGGTCTCCAGGCCGCCTCCACAGCCCAGTACGTCCTGTGCCAGCTCTCCACACTTGCTTTGAGGAGCGTGTTATCGTTCCGGTACAATGTGTGACGGTTCTATGCACTGTGTCTCCAGTGCGCCTCCACAGCCCGGTACGTCCTGTGCCAGCTCCCCACACTTGCCGTGCTAAGGTTGTCATCTGTCCAGGACACGTTGTGCCAGCTCTACGTTCCAGACCTCTAGTGCACCTTCACAGCCCAGTATGTCCTGTGCCGGCTCCGCGCACCAGGCCTCCTGTGCGTCTCCCCAGCCCGGTACGCCCTGCGCCAGCTCCACGCTCCAGGCCTCCTGCGCGTCTCCCCAGCCTGGTACGCCGTGTCAGCTCCACGCAACAGGCCTCCAGCGACGGTCTACAGTACAGAGCCTCCAGTGACGTATCCATGGCCCGGGGCCTCCAGTGACGTATCCATGGCCCGGGGCCTCCAGTGACGGATCCATGGCCCGGGGCCTCCAGTGACGGATCCATGGCCCGGGGCCTCCAGTGACGGATCCATGGCCCGGGGCCTCCAGTGACGTATCCATGGCCCGGGGCCTCCAGTGACGGATCCATGGCCCGGGGCCTCCAGTGACGGATCCATGGCCCGGGGCCTCCAGTGACGGATCCATGGCCCGGGGCCTCCAGTGACGGATCCATGGCCCGGGGCCTCCAGTGACAGATCCATGGGCCGGGGCCTCCAGTGACGGATCCATGGCCCGGGGCCTCCAGTGACGTATCCATGGCCCGGGGCCTCCAGTGACGGATCCATGGCCCGGGGCCTCCAGTGACGATCCATGGCCCGGAGCCTCCAGTGAGGGTTCCCAGTCCAGAGCCTAGTTATGTTATTTCTATGTTGGCCTGGTATGGTTCCCAATAAGAGGCAGCGGTCTATCGTTGTCTCTGATTGGGGATCATATTTAGGCAGCCTTTTTTCCACCTGTTTGTTGTGGGATCTTGTTTTTGTATTGTTGCCTTTGCGCACGACAAAGCTGCACGTTAGTTTCTTTGCTCTGTATTGTTTTTTTTGTGCCGGTTCCCATAATAAAAGATGATGAACCCAAACAACGCTGCATTTTGGTCCGATGCTTACAACGACGTTCGTGACATGACCTAAGACAGGGAATTTTTACTAGGATTACATGTCAGGAATTGTGAAACTAAGTTTAAATGTAGTTGGCTAAGGTGTATGTAAACTTCCGACTTCAACTGTAAATCAAACAGGACTGACGACTTCAATGCACTCTCTGCTGTTGGTCAGAAGATCTCACCACCAGTGTTACATTTTAGGACAGCCTGGGTCACAATAACAAATCCACATATGTGAAAGGGCTCCTGTTGTGAAATGGAGCTGCCTATTTGACAATTGATAAGTTAGAAGGTCTTTATCTTGACATGCTTACTATATAAAAAATTATATTTCCAACACAATGTTCCAAGTAAACATTTTTCAATTTATAATCTGTATTTCAAACCAATAGTATTAGTATTGTACTGTTGCCATCTCTTGAAATAATCAGTACAGTCATCTCTTCAAGGGCTAAATTGTCTCATTTGGAATGCATTCAGACCAGTTGCTGGAAAACTTGGGGTAGCCCCATTACACTTACAGCCACTGTGGTATGGGTAGGGGGTGCCATGGCAAACCCTATCCAAGATGACTGCCTGCCAGGCCTTAACCAACGTCATTGCTTTTCTCTTTATTTGTTTCTTTCTTTCGCTGTTAATACAAGCACAGGTTGGGTTACCCAGGGTATAACTGTAATGTTAGCCAAGGCCAATTTAACTTACCGTAGCCTTGGCTAACATTACAGTATGTATCAAAACATACTCAACTCAGCTGGAAGAGAATCTGAACAAAACTCTGAGAACAATACTCTATGAAAGTTACCAGGAAGTGACTGCCCCTCAGCCTTGTAGTTTAAAAAAACTTTTGTAGGCTTTTTGAATGGTCTTCAATGGGCAAAAACGTAGTGCAATGGTCTTAAGTGCAAAAACTCAGTAAAAACAAATAACTGTATATACTGTATATATTACGGATTTGATTATATAATCGGTAAGCCTGTTCAAAAGATTAGCGGACTTGATCCAGAAGTAAATCGAAAGGGGCGGTTACTTTCACAGGGTATAGATTCAGTTTTATATTCCTCCCAGTGTTTTTCACCACGTGAAGGATATGCCCACAATGCCCCCTTATGAACAGTATTGGTTCAAAATTATGCCAACACTTGCCAAGAATATTTAATAATGAGCGAAAATCGCAAAAAGGTTTCAGGAGGGGATAAGAGGCACAACTTACTGTTGGTCTACGAAGATGAACTTGCCATCAATTGCAAAGCGAGTGACAAACTGGGTGGGTTTGACCTTGACCTCTCGTGAGGGCTGACAGGCATTGTTAGGGTGAACGCGGCACATAGCAACCAGGCAGGACAGATGGGAGGACTCGATATCGTCGCTCTCAGCATCCAGCTGGGTAGAAGGCCAACTCCGCATGTAACCAGTGCAATGGACAGTGCAGTATTGTTGAGACTCTACAGGGGGAGACAGTGTACATAAAACTTGTGTTTACACTTAACCCCTACATGCAATTCCAATCATGGCCCTATCAGGTCTAACCTCAGTGAGGTGGAATCAAGAAAAATAAATTGTGCTTCTGGGTTGATGACCACCACGTTTCTCTCTGCTCTTACATTGTATTTAGTGAAAGTCCTTACTGCATGGCTCTCTCACCCTTTTTCTTGGAGCTGCTGGGCTGGATGGTTTTGTCTTCTGTCTTCATAACTGTTCTGCTGTGCTTCATGCGGCAGAAGAAGGAGCGCCGTGCCCCTGTACACAGTTGAACTGCTCCCACAGGAAGGTCCTGCACCTGTAACCCTGCTAAAGAACCGGGAGAGCCTATGATACAACAACACCACATTATATTTACAGTATAAAAAAAACACATTGAAGACAGAACATAAAAAGAAAGTGACTGTGACCTCAAAAGAGAACGAGGGCAAAGTGGAAACCAGTAAAGCAACAACAAACAGAACCCAGGCTCTCTACTCTTTCCCCTGTGCTAATAGAACCGAGATAAAAGCTGCAACTTTCTTTAAAGTAATACCGTTATAGTGGTGACATAGCTTTAACTGCATCTCAACAAGACACAAACAAAACAGAACACAGAGAGAAATAGATATGAAAATCCCAGCAACAGATACATTTAAATGAAGTCTTTGCAGACTTACTTTTGGCATCTATGAGCCGTTCACGAGGGTATAATCCTGTGGCTGACAGCTGCTCTTTCACTTTACTAATGTCCTTCGGGTGGACATAATCAAAAAGACTCTGTCCAATTAGTTCCAACTGTAAACAAAAACAGCACTTTAATTATCAGAACCAAACTATTCATCTCAGAACCTGGAACCAAATATTGTGTGAGCTAGCTAGCTAGCCAGCCAACTATACTTCTGAACTAGGGGAAACAAATGATTCAGATCCCCACTTCAGAACCACCTGAACTTTCTGGTTAAACCTCCGGTCTCCACTTCAAGCATCATCTCCACAATATAAAGCATGAAACAGATTCAGGTACAACTTTACTATAGTACAGACATTCTAAGGTATTAAAAGGGAATTTCAGTATTTTACATTTTGATGTTAGATAGTTCCTCACCATGTAAGTAGTCTATGGGCCAGGAGAATATATAATCCATGGTTCAGTTTTCTTTAGACAGCCACTACAAACGTCAGCTAACTTTAGCCATCACTAGCTAACAATCAATGAGAGTGGTAGGGGCATGGTGTGCCTGTTACAAATGGCCAAAGAAAACCAAACCATGGAACTAAATGAATGGTATAGCACTGTTAAGTAATGGACTTTTTCTAAAGTTGTCATTGAGAGTATTTAAGTGGATAACAGATAGGATTGAGTGATAGTGACATTGTTGGAATCCACCTCAATAATTAGCTCAATTTAGAATTAAGTAGCAAATTAAGACTGCCAGACTTGCTTATTGTATATTATAAACTGGGTGGGTTGGGCCCTGAAAGCTGATTGGCTGAAAGCCATGGTATATCAGACCGTATACCACACCCGCTCGGGCTTTATTGTTTAAGTATAACCAGTTCACTGACCCGACTGTAGTTGAGGAACTTGGAGATGGATTCTGAGGTAAAGAGGATCTTCCCCCTGTCACAACTCACCACGAACAGGAACCCATCTGCAGCCTGGGGAAATGAGACACGGCACGACCTCAATATATTTCATTCTGGGTCCATGAAAACACTGACAGCGCTACAGTGTATAAACCATCCGTGTGTATCCACTCTCTCTGTTTACTCTAAAATGGCCGACTCTGTGTCACAAACATGCACACTTGTGGTAGATCAGAGCTGGCAAAGGTTAAACAACAGAACACTCCAAGCGAGGGGAAAGAACTGGCTATTTCTATATGATTTAATTCTACATAGAATTGAGCGGTTGACACATCCTGTTCTAATTAGGGATTTTCCAGAGTAAAGTTAGTTAGTAACTGAATGGAAAAATACCAGAGGGTATACTGTGTTACTGTCCAAAAAATAAAGTGTATACTTAGTCTGAAGAAGAAACATGCCCACCACGCTCTCATAACTTTGGATAAAATGCAGCACTTTGAAAATAAAAACCACACAATTGTAGATTTCACCTCATCATTGTAATCTGAAAGGAATAACCCTAGGTCACTATATTATTGGTTAATATTATATTTCCCATATCTATACCAAAATGATCAGTTATTTTTGGAGCTTAGAAGACTCAACACACAAAAACTGTAAATTGACACAACACATAATCCTGTCCTACTGTTGTGACTGCTGCCACAATACCAAATGGGATTGATCTTGGTTAATTGGAGAAAGAGATTGAATGGCGGCCTACCGTGAGCACCAGGTGCTTGAGATCATCCTGAGGCAGAAATGAAGGCTTGCGTTTGTAGTTAACATCAGTAAAGGAACTGCTGGCACCTGCTGACGAGACGAACACAGCACTGAGCTGTTGTCTGTGTTGTACCTGTCCCTTAGGAGCTTGACATTTCTATCAGAAATTGAGTTACAAATATATAGAAATATTAAATCTATATTATCAGCAATGAACCAAGCTATTTGTGCACAGCTGTGTATTTTGCCACCACAATGTGTCCTAGGCTGTTACTGCATTAGTATAGCTTCATGAGACCTACCTTAAAGAGATGTGTGGTGCTGCACAGATTGCCTGGTGTGATACTGTATTGTAGGGTCAGTTTTGGGATGATGAGGCCTACCTTTCAGGGCTTTCAGATGCTGTACAGCCATTCGCAGAACCGTGAGTTTGTCAAGCTTTTTGGCCATGGGGTTCCAGGAGGGGATCATGGCTGACAGCTCGTCAATAAGGGTGTTCATTTTGTCCCTTCGCCGCTTTTCAATTTGGCTGTGTGGCTCCCTGTGAGTGAGGGCACAAATACACTTATTTGTCTCTCTCACAGACTTAGTATACAGGTATCTGATGGGTTGCTATCAAGTCAGCATGATATCATTTATAAAAGCAACAACACATGAAAGGGTGTGTGTTATTGTTATTATTGGCTTTACGTTGATGTGGTTGCTTGCATCATACCAGCTTCAGTATTAGTATTACTAATTATCCTCCTGTTTGTTAAAGCAAGTTCAGTCAAAAATGGGATTTTCCTGTGTTTTATATATATTTCCACAACATGATGTTGGAATAATACTGTGAAATGTATGATAATACCCTTTTAGTGTAAGAGTTGTTTGAAATGACATCCTGAAATTTCAGCCAGTTTTGGTGGGATGGAGTTTTGGCCTGCCTGGTGAATCTGCCAAACTGCTCGTATTCAGTTTTCCCCTGGACCACTCTCAGACAGTCCTAGCAAATCTCAGACAGTCCTAGCGAAATTCTTGCTCGAGAAACTGTTCTTTCTAAGAAGCTATTTGTGTTTATTTTTGACCATGTTGATTGAAAACAGTCAAAGTAAGGTACTTAATTGTTACCCAGAAGTGATTTGATTTTTAAATGGTTGCATTGGCCTTTAACTCCCTATCAATATACCAAATTAATATGTATGCCAGGCTCTTACCTGAACCATTTTATTTTCACCTGTTGATCATCGTCTTCCGATCTGAATTGGAATGGGAAATAGTTATGATTATTTAAAATGATTCATTTCAGCACTTGGCCTGGCTCTGAGAGATCTTGCCAAGATTAGTGTTGAAATAAAATTCATTGCTAAAGAATCTTCAATTACCTGCTCTGTTGCTCCTCTATTTGAGCATCACCATTTCCCCTGCAAGACACGGAGAACACAACATATAAGTCCACCGGGTAAGAGACAAAAATAAGAATGTTATTTTTATGCTGCTTTGTGAAAGGTGAGGTCTCTCTGCTCTTACCTGTTATCTAGATCCCCCTTCCGTTTCCTAGACAGCTCTTGGATTGGTATGGCTCCTGCCTTGTGGGGGGTTATGACATCAGGCATGGCTCCTGCCAGGTGGGGTGTTATGACATCAGGCATGGCTCCTGCCAGGTGGGGCGTTATGACGTAAGGCATGGCTCCTGCCAGGTGGGGCGTTATGACATCAGGCATGGCTCCTGCCAGGTGGGGGTGGCTCCTGCCAGGTGGGGTGTTATGACATCAGACATGGCTCCTGCCAGGTGGGGCGTTATGACGTAAGGCATGGCTCCTGCCAGGTGGGGTGTTATGACATCAGACATGGATGGACGTAAGGCATCAGGTGGGGTGTTATGACATCAGACATGGCTCCTGCCAGGTGGGGGGTTATGACGTCAGGCATGGCTCCTGCCAGGTGGGGTGTTATGACGTCAGGCCGAGAAACAGGAAGGCTATTGGTTTCTCCTAACTGCAAGGGTCCTAAACCACAGGCACAAGAACCATACAAAACTGACACATTAGCTTTGATTTCTCATCATTTGTAATTCACCTACGGTCAAATCGATGCATTATTGTAGCACTGTCACTATTACGGAGGCCTAGAGACAAAATGGGTCGGTGTTTTGTTTAATTCCCCAGATTTTATATTTGCCAATGTTGAAAACCTCCATGAAGAACATTCACATATCCCCGATAATCAACTGAAACCCTCAACTGAGGACTGAGAAAATAAAATAACGAATGAATGCAGTTACTTGCTTTCCCCAGAAGATGGCCCAAATACCAACTCAATGGATGTTGACCTCAAGCATCCCATACAACGTTCCAACCATTGTGTATCACTCACTACAAGCTGCCTGGGAGTGTGCAAAATAGTGTAAAAAGTTTCAAAATAAAAATAATTTTAAACCGTCTTATAAATATAAATGTTCTTGTGTTGAACAGTCACATGATACACTTGTATGCACTAACTAACATCCACTTGAGAGGACTGTAAATAAACTCTCAATTGTAAGCCCATTGACAAATGTTCCTCAGTGTAAATTCGTTGTAAATTCAGCTAACTGGAAATGGCCTTACATCGTGTAACTGATCATCTTGAAAGCCATAAACCTGGCAGGTGAGGTGAATGAACTCTCCAACCTAAATCTGCCGACCAGACACCAACCACTGGCAGACATTTTCTCCCGGCTGTCGTGCAGCATGTGATGAGTACCATAAGAGGGCGTCTAACCACTGGCTTTATCCCAGTTTTCCCCCAGCATGTGTTTGGCGTGATAGTTTCTGCTATCGCCTTACCTCACTGCTTATATAATACTGTAACATTGACCCAGTTCCTGCACGACTCCCCATTCTACTTTAAGCAGTGACATTTTATTTGAAATATTGTTTAAAAGGTGGAAGATGTTTTGGGATTCTAATGCTTCTAATGTAACAAATGTTTATAAATAATGGTTAATGAACTAGGCTATATCAAGGATTTTGGGGGTAATTTCTGGCATTGAGGTGGAATGCCGAAACTATTCCAGCCCTGCCCTCTCTCTTCCTTTTCCTGCAGGCATCTCACGAAGCATGAGAAACTGTAGTAGCATAAAAGCAAAACAAGTGGAAATATTCCACAGATAGATGGTAGTGGAACTACCGTAATTTTTATAATTTTGCTAATTCTGTAGTTGTATCATCATGTAGGGATAATCTTCATTTAGTTATTTTTCCATTTTCATGAAAATAGTTAAGGCAAATCTGACTAGGTTTGTTGCCCAATCAAGTAGAAACATTGTGGCTTTTGGATGTTTGACAAAGACAGTGAGTAGCTCAGGGTTGAGGTAAATTTAGAATGCTTTGATACATTAACATTTATTAACTGAAAATGGATATAAATTAGAATATCATACATTTCATAAAATCCAACACAATTGTAAAGAGAAGAGTGGAGATCCCTATTTTGCAGTAACTAACTAAAGTGGAAGACAAATGTCATATCAAATACAATTAGGTAGTTATGTGGGGAAATGGTTGTGCTACACATTCATTTGGTTGACCTACTTCGGATCAAAGTTCATCAAGGAACCGGAGAAACCCCTGGTAAATACGCAGCAGTAATTTCCTGGCTAGGCCAGCCTCTCGCCATGTCATCTCCTGCTGTTGTGCCTTTGAACAAGACAGTTAACCCTTATATGCTCAGTGTGCTTCCAACCCCTTAGGGTGTATGTGTCTTAGGGGGATTGGGATACAAGCAGAAACTAATTTCTGTTCACTGAAAGAAAAAAATGACAGTATTCTTCTTAGATGTTGATCCAGTTCTTGTCGCTAATAGGAGATGCAGAGGGAAACACAAACTCACTGACAACTGAGAACCAGACATCAACAAGTTCCCTGGTTGTGCAGGACATGAGTGGGTGGTGCAGAAACCAGGTCAATTGAATCACCTTGAATGATACACTAAATTACACCTGGCTTCCTAAGAGATGACTGTATAGCAAGTGAGGCTTGTGTGATGGAGTGAGAAGCCTCTGCATTGGAGCTTGATAATGCAGCCGCTACACCTTCCATGGATGATGCTCTCTCCTGGCTGGATAAATGTGGCGAGGATCGCACTACTCCATTGGACCAAGTCTTCAGCTGATGATGAAAACCCTGGCAGTCACAGCCCATATAAATGAATGGCCCCTCAAAAGGACTCTCCCTCCTCAGATGAGCTTCCTGTGGCTGGTGCCTCATAATAAACCTCCCCTATTCCTCACTACTCACCTGCCACTCTCACACAAGAACCCCAGTGTGTTGATAGGGTCATTGGTACAACTAGAACATTCATGTGTAAAAGTTGATTAGACAGCACAGCAGTATGATGTTTTGACAGTATATAGTTATTGCAGTATGAAGTTATAGCAGTATGACATTCTGGCAGTATCTAGTTAAGGCAGTATATTGTTAAAGTAGTATTGGTGAGTATCCGAGTTCAGATTCCCTATTATATTCACTGAAAAAAAACGCATGTAGTTTATCACCTGATAAGCTAGTAATTAGTATAAGTACCCTTTTTTTACATTACACACATCTTTCTCCGTTCAAATTCTATATTATACTTGTAGGAAATCGTAGACACCCGATAGGCTAGTTATTAGTGTCCAGGTTTACATTATGCACTTTATTCTCATCTCCCCATCATAACCTCTCATGGAAAAAGGGAGGTTCCAGTGAAGTTGTCCTGCAAACGTCTTCATCAATCTTACATGTAAAAGCCTAGAATTAATGATTGGTTAATCATTAATTTATTTAACTAGGCAAGTCAGTTAAGAACAAATTCTTATTTTCAATAACAGCCTAGGAACAGTGGTTTAACTGCCTTGTTCATGAGCAGAACAGGTGTACCTTGTCAGCTTGGGGATTCGATCTTGCAACCTTTCGGTTCCTAGTCCAACGTTCTAACCACTAGGCTACCTGCCTCCTTGTGTTTGCACATTTTCTGCCAGAGGAATGTGAGCTTTACACTTCCATTCATTTAAGGAAGATTATTTTCAGATAATAAAAACAGTTCCGATCCTTTGGCCGTCTTTGAAGCCAACAAAAGAAAGGCAACTCTACACCTGTCACACTGGCCAATCTGACAAGTTCACCTGAGGACAGCCATTCCCCTTTCACTCCCACAGGAATCGCCCCACCCCCATACCAACCTCTGCATTGGTTTTGAATAATACTAGGGGCCAGACAAAACGGCAATATCATGTTGGACACATGCATACATGAGATGAGGTACAATACTAAGAAAGAGGGCTGACAGTAGAATACATTTTGTTTATTCAATATACAAAACAGAGGGAATACATCTTGTAATGGAGGAATCTATGCTATTCAGGCAAAGTACAGTTGACTGTTGGCAATAAGGTTTTAACAATTGGTTGCCTAACAGAGTGCTATGTAATACATTATTTCCTCTGTCCAGTCTCTTTATCCGTTTAAATATTTTTTATTGATTTCACCTTTATTTAACCAGGTAGGCTAGTTGAGGACAAGTTCTCATTTGCAACTGCGACCTGGCCAAGATAAAGCATAGCAGTGTAAAGTGTAGTGTAACGTTTGTCATCCTAGAACACCTTTAGGTCTGGTACTACTTTAAGTTCAATAATTATTAAGGTCAGGAATAAATAAATAAATATTGTTACAGTAATTGGTTGATAAGCCTACAACACTTAGAATTGTCAACCAATGTCCAGAGCAAGACTGTCAGTAGTCTCCCAACAAGGATAATGTTGATATTGAAAAAGGAAAGTCACACCATATTTGCTTATTGTGCCCCTTTGCATTTCATATTGTTAACGTGAAACTATAGTCCTATATAAACCAACCCAGGACATGTTATTGGGGTATGATGGTAATGCATAAAGACTAGAGGCAAGATAAAAACAATCCCAAGTGTTTATATAAGAGTCCAAACGCACACGCGCAGCTGGCGTTGAATAGTTATCAAGTTATGGGCTCTGGTATACTACAAAATAACTGAACACAGGCCTATATAGCCTAAACAAATTACATATTGGCCAAAGCGCAGCTAGCCGACTTGATGTAGCATATAGGCTCAATTAAAATGTGCCGGGCAGGCCTATACATTTTTTACAAATGTTTTATGCTGAAAATATATATTATTTTCAAAGGAGCGACATGAGTGACCATATTCAATTACATTCATAACATGTACATTATTGGATGTTATGGACAAATTAGAGTGGGAAAGTGTTATTAAACATGCATGCAGCATATTAGCCTAGCTTGCACGTTCGGGAACGACCAATAATTGTTTTGGGCTGCGTTCTAATAAATCCACCCACCCACCTTGAGAATTGGGAAACTTTTTCATAACTCACTTATGGAAAATATTCTTTAACATTTTACCATGCATCGCCAGAATCACAATGAGGTCATGGAGATCAAGTTACGAACATGTGGCAATGCATCAGAATGCTTAATGACATGGAAAATTCTCGTCACCAAAAATACAAATTTGCGACTTTAGGCTACCCAAACACATATATAAAACATAATTTAGGCTATACGTGCGATTGAACAGGATATGGTGCAAACTTAATCCAAGCATACATTTCGTGATTGGTGCCATTTTATTTGATTAACAGGCTAACCGACATAGATTATTAGTCTAGGCAAAATTACCAAAGGCATGAACAGATCTATTTTACACATGGTTAACCATAAATACAATTCCACCATTCACATATTCTAATAAATTCACGCCAACTCTTACCTGCGAAATTACATGGTAAAACGCCACAAATATGTTCAAAATTATTATACTTCCACAAGCGCGTCCTGGGACTTCTTCGAGTGTGCGTTTGCTCCATTGATCTACATTTTGGGGGAGAACCAAAATTGTTTTTCAAAACGAAAGACATGGAAACAGCTCCCCTCAATCCCACCCGGCGCATAGCATCGACGACAATAAACTATTATCACCTCATAACCAAGAGAACCCACACGTGGTGCTTTCAAGACAACTCGGAAAGGTCAGAACCTCCAAGTGAAAATGTGCGTACGGTTTTTGCGTAGAGTTTCCTATTGGTTGATTCTGATTCTTTTCATCCTGGAGCTCAGTTTCCGAGTTCGAGTTGTCTTGAACGCGGTACAAATAGGTGTACCGGTACCTGATCGTTTGTCTGCGGTCCCGTCATTGCCGCCGGCGGCTAAATTCTCTACGGACATGGTTGGATCCGGTCAGCAGCAGCCCGGCGCCGCAGAACATGAGGAAGTGGTAGTGTAGCCCAAATGTGGTATAAGTAGCCTACTGTAAGAGAGATGGTGAGAAGAGGCGGGGGGTTGTTGTATAAATTTACTTTATGTTTTCCTCCCCTCTCTCTGTACTAATGCGGGGTGGGGGTAGACATACAAACGTAGACCAACACGTGCAAGGATAAAGTAGCCTCCTGGGTAATGAGGACACAACTCCAGGAAAACGCGGAAGAGGTCAGTCTGTCTTCTCCTCAATCACCAGTCACCACGACACTCGCATTCATTCACTCAAACCACCCGTGAAGGGGACACTGTTCCTTGCATTCACACGCAATCGTTTCGTGGGCCATAGTCTAGCCCAGAGCAAATAGGACAACCATTCATGAAATTCCAAGATTTCCCTTTCATTACAATTGTAAAGAGTTTTCTGCATGAGTCCATTATCAATAGGCTCATATTTCAGCCTGATTTAAGAATGAAACGTTCATTTTATCCTCTAAAATGATAGGCTAAAGTGTAATTTTGCTTGTATTTGAGGGAAAAGTGATGGTCTATATAGGCTACTACACAGGCTCCCTATAATTGAACGGTTTCGTGTTGTGAGTGATAACACTGCTTTCTCGGGTAAATATCCGTGTCCAACCAAAATTACCATATATAAGTAAACTCATTCGAGTGGTCTTCCCCCCCCCCCCTTTCGAACATATGTCTCTCACTTGTTGTTATTGGAGACCTCTGCACGAGACGTTTTGTAACTGGTAAGTGTGCACGTGCCAAACAAGAATCGCGTTGACCTAAATATTGTTGCGTTATACAACCATATAACCGTCACGTGTAGCAGCTGTCTCCTAAACCCGTCTGAAGCCCGGGGTGTAATCATTCGTTCAAACAGTTGCATTCCGTTTTGCAACTAAACAAGTTTCTATTGGACAAATTAAGGCAGGTCACTCCACGTTCGTTCCGTTTGCTTCCGTTTAAGAAACGGTTTGCAACTGAATCGGCGGAATTGAATACAGCAAGTCGACAGCGAAAGTTAACGTGCGTCCCAGAGCACTTTACAGACCCACATACAACGTTATATAAATGTGTGAAGAAAAAAATAAAATTGTATAGGTTAGTTTTAAGCGTCATGGATTTAGGACATTTACAACGAGTTGCCTTTTACGCATGACCATTTGTCACTGTGATATCTTAAATTGTCACGACACTGCGAATAAATACATTGCACCACGACTTTGCCTCCCATGTATTTACGCTACCATCTAGCCTACAAAATATTGTCATAAGTCTGTAAAATAGGCTGTGTTTTGGCAAAACGTCTTGCCTTGGCTAATAATAGGCCTATGCATCTGAGTGACAATAGGTGAATCCAATCATAGGCTACAACCGTGAGACAGGATTTATTATTGTGTAGCCATAGCATTGTAGTTCTACATGCGATGTCACAACATCCGTCATTTAGATAAAGGTACAACTGTATTTGCGTCATCAGTGGCTAAGAAGATCCGCCCCATCTCTACAAGTGCATGCGAACTTAATACATGAATATTTGGAAATTAACATATTTCCCAGCATTAAACATGTATGGCAATTTAGCTAGTTAGCTTTCTAGCTAATCTGTCCTATTTAGCTAGCTAATTTGTCCTGGGATATAAAGTTGTTATTTTACCTGAAATGCACAAGATCCTCTACTCCGCCAATTAATTCACACGTAAAACGGTCAACCGAATCGTTTCTAGTCATCACTCTTCCTTCCAGGCTTTTTCTTCTCTTGACTTTATATTGCGATTGGCAACTTTCATAAATTAGGTGTATTACCGCCACTGACCTAGTTCGTCTTTCACTCACCCACATGGGTATAACGAATGAGATGGTACATGGGTACCTGCTTCTATAACCCAAAGAGGAGATGGGAGAGACAGGACTTGCAGTGTGATCTGCATCAGAAATAGAACTGATTTCTATTTTAGCCCGTGGCAACGCAGACGCTCATTGGCGCACGCAAGCAGTGTGGGTGCAATCATTGAATAACAGATTTCTAAATGTATTTTGCAACGCTCACGCACGCGACCCGAGCGGGGAAGTCAGCCTGTTAGACATCCTTGGTCAGTGTTCAGTTATTCCATTTACCATTCAGTAACACTGGAGCATTGTCCTGAGGCATCAGGTAATGGGCATGCAAAACAATGACCGATTAGAACCTATTGAATAAAACTAAGGCTGCGTTTACACAGGAGGACCAGTTCTGATAATATTTCCACAAATGTGTCTCCCCCCAATCAGATCATCTCTGATAAATATCTGATGTGAAAATATCTAAATGTGGTTGGTCAAAAGACGAATTAGTGGGAAAAAAATATCAGAATTGGGCTGCCTGTGCAAGACCTTATGAGACAGAGGCCATTTGCTCAAGTTAATTTGGTTTTGGCGAGGTACACGGTCATTGCCATTGATCTTTCATGGAAATACAATGGGGCAAAAAAGTATTTTGTCAGCCACCAATTGTGAAAGTTCTCCCAATTAAATAGATCAGAGGCCTGTGGGTGGCAGTGTAGCCTAGTGGTTAGAGCGTTGGACTAGTAACCGGAAGGTTGAGAGTTCAAACCCCTGAGCTGACAAGGTACAAATCTGTTGTTCTGCCCCTGAACAGGCAGTTAACCCACTGTTCCCAGGCTGTCATGGAAAATAAGAATTTGTTCTTAACTGCTCACAGACCTGTAACTTCTTCTTTAAGAGGCTCCTCTGTCCTCCACTCGTTACCTGTATTAATGGCACCTATTTGAGGTTGTGGACAGGTGTCTTTTATACTGATAACAAGTTCAAACAGTCACACTCCAAACTCCACTATGGCCAAGACCAAAGAGCTGCCAAAGGACATCAGAAACAAAATTGTAGACCTGCACCAGGCTGGGAAGACTGAATCTGCAATAGGTAAGCAGCTTGGTTTGAAGAAATCAACTGTGGGAGCAATTATTAGGAAATGGAAGACATACACGACCACTGATAATCTCCCTCGATCTGGGGCTCCACGCAAGAACTCAGCCTGTGGGGTCAAAATGATCACAAGAACGGTGAGCAAAAATCCCAGAACCACACGGGGGGGACCTAGTGATTGACCTGCAGAGAGCTGGGACCAAAGTTACAAAGCCTTCCATCAGCAAGGGCGTTGAAGATGAAACGTGGCTGGGTCTTTCAGCATGACAATGATCCCAAACACTCCGCCCGGGCAACGAAGGAGTGGCTTCGTAAGAAGCATTTCAAGGTCCTGGAGTGGCCTAGCCAGTCTCCAGATCTCAACCCCATAGAACATCTTTGGAGGGAGTTGAAAATCTGTGTTGCCCAGCAACAGCCCCAAAACAGCACTGCTCTAGAGGAGATCTGCATGGAGGAATGGGCCAAAATACCAGCAACAGTGTGTGAAAACCTTGTGAAGACTTACAGAAAACATTTGACCTCTGCCAAAGGGTATATAACAAAGTATTGAGAACATTTTGTTATTGACCAAATACTTATTTTCCACCATAATTTGCAAATAAATTAATTAAAAATCCTACAATATGATTTTCTGGATTTTTTTCTTCTCATTTTGCCTGTCATAGTTGAAGTGTACCTATGATGAAAATTACAGGCCTCTCATCTTTTTAAGTGGGAGAACTTGCACAATTGGTGGCTGACTATATACTTTTTTGCCCCTACTGTATATACATCATGGTAGGCTTCCAGTTCAGTCATATCTATGTGGCTCCTTAACTAGTTAATAAAAACAGCGATTATAAATGTAACAAACAAGCAATCTGTTGCAGTTATACAATACGCACTACAATCGCTTAGTCCAACTGTCTTCAAGACCATAATTTAAAGTAGCCTATATTATGAGATGGTACCTGGAATATACTGCTGTGAAAGACAGTTGAACAACTGATTTATATCAAGTTTTCCATCCAAGGAGATCATCTTCCGATCTCCTTCCCAGGAAAAGGAAACAGGCGTCATTAAAACATTAGCACATCGAATTTTTTGTGGGGAAAATAATGAAACAATCCAGGTCCTTATTCTGGTGACATGATCGATGCTTGGCTGCCTTTTCACAAAAAAAGGTTGCTGGATCGAATCCCTGAGTTGACAAGGTAAAAATCTGTCTTTCCGCCCCTCAACAAGGCAGTTACCCCGTTCACCGGTAGACCGCCATTGTAAATAAGAATTTGTTCTTAACTGACTTGCCTAGTTAAATAAAACATTTACCCATAATAATCTCATCATGTAGGTAGACTTCCCGCACGTATATACGAGCTGTTGGCTACAGTGTATGTGCTAATACCAGAGTGGGCACATTGACTATATAACGCAACATTTGTTCTGACAAAACCATCAGCAGAGTTAAATGCGATAGAAACCCATCTAGCTTGTCTTTTTTATTCGGTACATTGTAATTCAACCGCAAAAGTTTTTGTATGTGCACTGCGTCATCACGCACAGACTTATCCACAACAAGTCAATTTGATTGAAATCTTTCTGGTAGGAAAATACACATTGTTTTTATACAGATTGTAGAATATTCGCATGAAAATCGGTCACTAATTGGATGGAAACCTATCAGCATTTTGTCCAATCCCCTACCATACATGCACAACCCCTCCCTGCTCTCTCCCAGTGCCAACCCAGTTATATTAAAGGGATAGTTCACCCAAATGACAAGTATGTGCCACAAATGCTAAAACATTAACATTTGGTAACAAAGCATAGACTGCTTAAAGGATAGAAACCAATGTGTAATTTTGTCATTTGGGTGAACTATCCCTTTAATATATTTTGTAACATGTTCTGGTGAAAGATAAATGGAGTTCATAATGAACAAATGCATCAAATAATGAATTTGAGTCAACTTATGAAAAGTAATTTAGAGAAGAGTTACATAAACAATGTTTTTATTTCCCTTCTTGAAAAATTTACAAGTTAAAGGGATACTTTAGGATTTTGGAAATGAGGCCCTTTATCTACTTCCCCAGAGTCAGATGAAGTCCTGGTTACCCTTTTAGGTCTGTGTCCAGTATGATGGTACTTAGAGGTAGTTTCGCAAGTTAATGCTAACTAGCGTTAGCGCAATAACTGGAAGTCTATGGGTATCTTTCTGCATTGTTATATTTTAGGTATTTCGTTTTAGTCATCAACACTTTCATTCGTCATTAACACACGATGCACCCTAATTTGTGGTGTGTTTACTATTGCAAACATTTGGGGATTTATCCATTTGTTCATTGTCAAAATAAATAATTTGATCCATTGAATTTACACCTGCTCCAGATCACATGGCATTTGAACTTTGACCTGTGCCAGATAGCCAGGGCAACATTACATGAATTTAGTTTATTGGATATGCAAGTTGTGCTGACCACCTCTGCACAACTAAATCAGAATTGCTGAAATGTTTGACTCCTAAATTTGAATATCTATATTTATGACATCACACACAGCGTGTGTTCACTAAAGGGTGACTATAAAAAGGTACATTTAATTAAATATAGTTCCTAACTTAAATGGATGCATTTTGGGGAGCGATGTGATGATCAAACTTGATTTCCGATGTTAAAATATATATATACACACAAAAAGGCGCTATCTTTGTCAATAAATTTGAACAGAAATGTAATTACTATAAAATTAGACTAAGCGAAATGACATTGCCACGAGCAGCACCGCAGATATTTATATGCGCGAGATGCAAGACATTGCTCTCCCGCAGTCACAAACACAGCATCTGCGCTTCATACCGTATACAGCCTAGTAGCCACAAGACCAAAAAAGCAGAGAAGTTGAGTATCACGCTTCAACACTCTTAGTTGTGGAAATTGACCCAATATGCCATCTACTTTCTGCATCATATTGCTACCTTTAAGTATTAGTAGCCTTGAATTGTCATTGACATCCATGACTCGTCCTCTAACTTGCAAAAACAAATCTGATTCTACATTACTGTTTCTTACTTCAACCACTAGAAGACACTTTTCTATGCATCTTTGACACCATTAAATCATTTAGGAGATATTAATTCCAGATTCAAGGCATTAAATAGACACCACAATGTATCTATGGCTCTGGGATTAATCCATGTATGGATGGCTCACCATACTCCATGTTAGCAGCGAACGTTCCATGACGGAAGGATTACATTGTAACTAGAATGAAACTTTTTGGCTAACATGGCACCCATAAAAGACTTGAAACGTTAGAACTTTTTATACCTACAAGTTTAGAAAACATTGACTTTATATTTACTATATGCATTTTTCTTCAGTCATATGAGGACACTAGGATAACCCTCAACGAATACCCTGTGTGTGTGGGCAGTCCTTCTACAGTGTTTTAGACCCTGCAAATCAGTGTATAAACATGCAGATATGATGGTCGCGTTCCCCTGCTCAAACGTTGCATATCTCATCATCGACTACACTGTCGGGCACCAGATTGCTATAACATGTGGTTAGCCAATAGGTAAAATACCTATCCAAGTGTTGTAAGATCTGTCACACTTCAGCAACACCTGGGCAGAGGAACATGCCCATTGATTTAGTCACCTAGTAGTAGTCATTTCAAAAAGGGGAAGTTCAGTTTTTTTCAGGTTGAGTGACCATCAAACTTTAAGTTGTAAAACAAACTTCCCCATTAACAGCCCAAGCAAGACGTAAGACGATACATATATTATTTATATCCCTGTTCCTCTTGCAATTGGTGCCCCAATGGATCTGTGACCAAACAGGAAAACCCCAGTGAAGCATGAAACCAAGAACCTCCTAATCATTCTTGATCCTGCGCTTTCAGGACAGCAGGGGTTTACCGCCCAACACTGTGTCCACATTGTCTCTCCCATTTTCCCTCATCTCAGGCCTTCCCTGCCTTCATGTATGTGGGGATGGTGCCTCGCTGAGTCAGCCCCTCAAACCTCTTGTAGGTGTAGTTCAGGAACACCCAGTCCTTCGATTTGTCTGGTTCTGTCACGTTGGAAACTGAAACAAGATTGTAAATTATATACAACAGTGTATTAATGTTAATACCAGTGTTATTGTCTCCTCCTTGCCACTAGAGGGCAACACTGAATAGGAAATTAATCTACACCTCAGAACTGTAGGAATGTGTGAATAACAGGACTATGGGTCCTATTTAATCAAAATTGGAGTTGCGCCAGAGATGACTCAAAAGATTCCTGTACACCAAAGCAAACCTGCACTACAGCACAAATGTTTCTTCTGCTTTAATAGTTCACATTTTTATAATTTCATGCTTATCGTGAAGAACTTTGAGCTGCATTTCATGTATGAAAATTAGTAATAGAGACAAAGTGATTATTACCTGGCTGAAGGATGTCCGATTCTGGGAACTCATCAAAGTTCGATGTGTCGTCAATGCTCTTGATCTCAATGGAGATGGCGGCTGGTCTTTCCCTATTGAAGGAAGGCAAATGTGAGCCGTTGGTCTATTTAAAGCCTTTTTCCCAAATGCATTTTGCTGAAATGCATCAAAGACAACCCAATTAAGGCTACTTGACTGCATGTGATGTGATTGCAGGTTATACCTCCTTTACGATATTGCCATCACACATGCAAGTCCTGAAGAACAAAACACATACCTGATGTGTTCCCAGTCCACAGGCTCAAAGAAGGCGTGACTCTTCATCTCCTCAATGCTCACAGCACCAACACGGTTCTCAGCGTCATTACAGTACCTGAAATGGATTCATGTTGTTGGAGCACCAAAGCCTTTGACAAGAGGAAATCCATTGCGCTGAAATAAAATGTCTACTTCACTGCAGTTTGATACTGCATGTTTTTGTGGATGTGAATGGAATAATTCTTATGTGACCATTTTGGTAACTCAGCCTGCAGATATGACTTACGATCCAGTTATAATGCATTTTAAGACATGGCATTACCATGTATGACCATCTTATGTCTTGTTAATGATCATGACTGAGTAACAGCTATTTTGAGTTAGTTTCAAATTTTCTAAATTGGGAGACATAGGTCAAACATAAGACTCAAAGGTTCATACATGTTTATAACAAGTACTAAAGAATTATACCAGTAAAGTGCTATTATATTTTTTTTCCTAAGAGGACAATACACTGATACAAATACACACCAATGGATATCCTATAAGGTATCATATGACCACAAACCTGAGAATCAAGTCCTTGGCCCGCTCTGAGATGGGCACTTCGGGGGGGAAGACCAAGGTCTCCTTCCAGTTCATCACCTTCCTATATGTCTCCTGGGGTGTTTCAGAACAGAACGGGGGGTACCCTGAGACACACAACAGGGGAGAATGTCAGTATGTTACAAAGTAGGAACAATGAGTTAGGATGTTATTTCAGAAAGTTAGCTGGCTATCTTTGAGTTCATAATGAAACACGGACTTGGGCATGTTGTAATTGACTCGGTTACATAGACATACCTATCAGCATCTCATACATGATGACCCCCAGAGACCACCAGTCACAGAGCTTGTTGTATCCCGTCTGCAGGAACACCTCTGGGGCAATGTAGTCCGGTGTTCCCACTGTGGAGTAGGCCTGTTGGTTAAACAAACAGATGGGGAGACACTAATAAGTAAAACCAACCCAAAGGCTACAGTATTGGGTGTGCTTGTTTCACAGCCCATGGTCTGTGGTGCTCAGAGGATCCTTAACAAAAACCACTCATGAGATCCCTGAGAGGGATCCTGCTCAAAGGACCAATGAGAAGGGCGGTACCAAAGACATAATGGGCGGTAAAATGTATAGCCTCCACATGCACAAACTCTTACCAGTTGCCTCCGGTTCTTCTTCCATGTCTCTGCTTTTCTCTTTGAGTTCATGTTTTGGAAGGCTGTGGAATATTGCAAGTTCAAAGACATGGCAGTGTTCTACCATAAAAGCCACTGAATAAACAAATTATATTTTGTCTGAGTGAAAATAAAAGTGAATGATTCACAAGTTGTCAAGAGTGACTCACAGAAGTCACTGGGAGGGTTATGTGTGAGGTTCCTGTAGAACTCTGTACGGTGGGCTTTCTTCAGTCCCGTACACAGACCAAAATCAGACAGCTTTACATGGCCCTGCAGAATAGAAAAATAAAAGACTCTCCGATCACACCTTCAATACAAAATGGTTATTATAAACATTAATTGTCCATCTGTAAGTGATGAGCATGCTCTGAGCATGTGTTTGTTTGTGTACAGGGGTAGGCCTGGACCAGGCCAGTGTCTCACCCTGGAATCCAGAAGCAGGTTATCAGGTTTGATGTCTCTGTGGATGAAGCCCAGCTGGTGGATAGAGTCGATGGCCAGGACAGTCTCGGCTATGTAGAACTGGGTAGCCTCTTCAGACAGGGTGTCCTTTTTCATCAGCAGGGTCATCATGTCACCTGCACATTTAATTGATATTAACGACACTATGCCACTAACCCAGTTTTTTTTTAACATGTTGTGAGTAACAGATGACCAATGAAATTAAACAATATACACTCAGTGGCCAGTTTCTTAGGTACGCCCATCTAGGTACACCCACCCCTTTGCCTCAAGAACAGCCGGAATTCGTCGGGGCATGGATAGTACAAGGTGTGGCGGTCAAATGTTGCACAATTGATATCAAGGGACCTAACGTGTGCCAGGAAAACATTCCCCACACCATTACCACCAGCCTGTACCATAGACACCAGACAGGATGGGTCCATGGACTCATGCTGCTTAAGCCAAAACCAGATGCTTCCATCAGCATAACACAACAAGAACCGGGATTGGTCGGACCAAATTACACTCATGTTTGTTAATTACACTCAACGGAGCTGCTGGTAAACTTAAACTTGGACATACATTTTTGGCCAGGTTAGAGTTCACACCTCACTCTTTCAATTACAATGTGGGGAGGTTAAAATAGGTTTTTAATTATCTACCAAATCTATTAAATGATTGCTTCTCCTTGACATCATTCACCTGATAAGACGTGAAAATAGTTTTTATTACTAACATGATGGGAAAGGTTAAAGATCCCTGCTCTAGATGGTCTCTATGTACACTGTGTAAAGTCACTATATTTATTACCAGTAATTATATCGAATTTTAAAAAAATGGTTTGATGTCATTTGTGGAGTCAGACTGTGGCCAGCAAGAGACCCACCTCCAGGTAGAAACTCCATGATGAGGTAGAGGTTCCTCTTATCCTGGAAACTGTAGAACATCTTAACCACCCAGGCCCCGTCCGCCTCCACCAAGATGTCCCTCTCTGCCCGAATATGAGCCACCTGCTCCTTCTCTAACATGTCAGCTTTCCTCAAGATCTTCATGGCATATATGTGCCCGGTGTCTTTTTTCTGCACCAAGCGGACCTGAGGACAAACTTAGGAGTCACACATGAGTATGCCACATTTGAGAGGATTAAGTGTAATTAGTTGCTAACTGCTTTATAAATGAGTGGTCAGACCAAACCATGCATTGCAAACCTTGAAAACTTCAGTAAAGACCATATTAATCTACAATCAATACCAGCATACACGCAAAGGTCCATATAAAGAAAATAAACTGGAGAGATAGAGATATACAGTGCCTTGCGAAAGTATTCGGCCCCCTTGAACTTTGCGACCTTTTGCCACATTTCAGGCTTCAAACATAAAGATATAAAACTGTATTTTTTTGTGAAGAATCAACAAGTGGGACACAATCATGAAGTGGAACGACATTTATTGGATATTTCAAACTTTTTTAACAAATTAAAAACTGAAAAATTGGGCGTGCAAAATTATTCAGCCCCCTTAAGTTAATACTTTGTAGCGCCACCTTTTGCAGCGATTACAGCTGTAAGTCGCTTGGGGTATGTCTGTCAGTTTTGCACATTGAGAGACTGACATTTTTTCCCATTCCTCCTTGCAAAACAGCTCGAGCTCAGTGAGGTTGGATGGAGAGCATTTGTGAACAGCAGTTTTCAGTTCTTTCCACAGATTCTCGATTGGATTCAGGTCTGGACTTTGACTTGGCCATTCTAACACCTGGATATGTTTATTTTTGAACCATTCCATTGTAGATTTTGCTTTATGTTTTGGATCATTGTCTTGTTGGAAGACAAATCTCCGTCCCAGTCTCTGGTCTTTTGCAGACTCCATCAGGTTTTTTCCAGAATGGTCCTGTATTTGGCTCCATCCATCTTCCCATCAATTTTATGCATCTTCCCGGTCCCTGCTGAAGAAAAGCAGGCCCAAACCATGATGCTGCCACCACCATGTTTGACAGTGGAGATGGTGTGTTCAGAGTGATGAGCTGTGTTGCTTTTACGCCAAACATAACGTTTTGCATTGTTGCCAAAAGTTAAATTTTGGTTTCATCTGACCAGAGCACCTTCTTCCACATGTTTGGTGTGTCTCCCAGGTGGCTTGTGGCAAACTTTAAACGACACTTTTTATGGATATCTTTAAGAAATGGCTTTCTTCTTGCCACTCTTCCATAAAGGCCAGATTTGTGCAATATATGACTGATTGTTGTCCTATGGACATAGTCTCTCACCTCAGCTGTAGATCTCTGCAGTTCATCCAGAGTGATCATGGGCCTCTTGGCTGCATCTCTGATCAGTCTTCTCCTTGTATAAGCTGAAAGTTTAGAGGGATGGCCAGGTCTTGGTAAATTTGCAGTGGTCTGATTCTCCTTCCATTTCAATATTATCACTTGCACAGTGCTCCTTGGGATGTTTAAAGCTTGGGAAATCTTTTTGTATCCAAATCCGGCTTTAAACTTCTTCACAACAGTATCTCGGCCCTGCCTGGTGTGTTCTTCATGATGCTCTCTGCGCTTTTAACGGACCTCTGAGACTATCACAGTGCAGGTGCATTTATACGGAGACTTGATTACACACAGGTAGAGTGTATTTATCATCATTAGTCATTTAGGTCAACATTGGATCATTCAGAGATCCTCACTGAACTTCTAGAGAGAGTTTGCTGCACTGAAAGTAAAGGGGCTGAATAATTTTGCACGCCCAATTTTTCAGTTTTTGATTTGTTAAAAAAGTTTGAAATATCCAATAAATGTCGTTCCACTTCATGATTGTGTCCCACTTGTTGTTGATTCTTCACAAAAAAATACAGTTTTATATCTTTATGTTTGAAGCCTGAAATGTGGCAAAAGGTCGCAAAGTTCAAGGGGGCCGAATACTTTTGCAAGGCACTGTATATATATATATATATATATCTCATAACACACCTCTCCAAAGGCGCCTCGACCAATGACCTTTAGTGACTCAAAGTCGTCCAGGCCCAGCCGGGTCCTCTTCAGCCGCAGGAACTCTGTCTCCTTCCTGGCGTGCTGGGAGCGTCGCATGACCTTCTGTTGAGAAACGGGCACAGAGACACCGATAATCAGTTTCATTTGGCTTCCTCTAAAATAGTAGATGTGACAAACATGCAAAGAAAGTGCTACCCACGACATTGATTCCAATCCATTATTGGAATTAAAGCCATCGTTCCACACAAGTGGAGGTTTACCTCTTCATCTATCAAGCCTTCGTCATCCATGACTTTCTCCAGCTTCTTCTGCCTGGAAAAAACAGAGGGGAACATGCAGGTATTCTGAAACCGTCCGCCCCAGTCTAGTTAATCTGAAACCAGTCTAGTTACTCTGAAACCAGTCTACCCCAGTCTAGTTACTCTGAAACAGTCTGGCTAAACAGTTGTGATTGTGACGCTAGCTCACGAATGTGAGGATGCTAGGGTTGGATTAAACCCCAGCCATTTTATAAAGAACAAAGTCTCTCGTTCTCAACATAACAACCCACTATTTGGGTCCTCTTAAAAATGCAGCCTAAAACAAGCTTGCATTGCCAAATGCAAATATTCAGAATACCTGGCTGTCACATGCATGGGTGGCCTATAGGAGACACGCACCTCGTCTCTCGCTCTTCGTGTTGTGTCAGCAGAGTGCTGTAGAAGTTCTCCACTGTCAGCTTGGCCACGGTCACCCTCTCCCGGGTATGGTTGCTCATGGGAAGGGCAGCTGCAGTCCCTCCCGTCATGGCCATACTATCCTGTAGAGCAAAGGGAAACAATGACAACACTGACTGAGGTCCAATACACATGTACCGATAGTCAACATAAGCCTACTGTACATTCAATAGCTTTGAGTTCCAGTTGAGTAATATCTGAGAGACATTGAATTGCTACTGTCTCTTACAAGCAGTGAGGAGCCTGTTTAAACTAGTCTTTGTGTAATAGACTAGTGATGCCCACTCTAACACATCTAATGTTACTGCTGTGCTATTCTTAGCATATCTTATGTAAATTCATCCAATGTAGATGGGTATAGATCGCATTTGGATGACTGTTAGTGCTATTTGGGTTGTTAGGTTAATCGGATATTTCTTGATTAAATGTTGTATTATTTGTGTTCTTGCTTGACATTTTATCACGTTTTTAGGAGCTAGTAACATAAGCATTTTGCTGCATAACATCTGCAAAACAGTGTACATGACCAAAAAAACCACTGATTTGATGCAAGTTCACTCTTTCTTGAAAGACAGGTGCAGAGAGAGGGGCCATTGTGTGCAGTGAAAAAAAAAGGAATGTTAACAAACATGCAACCAAGAGGTCTCCACCCTGCGAGTCAGCACCGGACAGGAAGCAACTCCCCTTCAGCATGAAAAGACCCAGTCATGATGCCAGAGGGAGGGGGACTGTCTGGGACACATACACACAGCCAAAAAGAACACCAAGCTACATGCCCTCAGCTACATCTCAATAGGCAGCGAGGAAGAGTGTCTTGGGGAACTGGTCACTAGGGTTGAGCTCATGTACCAGGCCAATGAATCACAACACAATTTTCTTATGCCTGTTTTCATGAGTTGTGCACCAGGCTCCTGCTCCGGTTACCTAAAACTTCATCCTTGAAATTTATTCTGCTTCACCTATGCAAAGGCAATCTTTAATTATACTATTAGGTATATCAATTTAGCAACAACAACATATAGCATTTTCCTGAGATTTAAGCTAGTAGTGATGTCCTTTGTTTGGATTTCAGACATTCTGTATCTCATCACTACTCAGACATGATTGAAATAGGGCTATTGCTGATGGCCTTACCAAAGCTTGTGAATTGTGATGTTTGATTTGAAACCAGTGTTTCGAGGGCCCACTGTTATTTTAGCATTTAACTATTGAATTTCATTTACATTACATTACATTACATTTCATACCTAGCTCGATCCAAAATTGAAAATGATTGGACTTAAACGCAAAATTAGAATGTAATTGAATGAAATAACACGTCCTTACAATAACTCAATGTCTATAAGATGCCCATGATGAAGACGCTGCTTATGGTGGCACCAGTGTTTATAATAAGGACTGTACGAGCAGGTGATAATGAATACGTCATTGCCATGATTTGTGCAATGGGGTGCGTAACAAACAGACGTAAACATGACAAAACCACAGGTATACATGCAACGAGACAAGTCTGCCAAAAATAAGAGAACTGTATTGAATGCTATCACTCTTCATAGTTGCTGATCGACGTTGACCATAATGTCAAAACTATACCGAAAAGCCCTCCCACCAGACAGACGTGGGTTTAATAATAGCTTTTACCTACCTCTGTATCCTGCTCCAGATTCAATTGATGGCTAGGCTAGCTGCCTAGTCCTGCTCCAATATGCCAGAATTTAGGTCCGTAAATTTGGCTACGGGATGAGGGGAAAGACTCGACGTTCGGTACTAACTATCTAGCGTGAACTAGCTTCACCCATTATAAACACGGACGGTGTATGGAGAAAATAAGACTTGAGTCAATGACAACTATTTCTGATATTTAACAAGACTATCAGTACAACGGTTTGGTAAGCGTTGCTCGTCTCCTTTCATCCATCTTCGACCTCGAACCCACCCTATAAATAGTAAAATACCCAATTAACGTTACTCCGGGAATGGATGCATTAAATACATAATGCTCTCACTCCACGTAAGTACATGCTACATGGATGACACCTAGATTGGCCAATAGAAGAAGAGAAAATTAAAGGAATGCTTATTTTAACCAATCGCTCGTGGAAATATTTGGGGACGTAACCTAGCTATCTACCAATCAGAGGAAAGTAATGTGGTCGGTCCACATTACTTTTCAGGTCGGTCCACGGGTTTACTCTGAGCAGACTGGGCGTTCCAAGCCGCCTACGTTGTAGTAATTGAAAATACAGTATAATACAGGAAATTACTTCATGATCTGACAGGACTGCAATGTTGGCAGCCTCGGGAACACTTCTCACGTCTATTAAACGTTGAAGGCCGGTTTTCCAGCTTGTGAAGGAGTTTAATTATTTGCCGGGTGAATCGGGTTAGCGTTGTTTGCATTCGTTTTGAAACTGCCTCTCTGTGGTGAGCCAGGTGCCCCAAGTCTGCTCAAAACATAAGTGATGTAGGATAAGCATGTGTAGTAATGAGTAGGATTGTCTTTTCACATGCAAAGGTATTGCTTTTGATTGTAAGGGTTTATCTGCCGTCCCAATGAAAACGAGTTAAATTCAAACATATTTTATGGAAAATAGCATGTTTTTGAATGATGAACAATATTGACAATATCACCGAGCTGCGCAGATTACCGTTCGATTTGAGCAGGGTGCGCCTCCCTCACTGAGTTCGCCCAGTCACGTGATGGGCCATAACCCAGGTGAACCAGGCCTGCTTAATCGATTCCACTCAGTATATAAGACTTAATAAAACAGGGGCATTCTGAAAGCCATCTTTCTGTGGGGCCAAGGTTTGTCTGTGTTGCATATCAAAATGTGCAGCACTAACATTCCACATAAAATGCAAACACTTGACTTAATTTTAAAATGCCATTTATGCCTTGAAATAAACAGTTAATAAAAACATTGGTATAAAATACAAAACATGACTTTCTAAAACACAACAGGGCTTGCATGTAAAGCGTTATTATTTTCTGGCATGCAGCATGTAAAATGAGCTTCTATCAATTTAGGATAGTTGTTATTTTTACCAGTTTCTTTCAGTATGTACAAAAATGTCTACCAACAGCAGACCCTAAACTAGCATCCTCAAAATAACCAGGGTTAAAAATGACAGCAGATGTTGACGCCGGAGCAGTTCTGTTTAATCCAAAATAGTGTGCTAAGAAAAGGACAGAGTAAACAGTTCCTTGCTGGCAGAACTCAAGGTCCTTGTGTAAAGGAACATGTGGGTTCATGGCCTCACTGAATTCCCCAAGCACCAACTTCCCAATGTCCCACTCACATATTGCAAGAAGTATTTTCCATAAATTCACCTCCTTGAGAGGTCAGCTGTTCAGGTCCACCCATTGGGCTCTTTATTTGATTTCCTGCACACATTTGCACCCTCTGGTGTGCTTATGTGAGAAAGTGCTGTGAGAATGTCTTTGCTCCATGTTGTGTGGGGTTATGATTCAGGCGGTGTGGTCTGGTTGGGCCCTCCACTGCGAGTACAAAGTTGTGACTGAGCAATATCAGCCAGGGCGCTTTGGATCTTCTCCAGTAGCAAGTCCCCTCGGTATACCACCTCTTCAAGACGTGCCGCTGCATCATGATTCTCCTCCTCCAACTGCCGCAGACTGGCCGCCTAGGGAGAGGGGCAGGGAGTAAGATAAGAAAGGTGAGAGAGGGGGTGAGGGGAAAAAGAGGAATCAAAGAAAGTTGATCAAATCTCCATACAAAATGCATATAAATTGTAGTTATTTGAGCAGTTATTTGAGCATGAACTCATTGAAGTAATGTGTGCCAAAGTGAGAGTGGAGAGTCAATATTCCCACCTACACTTCTTATAAGGTGATTTACCAAAGCTATTTGTTAGTATGTCCGGGGCAGGGCTATGGTAACTAGAGGTCGACCGATTATGATTTTTCAACGCCGATACCGATTATTGGAGGACCAAAAAAAAAGCTGATACCGATTAAACCGATTTAAAAAAATATATATATTTGTAATAATGACAATTACAATACTGAATGAACACTTATTTTAACTCAATATAATACATCAATGAAATAAATTTAGCCTCAAATAAAATGAAACATGTTCAATTTGGTTTAAATAATGCAAAAACAAAGTATTGGAGAAGAAAGTAAAAGTGCAATATATGCCATAAAAAAGCTAACGTTCAAGTTCCTTGTTCAGAACATGAGAACATATGAAAGCTGGTGGTTCCTTTTAACAGGAGTCTTCAATATTCCCAGCTAAGAAGTTTTAGGTTGTAGTTATTATAGGAATTATAGGACAATTTCTCTCCATAAGATTTGTATTTCATATACCTTTGACTATTGGATGTTCTTATAGGCACTTCAGTATTGCCAATGTAACAGTATATGGCTTCCTTCCCTCTCCTCGTCCCTACCTGGGCTCAAACCAGGAACACATCAACAACAGCAACCCTCGAAGCAGCGCTACCAATCGCTCCACAAAAGCCGCGGCCCTTGCAGAGCAAGGGGAACAACCACTCCAAGTCTCAGAGCGTGTGACGTTTGAAACGCTATTAGTGCGCACCCAGCTAGCCATTTCACATCGGTTACACCAGCCTAATCTGGGGAGTTGATAGGCTTGAAGTCATAAACAGCGCAATACTTGAAGCACAGCGACGAGCTGCTGGCAAAACACACGAAAGTGCTGTTTGAATGAATGCTTACGAGCCTGCTGGTGCCTACCATCGCTCAATCAGACTGCTCTATCAAATCATAGAATTAATTATAACATAATAACACACAGAAATACGAGCCTTAGGTCATTAATATGGTAGAATCTGGAAAATATCATCTCGAAAACAAGACGTTTATTCTTTCAGTGAAATACAGAACCGTTCCATATTTTATCTAACGGGTAGCATTAGTCTTAATATTCCTGTTACATTGCACAACCTTCAATGTTATGTCATAATTACGTAAAATTCTGGCAAATTAGGCAGCCAAAACTGTTGTCTATACACTGACTCTGCGTGCAATGAATGCAAGAGAAGTGACACAATTTCACCTGGTTAATATTGCCTGCTAACCTGGATTTCTTTTAGCAAAATATGCAGGTTTAAAAATATATACTTCTGTGAATTGATTTTAAGAAAGGCATGTTTATGGTTAGGTACAGTCGTGCAACGATTGTCATTTTTTCACAAATGCGCTTTTGTTAAATCATCCCCCGTTTGGCGAAGTTGGCTGTCTTTGTTCAGAAGAAATAGTCTTCACAGAGTTCCAACGAGCCAGGTTAGCAGGCAATATTAACTAAATATACAGGTTTAAAAATATATACGTGTATTGATTTTAAGAAAGGCATTGATGTTTATGGTTAGGTACACATTGGAGCAAGACTGTCCTTTTTCGCGAATAGGCACCGCATCGATTATATGCAACGCAGGACATGCTAGATAAACTAGTAATATCATCAACCATGTGTAGTTAACTAGTGATTATGATTGATTGATTGTTTTTTATAAGATAAGTTTAATGCTATCTAGCAACTTACCTTGGCTTCTTATTGCATTCGCATTACAGGCAGTCTCCTCGTGGAGTGCAATGTAATCAGGTGGTTAGAGCGTTCGACTAGTTAACTGTAAGGTTGCAAGATTGAATCCCCCAAGCTGACGAGGTAAAAATCTGTCAATTCTGCCCCTGAACAAGGCAGTTAACCCACCGTTCTTAGGCCGTCATTGAAAATAAGAATGTGTTCTTAACTGACTTGCCTAGTTAAATAAAGGATAAATAAAGGTGTAAAAAAAAAAGGACAAATCAGTGTCCAAAATACCGATTTCCGATTGTTATGAAAACTTGAAATCGTCCCTAATTAATCGGCCATTCCAATTAAATCGGTCGACCTCCAATGGTAACCAATGCTAATGATAGCCACTTACAAGTCTGACTTGGATTGCAACCGAAGTAGTTACAGATTCCAGCCAATCCTCCCCAGGCCCCACACGCTATTTCCAAAGTAAGAGTATAGCAATACAGAATTAGAAGTGAACTGTCACTTTCACTTGAAAGAATGTACTACAATAATTTTCAACATGGCACTCTAGTTGGTTGTTTTCCACTCCCGTTGAGTAAATTCAACCTCCATACCTGTAGAGCTGCCGTGGACTCCTCACTAGGCAGTGAGTCAATCAGCACGTCCACATCCTTAGCTGTCCGGGCAATCAGTGCAGCAAATAGTTGGGCATACTCTAGGGAAAGAAAAAACAACCCCATTTCAAATTAAAAGGTGTAATCCGTAAACTTTTCATATGCAAATAGCGCTGTCCGGTCAATGTCATGATTTCTGACAAATTGTAATACAAATTTAATCTCACGTTGCACAAAATATATATCAGCAAAGTGTCAAATTACTCACATTGCTAGTGGCTAACAATGTAAGTGAATGGCAAGGGTGTGTCTTGGAATTGGGTCACCCTGTCCAAGGCAAACACACTGACCACTACTCCAACTTGGGGAAGGTTGTAACAGACTTACATTGGCTAGGTTCCTTATACAAACCCCTCAGAACTGGAAGCACTCCAACTTTCTTTCAAGTGCCTTCCTATGTCCTTCCTTACCTCCAACAGCATCACAGGAGAGTACATCAGAGAAATAGAATCAAGGATTCCATTTCTGTGGAGTACAATCCACTTCTGACACCAGTGCATTGTTGGTTAAGGGCTTGTAAGTAAGTATTTCACTGTAAGGTCTACACCTGTTGTATTCGGCGCATGTGACAAATAACACGTCAATTGTAGCAAACGGTGGTATCCCACTTGGATCGAATATCTGACAGATCCTTACCCTCAGTGGGGTTCGATGGCTGGTCCTTGTTGATTGCTGTCTGTATGTTGCTGAACGAAGCTGGCGGCGCACACTGCTGCAGCACCCCGATTGCGTTGCAAAACTGATCAGCAAGCTGAAGGACATCAAAAACACATGTCATGAACATATTGTCACGAGAGAATATTGATTTAACACAATCATAAGACACAAATAATCGCGTTATTTAATTAGGTCGCTAAAGTTAAATCAGCAAACCTTGCAACCGAGAACCAATAAAAGAGAACTTAGCCAACTAGCTAGCTGTCATTATTCAGCCGAGTCCGCTTCCAAATACTACATCTGTCAATCTAAACGTGACATGACAATTTGCTGAGCATGAAAAAATTGTGGGGTGTACTAATCGCTCAATGAAAAATAAATCATACAGAATTGACTGCATCTTGAAGTTGCGTTAGCCTGTCCGCCATCTTTGTTGTTTCTCTTCTCCTTGGATTTCCGGACAGACAAGACGTTTCTTAGCGGGTTGTTGCCATCCGCAGGTTGGAGTACACAACTGTTATATATATATATATATATATATACACACACACACACACACAACATATCTGATCTCCTTTCCAAGTTTTCTTTTCTTTGATTTTCTTTCACTGTTCGTTGTTTACTCCAACCTGCGGATGGCAACAACACGCTAAGAAACGTATTGTCTGTCCGGAAATCCAAGGAGATATGTATATATACTTGGATTTCATCATTATACATTTTTTTATGTAACCTTTATTTAACTATATAATGCATATAATGAAATCAGTATCCGAAAGGGGAAAAGTGTCTGATATACCTACTTATTCTAACTGGAATATAGGAGGCGATGCTATCCAGTTTGACTGTAGCGCAGCGCTTCTGATCTGAAGAACATGCGCATACATTTCCCAGACTGCAGCAGTAACAACAGGAAGTGTACCGCTTGGCTAAGGAGTTTGTCGCTAAGGTAAATCTACGAGTATTGGTTTGTTTTATGTGTCATTTCACTGTTCTTATGACAGCTGAGTATATCAAATTTCAATTAAATACAATGCCAACATTAGACTCTTTCAGCTTTTGTTTGCTTGTATTTTCAGTGACCGATTCACCTGATTTCCGTAGCATTTAAATAGCTAACCTTGTTGATTCGCTAGCTGTAACGATAGCTAGCTAATATCTGACCGACAACTGCCCAACTACACCATTCCGATTAAGCGTGCTTGGAAGGAAAGGTAGGTTATCAGCTAGCTAAAGTACTATGTTCGAATATTTTACAAACATCCTTCTGATGTCCACTGGTCAGAGACAAACTCTGAAGGTGAGCTGTACCAGGGGCGTATTCATTACGCTGATTCTATTGTAAAACGTTTCCTAAACGGAAGCAAACGGGGCAGGACCTACCTTAACTTGTCCAAGTAGAAACTCTCGTTTTTCTTTGTTAGCTTCCGTTTGGTTCTTAAAGGGTAACGGTTTACGTAATGAATACGCCCCTGCTGACCGGGAGATACGAGTTAGCTAGCGACTTAGGCAGTAAAGGTACATGAATGAGGGATCAGATCATGATGTTTAGTATTGTTTGGATATGGTGACTGTCAGAATTTTAGTCCATGCATTTTGACAAGCTCAGGACCTATGTGCCAAGATCTGAGTCAGGTATTTATGTAATGGTCAGGTATGTATGTAATGGATGCCAATATGTAGCCTTGCATGATGAGTAACTTTGCCTTAGATCTTAAGTCTTCCTCTAAGTTACTTTAGGACTGATTTGATAAATATGGTTGGATCTCCTTCTAGTCTAGCACATTCTTATACCAATTCAATGCTTTCAAATCCTTGAGGGACAGTGAGCAAGTGCACATTCTAGGGAGAAGGGGGAGAAATGTAATGATGTATTCATGTTTGGTGAGGCTTTGGAGTGACATCTTAACCTTATTTATTTTCCTTCCAGTGTACCTTTTCAAACAGGGATGACGTGTTCATTAGAAAATGTATTGTCAGATGCCAAGTCGCTGGTGGAAAGACTCCGCAACCATGACAATGCAGCGGAGGTACTTATCGAACAGACAACGTCCCTTAACAAGAGGGTGGAGGCCATGAAACAGGTAATGCCAATGTCACTGTTGGTGCAGCTCTTTTGATTGGTGTTGGAAAGGGTACACACTTGCCTTTAACTGACCTTTATTGAGTTGAACTGAGTTGACTGGAGTTCTATGTATCTATTTGCAGTATCAGGAGGAGATTGAGTCGCTGAACCAGGTGGCCCGGCATCGGCCCCGTTCCAGTCTCGTCATGGGCATCCAGCAGGAAAACCGGCAGATCCGTGACCTACAGCAGGAAAACAAAGGTAGCGCAGTGTGTGTGTGAGTGCGATAAGCTGAAAAACAAATTCAAATCAAAGTTTATTTGTCACGTGCACCGAATACAACACCTTACAGTGAAATGCTTACTTACCAATAGTGCAGAGAGAAAAAAAGCGTGTGTAGGTGTGTAGGTAAGTAAAGAAATAAAACAACAGTAAAAAAGGACATTTGAAAATAACAGGAGCAAGGCTATATACAGACACCGGTTAGTCAGGCTTATTGAGGTAGTATGTACATGTGGGTACTGTTAAAGTGACTATGCATATATGATGAACAGAGAGTAGCAGTAGCGTAAAAAGAGGGGGTGGTGGGACACAATGCAGATAGCCCAGGTAAACCAATGTGCAGGAGCACTGGTTTGTCGCGCCAATTGAGGTAGTATGTATATTAATGTATAGTTAAAGTGACTATGCATATAAGATAAACAGAGAATAGTAGCAGTGTAATAGAGGGGTGGGGGGGCACACAATGCAAATAGTCCTGGTAACCATTTGGTTACCTGTTCAGCAGTCTTATGGCTTGGGGGTAAGAACTGTCGAGAAGACTTTTTGTCCTAGACTTGGCACTCCGGTACCACTTGCCATGCGGTAGTAGAGAGAACAGTATATGACTGGGATGACTGGGGTCTTTGACCATTTTCAGGGCCTTCCTCTAACACCGCCTGGTGTAGAGGTCCTGGGTGGCAGGCAGCTTTGCCCCAGTGATGTACTGGGCCGTACGCACTACCCTTTGAAGTGCCTTGCGGTCGGAGGCTGAGCAATTGCCGTACCAGGCAGTGATGCAATCGGTCAGGATGCTCTCGATGTTGCAGCTGTAGAACATTTTGAGGATCTGAAGACCCATGCCAAATCTTTTTAGTTTCCTGAGGGGGAATAGGCTTTGTCGTGCCCTCTTCACGACTGTCTTGGTGTGTTTGGACCAATCTAGTTTGTTGTTGATGTGGACACCAAGGAATTTGAAGCTCTCAACCTGCTCCACTACAGCCCTGTCGATGAGAATGGGGACGTGCTCGGTACTCCTTTTCCTGTAGTCCACAATCATCTTCTTAGTCTTGGTTACATTGAGGGATAGGTTGTTATTCTGGCACCACACGGCCAGGTCTCTGACCTCCCTATAGGCTGTCTCGTCGCTGTCGGTGATAAGGCCTACCAATGTTGTGTCGTCAGCAAACTTAATGATGGTGTTGGAGTTGTGCCTGGCCATGCAGTCGTGGGTGAACAGGGAGTACAGGAGGAGACTGAGCACGCACCCCTGGGGAGCTCCAGTGTTGAGGATCAGTGTGGCAGATGTGTTGCTACCTACCCTCACCACCTGGGGGTGGCCCGTCGGGAAGTCCAGGATCCAGTTGCAGAGGGATGTGTTTAGTCCCAGGTTCCTTAGCTTAGTGATGAGCTTTGAGGGTACTATGGTGTTGACTACAGCTCAGCGTTCAATGAACAGCATTCTCACATAGGTGTTCATTTTGTCCAGGTGGGAAAGGGCAGTGTGGAGTGCAATAGAGATTGCATCATCTGTAGATCTTTTTGGGTGGTAAGCAAATTGGAGTGGGTCTAGGGTTTCTGGGATAATGCTGTTGTGAGCCATCACCAGCCTTTCAAAGCACTTCATGGTTACGGACGTGAGTGCCACGGGTCTGTAGTCATTTAGGCAGGTTACCTTTGTGTTCTTGGGCACAGGGACTATGGTGGTCTGCTTGAAGCATGTTGGTATTAAGCTACTCTGTTTATTGGTTTCATAATACAGGGATATTACCAGTTGAAAAAGTACCCTGTCTGGATAAATCCACAGAAGTGTGAGTATAATGTGTGTATCCATGTCTTCTCTCACTGCAGAGTTGAGAACATCCCTGGAGGAACACCAGTCGGCCATAGAGCTCATCATGACTAAATACAGGGAGCAGGTCTTCAGACTCCTCATGGCCAGTAAGAAGGACGACCCAGCCATCGTCACCCAATTAAAGGAGCAGCACACCACTGTAAGTGACCCACCTTCTTCTAGTGTCACATCATACTCAGGAGCTACCCTTTCCTCTTGTATTGAGGAAGTTCAAAGCAAATATTTATATAGTTGCTATATTGACTCTGCAGGAAATGCAAGCACACATAGACAAGATCAATGAGATGGCTACAGTGATGAGGAAGGCTATCGAAGTGGATGAGGGGAGGTTGTGTGAAGACGAGGAGAGGATTAAGCAACTAGAGGTGAGTCACACAGGTTGTCTGTATTCTCACTGTTTACTAAAAGCATTGACTGAGTACTAACAGTACTATTTCAAACATACTATTAAAAATGTATGCATGTTTTTTTTGGGCAGCTGGAGAACAGTGGTCTTCGTGAGCTGCTAGGGATCAGTCGAGAGGCCTTCCTCGTTCTGACGAGAGAGGAGGCCTCGGATAGCACATCCCTGTCTGCCCTGTTGACCAGCGCTGACATCAGCCTCCGGAAGAGTTAGGCCCACACCAGCACGAGCTTGGAGTGTGTATATATGCCCCCCCGCTGCCACCTTGTACAGCCCATGCCCCCCAATCACCTACAGCCACACAAACTCCCAGAGGGCACTCAACAATGAACGAAGCCCCAGGTCATACTGCCGCCCACCTGTCACACTACAATGGAGGTATACAGTCGGAAGCCTCTGAGACAAATGGGAAAATCCTCCAGCGGTGTTGTCTGTCATGCAGTTGTGTTGGCATGCATTGTGCTATCTGATGAGCCTGTGGGGTTTTAAAGTGTGAATGAGTGAAAGTGCTGCTGTTGAATGACAATAAAACACTTGAAAGAAACATGTTAAAGTTTGGCTAGTGCCCTCCAGCTGAAACCCAGTGGTGGAAATACCGTATGCGTGAACAGGACTCGTTTGAATGCACAACTTACTGTATGTAGACTAAATTGGACCTAATGGTTGCACCATGATACATTACAATGTAACTGATGACACATTTTGGGAACAGAGGAGCAGAGAAATGAACAAGTGATTTTTAGGAAAAACAATTTATCAAATCATTTCTCACACAACAAAACAGAAACACAGACAAACAGCCCATTTTAAAACATGACAAGGTAAGTACCTAAGAGCTGTAGTGAAAAATACTGAAAGGCAACCTTAACCTTTAAGAAAGCTTCATCAGTAATCTTAGTGCATAGAAGCATTTCCTAGTGAGGCATTTCAACAGAATGGCTATAACTTTACAATGTCAGCCTCACCCCTGTGTGTTTTGATTTGGAAACTTGCATTTCAGTCTTTCATCCTTGACACGTGATAATCATAAAAGATCAATACATTTTAATTCAACATCCTGTCATGTGCAAATGGCGAGGATTTACAAAATCACTGGTGGGATATTACACTGCATCTGAGGATACCTTGTTTTGCACAAGAGGAAAATCTCTTAAATTATCCACTTAATCAAGCTTCAATATTACATTTGGAGGAAAAACTGACATTGTTCATGGAATGCATTAATAAACCATGTCATGTGACTCTGCAGGCAAACTCCTGTACACATCATTAATGCCTCAAGCCAGCTTTTCATACCAAAGCACATACTGGGTGGGTAATGAGAAAGAACCTAAAGAAAAGTCCCAGAAGACATATTGGACTCCCTTAAAAAACAGTGTTTCCCTTAGGTTCAATTAGCGGTGGCCCACCGCTGCAATAAATTGCAGAGGCATGCTTTTAAAGGGATAGTCATTGGCTCAAATGATTGGATGTCTATGGGAACAGCTGGCAGGACATTGTGCTTACAATATCTAGCAATGCAGCTACCCTTGCACCACTGCTAAAAAAAGTCATAGGGGAAACACAGGAAATGCTTTACCAAACGAAAGCTGGCAAGAGAGAAATAAACAGGCCCACTTTAATGAAGCGTTAGGCCACCTGACAGAGAAATAGAGGCTGTGGCACTTGTTGTTTGCTCTTCCTGCTACTGCTCAACACTTCAGGAAATACTGAAGGGCTTGGCTATATCACCATTTCCTATAAACATCAGTGCTCAGGATCCACCTAAACCTACCACTTGTGGTTTATGATTTTAGAGTGCTATGTCCATGAAATCAAGAGAGGATACATTTTAGGCTGCAAGTTCCCACCCATACCTCTAATAATGTTTGATTCAACAACTATGTTTCACAAAAAGGGTCCCCAAAACACATTTCAAGATAACAGCTCTCATATTTCTTAAAAATGTAATTGTTCATATTTGTAGAAAGCAAAGAAAAAGTGGCCTCTAAATACAGTTTTACAAAACATGGTGTAAAAGTGACCGTTTGCATTTGAAAATGTTGACAAAACATTAAAAACAATTTACATCCATTGGAGCCTAAATGGGCATACCCAGAACTCCCTGACAGTGGTGTCATACCCATTAAAACTGGGGGGACATATGCCCTCCAATTCCATTGAGTGTTATTAAGATAAACAAAGTATACTTACTTTTACACAAAATTAATACCTACCTACCAAATGTTGCTGTCAAAGCCACCTCAAAATGACTGGCTGCATGATGCATCTCCATCTTAAGGTTCCAAATGTTTTCTTGTGATATTCAGTGGTATTAAAACACATATGTTGCCCATACTGGTATGCTGTAACCCTAGTTGTTTAAAGGCACTGTGATGTACTAGGAGAGAGGGTGTCCAACTATTTTGGCACAATATTATGTGGCAGCGGTAACAGCTTCCTCAGTACCGTCTAAGAAAATGCAGCCAAATACCACAAGACTGAGGAAGTGAAACAAATCATTCTCAAAAATAATGCTTTGAAAATTCTCTGTCTGCACTTTGTGGCAAAGTTCCTTCCAGAGCATATATAAATAATACCTTAATGGACTGTTACCATCATCAATGGAATCAAAACATCCATAATCTGGAATAGAAAGACTCCAAATGCAATGGTGCTTCCCCTGTAGATAGAGAGCCCATGCACCATAGCACCCTCCTAGCGGGGTAAATCTGTTTACCTGGCTGGGTAAAATGGGTCTAAGTTGAGTGGGTGGGTTTAAAGGAGGAGGGGTGTGCGCTCGCCAGCGGACTCTCTCCTGCCAGTCAGCTGTCGGGCACGGACGAGGAGACGGGAAGGGAGTGAGGACGTGTGGTGGCTTGGGTCCAGAACGTTGGTCTTGCGGCGCTCCCGCTCTTGCAGCCACATGAGGTAAGGGCTGGGGGGGGAGAAGGGCCGTGTGCGTTCCCGGTAGAGCTGTAGCACGATACCAGACACACCCAGAACCACCCACACTGTGATCATGATGAAGTCTGGAAGACCAAGAGGACAAAAATATGTTAGGTTGAAAGGTCAAAATCAGGTGCCCAACATATGGCCTGCCTGCAGGTTAAATAAAACAAAACTCTCTGAAGTGATTTTACTCACCAATGACCTGGAAAGGCACATCAGTAAAGGCCTTGCTGAAGTTGTCGTTGAGGAAGCGTTTGAGAATGTTAAGGGTGATGTAGGATAGGCTGGTATAGATGTAAGCATTCACAGCCAGCACCACAGCATAGGCTCCAGCTACACCACACGTAGTGATGTTACCCTGCAGACAGATAACACCCACAGAGCAATATTACCCAGAGGCTCCATTTCCACATTTGTCCTCCCAAATCTTTGAAAGTTCTAAGCCCTTCTTGAGTTTAAAGTTGGAGGGGACTATGGTGTTGAATTGGACAGCCACTGTAAAGAAAGTGCAGAGGGGTAGGGATCTACCTCTCTTGGCCATCGGACAAAGAAGAGCGGTACCACCACCACGATGCAGCTGAACGTCACCCAGAACACCACATTCGAACGGAACACCTGTATGTCACCTGAGGAAGTGATGAGAATGTTTTTACAACGTTGTTACGATACTTTCTGTGTCATACAACATTCATCTGATTGAGCATTATCCTGCTTGAACTAGTAAATCAAATTATCATTTGATGTAGGTATTTTGGGGTTATTTTACCGACAGGCGTGAAGAAGACAATGGAGGACATGAGGAACCCCAGCACGAGACCGACGACGATGATACAGGACATAACTGAGCCAAAGCGCCACCAGCTCATCACCAGGATAACTCCCCCCACTACGCCAATCACTGCTGTCAGGGTCAGGCGGACTGCAGGGAGGAAACACAGACACTTCTGTCAGGGTCAGATGGAGAAGAAGTTGGACAAATATCTTTATTTTTCATAGAGCCATAGAAGAATGATAACCTGAGCTTCTGGCAGGAGGTCCAACTCAGACTGACCCCAAATAAATGAAAGCAAGTCCAGGAATTTATCCATCAATTCTAAACTCAACTGCTCTACAGATCGATTAACATTGTATAAATTGTCTTTACACTAAACCATGTGCTCTTCAGCATGATGGAACCCGTGCGCCAACTTAATTACTGGAACATGTGCTTTTACAGTGAGATGTTTGTTCTATGGAGAAATGTGTTGTTTCAAACTGAACTGTGTATTGTGCACTGGGGAAGTTTCCCATTGCATCCTGGATAAGTTATCTGGCATCCTTCCATCAGCTCCACCACTGACCAAATCACATTAGGGTTCGAGTGTGTAATTATGAATTCATACGCTCACCGCCATCCTCTATGACTAACACATACAAGCCAACACTGACATCACCTTGCATATGGGGAGCACGAACACCAATGCAAGCCATTCTAGGTTTCTCCAAATCACCAGAGACAAACTGTAACATAAGCATAAAATGCATACGTGACATATTTTGCTCGGCCTTTTAGATAGCATGTGGGGCGCATGTCCCATATCATCACTTATCTCCATACTGTAACAACTGTACTGATTTAGCACGGGCTAATCTGATTGCATTTCCCAGTTAATGAGACCAACAGGAGTTTCTTTCAACTGAGCTGACCTTATTGAATCACAGAAAACCTCCATGCTTTCAGGGGGCACTGACTGGAGCTTTTCCTTTTTTCCAAATGAAAATAGGATCATTTTTGGGGTAAATCATATTCATATGGCATGACTATCTAATTCGCATTTATGAGAGACCTGTGATGATTAATGCAATTTGTCTGGCCACAAAGCCTGTTTGTATGGCTAATTTCATTCCAAAATACTGTATGCTTTGGAGACTAATTAAAAACTACAGAGGGAGTACAGAGAGAACTGAACAAGCATATGACCAAATAAACTGAAGCCAATGTTTACTATAGAAAAAAACTACATCATTAATATCCTTATCAACCTGGCTGACAAGGTCAACAATCTTCTTATGTTCATTTGAAATCACTTAAACTTACTGTCATAGTCCAGTTTTGTAGTTCTTGTGATCAGGACAAAAAAAAGAAACACTGCAAAGACAAAGCCCATACAGAATAGCTCTAAGAGAGAGGAAGATGGAGAGGGGAACAAGGGAGGAAAGTTTAATACAGGAGAACACAGTAAACACTATTTTCTAGCATGACATCTAGGGCTGGATTCCCAAACTCAGATTAAACCTGCTACTGGACTAAAAACATGACCAGCAAAGAGTATTTATTATTTTTCTTTCACATTACTTTTTCATATTATGTGGGAGCAACAGTTTACAACAAGACCTTTAACCTCCAGGCCATATTTTCATTAGCTGGCTGGAATGAACTTTAAATGAGAGTTGGACTTTTACAAACTATAAATAACTGGGATACAGCTAGTTGGGAGCGGCTATTTATTACTGGTGTTCTATAGGGAGGAAAAGCCCTCGACTTCCCAGACTTATCTTCCAGTGATGTAGTGGAAAACTTGGTAAGTCAACACTTGTTTCCACCTACTCACCACATTTGAAGAAACGGTGCCCAAAGAAGCACACGAAGAGGCCAGCTAAACCAGCGATGGTGAAGAAGATCCTTGTGGATATCTTCCCTAGAAGAAAATAAAGTACATCAGCCTTTAGTCATTCTGTCTTTCCCCATAGTTGGTCTAACAAGAGCAGCAGACCCTGTGTCAACTGTTTGTTTTTCTTTCTCCTGCTCTGAAAATGCTTATTGCTCCATTACAGTTTGTTACTGTTGACGAGAGTTGACATATGGGTTCATAAGTCAGTTGCTAATCAAGATAGAGGCTGAAATCAGCTGACAACATATTCCCAGGGGACTAGTGTTGATCTTCCCTGGTCTTAAAATGCACGCTGTCCTTCAAGGTGCATTCTATAAGATTTCCACAGAAATAGCCCTCAAGGTCTCAGCCAGAACGATTGCAGTACAGTAAATGTCTTCTGTGTAGAATGACATGATGCTCTCGTTCCACTCAACAACAAGTCTCATTGAATAAGGCCCCGGGAATTCAGACAGGGATACTCAGATATCTTTGGAAATGTCTCCATTATAGACATATATTGACTGACGTTTCCCTGCAAAAAGACCCCTTTGGCCCAGTGCTGGTTGTCCCACTTACCCAGAGTGTCACAGCCATCCAGGGTGGAGGAGAAGCTGCAGGCGTAGGTGTGGACAGGGATATACGAGGAAGAGGTGTTAAGCACTGGGTCTCTGACTATGACAGAGTAGATGACACCCTGGCCCGGGATGGAGCTAAACACTACCTCGGTCTTATCACTGGATGATAGTGTCATGAGCTACAGGGAGAGAAAAAAAAATAGAAAAGCTCATCATACCATTACACCACAACCAGCAAGTTTACAGTCTACAATCCCAATCTGTATTTTTATACATGTCCATTTTGCACTACATTCACACTATTATCAACTCACCCTTTTCCCATGCTCTCTCATGGTCTGCACATTGGCCACACTCTGGATGCTGGTGATGAGGCTCTGCTCTGATAGGTCGCTCTCAGGCAGGAAGTACTGGTAGATGTCGTACCTCAGGCGCCAGCGAGCGTTTTCACCCACTTCAGTGTCACAGGCGGGCGGATTGGAGCCCCTGAGGAGGTGCCAACAGAGGTCAGTTCACAATGGATTCTGAAAGTTTGCTTTAAAGTACGAATGCGCATTTGGGGAAACAGTGCCACTGTTCGCCCCCAGTGCCTTTGTTATTGTTTTGTTGATGACAACAGAGAAGAGTGGCAGCGTGGTAAAAAAAAATTGCACTGCATATTTGGCTGTTCTATCACTGCATGTGCAGTGATGTCAGATGAGAAAAACAGTGGTTGTTTACAGTAACTTCTTTGTTGTTGTAATATCCTAAACAGACATGGCACTTTCACCTATTAACGATTCTAGCTTCAAACAGAAATGTTGATTTTTATTATAATAATTTTTCAAGATATATTTTTCACAATGAAATAAGATGGCTCAGAAGGGCTGTTACAAATAATAATAAACACAGCAATATGAAAATGCAACGGAAAGTGCCATGGACTCTTTCTTAAAAAATATATATATATCATTTAGAGACTACGCAAAAGAAGTGTCCCCATCACTTTTGTCTCATTCAACAACAACAAAAATGTCTTGCCACAGTCCACCCCAGACCTCCCTGGTCTTTTGCTTTTCAAAATATCAGTTTATTTTTGTTCCAGGTAAATTTAGATACAGTTCAGTCTACAGACCACATGCCAATGTAACATTTTAACAGGAAGATTGTGCGTGTTTGTTTCCGCTCTGCAGTCTGCTTGGCCCTGACAGAAGTGTGTGTGTGTTTCCTCTCTGCAGTCCGTTTAATGCGAGCCAGCACTTCCCATAGCCTGGTCAACAGATTATCGCACCATAGCCAGATTAATAGCAACAAAGTATTTTCTTTATTTACATGAGAAAATATCAATAATTTCCCTCTCCAAACATTCTGAAGAGGTTGGGTTCCAATCACTGTACCTTAACAATTGTGGGTAAATCTCTTTTCTCTACTAAAGCACATTCCTTGCCGGAGCCTTGGCATTAGGACAGGTCTTACTCTGCTTCCACCACAACGAAAGCCACACAAATGTAGGACAGCACATAATGCACCCATAAGAATGCATTGTCTTTCAGTCACAGGACAATTTCTTTGGCTAATTGTTGGCTTTTCACCAGGGTTAACTTTAAAACATATAATCAGAAACATATGCAGAGTGCCCTGCCTCACATTTGTTTGCAGTGAGACAGAAGTGGTTACATACAAGATGCTCATATATAAACCTTCTAGTGAGTTGTTACCTTGAATATCCAATATTTGCAGGTGCAAAGCGGATTGTAGTCTCAAAAATGTTGTAGTGGAGATAGACGTTTGGGTCAATGTCCAGGTCAAACTCCAGATTACAAGCTCCAGGGACTGGGTCTGCAGAGAGAGAGAAAACACGTAATTAAAACCAGCCAATCAAAAGTCAAAAAAAATTCTTGAAGTCCATTGACAGTGCAGTACTAGCAGTAGCAGACTGTTGAGAGTTTGTACCATTGGTCTATGCAGATGTCCTACTGGTGACTGTGGATAAGTTGTAGAGTGCAAATTACTCTACACAGATACAATCAGTTTGGTGGATGGCAAAACAGCTTTGAAATTTGTCCTCAGTCGACTATTTGTTTTGTTCAATAATCCAACTGGCATTCTTTGTTTTGGGGTTTGTTTGAAACGGGCTTCATATCTACTAGATACTCTTGCTATTATTTTGACATGGTATATTGAGTGGTTAAAACAGTGGTGAATTGAGGGTGAGTAGTGAGAGGTAAAATATCCTGGAATGCTAACAGTGATGTAAGGTAACATACAGATACAGCCCCTTGACAGATAGTGGGAGGCCACCTAAAACTGTAGAGGAATTGGTGGATTATTTTGGGAAGCGGAGATGGAAGGGCATACATACCAGAGCTGGTGTAGGGGAGGATGACCCCAGTGCCGGCCACAGAGTCACCATCAGGGGCCAGCAGGAACCAGGAAAGCTCGGTCTGACCGGGGATCAGGGGTGAGAGAAGGCCCGAGTCCACTGCTGTTAGAGAGAGGCCCAGCCCTGGCATCTGCCCAAAGTAGTCAATCAGACAACCAGAAAATCACTCAAATAGTCAGTCAACAAGACAGCCCTAATCCATCCAAATCAGTCACCAAATGACTGCTTTATTCCGTGCTGTAATGTAAAGTACTACTGACATGTGCACAGACGCCCGGCTGACCACCTCTTCTCACCTAGCTGTAGGCTCTTCCTGCCAAATGGTTTTGACAGTGGAGAAAGAATGACTTGTAGCGATATTCACTTCCAGATGACACTCATTAACTGTCTATGCTGTGTTTGGTACATTTTCCCCTTCACAGTTGGGGACTGTTTTCATTGTTGACTTCACTAGTCAGAGCATGTTAACTGCTTTAGCCTATTCTCACCATGAGTTAGGACTACTTTGAGTTAGTTGAAAGCGTTTTCAGTAGTAATAGGGAAAGGCGTTCAAAGTTTTCCGTCCGCACCAAAGAGCTTGTGACCAGCCTAACACATGATCACAGCTCTACTCAGTCAGAGTGTCTGCAAATCTCACAAGACACTGTCGCAAGTGGGTCACTAGAAACGGTGTATGTGATAGGGTGGTTGGCGACTGTTTCTTCACCCAACCCTTAGGATCTCTGGGACCAAGGTCAGGATTGGTCAATCCATCTTACCCTTGCCTCATGCCCGTCTTCCTCCCATGATGAGCAACCAGCCTGGTTCCACATCATCTGACTTCCCTCCACAAGTCAGTGGACCAATCAGTGCCAATCATGTGTGTGTGTGTTTGTTCGTACATGTTTGATAGGGCAATAGGTCCTATTGAATGAATGAACACTGACCTGAATTAGACTATTACATAAATCTATTTTACTGTGAGCGTGTGTGTTTGTGCGTGAGCCAGTGTCTTACCCTGGTGTAGGACAGCGTAGCATTGCTGTGCTGTGTGTGGAACTGGAGGGTGATAAAGGCCACGTCAAGGGGGATTCTGGAGACCACAGCCTGCACTGTCTCATTCTCATTCACATTCACGTTCTGAAAGGTGTTGAACAGGAAAACCACCCGATCTGAGAGAGGAAATATATGTTACAGCATTATCATCCCAGGCTATCCACAACCTGTTACTAGGTTCATTTATATACAGTGGGCTTCCAAAATTATTGACAGTCAACAAATTTGGAAATATAATTTTATACGAATACAATTGCTCAGAGAAAGAGATGAACTAATAATACTTTTTCCCAAAAAAATGTAGGGCTAAAAAATAATGACACCGCTGTCTTCAATACCTCACCTTGCAAGGATAACAGCACTGAGCCTTTTTCTAAAATGTTTTATGAGTTGGTTCACCCGTAAGTGTGAAAGTCTTTCCAGTTCTGCTGTTCTGATTTTCGTTGACGGCCCACTGATAAATCTCGCACAGGTGCTGTGACTATGTGGTTACCCCTGTGGTTGTGACAACATCATCCAGGATGTGAGCCTATCGTAAGTACATCTGAGAATGACACCTTTAATCCATAACATATACCAAAAACAAGGCAGTCCAGATCCTCACACAACACAACTATTGTATTGTAACTGTTGCGACACTGCTTAGCTAATCTCCAAATAGGCAACTGGATGTTCTCACTGCTTGTGTATTACATATGGCTTTTTCACTTTCTACTCTCTTGCTCCCCTTCCTTTGTGCAGCCTTCTGTCTACTTTTATGGTCTCTCGGTCTGTCCATACCTCCTGAATTGTCACCAGTCTTTCCCACTGGTCTCGTCTCTCTCTGTTGAATCTTACAACACATGAGATGGTTTGTCAGGGTACAAGGGTCATTTGCGCATGGGTATACTGTATTCTCATCGTGACCGATACAAAGGTTAGACTGAAAAAGAAGCATGACTACCATGTTGGGTTCTTTTCCTTTCGTTTAACATGTGCTGTGTGTGTGTGTGGGGGGGGGGGCAATTCCTAATGCCTGCTGCTTTCACAAGCATTAAATGTCAACGGCATCCAACCTGTCCACTAGGGCCAATCCGAAGATGCCTCACTAGCGACCATTTCACTTGCAGTGTAATTAGCCCTACATTTCAATTATATGTAGTAGTAAAGGAATTAGATTCCATGAGAGAAATATGTATTTTTGAATGCTGTGGATACTGGCATGGCAAGAGTGGGTGTGTATACAATCAGCATTTGATCCTGTTAAGTGTAGCGTTTACATAGCCTTTAGAACTTGGGTATGAAATTGAGGGCAAGATCAAACTGTTTTTACCATAAACAATAATAGCCTATTTTGAAATCCCAGACTAATTCCACATAACTATTTTACTGTTGAAGACATATTGAATACTGTTATGCTTCCCCTTTTCCAGCAACTAGTACAACTGTCTTCACCTCATCATAACCCAAACAATAAGGATTTTTTACTCCATTGTTTGTTTTTGTTGATAATTGAGTCTTTGCAAAACAAACAATGCCATTTCAAAATACAACTAGTTAACCTTAGTTCATGTCGTGGACTGTCAGCCCGTGCATCCACAATTCCATCTATGAATTTGAGAGTGGTCCAAATTTCTCCAGCCTCAATGTGAAGACTAACTGCAACAATAGGTACCATCTCCAAACATAGGACTGGTTAACAATTAATTAAGTTAGTGGAGTTGATATCCCTGATTCAAAGAAGGCGTATATATCTTCTTCATGTATGATTGGCTTTCAGCCAGCAACCTTGGTGTAATCTAAAAGTTCTACAAGTTCATCAAATGGCAATTTGATTTTAAAATATTAAAAGTACGACTTACTTTCCAGTTGTGCTACAACTCCATCACAGACCAAGACATATACAAATATGTACATTAGCCAGGAGGACGGCATTTTCTTCAGGCCCACGATCCTACTTCCTAGTCTGCTACATTCACTTGCAAAACATTTGGTGAGATATTCAGTAAAGGCTTTCCTGTGACAGGCCAGTGCAACATAGCGTGGCTACAAATTCGTTTTCATTGCTGTTGTTGCTTCCGCGGAACAACTCCAACCACGTCCGGTCGCTCAAACGTACTACGAATGTCAACTGCTGCAAGCCACCTCCTTTCCCCAGGAGACGTCAAAACGAACTGGGCAGGTCCCAGTCCCTAGTCCTAGCGGGCGTTCCAGAGCACAGAGATTGTAACCTCACACTGATTTTAAATTTAATTAAATCACTGAACAAAACAGCAACTGGGTGATTATCATGAAACCAGTTTTAAACATATCTTTAGCAAATTCAGTTACAAAACCATGATGCATCTGCAAAAATCAACTATCATTCTAAGGACTAAGATGTATAGTTTTGGGGGAAATGTAAATTTTAAATTCATTTGTAGTTTTCGAAAGAATTTTGTACATTTTCATACCAAATTCTCATTACCTGAAATGCATCTAGACTAAATTCTCGGGTCCAAAATTGTATACAATTTTACTTTAGAAAAACCAATCTTATTTGAATAAAACACAAAATATGTTGCTGTAGTTTGTCCATAAATCAAAAATGTAAAATACAAGTTGACATTTACATTAAACTATCATATTTAGTTTTATTAACCTATGATGCATAATCCAGAGGAGTAGTTGAGGTAAAATGAATTTATTCATTTAAATGCCTTCAGATAAAGGTTCATATTCTCAATCACCCACTTTACCTCACTTGACCTTCTCATTAAAAACCGCTAAAACACTCAAATTGGAGAAAAAAAAGTCTGATATAATTTTATCATTATTTTATCATTTAATTTATTTTCAGTGTTATTTTTAACTTGGGTTTTTTCATTTGGCGAGAAATGTGAACAAACTAATAGAAATGTATTGGTTTATAACCTTTTTGGAATGTTACGATAATGACACTTTTGTGAAAATATTGGTAAAATGCACAATATCTGATTAAAAAAAACATAATAATAATTATGAAACAGATCGAGTGCCCTCAGAAAGTATTCGCACCCCTTGACTTCTTCCACATTTGGTTGTATTGCAGCCTGAATTTAAAATTGATTAAATGTAGATATTTTGGCCTACACCCAAAACCCCATAATTTCAAAGTGGAATGATATTTGAACGGTAGTGTATATACAGTTGAAGTCGGAAGTTTACATATACTGACGTTGGAGTCACTAAAACTTGTTTTCAACCACTCCACAAATGTCTTGTTAACAAACATTAGTTTTGGCAAGTCGGTTATCTACTTTGTGCATGACACAAATAATCTTTCCAATAATTGTTTACAGACAGATTATTTCAAGACCTCAGAAAAAAATTGTAGACCTCCACAAATCTGGTTCATCCTTGGGAGCAATTTCCAAACGCCTGAAGGTACCACATTCATCTGTACAAACAATAGTACGCAAGTATAAACACCATGGGACCACGCAGCCGTCATACCGCTCAGGAAGGAGACGCGTTCTGTCTCCTAGAGATGAACGTACTTTGGTGCGAAAAGTGCGAATCATTCCCAGAACAACAGCAAATAACCTTGTGAAGATGCTGGAGGAAATAGGTACAAAAGTATCTATATCCACAGTAAAGCGAGTCCTGATCCAAGAGGAAATTTAGCGGAAAATTATCCTTGAGAATTTTGGGGTCAAATGTGACCCAGCTACAGTTTATGGGGAAAATAAGTAAAATTATTTGTGTAAAATATTATTTTGTGCAATATGTTTGAATTCTTGGAGTATGATAAATATATATTTGTTTTTTACATTTTTCTGTCACAATTTTAGTCCTATTTCACCTCCAGTTCAAACCACCAGGAGGCCTGAGTGTACTGCATATAGAACCTTATAATTGGGAGTTTAAATGCTGGAGTTGAGGCACAGGCATTTTGGCATTGATTGCCCTTTAAATTTGTTTCAGTTGGGTTGATTCAGACAGCCTGTTGTTTTACACTATGGAAGTTTGCAAGATTATTATATGGTTATCAGGGTCGTATTCATTAGGACATGCATACCATAACAAATGTGGATGGATTGAATCTCATCACTTTCAAGAAATGGCACTGGGTATTACATTTACATAACATTTTATTCGTTTAGCAGACAATCTTATTTGAGATTTACAGTTAGTGCACTCATCTTAAATGGGTAATCTTCTACATCAATATAAAATATTTAATTGCTACATCAATTTTTGGACTTTTAAATTAATGATATGTGCCTATTGATTCTTGAAGAATATAATTTATACACTGAGTGTTCAAAACTTTAGGAACATCTGCTCTTTCCATCACATACAGTGCCTTCAGAAAGTGTTCATAACCCTTCACTTATTCCATGTTGTTGTGTTAAACACTGAATTCAAATTTTAGCAAATTTGTTGAAAATGAAATTCAGAAATATCTAATTTACATAAGTATTCACACCCCTGAGCCCCCCCCCCCCCCCCCCTTGCAGAACCATGTATGGCACTCAGGAACATTCACCGTCTTCTTGGAATGCAACTCCAGTGTAGATTGGGCTTTGTGTTCTAGGTTATTGTCCTGCTGAAAGGTGCATTCATCTCCCAGTCTCTCGTGGACAGCAGACTGAACCAGGATTTCCTCTGTTTTTTTTTATCCTGAAAAACTTCTCTGTCCGTAAGGATTTCAAGCGGACCCCTCAACGTGATATAGCCACCACTATGCTTGAAAATATGAATGGTGGTACTCAGTAATGTGTAACACTTTGTATTCAGGACAAAAATATAATAGACACATTTCTTGCAGAATTACTTTAGTGCATTATTGCAAAGAGGATGCATGTTTTGGAATATTTTTATTCTGTACAGGCTTCCTTCTTTTCATTGTAATTTAGGTTAGTCTTGTGGAGTAACTACAATGTTGTTGATCCATCCACAGTGTTCTCCTGTCACAGCCATTAAATTCTGTAACTGTTTTAAAGTCACCATTGGGCTCATGGTAAAATCAAACTGAGTTTGGAAGGCCTGTATCTTTGTAGTGACTGGGTGTGTTGATACACCATCCAAAGTGTCATTTATAACTTCACCATGCTCAAAGGAATATTTAATTTATATTTATTCTCTTTTCACTCTGTCATTTAGTATTGTGGAGTAACTACAATATTGTTGATCCATCCTCAGTTTTCTCCTATCACAGCCATGGGGTACAGAGATGAGGTAGTCATTCAAATATCATGTTCAACACTGTTATTGTACACAGAGTGAGTCCATGCAACTTATGTGACTTGTTAAGCACATTTCTACACCTGAACTTATTTATGCTTGCCATAACAAAGGGGTTGAATACTTATTGACTCAAGACATTCCAACTTTTCAGTTAAAACATAATTCCACTTTGACATCATGGGGTATTGTTTGTGGGCTAGTGACAAAAACAAATCTATATTTAATACATTTTAAATTCAGGCTGTAATGCAAATGTTCCTTGACAAATATTTAAAAACATTTTTTATTAGAGTTAATTACTGGGAAAACAATAGTCACATAACACATACAAAGAGAGATCTAGAGCAGGGATCTTTAACCTCTTCATGCCCAGCGACTCCCACCCCATCATGTTAGCAACACATTTTTTCACGTCTTGTCTTATCAGGTGAATGATAATGGCAAGGAGAAGTAATAAAATTAATGGATTTGGTAGACCTGCTCATTCCATGACAGACTGACCAGGTGAAAGCTATGATCCCTTACTGACAGATTTTTATTAAGCCTTGAGACAATTGAGACATGGATTGTGTATGTTTGCCATTCAGATGGTGAATGGGCAAGACCAAATATTTAATTGCCTTTGAACAGGGTATGGTAGTAGGTGCCAGGCGCACCGGTTTGAGTGTTAAGAACTGCAATGCTGCTGGGTTTGTCATGCTCAAGAGTTTCCTGTGTGTATCAAGAATGGTTCACCATCCAAAGGACATCCAGCCAACTTGACACAACTGTGGGAAGCATTGGAATCAACATCCCTGTGGAACACTTGACACCTTGTAGTGCATAAGGCTGAGGCTGTTCTGAGGGCAAAGGGGGGTGAAACTCAATATTAGGAAGGTGTTTATGTTAACACTCAGTGTAAATGAGCTTAGTTCAACTGTCCTACCCCATCAGAAACCAAAATACAAGCTCGTTTTACTCCAATGTTTGTAAACCAAGTAAATGTAAACACCATATAACCTCAAAACATGGTTAAAACTATAATTTGTATATTACAGATGGTCACTCCTTGCAACCATAGCTCTATGGATTTCAGTGGTTACATTTCTCCAGCCCCAGTAGTCAGCTTTTTACCAAAACAGGGAGGACAATTTGTTATTGTTTCAACTGCTGATTGCTATTTTAAGGTCCCCAGCTAAGACAACCAACCATCACATTGAGTAAAAATGTTCCTCAATAAAGCAGCCATCACTGAGCTGATCAAGTAAATGAAGTGGTAACCAAGGACTAGTGGAAATATGAATTAAGGAAATTGGAAATTGAATTAAGTATATGGCTCTACTCTGACTGCACATATCAACTTTCAAAGACCTTCTAGTACTTCAGCTACACATCTACTCATACCTTTTTCACACTACTGAGCCAAACCCTAGGATGACTCTAGGCCAAGCCACGCTCTACTGTGCCAGCCTGGTTACGCATCCATTGTAGTTGCTAAGACTATGCTGGAAAGGACAATGTGAAAGCCAGTGCAGTATGGTTAGCACAAGCGTGTGAAAAGGGTATGAGTATGCTTAGTTTCTGGAAATTAAGTCAATATCAATATCATTTCCACTGACTTCAAATGTTACTGTCAATTATGAAGCGCAGACATGTTTTGCAGGAAGTCTGGCAACGTTTGGCCTTTTATTGGACAATGTAACAAAGGTAGATCAGACAACACAAATCAACAGAATCAACATCCAAATTGACAAACACACCAAGAGGTTTTAATAAAGTGCTGACCAAGAAAACAGATAAAGTAACTTAGACATGAAGCTCACGTAAGAAAAATAAAAACACGATCAATGAAAACAAACAAATTAAAATCTACCTCACGTTAACTTCCCCCTCTGTAAAATGATTAAGGGCTTCGCTTGTCCCTTTGTTGTCTACTACGTGTTCAAAGGATGTGTTAGAGGCATATTATTATCAGTAGTAATGCATTTGAGATTTGACCATGTAATAATCATTTAAAAACTCAGTCTGAGTGCTTGTACTTTGTGCAATTCTCATTTGTAAAAGCAAATATTAAAACCCAAGTTTCTAGTACATTCTAAAGCCACTCAGCAACAGTCATTTCTAAAGGCACACGAGAAACATTCCAAACAGTGCTTAATTTGACCTCTAAAATGGAAACTACCACATTCATCATCCAGTCTGTGACAGAGAAACAAACGTCTATATTCAAATCATACCTCCATCAATGAAATGCTTATCCACACAGAGGACAAACATTCAGTCCAGTTATATTTTCTGTCAAACATGTGAAACTTTGGTTACAGTAACCTGCTTGTAATGAATATTGAAAACTCAAAAAGCAAATGTTCAAAGTGTGCTGCCTTACTTAGCTCTGCTTTGCACAGAAATGACCCTTTCTGAAAAGAAAATGTCAATGTTTAAAAGTCAAACTTATATGCAGAGAAAAAATATGTATCAGATCAGATGGACAAAGATAGAGCCCTCTGTAGGGAACCTCAAGACACACGAATAGACGTTAGAAAGCTTTCAAAAACACTCAAATGATGGAAAAAGGATAAGAAACAAAAGGCTGTTGAAGGGATGTTGGTTGACAACACTTCCATTGAGTGTTTCTGTTAGGCTAAAGACTGAATTGAGCTGACATCAGATAAAATCAGTATCACTCACTTCTCAACCCATTCAAAGACAGTATAAAAATTGACTTCTTGTAAAATGCTATTGAAGCATGAGCTTTTGACAACAGGACAATAAAAGGAGACAAAGTAACAAAAAAAATCTAACCAACAGAAACAAACATAAAAATGGTAGAATGCAAATGGCGTTTTGAAAGTGACACACTAGCTTGTGTCTTGACAGTCGCTGCATCTATAACCGGTTGGGTATATATTTGTGTGGACATTGGTGTTCTGCTGAATCCTGGTTGGGGACTTTTTCAGACAAATACCATGATGGAAGCACTAATGTTCAGTAAGACAGTACAGGACGTCCCCATCACATTACTATGTCCCCCAACTACGTCTCACGTCTTCTGATGCCTTCTACTGTTCATTTCAAAATAAGGGTCCTCGCTTTTGTTCTTGAGTTGGGTCTTCTTTGTGAGAGCAGTGTTCTTTTGGGAGGGGAGGGCTTTGATGTTGGGGCTGGTTTTTCTGGGGGCCGTTTTGGTGGGCTCCGGTTTGAGAGAGGGGGTGTTGGTGGTAGGCGCTTGCCTCCGTCCTGCCCTCTGTGCAGTTGGTATCGTTCTCTGGTTGGTCTTGCCAACAGCGGAAGAGCCACTAGGGACCCCTGGTACCCACCCAGGGGTGCCACCACATGGAGGCACAACCACTTTGGGGATGGCCCTGGTTTGGGCCTGGCTTTTGGCTGTTGTGTCTTTGCTCTTGGGGAGCGCAATGTTGGATTTGGGCAGGGCTGTTGTGGCAGTCCTGGAGGTAGGGGTTAGTGCCCTGGTGGGTTGGGCCGTTGCAGGCCTGGGTGTTGGCACAGCCACCCGGGGGGTTGGACGGACCAGTCTTGCAACACCCAGACGAAGGCGTGAGGCCGGGGAGGTGGGCCGCCTCTGAGACAGGTGGCGTTGGGTGGCGCCGGTTGGGGGTCGGCCATCTTTCTGGAAGTGGACCCTCGATGGGGCTGTGGCGGGGCGAGGCACTGTGATGGAGGTGTGGGTGGATGGAGTGGAGGAGGGTTTAGGACATTTACAGGAGGGCTCGGGGCACACAGGGCTACGGGGCTGGGAGAGGGCGCCGCAAGGGGACGGCCTGAGCTTCAGCTTGGGGGCAGAAGAGTAATGTAGCAGTGGTGCTGTCTGCTGGCTCTTGCCACTGTGAAGTGAAGGGCTTGGGCCCTGCTGCGAAGACAGGGTGGGTGACACAGCAGCCACCTTTTTGGGGATTGGCAAAAGCTTCTGGGTGGGCTTCTTGGGGGAGGGAAGGGGCATCTGCAGGATCTTTTTGGGTGCTGCGGCTGCTTTCCTGGGCAGAGTTGGGGTCGAGACGGGGGTGCAGGTAGCTTTGGAGGCCGAACCAGAGGAAGACGAGGAGGAAGACGAGGGGATGAGGTTGACTGCAGCAAGAGGGTCCATGTCAGGAAGAGGGGCCGCTGCTGCAGAGCCGTAGCCCGGTGGCCCCTTCTGGTATGCCAGGATCTTCTGCTCCAGAGTTGTGAACTGGAGCACCCGGCCGGGGTCGTACTTGAGCAGGAAACCCCTTAGAGTGTCCCAGCCACCCCCCACACGCACCATCACATGCTTCCCATGCAGCATCTACCACAGTGAGAGAGGGAGAGACAGGGATAAATGAGACATTTCAGTTGGTCTCTTTAAAGGGTTAACAGTGAAGTGGTGACGCAGGGTACCGTGCTAAATGTCAAATTACCTCTAAATCCCGCGGTGTAAGCTTTTAAAGGAGGAACCACTACACCACCACTACTACTAACCACTCACTACTCACTCCTACTACCACCAACTACTATCTACAGTGCTGCCAACTACTATCTACAGTGCTGCCAACTACTATCTACAGCTACCATCTATTTTTTCAGCTGCTGTTTGATGGAAGTGTTAACGCTGTTCCTTGGCCAATAAGTTAACGCTGTTCCTTGGCCAATAAGTTAACGCTGTTCCTTGGCCAATAAGTTAACGCTGTTCCTTGGCCAATAAGTTAACGCTGTTCCTTGGCCAATAAGTTAACGCTGTTCCTTGGCCAATAAGTTAACGCTGTTCCTTGGCCAATAAGTTAACGCTGTTCCTTGGCCAATAAGTTAATGCTTTTCCTTGGCCAATAAGTTAATGCTTTTCCTTGGCCAATAAGTTAATGCTTTTCCTTAGCCAGACCTCCTGTCCAGTACAAACGAGATCCACTCTGCTTCCCTAATGAGCTTAGGGTGTGATCTGCTGCTGTGTGGAACCATGAGCAACTGAGACAGACATTTCCAGCTTCCTTTATCCTACAACGCTGCTTTTTATACTTGGCGTGGCTTTTTACTTTCCAGTTGTTTCACCATTTTATCAGCCTTAAATACACAACATTGATACTAAGCTTACTTGACTTTTCCAAAATGCTTTGTCTCAAGTCTACAGGTCTATCTTGTCTATATAATAGGTTGGTCTCAAGTCTCCAAGACTATCTGGTCTATGTAGTAGGTTGGTCTCAAGTCTCCAAGACTATCTGGTCTATGTAGTAGGTTGGTCTCAAGTCTCCAAGACTATCTGGTCTATGTAGTAGGTTGGTCTCAAGTCTCCAAGACTATCTGGTCTATGTAGTAGGTTGGTCTCAAGTCTCCAAGACTATCTGGTCTATGTAGTAGGTTGGTCTCAAGTCTCCAAGACTATCTGGTCTATGTAGTAGGTTGGTCTCAAGTCTCCAAGACTATCTGGTCTATGTAGTAGGTTGGTCTCAAGTCTCCAAGACTATCTGGTCTATAGTATGTGAAGGTATAAAAAGGACCAGACGACAGGTACTGACCATAGAATTACATCAAGTGTAGTAATTTAATTTCTACGGCGCTGACACAGCCAAGCTTGTGCCAGGCACCGAGACTGAACCTTTGGATTAATGACCAGGTAATGAATGAGGATACGGTAGTGAGATGTTTCCTGGTCTCTTGGCAGAGGACAGAAAGGGTGTGTCACTAGCTACAGGTCTCATGCTCACTTAGCAGTGGAATTGACTCAGTGCAACATCTACAGCACATACACTGATGTTCAATGCTTGGGAGAGTTCAGTGTGTCACTATACAGTTTGTGCTGCTCACCCGGATGAAGAGGGTCTTGTCTCCCAGTCTGTAACGGCCCTCTGACAGGTATTCAATAGATACTCTCTGGGAGCAGTTACACGGAGGCTCGTCCGTCAGATGTTGCTCCTGTAACACAGAGGGAGAATTAACATGGGCCTATAGAGTCCTGGCTAAGGAAGCAAGAACATGGGAAAGACATTTTCTAAAACATTGAGAAACCCTGTTTCATTAACCCATCGCCTAAGGATAAAGCAGAGTTGCTAACTAACAGGAAAACGCAATGAACCGATGAACTCAAATGAACCAATTTTAAGTTGCAAAGACTTGAAAGGCTAGAGAGCAGCACTCAGTAGCAGCCTCTGAATACTGTAGTTTAAGAGGACCGCTTTGGCTGTGGACACAGGAAGCGTTCTGATGTTTGTTGATGTTGTGACTGAGCTGCATTGGTGCCACAGGCTACAGAGTCACATGACCCCAGATGGATGGAGCATCACAAGGACCATAATGACTCATACAGCCCTGAGCAGTGAGGCAACTAGAGCCACCGCTGCCTCCATCTTGGATCTGATGAACTAGGTCACCAACTAACTATTTTAATAGAACAACAAGAGAGATGAGAGGAGAGGAAAGTGGAGAGTCGAGTCCCTATTTAGTTAGTAGAAATTTGACAATAGCACAGTTTTAACTCCTGGAGTGACTTACCCCAGGCTGGTAGAGGCCCCCATGCTGGCAGCACACAGTGAAGGTTTTGACTGCAGGAGCAGGCTCTGTCGTCTTCAGCAGGGTCTCCTCCAGCTCAATCTCCTTCTCCAGTTTCACCAGCACCGGAGGCTCCACCCCATACCTATGGAGAAAAACAGATCAGTACAGTGCTTTAAAAGGGACAGTTAGGAATTGAAAAAAGATGCCACACATTCACTTTTGCTGCATTGTCCATCTTTCTACCCCAAAACAGCTGCAACATACCACATTGCATAACTACAGGATCAAAAAGGTCAAAACAAAACGTGGTGGTCATGTTCTAGAATGATCTTATCTTACATTTGTCACAGTGCAACATTTGGCAGCACATACAGTACCAGTCAAAAGTTTGGACACACCTACTCATTCAAGGGTTTTTCTTTATTTTTAAAACTATTTTCTACATTGTAGAATAATAGTGAAGACATCAAAACTATGAAATAACACATGGAATCACTGTAGGCGTGTCCAAACTGTTGACTGGTACTGTACATCTATCAACCAAGGGAAACTTACTTGGAGACGATGCGGCCGATCTCTAGCAGACACAGACACACCTGCCGGGGATCCTTGTGCAGAACTGCGAGACAGAGAAATTACATACTGTAGAGAGACGACATGGTTGTATAGAATAGCAGCAGTGTCACAAACCCATTACTTATAATGAGAAGGTGTCCACATAGAGAACTTATGTTAATTGCTCTCTATGGTGGATCCTATTATGTCATTAAGGAGGATGGCTTAAACAAAAGCCAGACAATGGCTGCAGTGGAGGCATCTGCTCCGTTCAGTCATTAAAGGCTTACAACTCAGCCCATGTTCCTTTGAACCGATTAAGCTAAGGAGCAATTAATCAACTCCCAGGGTAATGTATCAAACTCCAAGGGCAACATAGTAATGCATTAATCAACTCCTAGGGTAATATAGTAACATTAATTAACTCCAAGGATAATGTAGTAATGTTACAAGAGTGGTGGGATGGAATGGAGTTGGACCCTACCTCAACTGTACAACCATGGTTCTGCTCCACTGATTACACAAGACTGAATGGGTTTTGGTTTGATTGATACCTGTGGACATTCGTGCTAGAATGCTAAGCTAACTAGAGGCTGCTGGAAAACCCCCCACCAAATATGCACTTCAAAACTGTCTGGAGTGATGGCCGTTTGTGATTAGCTCCTACTTACTGTGCCTACTGGTCAGTACAGCCTCCCCGCCAAACTAAAACACGTACCCAGGCCCTCTGATTCAAACAGGTACGTCTCCTCCACGCCTATGCGGCGACACCAGCCCAGGAAGTTGGCAGTGTTGTCGCGGGCGAAAAAGGACCCTGGAGAGGCATTGTACTTGCATGTCACCTTCTTCATGGGAAACAACTGCAGGGAAAGGCATTCAAAAAGTATAACACATGAACCACACATGCATTGCATCACAGTTGACATATGACCATGATATTTTCAAATGGACAGAAAAAAACAATTTCAGAACCAAACGCACCAACTCGTTTCAGATGGGAAACAGACCACCAGCTCAAATGACCCTATCCATTACCACTCTCCCCACGCGCCTACTTTTCCTTAATATCCTGTTCCCCCTGCCATTCCTGTCGCCACAGCTCACCTTGCCCATATCCGAGGCCCCGCTCTGAGAGATCCTGCTCTGCAGAGCTCCGATTAGCTGACACAGCTTCACCCCATTGTTCAGCTCCGTCATGAAGCTCTCCGCTCTCACCTCCTCTCCTGTGTATCAGAGACAGAGAGGAAAATAGTGTGTTAGTGTTTATTGTTGGGAGTGAGGGGCGAGTGACAGGGCGAGACATTTAACCTCTTGAAACTCCCCATCCCGGATCCGGGATTGTGACTAAGCCTCAGGCTCATTAGCATAACGCAACGTTAACGATTTCTGAAAATCGCAAATAAAATTAAAATAATGCGTTTGCTCTCAAGCTTAGCCTTTTCTTAACAACACTGTCATCTCAGATTTTCAAAATATGCTTTTGAACCATAGAAATTGACTAATTTGTGTAAGAGTATGCAAAGCTAGCATAGCATTTTGTGTAGCATGTAGCACGCAACATTTTCACAAAAGCCAGATAACCAAATAAATAAAATCATTTACCTTTGAAGAGCTTCTGATGTTTTCAATGAGGAGACTCCCAGCCACATACCAAATGCGCAGTGTTTCCTGAAAGCGTCTGTGTGTAGGAGAAATCGTTCCGTTTTCTACATTGCGCCTGGCTGAACCGAAAATGCAGTCACCTACAACGTGAAACTTTTTCCGGATTAACTACATAATATCGTTCGAAACATGGCAAACTTTGTTTGGAATCAATCCTCAAGGTGTTTTTTCACATATCTCTTCATTGACATGCAGTTCTTGGAAGCTTGCTTCTCTCTCTGTGCCCCATGGAAAAATACTGGCAGGTGACTTTTGCGCACCAATTTCGGCGCAGGACACCGGGCGGACACGTGGTAAATGTGGTCTCTTATGGTCAATCTTCCAACGATCTGCCTACAAATACGTCACAATGCTGCAGACACCTTGGGGAAACGACAGAAAGGGCAGACTCATTCCTCTTGCGTTCACAGCCATATAAGGAGATCATGAAAGACAGAGCCTCAAAAATCCTTGTCATTTCCTGGATGCCAAGTCATCTTGGTTTTGCCTGAAGCTCACGTTAAAGGGCACGCACAGAGAAGATATTTGTATTTCTGGACACGTCAGAGTGGAACAGTAGCAATTATATGCATAGTCGAGCATCTTTTTGTGACAAAATATCTTGTTTAAAACGGGAACGTTTTTCTTCCAAAAATGAAATAGCGCCACCATAAGTGTAAGAGGTTAAGGCCAAATTATTAACAAAAGGAAGAATTCTAGGCTGCACATCCAAAAACTTCCATTGCCAGGTTCAGGGTACAAATAATGCCACAGGAACAAGACGACACACTTTTTGAATTATTTCCCCCATGACCCTCCTCGTCTTACCCAGCATCCCGGTGAGCCAGATGGCCAGGTCCTCTTGCATGGGTACCAGTGTGGCTTCGTGGCGCACGGCCAGCCACTGGTCATACTGGAAGACATCGGCCAAGCCCGGCCCATGGCGCAGCGTCAAAGGGCTGCGAGGACTCTGCAGGGGCGTGTCAAACTTCTCCCTGAACCACACCTGCAAGGGGGGGGGGGGGGGATAAAGATAGTTTGTCACTCAATGTGTCCTCGACCACCGGCTGGTGCCATTACTATGGGAAGAGAGTGCAGAAAAAGGTTTGGGGTGCTGACAATGAAATGTTCCTAGCATATCGCTTACATTCACCCGTTTTTCAACAATGCCATTATATTACAAGTGGTGTCAGCCTGGCAAAGGATATCATTTTCAGAATAGATTCCAGCACGATAGTGATTGTATCCAAATGCTCGTAGACTAAAGGAGCTGCACGGATCACTGGAAGTGGGTTTAGACTCCATTGGCAGTGGGATAGGCCGGGGGGAGAAATCCGAAATACTTCACTCACACAGGCTACGAGAACTCAGCCCCTAGCACACAGGCCGCGCCTTCGTCAGGGCAAGAATAACATGATTCAAGCATATCAATTTTCAAACATGTTGATATTCATCAGTATACAATTTCGACATTTGGCCCCCTAAAAAAACTATCCAGCTACACGAATAAGATTGAAGTGCAAATAGACTGAGGAAAGGTTGCCTTGGAGATTGAGCAGCGTTTTGTAAGACTCTAAAATGGAAGAGGAATAGAAATAGAATATTGTCGAGACAACCAAGTCCTCTGAGACGGCCTACTAGATATTCCACTTGCAGTGAGGAAAGGAAATCAGCTGAGGGGAGGAGAATTCCTGGACGCTGGAACAAGCACTGTATTCTATAGTCACATCAGATTAACCTCCAATCATGGACTGACAAAATCAGCCGGGCTCGACAATCTGGACCCACTCTTTCTAAAATGATCTGCAGAAATTGTTGCAACCCCTATTACTAGCCTGTCCAACCTCTCGTGTTTTCTGAGATCCTCAAAGATTGGAAAGCTGCCGCGGTCATCCCCCTCTTCAAAGGGGAGACACTCTAGACCCAAACTACTACAGACCTATATCTATCCTACCCTGCCTTTCTAAGGTCTTCGAAAGCCAAGTTAACAAACAGATAACCAACCATTTTAAATCCCACCATACCTTCTCCACTATGCAATCTGGTTTCAGAGCTGGTCATGGGTGCATCTCAGCCACGCTCAAGGTCCTAAAAGATATCTTAACCGCCATCGATAAGAAACAATACTGTGCAGCCGTATTCATTGATCTGGCCAAGGCTTTCGACTCTGTCAATCACTGTATTCTTATTGGCAGACTCAATAGCCTTGGTCTCTCAAATGATTGCCTCGCCTGGTTCATCAACTACTTCTCTGATAAAGTTCAGTGTGTCAAATCGGAGGGCCTGTTGTCCGGGCCTCTGGCAGTCTCTATGGGGGTGCCTCAGGGTTCAATTCTCTGTATACACCAATGATGTCGCTCTTGCTGCTGGTGAGTCTCTGATCCACCTCTATGCAGATGACACCACTCTGTATACTTTTGGCCCTTCTTTGGACACTGCGCTAACAACCCTCCAGACGAGCTTCAATGCCATACAACTCTCCTTCCTTGGCCTCCAATTGCTCTTAAATACAAGTAAAACTAAATGCATGCTCTTCAACCAATCGCTGCCTGCACCTGCCAGCCTGTCCAACATCACTACTCTGGACGGTTCTGACTTAGAATATGTGGACAACTACAAATACCTAGGTGTCTGGTTAGACTAAACTCTCCTTCCAGACTCACATCAAACATTTCCAATCCAAAGTTAAATCTAGAATTGGCTTCCTATTTCATAACAAAGCATCCTTCACTCATGCTGCCAAACATACCCTTGTAAAGCTGACCATCCTACCGATCCTCGACTTCAGGCGATGTCATTTACAAAATAGCCTCCAATACCCCACTCAATAAATTGGACGCAGTCTTTCACAGTGCCATCCGTTTTGTCACCAAAGCCCCATATACTACCCACCACTGCGACCTGTACGCTCTCCTTGGCTGGCCCTCGCTTCCTACTCGTCGCCAAACCCACTGGCTCCAGGTCATCTACAAGACCCTGCTAGGTAAAGTCCCCCCTTATCTCAGCTCGCTGGTTACCATAGCAGCACCCACCTGTAGCACACGCTCCAGCAGGTATATCTCTCTGGTCACCCCCAAAACCAATTCTTCCGCCTCTCCTTCCAGTTCTCTGCTGCCAATGACTGGAACGAACTACAAAAATCTCTGAAACTGGAAACACTTATCTCCTTCACTAGCTTTAAGCACCAGCTGTCAGAGCATCTCACAGATTACTGCACCTGTACATAGCCCATCTATAATTTAGCCCAAACTACCTCTCCCCCTACTGTATTTATCTTCTTTGCACCTCATTATGTCTCTCTACCTTGCACATTCTTCCACTGCAAATCTACCATTCCAGTGTTGTACTTGCTATATTCTATTTACTTTGCCACCATGGCCTTTTTTTGCCTTTACCTCCCTTATCTCACCTCATTTGCTCACATTGTATATAGACGTATTATTCTACTGTATTATTGACTGTTTGTTTTACTCCATGTGTAACTCTGTTGTTGTATGTGTCAAACTGCTTTGCTTTATCTTGGCCAGGTCGCAATTGTAAATGAGAACTTGTTCTCAACTTGCCTACCTGGTTAAGTAAAGGTGAAAAATAAATAAATAAATACATACACACACACACACAGCTGACAGTATATCCGCTATCGCAGCCTCTCTTCCACACCCTCATTGGCATATCATGATTGAGACTTTCCCTGGGTTTAGCCTCACAGAAAGGTCTCGGTTGTTCTTTGGGAATTTTTCCACGACCCCATTTGAGTGACTCAAAAACGTCAGTGGGGGTAGAGAACGAGGGCGAGTCAAGTTCACTGTTGGAGATATTTGACGCCACAGAAAACATCCCAGACTGAGAAGAAAGAGTATGAGAGAGAAAGTGAGAGAAAGAGAAAGTGAGAGAAATAAGATATGAGAGAGCAAGAGGTGTGAGAGAAAGAGTGAGAGCATAAATGGCCCTGCTCAGTAGAAAGCATTTAAAATTCTGTCTGGTTGTCAAAAGATGTGCATTTAATTAAAACACAAAAATTAGAAGAAATTCTCGCAACTCCTCCTCCCCAACCCCCTCTCCCTTACATAACTGTGTTCTAAGGATAAGGTGCCTGGCTGGTGCTCTGGGCAAGGCAACCCCACAACTTATGTTGTTTTCCATCTTACTCGCACTGAATACAGCTAATTAGAGAAAAGGCGACGAGGAGGGGCGTGTTTGAGTTACATAAACATGTGGAGATTACCAGCACACCATTGGGGATTACCTATGGTGACCTCTCCGGCGTCACCTGACTGGATGCAGGTTTCACAGAAATTAAAGCTTTAGTAGCCCTCACGTGGGCTTATTCTAGTTAAAAATCAATTACATTTATCCTTAATGGTAGTCCTTGTGCAGTAGAATACCTACATTTACATTTTACATTTAAGTCATTTAGCAGACGCTCTTATCCAGAGCGACTTACAAATTGGTGAATTCACCTTCTGACATCAGTGGAACAGCCACTTTACAATAGTGCATCTAAATCATTTAAGGGGGGGGGGTGAGAAGGATTGCTTTATCCTATCCTAGGTATTCCTTGAAGAGGTGGGGTTTCAGGTGTCTCCGGAAGGTGGTGATTGACCTACCACCTTTCCTGTGTCCAAATAAAATTGCTAAATAGTTTTGGGTACTGTGAAAACTTTAGACTCCTCCCAAGTATATGTTTAGTTTTCAGAATAAGTGTACAGGCAAGGTACTGTGTACAGGCAAGGTACTGTGTACAGGCAAGGTACTGTGTACAGGCAAATAGACTAATTGTGTAAACAAATACTGCATAATCCTGGTAAATCTGGCAGATAGGGGAGGAAGATTGTAAGAGTTTTAAACATTGGACTTTAAAGCTCCCTCTTAATGGAACATAGAAAAGGGATTTTAAACAGAAAATCTACATTCCTAACTCGTTCCTAATGAAGCCACCAAATAGCCATTCAGGATGATGTGGATTGCATATATGTACACATACTAGGCCTCTCGATTGCATGTTGGTGTGATCACAAGACAGACACCAAGCCAATGAGTTTGAATACTTCACAAATCCTTTCACCCTTCCTTAACGGAATCACATGATTTGAGTGCAAAAAAACTGTTTCCATTACATTGCTTTCACTAATAATGTCACATCAGATTAGTGATGGGGGAAAAATACATATCACAATAATATTTTGGACAACATAATAATTTATATTTTCACTATGCCTGCGCCAAAACGCCAGTATTTTTCATCCGAAATCTTGTTCTCCATCTTCTTTATAAAATAGTAAGCCAACATGGTTTCAGCACTTTTAGTTCAATGACTGATCAACACTCATTTTGTCATGGTTCTCTCGTCACTCTGCAGCAGACAGGGTAGACTAGTGGTTAGAGCGTTGGACTAGTAACCGGAAGGTTGCAAGTTCAAACCCTCGAGCTGACAAGGTACAAATCTGTCGTTCTGCCCCTGAACAGGCAGTTAAACCACTGTTCCTAGGCCGTCATTGTAAATAAGAATTTGTTCTTAACTGACTTGCCTAGTTAAATAAAGGTTAAATAAAAAATAAAAGACATAGGGTGAGACAATATGTTTGGAACATCAAAGCATAATAAAATCACAGTATCGAATCGCAATTCATATTGTATCGGCACCGACGTATCATGATAATATTGTATCGTGAGGCGCCTGGCAATTCCCAGCCCTACATCAGATCAGTGATAACGTCAAGGACGAGAGGAAGGAAGGATTCCAACAGGACCAGAGTTACACCTGATAGTCCTTTATGCTCCTCCGAGTTGTGAAACCTTCCCATGGTTCTTGATGACCTTTGACTCAGAGAGGAGAAACCCACAGGCAGGGCCGTAACCAAGGTCTGAGATTTAGTGAGGTCTGGACAGGGGGGAACTATTTGCTATTTGAAGAACAGCAAAAATAACCCTAGCCATTATGACATTGGTTGCTGTTGCTTCATTCACCTCAGTCCATCTACAAACACATAGCCTATAAGCTATACAATTAATACGTACAGAGGGATCTGTTTGCAGCAAAATTACTTTGACAAAAAGTAAACACATGAACATTGAATTTTTTTCCAGACAATTCTTGGCTGGAACACATTTTCTATGTTCTAAAATTCTACACATTCTGCCATAACTTATGCCATGTTAATATAATATCTGAGTGAGAGTGACTAACAAAATATAATACATGAGGGCCTCCTGGAGGTCAGGGCCCCTGGGCACACGCAGGGTGTCGGTAATTCAGCCATGATTACTACAAGTTTAGATAGTTGGCTAAACATTTACAAATCCAGTTTTTTTACTGGCATTGGGTGACTATCAAGTGAGTAACATAATTGGAAAACTGCTTATGCACAAAATGGCACCTAGTGTATTCTACGAGCCTAACTCAACAATAAGTTGAGACACTGACTGTGCCCCCCCCACAGGGTCTTATTGGCCTCCTCAGATATCAGATGGCCTTGAGAGCAAAAAGATTACGTTGCTGGAGATAATAGACCAGTAAAAACAGTAAAGGGATTGGTGTCAATCTGCCTCCTGAATAGACCAGCTCAGCGCTGCCCAACCCTCTTCCTGGATCTACAGTCCTGTGGGTTCAGTCCAACCTTACTTTAACACCTGATTCTACTAATTAGCTGCTCAACAAGACCTAAACTAGCTGAATCAGATATGCTAAATTAGGGTTGGACTGAAAACATACAGGACAGTAGATCTCCAAGAAGAGGGTTGGGCAGCCCTGGACAAACTAAACCAGGAAGGCGTTAGAGATTTTGAATGACTCGTGAAGGGTCCTAAACTGATGAGAACGTCACGATTTTGCTTTGCCATTGTAGCCGAGCCGTTTTGCTAACACCTGACGGCTGCTCCTATCCTTTAGATATGTAAATACAGCAGGGATCGGGGCCACGGTATGAGAAGAGGTCGTTCTTACCTGTATGCCAGCCTGCACTGCCATCGCTGCAATCAGAGGAGATTCACCGTTTCATCCTGAAACAGACGAGGCTATTAAGTATAACATTTTATAGAAAACAGATATACAAATTAAACTAATATATCAGAATGTTTACAAAATGTAAAGCTCTCCCTCCTTCCTCCCAGGATGTAGGGGATTACCCAGACCCATAACCATCCCCTTGGCCCAAAGGTGTGTGTGTGTGAGAACGGGAGAAGGAGAGCGAGAGACAATGACCTGCACTATGCTAGCCTCTGACATTTTATTTAACAAGAAACACAGCCCCCCCGAACATATACACACCCCAAAACAGCTCCCTTTCTCCCCACCCAATTTAAACTTCCTTACTGGGCTGAGCTCCAGTACTCAAACGTCACCATAGACCCAAGGGGCAGGCAACAAACACTAAGACCCCAGAGCTATGACCGCATTTCAATTTCATAGATAGGGTTGCAAAATTCCAGTTACTTTCAATAAATTCACTGGTTTTCCCCGAAATCCCAGTTGGAGGATTCCCGGAATCAGGGGGGAGAAGCAAAAAAATCTAGAATCCTCCACCAGGATTTCTGGAAAACCAGGGAATTTATTGAAAGTTCCCAGAATTTGCAACCCTAATGATAGATTCACATTGCAGCTACTTAATACGCTGTTGTCATCTGATAGACCGCTCCTTACGTGCACAAAAATGTGCATTCAGTTACTCTGACACAGCATAAAATAAATCAATTAATGTCTCATCTGTGATGCGTTGCTCTTGGCAGAGGACAAGATGACAGCAGTGCAGACAAGCAGAATTACCTTAGGACAGGAGGAAGACAGTAGTCATGTACGAAAAGAGCTGCATAGAACCCCCAGATAGTCGGAAAAACCCGTCTCCACCCTGCTTCTGACCGGAAAACAGAAAGCGCAACACAAACCACGCAGGCTCCTACTGGTTGGTTCCAGACTTCAGAGTGTGTTATGTCGACAGCGAGCGAGAGAATGACAGAATGAGGAGAGAGAGAATGGAGGGAGGAGGGAGAGCCTTGACTAATGAAGTGGCTCTGCTCAGCGCTGCAGAGGCCCCCCACTCCTGCGACGGCCAGTCCTCCTCTCACAAAGCACCCATTGTTACACAGCATCCCCCCTTCCACGCCCCCCACGCGTCCATCAACCCCCAACTCTGCACCTACCCTGGGAGCTCCCTGCGATGAGCTAGTGGAAATGGAGCGCTAGGGGGCAGGGGAACCAGCCACTTCCTCATCTCACCCCCCCCAAAAAAAAAAACAACAACAACAACATGATAGCAAGGGGAAGGTTTGGTGGTTCAAATTACACATTGTGACTGTCCCTGATCTGGGATGCCCTCAGAATAGTGGCTGGACCAAAGTGTTCATTGTCTAATGCTTATGCGGGTGCTCAGGCCAGTGCGCATGTCCTGATTTGCTAAAAGGTGACAAGCACTGCCCTAGTTGGAACCCTGGCAAGACTTGCTCCTGGAGCAGATCAGTAGGTCTAAACCACTGGACAGTGGACAAACAAAGAGGGGGAGAAAGAGAAAACAGGGTGACTTTTAATTTGAGTAGAGAGGAATATGTGGCTGACAGCAGAGGACAAAGGGAGCACTCGTCTCTAGAATGTGCTGCATCTGGGGCCACAATGCGCGAGCTGAGAGAATGCCTCCCCGTGGGGACCAAAAGGGCAGCATGCGCGTCCACACCACCACCAAATGTCAATGCGAAGGAGGGAGCGAGAAATGAAAAGAGGCATTCAAAAACAGAATGTGTTTAATGCTGCTGGGTTGGCTGAAGTGAATGTGCGAGTGTCTGAGGAAAGGGCAAGGCTCGACACTTGACATGGGGCGCTGTCTTGTACATTCTCCAGAGGTTGCTGAAACACTCGAACAAGGCCCGTTCTCTCTTGGCAGCCTTGTTCAATCAAAACCGGTCTTCCAACAATGACCTTTGGGTCCAGCAAAAATGAATATGCATTGGAGCTTGTTATTGCTTCACAATGTAAACCTTGTTTGGTACATTATGCATTGGTACATTGTTGGGTAAATTCATTAGATTTTTAAACTTATCTTTAACTCTGCATTGTTGGAAAAGGACCCGTAAGTAAACATTTCTCTGTTAGTCTACAAATAACATTTTACTTGATGTTGATTCATGCGTTTTGTTTTTGCTAGAACCGGGATGTAAAATTACAACCTGCTTCTTACCAAGACGGCCCTTTAAATTAATTGAAATGGTGGGTCTCCCTTTGTGAGGAAGTAAATGGGAAGGTTTAATGAAGTAGAGGAACATTAACCAAGCCTCTCTGTAGTCCTGAAGGAAACACACACAGATGGATGAGGGAGCAGGGGTAGACTGTCCACATGTTCCCCATGCAGGTCAACATCTTGCCTCAGTAATCATTTAAGAGGATCAGGGGCTTTTCCACGATCCACCCTCACTGATCACAATACTACAGACAGCACGTAGCAGGTGGCACATGGATGGAGCTGCAGTCGATGTACATCATGTGTTTGATTTGCATTCAAGCGCACAGCGAGAGACCACACAATGTTGGGGGGGTTGCATGTTCATTTGTTTTACAGTGCATTGTAAATTGTGTACGAATTATTGACTTGTGGGGGGGGGATTCGCTTATTTACCAATAGCATGGAACAGCTGCGCTAGTCTAACGTAAGAGTGGAAAGGGGCTGTAAGCCAGCACATGGGGCCATAGGCTTTTTATTTTTTACCCTGCTCTCCTGCCAAATGGGGTCTGCTCCACTCTCCCCAGAGACTACCAACTCCTCATCTATTCAACTTCTCCTGCTGAGCCCTTTGTGTCTCAACTTAATTGGCCTGTCAGTTGAAGGTTTCATTCGGTGCCTCTCCATCGGAAATGGACCTTGTATCCATTATGGGAGTAGGTGCATTCAGGCAGGATTAGGCCTAAGTGTAGCGTACATCATTTAGGCTCAAACCCATGTCCTTTAAGAAGAGTTGTCCTGAAGATGACGGGTCGCCAGGAAAGCCCCTCATCGGCTTTTAGGTGTGAACTGAGGAGACACCTGCCAATCACACTTCATCCTGGTTTGATTAGTCTATTTCTGCTCCACAGCATGCACTTTGAGACTGCTGGGAAGTTTGTCTTGTCAAAAAAAAATTGAAGACAGTCGACACATCTGGTAGGGAGTAAAAACACTTGTGGATTTACTGAAGTCTGAAACTGAGGCAACCAAATGAAAGCAGTCAAAGGGAGCCGGTATTGAGTTAGGCCTCCTATAGGGTGATTGTGCCCGTTAAGCGGCGGCAGGCAGGACTGGCAGCTTGCCCATTCATCTGGAGAGTATGCTCGCTGATTAACATAGACTAGGCCACTGAATTGCAAGCCAACGCAGATGACGACATCCCTTCAGAAAACAATATCCCAACAGTCCCAACTGAAGTACCTAAGAATGTCCTAAAGACCGCCAAGAGCATTGATCTAACCTGACAGTGTCATAAATGTTGACGTTTGCTTTAAATACATTTTCCACAATGAATAGGGTTCCATGGCCATACTGACAAAGCCATCAGGAAGAGATTCTGTGATTATCAAGGAGAGGGTTGTGATCTGATCATTGCAGTGATGGCAACAACTGCAGAAGCTGCTGTATTCAAAAATGGGTCAGTTGTAAGGACAAGGCCGTTAATGACCTCATCTGAAACTATGACTGGATGATGTCAACAGAATAGAAAAAGGGATTTTGCTTAAAGAGGGTGTTGAGGAAATGTTCTGTGTGTATGCTGAAATGCTCTTGTGATAGGAACAGACTTTTTATTTTTATGGTATACAAGACTAGTTCTACCTTTCAAATTGTATGACTTGTATTCTCCATTGTCCTAAAATTCAAAAAAGAAAATCCTGTAATGAAATTGGAACACAACGTGAACACCAAATATGGGCCTAACGTGTCAGCTAATTTGTAACCGGCTTTATCAAAGTGGTCAGATAAGCAACAAGACGTCCGAGGCCCTGAAGAAGACCCTCGCAGAAGGTCAGGTAAGGAGGGTTATTTGCTTGTATGATAATCTCAGGGATATAGGGGGCGGGGGTAAACCTTTCACCTAAACATGAAAGGCTCAGCCCTCAGTAAAAACAAAAGCTACCATAGATCCTGCTGTCATTAACAAAGACCTCCAAACACCCTTTCAGCATCCTCCTCACATCCTGTTCTTTGTTTTGAAACTGGACTCATCATCTGTCTTAGAGGAGTCCAAAAACCTCTAGAATTAAACTGGATATATTCACAGGACTATGGTTGCAAAGGGTCGGAGACTTTCCAGTCAATTTCCAGAAATTTTTCATGGGTAGTTAAGCCCGGGAATTTGGGGAATTTTGCTTAAATACTAGGTCTTGTGGCATATTTTGGTTAAACTATCCCAAATTCAATGGAATTGCAACCTTCTTCCATCATGTGCAGTGCACTCTTCCATCACATGGACAGCTGATTCTCAAGATCTTGCACAGAATGAGATTCTATTTAGCCCACACTACCACACTGACTGAGCCAAGGACTACATGCTTTCTGGTAAGTTTTGATTACAATACTGGGTGGGGTGAATATATTTTATAGAACATACATGATTTTTTGTTAACTAGTAAATAGTAGTCTACTGCAAAGTGTATCTAAATCATTTCTAACTTGTTGACAATTTCTGCTAGTTAGTTTTTGATACCATGTGGGTTTTAAGTTGCTTGAGTTTGCTAATGGAGGAGTCTTAATTTACCTGTTTCATTTAAAACAAAATGCATCTTATAAAGGAGTTGATTAATCTAACTGTTTAACTATTTATCAGTGAGTGAGTGAGTGAGTGAGTGAGTGAGTGAGTGAGTGAGTGAGTGAGTGAGTGAGTGAGTGAGTGAGTGAGTGAGTGAGTGAGTGAGTGAGTGAGTGAGTGAGTGAGTGAGTGAGTGAGTGAGTGAGTGAGGCAGGCAGGCAGGCAGGCAGGCAGGCAGGCAGGCAGGCAGGCAGGCAGGCAGGCAGGCAGGCAGGCAGGCAGGCAGGCACTTAACTAATTTCATCTAATCTTTACAGGAAAATGCCACGGGCACCTTCTGATGTGTTGAGACATTTCACCACAGCTAATGTAGAAGGAAAATCTGTGTACATTTGCAAATACTGTGCCAAATCATATGTGAAGAATGCAACAAAGATGCAGAATCATCTGGCTAAGTGCATAAAGTTCCCTCAGCGCTCACAACAAACACCCTCTGACAAAAGTCACTACTTCTATTTGAGGTGAAAATGATGAATCAGACATCTTATCGATGGTCCTCCTGGAATCAGAAGTTTTTTTGACTCAATGGAGAAACGTCATCAGAAATGCTGATGAATGTCTTGCTTGAGCGGTGTATGCAACTGGTTCACCTCTGATGCTCAAAGGCAATGTGTATTGGAAGAGATTTCTGAATGTTCTTTGCCCAGCATACTCCCCTTCAACCAGACATGCTTTATCTACTCATTTGCTGGATGCCATCCTGTCTGATGATCAGACTGTGCTTGAAGATGTAAGCTAAGAAATCCATACTTTCCTGCCCACTTCACTGTTGCTCCAAGCAGAGGAAACTGCAGTTCTGAAATACATAAAAAAAGTGAGAAGACTTCTGCCTGAAGCCCATACACGCTGCAGCATACATGTTGGACCCCAAGTATACTGGCAAGAACATCCTGTCTGGTGCAGAGATCAACAAGGCCTATGGTGTCATCACTACCGTGTCTTGCCACCTTGGCCTGGATGAGGGCAAAGGTTCTTGGCAGTCTGGCAAAGTACACTTCCAAGCTAGGGCTTTGGGATGGAGATGCAATATGGCAGTCGTGCCAACATATCTCATCAGCCACCTGGTGGCTCTGAGGCTCTTTCCCCTGTTGCTTCCATCATCCTCCAAATCCCACCAACATCAGCCACCTCAGAGCGCAACTGGTCCTTGTTTGGGAACACACACGCCAAAGCACGCAACAGGCTGACCAATACAAGGGTGGAAAAATTGGTGGCCATATGGGCAAAATTTAGACTTTTTGAGCCATCCTCAAGGTTGGAAAGTGACAGTGAAGATGAGGCCTAAGTCTGGTGTTCAAGAGGTGGACATTGGAGGAGGTTCAGGGAGAAGACATGGAAGCCTGAGAGGATGACAACCAAAGCTTTAGTTTCTAGACTATCATTTTACAGATGTTGAAAACGTTTTTTGGGAGATGCGATGGATCATTGGGGATCATTCAATAATCCCTTTTGTTGTTCAGTGAAATCATCCCATGTGAAGAGTCAACTCAGTTCAATTCTTAATTAAATCTTTATTTTTTTTATATATTTTTTTACTTCTATTGGAAACATTTAATCATTTGCAATTATGTCTACTTATGATAAGGTAAAAATGTTTATGTCTACTTATGATAAGGTAAAAATGTTTATGTCTACTTATGATAAGGTAAAAATGTTTATGTCTACTTATGATAAGGTAAAAATGTTTGTCTCCATACAATGTGGTAAATATATCCAGTGCAAAAACCATCTACATTTAAATGGTATTAATATTAATATGCATATATTTACATAAATACCCACAGAGTTTCCACTTCTGAGTATTCCCCAAAATGTGTAACCCTGCACAGGACTCCTAAAAGATAGACCCCTCTCACTGTCAATGAAACGATTTTCATTGAGTCAGGTCAGTGAGGTAATTTATGTAAGGCCCTACCTATAGAAGTATGTCAACTCTTGTAATATAAGATTCCATGAAAATACAACCCTCAAATTATGTTCGTTTTTATATCAGAAGAACTGAAATATTGAATGAGGTCATTAGCCATGAGGGTTTGGCAGGTAGAGTGTGAGACAAGAGACATTCGCTGTTAGCCAGACAGGCCACAGCCCAGCTGAAACCTGGCCAAAGGAGAAGACATTTAAGCCAACAGAGAAACATTTGTGCTGGGGACACTATGAAATATTCAAATCCTTGGTGAATGCATCCTTTGAATGTGTACTTTGAGAACGAGTAGCCTAGCATGCCATATGTTTGGCAGAAAGAGAAGAACTGCTGTGGAACAAAGTGTGCTTAAATGACTGCCCTAGGGCAACACACCAGAGTTATCAAACCAACCAAACTATCCTGGCTAGGAAAACATTTTATAATCATGAATGTATGTAGGTATCACTGGGGTCACACTGCCTGCCCTCCAGAACATCTACAGCAACCTGTCACATGAAGGCCAAGAAAATCATCAAGGACCTCAGCCACCGGAGCCACGGCCTGTTCAACCCGCTACCGTCTACAAGGCAGAGACAGTACAGGGTTAAATGCTTCAGGTAGCCTTCCATAAGCTTCCCACAATAAGTTGGGTGAATTTTGGCCCATTCCTCCTGACAGAGCTGGTGTAACAGTCAGGTTTGTAGGCCTCCTTGCTTGCACACACTTTCAGTTCTGCCCACAGATTTTCTATAGGATTGAAGTCGGGGTTTTATGATGGCCATTTTGCCACAAATTTGGAAGTGTGCTTGGGGTCATTGTCCATTTGGAAGACCTATTTGCGACCAACCTTTAAACTTCCAGACTGATGTCTTGAGATTTTGCTTCAATATATCCACATCATATTCCTCCCTCAGGATGCCATCTATTTTGTGAAGTGCACCAGTCCCTCCTGTAGCAAAGCACCCCCACAACATGATGCTACCACCCCGTGCTTCACAGTTGGGATGGTGTTCTTCGGCTTGCAAGCCTCCCCCTTTTTCCTCCAAACATAACGATGGTCATTATGGGCAAACAGTTCTATTTTTGTTTCATCAGACCAGAGGACATTTCTCCAAAAAGTATGATCTTTGTCCCCGTGTGCAGTTGCAAACCGTAATCTGGCTTTCTGGCGGTTTTGGAGCAATGGCTTCTTCCTTTCTGAGCAGCCTTTCAGGTTATGTCGGTATAGGACTCGTTTTACTGTGGATATAGATACTTTTGTGACTGTTCCCTCCAGCATCTTCACAAGGTCCTTTGCGGTTGTTCTGGGATTGATTTGCACATTTTGCACCTAAGTACATTTACCTCTAGGAGACAGAACGCATCTCTTTCCTGAGTGGTATGACGACTGCGGGATCCCATGGTGTTTATACTTGCATACTATTGCTTGTACAGATGAATGTGGTAGTGTCAGGCCTTTGGAAATTGCGCCCACGGATGAATCAGACTTGTGGAGGTCTACAATTCTTTTCCGGAGGCCTTGGCTTATTTATTTGTTTTTTCCCATGATGTCAAGCAAAGAGGCACCGAGTTTGAAGGTAGGCCTTGAAATACATCCACAGGTATACCTCCAATTGACTCAAATTATGTCAATTAGCCTATCAAAAGCTTCTAAAGCCATGACATTTTCTGGAATTTTCCAAGCTGTTTAAAGGCACAGTCAACTTAGTGTATGTAAACTTCTTACAGTGAATTGTATCACAATTCCAGTGGGTAAGCGAAATAATACGTCTGTAAACAATTGTTGGAAAAATGACTTGTGTCATTTACAAAGTCGATGTCCTAACCAACTTGCCAAAACTATAGTTTGTTAACAAGACATTTTTGGAGTGGTTGATAAACAAGTTTTAATGACTCCAACCTAAGTGTATGTAAACTTCCGACTTCAACTGTACATAGTTATTGAACACTGGTCACTTTAATAAATGTTTACATAACTTTATCCGCTTCATACAGTGGGGAGAACAAGTACTTGATAACCTGCAAAATCGGCAGTGTTTCCTACTTACAAAGCATGTAGAGGTCGGTAATTTTCATCATAGACACACTTAAACTGTGAGAGACGGAATCTAAAACAAAAATCCAGAAAATCCCATTGTATGATTTTTAAGTAATTAATTTGCATTTTATTGCATGACATAAGTATTTGATACATCAAAAGCAGAACTTAATATTTGGTACAGAAACCTTTGTTTGCAATTAGAGAGATCATACATTTCCTGTAGTTCTTGACCAGGTTTGCACACAATGCAGCAGGGATTTTGGCCCACTCCTCCATACAGACCTTCTCCAGATCCTCCAGGTTTCGGGGCTGTCGCTGGGCAATACAGACTTTCAGCTTCCTCCAAAGATTTTCTATTGGGTTCAGGTCTGGAGACTGGCTAGGCCACTCCAGGACCTTGAGATGCTTCTTACGGAGCCACTCATTAGTTGCCCTGGCTGTGTGTTTCGGGTTGTTGTCATGCTGGAAGACCCAGCCACGACCCATCTTCAATGCTCTTACTGGGGGAAGGAGGTTGTTGGCCAAGATCTCGTGATACAGTGGGGCAAAAAAGTATTTAGTCAGCCACCAATTGTGCAAGTTCTCCCACTTAAAAAGATGAGGCCTGTAATTTTCCTCATAGGTACACTTCAACTATGACAGAAAAAATGAGGGGGAAAAAAAATCCAGAAAATCACATTGTAGGATTTTTAATGAATTTATTTGCAAGTTATGGTGGAAAATAAGTATTTGGTCACCTACAAACAAGCAAGATTTCTGGCTCTCACAGACCTGTACCTTCTTTAAGAGGCTCCTCTGTCCTCCACTCGTTACCTGCATTAATGGCACCTGTTTGAACTTGTTATCAGTATAAAAGACATCTGTCCACAACCTCAAACAGTCACACTCCAAACTCCACTACGGCCAAGACCAAAGAGCTGTCAAAGGACACCAGAAACAAAATTGTAGACCTGCACCAGGCTGGGAAGACTGAATCTGCAATAGGTAAGCAGCTTGGTTTGAAGAAATCAACAACTGTGGGAGCAATTATTAGGAAATGGAAGACATACAAGACCACTAATAATCTCCCTCGATCTGGGGCTCCACGCAAGATCTCACACCGTGGGGTCAAAATGATCACAAGAAAGTGAGCAAAAATCCCAGAACCACGCGGGGGGACATAGTGAATGACCTGCAGAGAGCTGGGACCAAAGTAACAAAGCCTACCATCAGGAACACACTACGCCGCCAGGGACTCAAATCCTGCAGTGCCAGACGTGTGGCTTAAGCCAGTACATGTCCAGGCCCATCTGAAGTTTGCTAGAGAGCATTTGGATGATCCAGAAGAAGATTGGGAGAATGTCATATGGTCAGATCAAACCAAAATAGAACCTTTTGGTAAAAACTCAACTCGTCATGTTTGGAGTTGCATCCAAAGAACACCATACCTACTGTGAAGCATGAGGGTGGATACATCATGCTTTGGGGCTGTTTTTCTGCAAAGGGACCAGGACGACTGATCCGTATAAAGGGAAGAATGAATGGGACCATGTATCGTGAGATTTTGAGTGAAAACCTGCTTCCATCAGCAAGGGCATTGAAGATGCAATGTGGCTGGGTCTTTTAGCATGACAATGATCCCAAACACACCGCCTGGGCAACGAAGGAGTGGTTTCGTAAGAAGCATTTCAAGGTCCTGGAGTGGCCTAGCCAGTCTCCAGATCTCAACCCCATAGAAAATATTTGGAGGGAGTTGAAAGTCTGTGTTGCCCAGCAACAGCCCCAAAACATCACTGCTCTAGAGGAGATCTGCATGGAGGAATGGGCCAAAATACCAGCAACAGTGTGTGAAAACCTTGTGAAGACTTACAGAAAACATTTGACCTCTGTTATATAACCTTTGTTGGCAATGACAAAGTAGAGATACACTTTTGTTATTGACCAAATACTTATTTTCCACCATAAATTGCAAATAAATTCATTAAAAATCCTACAATGTGATTTTCTGGATTTTTTTTCTCATTTTGTCTGTCAGTTGAAGTGTACCTATGATGAAAATTACAGGCCTCATCTTTTTACGTGGGAGAACTTGCACAATTGGTGGCTGACAAAATACTTTTTTGCCCCACTGTACATGGCCCCATCCATCCTCCCCTCAATACGGTGCAGTCGTCCTGTCCCCTTTGCAGAAAAGCATCCCCAAGGAATTATGTTTTCACCTCCATGCTTCACGGTTGGGATGGTGTTCTTGGGGTTGTACACATCCTCCTTCCTCCAAACACAGCGAGTGGAGTTTAGACCAAAAAGCTCTATTTTTGTCTCATCAGACCACATGACCTTCTCCCATTCCTCCTCTAGATCATCCAGATGGTCATTGGCAAACTTCAGATGGGACTGGACATGCGCTGGCTTGAGCAGGGGACCTTGCGTGCGCTGCAGGATTTTAATCCATGATGGCGTAGTGCGTTACTAATGGTTTTCTTTGAGACAGTGGTATCAGCTCTCTTCAGGTCATTGACCAGGTCCTGACGTGGAGTTCTGGGCTGATCCCTCACCTTCCTCATGATCATTGATGCCCCACGAGGTGAGATATTGCATGGAGCCCCAGACAGAGGGTGATTGACCGTCCTCTTGAACTTCTTTCATTTTCTAATAATTGCACCAACAGTTGTTGCCTTCTCACCAAGCAGCTTGCCTATTGTCCTGTAGCCCATCCCAGCCTTGTGCAGGTCTACAATTAAACCCTGATTTCCTTACACAGCTCTATGGTCTTGGCCATTGTGGAGAGGTTGGAGTCTGTTTGATTGAGTGTGTGGACAGGTAACGAGTTCAAGCAGGTGCAGTTAATACAGGTAATGAGTGGAGAACAGGAGCGCTTCTTAAAGAAAAACTAACAGGTCTGTGAGAGCCGGAATTCTTACTGGTTGGTAGGTGATCAAATACTTATGTCATGCAATAAAATGCAAATTAATTATTTAAAAATCATACAATGTGATTATCTGGATTTGCGTTTTAGATTTTGTCTCTCACAGTTGAAGTGTACTACCTATGATAAAAAAATGACAGACCTCTACATGCTTTGTAAGTAGGAAAACATGCAAAATCGGCAGTGTATCAAATACTTCTCCCCACTGTATGTATATACTCTATTCTAGATAAGGCTCATCCTACATAACTACTGCTGTACACACCTTTTCTATTCATATACTGTCCACACACACACACAGAGTATACCAAACATTAGTAGTAGAGGTCGACCGATTAATCGGAATGGCCGATTTCAAGTTTTCATAACAATCGGTAATCAGCGTTTTTGGACACGGATTGTGGCCGATTGATTATTATTTTATTTTTTGAACCTTTATTTAATGTGGCAAGTCAGTTAAGAACACATTCTTATTTTCAATGACGACCTAGGAACAGTGGGTTAACTGCCTTGTTCAGGGGCAGAACGACAGATTTGTACCTTGTCAGCTCGGAGATTCAATCTTGTAACCTTCCGGTTACTAGTCCAACGCTCTTACCACCTGCCTGGCATTGCACTCCACTTATCTAGCGTGTCCTGCGTTGCATATAATCGATGCAGTACCTGTAGTTTGGGCTGCCTGGCTCGTTGCAAACTGTGTGAAGACCATTTATTCCTAACAAAGACCGTAATTAATTTGCCAGAATTTTACATAATTATGACATAACATTGAAGGTTGTACAATGTAACAGCAATATTTAGACTTAGGGATGCCACCCGTTAGATAAAATACAGAACAGTTCCGTATTTCACTGAAAGAATAAACATTTTGTTTTCGAAATGATAGCTTCCGGATTCGACCATATTAATGACCTAAGGCTCGTATTTCTGTGTGTTATTATGTTAGAATTAAGCCGATGATTTGATATTTGATAGAGCAGTCTGACTGAGCGGTGGTAGGCAGCAGCAGGCTCGCAAGCATTCATTAAAACAGCACTTTCGTGCGTTTGCCAGCAGCTCTTCGTTGTGCTTCAAGCATTGAGCTGTTTCAAGCCTATCAACTCCCAAGATTAGGCTGGTGTAACCGATGTGAAAAGGCTAGCTAGTGAGTGGGATGCACGCTAATAGCGATTCAATACGTGACGACACTCACTCTGAGACCTTAAAGTAGGGCCGCGGCATTTGTTGAGCAATGGATAACGATGCTTCGAGGGTGGCTGTTTTTGATGTGTTCCTGGTTCGAGCCCAGGGAGGAGCGAAGAGAGGGACAGAAGCTATACTGTTACACTGGCAATACTAAAGTGCCTATATGAACATCCAATAGTCAAAGGTATATGAAATACAAATGGTATAGAGCAAAATAGTCCTATAATTCGTATAATAACTACAACCTAAAAGTTCTTACCTGGGAATATTGAAGACTCATGTTAAAAGGAACCACCAGCTTTCATATGTTCTCATGTTCTGAGCAAGGAACATAAACGTTAGCTTTTTTTTACATGGCATATATTGCACTTTTACTTTCTTCTCCAACACTGTTTTTGCATTATTTAAACCAAATTTAACATGTTTCATTATTTATTTGAGGCTAAATTGATTTTTATTGATGTCTTATATTAAGTTAAAATAAAAGTTCATTCAGTATTGTTGTAATTGTCACTATTACAAATAAATAAATAAAATAAAAAAAATTTTAATGTAAAAAAATACAAAATCGGTCGATTAATCGGTATCGGCTTTTTTTGGTCCTCCAATAATCGGTATTGGCGATGAAAGATCATAGTTGGTCGACCTCTAATTAGTAGTGCCGTGCTAATATGCAGTTGCGCGCGCGCCCCCCCAATCTGCCTTTGCCTTCAGAACATTCTCAATTTGTTAGGGCATGAACTCGACAAGGTGTTGAAAACATCCCATGGGGATGCTGGTCCTTGTTTACTCCAATGCTTCTCACTGTTGTGTGAAGTCAGTTGGATGTCTTTTGGGTGGTGGACCATTCTTGATACACACAGGGAACTGTTGAGCGTGAAAAATCCAGCAGTGTTGCTATTCTTGATACAAACCGGTGCGCCTGGCACCTGCTACCATACTCGGTTCAAAGACAGACATTTTTTATCTTGCCCATTCACCCTCTGAATATCACACAAGCACAATTCATGTCTCACTTGTCTCAAGGCTTAAAAATTCCTTACTTAACCCGTCTCCAGCCCTTCATTACACTGATTGAAGTGGATTTTACAAGTGATATCAATAAGGGGTCATAGCTTTGACCTGGTCAGTCTGTCATGGAAAGAGCAGGTGTTTTTAATGTTTTGGATACTCAGTGCAGAGTGAATGGGCAAGGCAAAAATATTTAAGTGCCTATAAATGGGGTATGGTAGTAGGTTCCAGGTGCACCGGCTTGTATCAAGAACTGCAACGCTGCTGGATTTTTCACACTCAACATTCTCCCGTGTGGATCAAGAATGATCCACCACCCAACTTCACACAACTGTGGGAAGCATTGAAGTCAACACGGGCCAGCATCCCTGTGAAATGTTTGACACCTTGTAGAGTCCATACCCTGATGAATTGAGGATCTTCTGAGGGCAAAAGGGGTGGTGCAACTCTATATTAATATTTAGTATACTCTGTGTATATATTCCAGACTCTGACATGGCACCTGCTAATATTTCTTAATTAATTTGTGTGTATTGTTAGGTATTATTGCACGGTAGGAGCTAGAAACATAAGCTGTCATAACGTCTGCTAAACATGTGTTCATGACCAAAAACAATAATTGATTTTATTTAGTCTCAGTCCATTCTCCCTCTCCTGTAACCATTCCACTTCCCCTCTCTCACTGGTCCCAGTCTTCCCATTAGTCAGCAGGATTAGTCAGGATTTTATTTGGGTTTGGCCTCCTTCTGGAGATGCCACTTCCCCAAAATGTGAGTTATAATGCCAGAGATCAGCCAGATGGTGTTTAGGGGGTAGAGGGGCAGAATCAGGGCACACACCTCCTCGTGCATGCATTAATTTGGCTCCAGTCCAGAGCTCAAGTATGACCCTATGCCTAAATGTTATTATTTCTGTCACACAAGCTACCACAAGAGGGTTGTCTGACAAAAGCAGCACAAAGGGGAATTTTATTTGTGTGGTAGTCCTACATATGGGATATGCCCATGAAAATGATTTGTTTTCACATTACAGCTCAATTTAGATGCAGAAATGGTCTGTTAAAGAAATAATAAGCAGGTCTACTTGAGTTTCTAAATGGGTATAGTATTTAGGATCCATTTGTTGTTGGTGAAATGGTCTTCCTCAGAGGTAGCAGCCTACACGTAAGCAAAAGGAAGCACCTGCACAACCTTGCTATTACGGTATTCCTCTAGCAGGAAACAAGGAACAGGGAGATTTAAAATGGACATAAAAATCAGACTGTAGTCAAACATGTTCTATCCATCTCAAGTTGTAACGGTAGGCTAGATAGCCAGAGCCATATATTTTCTGGTATTGCTTAACATTATGTAGGCTAAAAGGAAGCAATAAAATCAAGGGCATCTCCTTTCCAGACATGATGGGTGGATGGTTGCCAGAAGATACAGACCCAGGTATCTTCTGGCAACAATCCACCCTCTGCAACTGGATCCTGGACTTCCTGCCGAGTAGACCGCAGGCTGTGAGGATTAGCAACATCACCCCCCTGACTCTTCACACAGGGGCCCCCCAGGGGAGTGTTTTCAGTCCTCTGCTGTACTCCCTCTTCACCCACAACTGCATGGTTGCACAACACCAACGTCATCAAGTTTGCTGACGATATCACGGTTATAGGGCTGATAACCAACAACAACGAGTCAGCCAATAGGGAGGAGGTAAGTGAACTGGCATTGTGGCGTCATGATAACCTCTCCCTCGATGTGAGCAAAACAAAGTAGTTGATTGTGGACTTCAGGAAGCAAAGGAGGGAACATGCCCCAATCCACATCAATAGGACTGCAGTAGAGGGTCACAAGTTTTAAGTTCCTCGGCGTGTACACTGGACCAACACCACTCTTGTCAATAGGGCTCACAAGTGTCTACTTCCTAAAGGCGTCCACATAATTCCCAGCCGAAACAGTTTGGTAGAGTTTGTACATATATAATGATGCCATTTTTTGGGGGCTGTATCACTTTTTGGACTTTGGTGAGTTTTTTTTCGGCAGTTCGGGCACACATTTTTTCTGGAGGCAAGCCAAAGGTCAGAGCCGAAGTCTACGTCCCTTCGTCTGCGATTGGTTATCAGTAGGGATTCTTCAATAAAGTATTTTTTTGTCATTCAATGAGAGACTCATTTTCATGTAATTTTTTTCCATTGAAAAATACTTCAAACATCGTAATTAGATGTAAAAATCTTCATCAAAATGAATGACTGATTTCTTGACTTAGATAAATTCTTTATTTTGAGGAAGTGTATACTGGTTACGGGTGTCTCAAAATAGACAAAGTACTATTGCCACTTGTTTCTTGTTTTTAAAGCGAAGGTCTTTTAAGGAAGTAAGCAAGCACACTTGTTCGGTTAGCCGAACCGAAGCATGCTGACGAACACAACGATACATCGAACCGAAGCATGCTGACGAACACAACGATACATCGAACCGAAGCATGCTGACGAACACAACGATACATCGAACCGAAGCATGCTGACGAACACAACGATACACGAAGCATGCTGACGAACACAACGATACATCGAACCGAAGCATGCTGACGAACACAACGATACATCGAACCGAAGCATGCTGACGAACACAACGATACATCGAACCGAAGCATGCTGACGAACACAACGATACATCGAACCGAAGCATGCTGACGAACACAACGATACATCAAACCGAAGCATGCTGACGAACACAACGATACATCGAGCAGATAGAAATACAGCTGAAAACTGCCCCTTTCGTCCTCATGCTAACTACCAGTAGACACAGCTGCCATTTTAAAATGCCAGTTTCAGCCAATCAGATCCTTTGTTGTTCAACATCATGTGCCATTTCATAATGGCTGCTGTGGCTACTGGTAGCTAGCATGAGCACGAAATAGGAAGTTTTAGAGGAACACAAGTAGTATTTTAATCTTATCTATGGAGCAGTGTGGATAAAGGTCAAATTTGGAGTACAGTGGCATATCCCATTCCTGCATTGAGGTACATTTTCAGACCCATATCTCACTCCGGCTCAACTGTGTCAATGTAGCCAGGACATAAACATTAATAAAAGAGTCACACACACTATATACAAGCTCCCAGTAATATATTGGGTGAACCAACAACGTATCGGCATCACTGTGCCTTCTTCAGGGTCATGAATGTAGCCAGGACAAACACATTTTCATGATTTCACTAATATCATGAAAAACAATAAATCATAGCACGGTTTTGGGCTCATTCGGTAGTTTTTACCTGAAAGTAGGATTATGTCAAAAGCACCATTTATATTCATAAAAAACAGGGGTCACCAACAAGTGGATCGTGAACTTCAAGGCATTCCTAGTTGATAATCAAACATTTCTGTAGAAAAGCTAAAGATAAAGGCATAATGGCTCACCCATTATGCAACTAGAGGTTTGCCATCAAGCCTGTCCCCGCTGTCTGAACAGTCTGACTGGAGGAAGGCCAAAGCAGGGACTGTGAGAGGTGGACCCCTCTGCTATTCTCTCCCTCCGCTGAGACTAATACCGTATTCGAAACAACTATGGACTCGGAAATCTACAACTTCCGAGCGTTCAATACAACTGCGAATTCTGAGAAAAAAAATAGATCCAACTGGGGAAAATAGTTTTTGAACGGTCATCCAACTCGGAAACTCAGGCATCTTTATAGCGCTCCGACTTTCCGACCTGAATGAAGTTCACGGACTTCATGATTTGACCTCATTTTTTTACAGGATAATGTCAATGAATCACTACCTCACATCAGTTTCTAAATAGTGATAGATGTGATAGCTTAACCCTCAAATCCATTAATTAATTTGAGGCCAGAGACTTTTATGGGATGAACGCACGCAATTTATTTTCAAGCCAACATGGCCTGAAAATGACAGTAACGTTCTAAGTCCCGCTACGGGCTGCAGTTTATGACAAACACCGGTACTAAACCAAATATAATCATCTGTTTTAAGTAATAGATTGTGTGACTTCTAGATTTGTTTTTATATATTTGTTTGTTTAACCTTTATTTAACTAGGCAAGTCAGTTAATAACAAATTCTTATTTACAATGATGGCCTACCCCAGCCAAACCCTAACACGGTCGACGCTGTGCCAATTGTCCACCACCTTAAGGGACTCCCAATTACGGCCAGTTGTGATACAGCCTGGAATCCTACCAGGGTCTGTTGTGACACCTCTAGCACTGAGATGCAGTGGTTTATATCGCTGCGCCAATCTGAAGGCCTTTAAACTGTGTGCGCAGCTATAGTCATCATAAACGGGTGACTATAAACTTTAATACCAACATCACCAATCTGAGGTAAAAAGGATGGGTAATTTCCTGTAATTCATGTGGTGAAAACATTAGTCTTATAATGTAGTAAGACACTATGTCCACCATGGGTAAATTTGAATAATATAACATATTTCAATGCCAAAGTAATTCAACACTTTAATATATGATCATACTACTTTAACCATGGACAGAGTTTAAAATGCCTGTAAACGCAATTTAACCAGGCACTCTAGACTAGAGCGTCCGTAGGGTCTGTGCAGCAGGATGAACGTTTGACCACTATACTTAATTAATGTAACCATGATTGTGTTCCGATCTCAGTGTTAACAAGCGTAACGGTAGTGTCAGTATCTTCTGGCAAGGTGTATGTTTGTCCAAGACCAATCATGTATGTTCCTTGCAGTTTGTATCCAAGGCAACATTTTCAAACACACGGTCATTCGTAGGGCGTCTATAACCTGTGTGACATGATGATGCTCATTATGCAGGTTAATACATGGCCCATTTCGAAATGTGTGTTTAAAACGCTTTCCCGTGGATTTTCAGAGACGTAGGCCAAATTGCACATTATAAATGTAAAACAAGTTCAGTCATCTAAGCATGCTACCAAATTACACGCATTTCATTACAAACCATGAGACCAAATCTAGTCTATTGTGCAGACTATAATAAGGTTTAAGAACTTAGAAACTACATGAAATAAGTTAGTCTTCCACTCCGGAGAATGATCAGCCACGGGGCACTTGTTGCTTTATCGTGGGCTGTTTAAAGGAAAGGACAGATTCGGCCACGGAAACAATTTACGTCTCGCGTTAACTCACCAGCATATAAATGACCTGTTCCGTCTCTCGTCGAGTTTTCCTTGAAAATTTCCTAAAGTTTGAGTTCACTGTCATTAATGATCAATTATAGTTCTCGCCAAACGTGCATGCACTGTTCGAAACAACCAACCAGATCACAGCCGAAGCTCTTCGTGAAAAGGGGCATGGTGAAGCTCCTGCTTGAAGAGCAGGTAGGCGGACCCAAACGATGCTCCAGGTGGAGTTTGGCTTAACTCACGAATACGCAATCAATATTGATATAGACAAATAAATTGTGGTTTATGAATATATCGTGACAAATCAAACCCCATTTATGTTATTTTGTCATATTTGTTTACTATATTTTCAGCACTCAATTACTTTTCCATCACAGGCTAACTTTGGACATTTATGGACGACTTCTGGAAAATGTATTATAATTATTGTTGTTGCCGACCTCTTGTTGCACACATCTTCAAGTCTTGTCAATGACAAGTTGTCACAGATCTGGAATACTGTAAATTACACACATAGTGGTTAGAGCGTTGGGTCAGTAACCTAAAGGTTGCTGGATCAAACCCCTGAGCTAATAAGGTTAAAAAAAAATCTGTCGTTCTGCCACTGTTCCCCGAGCACTGTGGATGTCGATTAACGCAGCCCCCGGACCTCTCGGATTCAGAGGGTTTGGGTTAAATGCGGAAGACACATTTCAGTTGAAGGCATTTGTACAACTGACGAGGTACCCCTCCTTTCCCTTAATTGAGAGAGAGACAGACACACACTGAGAGAGAGAGAGAGACACTTGAAATGTCTCTATTCCTTTGGAACGTTTGTAATGTTTACTGTTCATTTTCTGTTGTTTATTTCACTTTTGTTTATTATCTAGTTCACTTGCTTTGGCAATGTAAACATATGTTTCCCATGCCAATAAATCCCTTTGAATTGAATTAAGAGAAAGAATAAGGAACTTCTGTTAATGGAATGTTTACTGTTCATTTCACTTTGTATATTATCTACCTCACATGCTTTGGCAATGTTAACATGTTTCCCATGCCAATAAATCCCCTTGAATTGAAGTGAAGAGGCAAAAGTTCTTCCTCTATCTCTGGATCTAAAGCAGATATATACTACCCCTCCAAGGCTGTTAGTCGTTACTACAGGCTAAAGACTGTTTTCTGGGGGAAATTTCAACTGAGTGAACTCAATAAACAAATGACATATTCTCTACTTCTTGCTGTATTAGCTTTTATATGTTGTTTTTGAAGTCAACCAAAAGAAAATATGTGCCCTTGGTTAAATATAGGCTAAGATAAAATATATTGGAATTGGGCCCACCAATTGTGCGCATGTGTGTGTGTGTGCGTGAGAGAGAGAGGGGGAGAGTGAGACCACTGGAACAACTACTGGGACTTGAATCAGGCTCAGCAGACATCTGGTTTGAGGGAGACCTCTTTTGGACAGGGATTTGAGCCAGTGTGGCTGGATGGGCAACGAACAGTCTTACACAGTGCAGAGTGTAGACACAATGATTCTAGATGGTGTACTGTCTGTACAATGACACAGGCATCTGATCAGGTTGGGCAATGTCTCCACAAACACCCACACAAAAGAAGCATCCTTCACCCTTACGCAAAACTGAATAGTTTTAAGTTTTAATGTCACATTCACAAGTACAGTGAAAAACCTTTCTTGCAAACTCAAAACCCAACAATGCAAAAATCAATAACAATGTAATACTAGAAGAAAAAAACACGAGAAATAAGAAGATACATTTAATTTCCCATAAAATATGTCAAAATGTAATTCTATACATAACATTAAATATAGTGTAAGGAAAGTACACCCAAGCACGCTTCAGCCCAGTTTGAACAAAAAGGGAATCAGGTGATGAAGGACTTGAAAATGTATGTCTCGTTAATACATTTCTGATCTATGCAGAAACAGAATGCACCTTTTTCTTAATTTTCCTGGATAGTCACCCGCTGAAGTGTCCAGAGATATGGATTTTTGGGGGGGATGAAATATAGTGTGTATTATATACATGTTTGCATATATTACAGGTTTTCCATTACAAATACACATGTGACAGATGGCCTTTTTAACTGTACATTTCCCTGGTATGTCTAAAACAAAACAATACATTTTTGCAAATTATTTTTTCCCTGATAATGTATTGGTTTGATATTTATTAGTAACGTTTCTTACATAGGACATAGAACGCCTCATATTTTTGAACATGAAATGTAACATATTCAACGCATCGCTTGCAAGTAAAATCTCCACAAGGGGGAGCTATTTTTTCACGTTATGGGTTTACCAGCAGTAATAAAATGTATTCCAGTTGAGATCCAGGAAATGTCAAGGACCTGGAAGACAAGGACGTTACATGCAATTAGAACCCTGCTGAGATCTTTTGTCAAGGTGTGCAGAGGCAGCGTGGACCATGGCCCCTTTTGCGCGATATGCTATAAAAAGGGTTTTCAGACCTAATGAAGACCAACATGTGACATCACAACTGACCATGCATGCAGTTCATCACTGGATGGACACTGCTTTCAGCTTCATGTCTCAAACCAGTGATGGCCGACCAGCTTTTTAATATCAGGCAAAATATTGCACCTGAATGTATTTATTGAAACCCATACAAAGCTTCAGAGCAATGCTCATACAGTACATAATCACATTAGAAACGTTGGTAATGTCAGGAATTTTGAGGAAAATTGTATTTATTTATTTTATAAAATGGCTAGGTATTGCTGACTATATCACTGTCTGTATTCTCTTATAAAATTATATTGGCATCTGAAATCTATTTTTAAGCAGTATCCTGTTCAACAGAGGAAATTATTGTTTAAAAAATTCATGTCTAGCATAACAGGCAGTTGTTTGACTGAATATATGCATTTTATTTTACGTGATTACATGTTGTAAATTTGCTGTGAATACTTTGTTTCTGTCTGTTTTTGAGCTTGATCCAGTATCCAAAAGTAAATTCCAATACTGATTCATCAGCCTTGTGAATCGCTTACAATGCAGCCATCAGTATACATTTTTTTTGCAGACCTTCCAAGTAGCTAGATTTGACTAAGTATACAGAGCGCGTGCTGCCAGCTAACCGCGCGAAACTTTGCCTTTCAGTTTATCTGTAGCTTGCCAGCCTGTGGGAGGACACGTCCATGTTGTAGCTAGCAACTGTCTTGTGTCAAAACTTGAAATGATTTGCTGAAGTTGTTTATATTGATTGTGAGATTATAGTTCGCTAGTTACTGCGAATACACACATGCCAGCAATCAACAGCTTCAGCGAACATTAGCTAAATTAGAAGATTGACAACTGTTAGCCAGCTAGAAAACGTTAACTAGCTAACGTTAGCTAGAGTTTCCGGTGAGTAAAGTTATGGTTGTTAGATATATTAGCTAGTTAACGTTAGCTGGACAGTTAAAATAAAGTAATGGGTATACTATGTAAGTAATCCCTCGGGGTTAGCAAACTAACCCTAGATGGGGGATTATTCGTTGTTTTCAGGAACGTTGGCGTAGTTATTAACATGAGCTGTTCAAAACCAATATGCCTCTAGCAAGATAGGTAACGTTACAACTAGCTATCAAATAATAGCTCGCTACGTTGCCACCATGTCAGCAAATAAAACCGTTCTACTCATGGAAGGAACACGAAACATTTGCTTAATTCCAAACCCATTCATAAACTATCCTGGATCTAAAACTGACTAGCTATGTGGCTAACTAGCTAGCAGCCACCGTCAACTAGTAAATCCGAAATCGAATGCCTCAATGTTGACGAGCCGCTAATCTCAGTATTGTTGCTATTTATTTCGCCGAATCGTTGATATCCAGTGGGTAAAGTTAGCTGCATCCATAGACTTTCTACTCCACAAAATGGGGTCTATTAACGTTTGTCTCCGCCATTTTGTGACAGAAATTTCTCTGAGCACAGGGGTACGTGTAATGGTTGAATGTTGTAACCTCGTCAAATAGATATCCGTCTGGCAGTTACAGAAAAGGGATCATGAGCAATTTCCATTCATCTCAGGAGACAAGTAATTTCTGACTGCTAGGCTTTTGGGTCCAACACCGGTGATAACCTGGTAGCCGGTTGCTTTCAGGCAAGGGCTGCAATTACTGGAATAAAGTTACATTACTAGCTATCTCCAATTAAGATATTACACAAAATGGCATTATCACTTTGAAATTGCAGAATTGGTAGAAAGGAGAGTTGCGGCTATTGAAACAGCCAGGTGATTTCGTTATCACAATATAATCAAGAGAAAGTATTTGTGAACAAACAGTACAGTAATGATACATTATTATAACTCGTATTCATTTCTACATTGACAGTTTAGAGTTCCGCTCTGGGTCCAGCCAATTTAGCTAAGAACTGTCACTGCTTTGATACAGGTGTAAATCAATGTGGTGTAATGGGATACTGCACTGAGATAATTAATATCACGAACCGCTCATTTTGTGGATGAAATTAGCAAAACTGAATTTACTGTGGTGACTTTATAAACTGTAATGATTAGTCTACTTAGTTAAGAATATTCAGAGAAAGCAGTCACTTCACTAAACTTTACAATTTAGATGAAACCATTACACAAATTAATTGCATGTCAGTTGATCAACATATAGCCAACTTTGAGAATAAAGTAGGGCTATCACAGCACAGGAAAATATGTGGAAACTCTGAATAATCTATTTTGAATGGTTGTCAACTTGTCACATTATTATTCTTATAGTATATCCAAAAGCGCCCCTCCCCCACGAACAGTAGTAATTTTGTTCTGTTTGAACGGGTCTTGTACATTTCAGATGAGCTCTAAAAAAGACAACACTGTCTATTGTTCCAATAAACCGCTTTGGAGTGCAATACCGTTGTTTCTAGTAGAGGGCGCTGCGTGGCAGTACGAGCTTGAGGCCTCAGATCTTTTTGTCTGGAACTGGATCCCGCTGCCGCTCTACAGTGTGTGCGATTGCTTGGAGCCGCGTCCGTAACACACTGTCAAACCACTCCAAACGAACACATTTGATACCAAAACTATTAATTTAGCATATTTTACAATGGCAGTTGTAGTTTGCTGTTGAAATCGGTCGTTATTCTGGCTAAGTGTTTATTACAACTTGCAGAATCGGCTTGTTTTCTGTGTATAGCTGTGCATCAGTCTTTATTAGCGAGCTGGCGCTCTTCTTGCTATTAGCTATTTCTTTAACTTTTTTAAACACTCAGCTTCGCGAATGACTGAGCGCCGGCGGAGTATGGGATCCTTGGTGTCTTAGGAAGCGAGTGAGTGGGGGTTTAACCGTTTTTACATGCAAAAACAATGGCAAATTCGACGGGGAAAAATGTACTAGATCAGCGAAGGAAAGGACTGGCTTTCCTGGACGAGCTGCGGCAATTTCACCGAAGCAGAGGGTGAGAATGGGGCGTTTAAATACACCTTTAAACATCATGTACATATGACTATGGATGCTTACAAACAATTAGTAATACTATTCTCCATGTATTTCATTATTTTTCCTTCAGATCGCCGTTCAAGAAGATTCCTATCGTGGGTGGGAAAGAACTAGATCTTAATGCTCTCTATATCAGAGTCATTTCGTTAGGTGGATTTGCTAAGGTGAGTGCAACTAAAAGTGTATTTTCGCACTCTCGGTTTTCAGTGAACAGCTAGAGAACTCTCTTTCGGCATCCCGAATAGCTATTTCATACTAAAACGGCTGTAGGAGAGAGGATTGCGGTCGGCCTTGTGCTAGTTTGCCATCTATGCAATGTGGTGGCTTGTGTTGTGTATGGTTTGAATTGAAAGTCCGTACGGTAGCTGCACTACTCGGAGTCTGAGTGCAGTAAGAGCAACTCGAAATTAGCGGGCACGTTTAACATCGATTATCGGCACTGGCTAGGAGGAACTATTCGCCGCGGGGGATAGGTAACATTTTGTGCAAGTAGATTTTTTACGATAATTTGGGGGAAGCTAGTTATTCGCATTAGCCATCTTTGGCTCTATGGCTGAAGACAAATGTAGGCCGCACACAGGCCTATTTATTGAAAACAGTAAACGTGAAAAGAACTCTCCAAATAAAGACTGCTCGCCTTCATTCCATTATTGCTCCTAGCATTGTGCTGAAGCGGGTCATCTTTATCTCAGGCTTTGGAAGCTACCACATTTAGCCTGCACGCTTGGCTTGCCAAAAAAGTAATGTTAGCCAGATTGCTAACACTAGCTTTTAAGTAAGCCATCCAGTTCAAGCTGTAGCTAGCTGTGAGTTGTTGCTTGCAAACATGGAATTAAAAACACAGTTCTAGCTAATAAAAGTAGCTAACATTAACATCTTGTTACTAGATGCTAATCTGATTGTTTGATTCATCTAATACATATTTAATGCATCCTGATATTGCTTAATTGAAAAATGTATAATAACATCCTTATTTACTTTACAGGTTTCTGACAAGAATCAGTGGTCAGAGCTGGGTGAAGATTTTAACTTCCCAAGGAGTTGTTCAAACGCAGCATTTGTTTTAAAACAGTACTACCTTCGGTAAGTGGCATGGTCTTGTATTAGCTACTACACTCAGACAGCATGTGGCAAATGTTTACAAATTGTGAGAGGCTGGAAGCAGGAAAGGACCATGCAACAATCCAGCATTGCTGACAATTTTAAAAATGTTGAACACGGAAAACAAAAACACCATACTGGACCTTACCTTGGCTGCAATATGTATGCCTCATAGCAGTATGTTTTGATGTGAAATTTACTAAACTTTACTGGGTTAATGCAGATCACTATTTTATATATTTTGTTTGTTTGTTATGCGGTGTCTTACTGCTGGGGATTCTGCCATACATCTTCTCTTTGTAGATTTAAACTATTAGTAAGGGACATGAACTGGGAATGCTTTTTAAATGGTCCATGATTTGTGTGTTACTGAATGCTGGCTGGTCATTTTGTAATTGAATAGGCTAGCCGTTGCCACAACTATGCAATCAGCGGCACGTTACCCTAAACACCTTTTGCCCTCGGTGTAGATGTTTCACCAGCAGTAAGCCTGTGGCCATTGTGGAGCTGCTTCTCTACTCAAGTCTCCTTTTCCCTCCAAAATATTGCCATCATTGACACGGTCACCTGCTTTTAAGAGGAAGGATCACATTCACCAGTCGAGCCTAGAGGCTGCTTATATGACCCTGCGTTGCCATTTCTTTGAAGCAACATATCTTTAATAATCCTGTTGCATTAATCACCTTCACAATTTGGGAATGGTTGAAAGAGCTCTAGGTCAACAGTCTGCAAGTAACCAATCTTGTAGGCATGTCAAATTCTTAACAAGGTTCACACAGACTCTACCTAAGTATCATAACTGCCTACAGATATGGCTTATGAATTTGAACAACTCTGCATAGGTTTAAAGATGTTTTTGCCAACCTCTCTTAAGTCATCATGGGATTTTATATAGGCCCTACATGTAGAGCCAATGATAGGCAAGCACAGTAATGAAGTGTTTCCAAATGGTCCTGGTTATTCCAGCATTTTTAGCAAAGGATTTCATTCTTGCTATCAAATGAACAATAGTAACGCTTGATACCCTATAAGAGTTTGTTGAATTAAAATATTTTAACATTAACTTCCCATGCAAAGCTGATTTGATATTGGGCAGGCGATGTTACCCTGCAAGGTGTGGGTGCAGGCTGTTTTAGCCCAGCTGCAACACCTGATTCTACCAATCAACAATGCCTAAATGGTCTTCAACCAAGAAACAGGTGTGTTGCTGCTTGGCTGGGAACAAAAGCCCGCACCCAGTGAGACAATCCCCCCCCCCCCTTCAAATTGTCATTTGAAGAGTCATAGGCTAATTTATAATGCAGGGCTCCACAATGTGACCATTTTACTCACATATGCAATGTCGTCACATTTCGCCAATGTGTATCGTCAAGTACAAGTATTGTGATATTTTATTTAGGAGCACCAGTGCGCCTAGAAGAATGAAGGATTCTAACATTATTACTTCAAATATTTTTTGTGTGCACCTGGCTACATTTTCCAACTTAGTTCGCACATGTGCTCCTTGTTAAAAAAAAAGTCTGTGTAGAGCCCTGTAAAACAATGTTTGACTGAAACACAGAGATATAAATAGCCTAACTGACAGCACATCAGCAGGTTGGAAGGAGCTGTTGGGAGCTGCCCAGATGCTTTATTTTGCCTTATATTTTCAAACAAATGCACAGGCCAAACCCATTTCAAGCCTGCATTTGACCTGACTGCCTGAAACTTTTCCTGGGTTTTACCTCATGACACAGCCCACTGGGATCACATAGAAGTTTGACCATTTTGGTCTACAAATACCATTCCTTGGAAGATTGTTTTCACAGCTTATATAGGTTGTTTATTTTTACCATACTCCTGTGTCTTTACCAAACAAAAAAATGAATTGGCCAGGTTAAGACAGCCTTCTACCATCAACTCAAACTGGTTTAAAGGGGGAGATGTAGCCCAATGCCATGTCTCTCTTATAGGGTAAGCAAGCCTGTAACGGTGAAACTTATTGGAACCAAAGAGCCCTTTGGTTTAACTGGGAGGTGTAGCTCAATACCAACGTGGTCTTAAGGGCAAACGCTGAATAGTCAGAAATGTATTGAAGTAGGGAGTCATTTGCTTGTTGTACCGCTACTTAAATTAACATTGCCAAGCCACTTGTCAGTGAAAATAGTAAGTAATCATACAACCTGGGAATCTGAGCAATAGACTCAATAGTTGACCTCTGATTATTGTTTAATAAAACTGGAATAAAAATTGTACTTATGTGAAAGACAAACATGGAATAAATGAGTTGTTGCAGCTCAATTCAAGTCACTACAACCATCATGTTGAGGCACAAGTTCAACAGTCTAGTGGTTGCTTCCCCTTGTATCCTTTTATCTGCATTGGTTTGAACCTGATACATGGGGGTAAGCAATATTGATGTTGTGCCTACTGAGTACAGTAAATTGGCTTTTGTCTCTCAATTTCCTTCACCTTAGTTCAGGTGCAGGAGAGGAGGTCTCTTAAAACTGAGATGCATCTTGTGAATAGACTGTACCCAACATCATGATGTTAGCACTGAGATGCTCATGCCAAAGCAAGAGTTGGATTAGAACTACTTCGCTGTTTTCATGCATAAGTGAAGTCCGAGGCAATCAAAGTTGTCTCATTCACACATCGTTTGCTAGTGAGATTAGCCTTGGCACCTCAACAAAGGTGAAACGTAGCAACAGCGTTTAGAGATCCGGTGTTACCCTGATGTCCCCTGATATCTGTATGTCTCTTTCTGATGTTAAATAGAGGGTGCTAAAATGATATAGCAAAACTCATGTATCAGCGAGCCACAGAAAACTGTAGCGAGTCTGCTGAAACTTTGGAAATGCATGTTATTTCGACAAGGTCAACAGTTTCCTGGTGTAACCCAAGCTGTGTATACCATATTAATTTTTATGAAAAGTCAGTTTGCTTTCTAAACCAGTGTCATATAAATTAGGGCTGTGACGATACTAGTATCGTGATATTTTTTACATGGCAAAAATTAAAACACAAAGCAGACATCTCTGGTCCTTTAAAAACTTGCTGTATGTTAAGTATTGTGTTTTGTAGCTTGGAAAACACAGTGAAAAAAAAATATGAACGCAACATGTAAAGTGTTGGTTTCATGAGTTGAAATAAAAGACCCCAGAAATGTTCCATATGCACAAAATTATTATTTCTCTCATACTGTGCACAAATTTGTTTAAATCCCTGTTTGTGAGCATTTCTCCTTTGCCAAGATAATCCATCCACCTGATAGGTGTGGCATATTAAAAAGCAATTTAAACAGCATAATCATTACACAGGTGCACCTTGTGCTGGTGACAAAAGTCCACTAAAATGTGCCGTTTTGTCACACAACATAATGTCACAGATGTCTCAAGTTTTGAGAGAGTGTGCAATTGGCATGCTGACTGCAGGAATGTCCACCAGAGCTGTTGAAAGAATTGGATGTGCATTTTTCTACCATAAGCCGCCTCGAACATCATTTTAGAGATTTGGGCAGTATGTGCAACTGGCCTCAGATCACGTTTATGGCATCATGTGGGCGAGTGGTTTGCTGATGAGTGGTTTGTGAACAGAGTGCCTTCTGGTGGTGGGGTTATGGTATGGGCAGGCATAAGCTATGGACAACGAACACAATTGCATTTTATCTATGGCAATTTGAATGCAGAGATCATGACGAGATCCTGAGGGCCATTGTCGTGGCATTCATCCACTACCATCTCCTCATAGTTTCAGCATGATAATGCACAGCCCCATGTCACAAAAATCTGTACACAATCCTGGAAGCTGAAAATGTCCCAATTCTTCCATGGTCTGCATACTCAACAGACATGTCACCACCCATTGAGCATGTTTGGGATGCTCTGGATCAACGTTTTGGATAGCGTGTTCCAGTTCCCGCCAAAATCCAGCAACTTCGCACAGCCATTGAAGAGGAGTGGGACAACAGGCCATAATCAACAGCCTGACCAACTCTATGCGAAGGAGATGTCGCACTGCATGAGGAAAATGGTGGTCACACCAGATACTGACTGATTTTCTGATTCACAACCCCTACTTAAAGAAAAGGTATCTGTGACGAATATCTGTAATCCCAGGCATCCATAGATTAGGGCCTAATGCATTTATTTCTATTGACTGATTTCCTCATATGAACTGTAACAGTGCAATTGGTGTTTTCTATCATCAGATAGAACAATTACAGCCTAACAATTACAATCCGCTAAAGTTGAATAACTCCATAGTTCCCCACTTAAGTCGATAGGACAAACTGTTGCAAATGATGGGCAGCAGAAGTTGTTCACTCTATAAAAAAGGTACACCCGTGAACCACTGTTTAAGAAGAGCAGCTCTCCCTACTCCAAATCCTATTTCCAATGCCTGCCATACATTACAAGACTTGACTGGCAAGTAGGACCTAACTTTGTGGTGGACAAAGAAAACTATAGAACGTCTGCTTGTTTGCAATTTGATTACAGGTGAAGCGCCATGGTTATTTGCTTAGGTTTTTTTCTGGTTTTCCGCCACTGTGTGAGGCCACAGCTAGCTCTCTCCCTCAGCATGCCCCCTTATTTTGTCACTGGTTACCTGCTTGCCATGCCTTTCTCTACTATTTTTGAAATTGTTAAACCTTGTCAGCAACAATAGCTAGGAGAGGTTGTGAATCACAGATATAACAGTCCAGGGGTGGGGATTGGAGATGTTGGGACTAGCGAAAGCTAGCCGAGGTAGGCAACACTACTACTGCTACTGGCCTAAGATTGGGCATGCTGTCCCAATGTTCTTTGACTGTGGTAAGCTCTCTGCAGATAACACAAAGAAATGTTTGAAATTAAATGTTTCTGTGGATAGAAAGTGAGACTGACTTTAACTTTGCATCAAGCAAACTACACCGGTGGAAAATGTATTTAGAGGGCTGACAAATTAAACTTAGCCACCATTCTCATTATGTTAAGCATGGTCTTGAGGCCAAAGTGTTTTATTTTTTGTCAAATGGCATTATTTTATCTTTGTTGTGATTTCCACCTTGATTGTGGTTGTTAGCTTTCTTCTCGGTGTCGTTTACCATTGTCTCCCCCAGACCAGTTTTTGTCCACAACCTAGTACTTGGATTTCACCCACCCCCACTCTCAGTAGTGGCCTGTATATAGTGCTTCCATTTATTATTTTATCAGCCATAAAACCAGCCTATCAATTGACATAGCTTTAGGCTACATAATCTGGATTTCTAATGTTGCTCATCGGTCTCTGTTGTATGCCCCATGTTTAATAAGTTGTCTCTGTCTACTCAAATTAATCTGCAAGCATTTAATTTAAAGGTACAATAATATATATTCACCTGTTTATAGAACAGTAGTAATGCCAGTTAGTTTACTCAATCTGATTGTGTGTTTGTATGTGTGCTTGTCCAACAGGCGGCACCTAATTTTCTCCTCTCTCTCTCTCACTCACTCACTCACTCACTCACTCACTCACTCACTCACTCACTCACTCACTCACTCACTCACTCAGGCAGCCTTTATTGAGAGGGCTGCTCTTATGTTCTATCAGCTCTTGTATGATCAGGACAACCTTAAATTACATCAGTTCACAATCAGTCATCATTTGCAGTGAGAGATCTATGGCTTCAGTTGGTTGCCTACGTTTTTATTGTGCCGTTCAGATTAATTGAAAAAATGTGATTTAAAAAAAAGTATATTTTTTGTTGTTGCTGGGGACAAAAATTAGTTAAGAGCCCTGTTCTCCTTAATTGCTTATTTTTTCCCCCAGCTGATGGTATGACACATGCAATGACATTATTTTTAAATGTCAACTTGATTGGACACTGATAATGAGAAGGCCTCCTAATTCTGTGTTGCTTTTCTGTGGCACTCTGGCTGTTGTCTTGTCAGAAGAATGGGTGTTTTGTCAGCCATGTATGAAAAGGGAAGTGCAGACATGAACAGCTGCAACAGAACCCACCACCACCACACATCCCGCCTCCCCTTCTGCCCATGCCCAGACAAGTGTGTGATGACGCTGTGCAGAGCCAGGGCCTCTCCAAACGGAGAGTTGGTGTATTTATAGTCCAGTGTGTCACGCGCCGTGGACGGGGGATTACCTTGGTCACAGCGAACCAGCAGCAGCACTGGGACTCCGTTCAGATTGGAGCTCTCACTCTGACTCATGGCAGCACACACACTCCGCACTTAGCCAGGGCTTTCCACGCTACCACTGGTGAGGTATTTCCTGTTGCCACCACTGCAGCATGTGTCTGTGTAAACAAATATTCAATGTGCAGATGTGTTGGTTCCTCCCTACCTAAACATGTGAGAGAAGGCTGCAGCACTTGTTAGACATTCACAACTCAAGTAAGGTTTTGCAGATTTTTTTGTAGACTTTTTTGGCTTTAGACAGAAAGCTGTCAGTTTTTTTCTTTCATTGAAACTCCCTCTGCTTTTCTGCACTCCTCCCCAGCTGAGCGGTTGGTCATTTGAATGAAGACATCACCCCGGTGTCTGGAATATTCTGTCTGTGCTGATGATAAGGTCATATCATCCCCACCTGTGTCACATCCAAGCTGAATAAACATATTAAGGAATACTGGTATTGGTTGTGACTCTTGATAAACTAGTTTGCCCTAAGCAATAGGGCACAAAGGATTCATCACTTGTACTCTGCTTAAACACTTGCACATGTCTTTTGATTCTTGAGTCAGCTAGGCGTAAACATAATTATTTCATCATAACCGATGGTCTCTATGTCAAACTTGGATTGGATTTTTATCCCCCTCTGGCAGTATTTTTCATTTCGTGCTTTGTCGTGTAGTCATTCATGTTCACTCTGTCGATTTTAGAAGTAGGCGAGAGACATTGGTTGTGTTGTAAGCCCCGTTTTGTAGTTTGTTCCACTCTGATGTGACTGAGTAGTGGAATTGCTTTGTGACTGGGGTTGGAATAGGATGTGAGCACAGATAGCCCAACAACATTAGTGTTGTCTGTAGGGGGACTTTGAAAATGTTAGGAGTTCACAGAAGTAGGCTTGTGAGTCTTTATAGGCCGGAGTGCAGCCTACCAGTTTACTTGTGTGATTGCAGGCATTAACCAAATTCCTCAGAGTGGCTGTCATACTCCATTGGCAAATTATACGGTGGGAATGTGCCAGGGTGTCCAGTTTTGTTATCAGGGATTTGGAGGCACAACAGTTTATGTTGAAGCCACAGTCTAAGGATACAGGACTTATCCTAGTTAGGGAGATTTGAGGATCGGGTGAAACACGATTATTTGCTATAGAGAGGCCATTCTAAATTCAATATTGGGGGGGAGAGTAGGAATAGGTGGGGTCTTGGATCAGTCACCCTCTGAGCATTAAGTTCTCTTTTGTCTACAGATATTTAGAAAAGTATGAAAAGGTCCATCACTTCGGCGAGGATGATGACGAGGTGCAGCCTGGGAATCCGAAACCATCTCTTCCAATTGGTGCAATCCCCTGCTCCTATAACTACCAGCAACACACTGTATCAGGTAAAGCTTTCCTTCTCTTTTACAAAGTGTCTTCAAACAACCACAAAGCAATAATTGGCTACATAAGTTCTGCCAAAATCTTGTTTGTTGGGCTAGGACTTGAAATACAATAAAGATTCTTGAAGGGATGGCCCCATATTTTGCTTTCGAGCTAGTTCTTAAAGGGACAGTGGTATTTCAGGATGGTGGCATATTCCAGGAAACAAACAGATGCAAGTATGATAAAAACGTAGTTTCTTATTGACACTTTGAGAAGAGTGATTTTATTGGACAGGTATTTGTGAGGTAGGGCTGGGTAATTGCTAGTGGTGGAGGGAAAAATGGATGGTTACATATTGGGATATTATTTTTGATATATCGTTTTGACAACATCGCAGTATTCATTTTGCGGTAGTACCTGCCCCAAAACTCCAGTATTTTTCCTTGATGACTTGTTCTATTCTTCTTTTCAGCTATTTTATTTCCTTGACTGATCAAAACTAGTTTTCTCATGGCTCGCTCTTGTCCCTCTGCAGCAGACACAAGGTGAGCAATATATTTGGAACATCAAATCGCAGTCAAATCACAGTATCTGATCGCAATACACATAGAATAATGAGAATCGCGTGCCGAATCGGCACCTAAGTATTGTGATAATATTTTGTGAGGTCCCTGGCAATTCCCAGCCCTAGTAATTGCCTTGGACCTCACAATACAATATCACTATACTTAGGTGCCGATAAGATATGTATTGAGATTGTATATGTATCACTATTCTGTATGTATTGCGATTCGATGTTCCAAACACATGCTCACTATACTGTATATTTGCTGCAGAGGGACAAGAGAAAACCATGGGAACTAGTTGTGGAGGTTAAAGTGCTCACGTTGTTGGCTCAACATGCTTTCTTTTTTAATTAAAAGAAAAATATATATATATATAAAATAAGATGGAGATAAAGCTACAGGATGATAAATACCTGATATGTGGGGCAGGTACACCTGACTAACGTTAACAACCAGCTAACGTTAACAATATAGTCACAGTAACGATGTAAAACCGGCAAAAATGATATTGTGATACTCTACTGTATCCATACTGTGAGGTAAAGCAACCACCCTTTGGATTTTGGGATGCTGTGAAATAAATAAAAGTACTCTTAGGTCAGAGGACAACCTTGGTGCATGTTTATCAAGGTGGATATTTCTTCAAGTATCGAGTGATGGGGCTGTTGAAGAACACCGCCAACTCTGGTTTGAGTTGAAACTTTACGACTCAAATGGAGTCAACATTATGGCCACCTTCAGCACTGAACTTCCTCTCAACACTCTTGACTGGGAGAACTAGGTCTCTCACTACTCAAAGCACACATTTGTTAGTCATCTGAATGTGCATATACTGCAGGCTTGTTTGCTTTGTATTTCAGACAATTTATTCCACCTCATAACATAATCATAGATTCATCAAGATATAATTTGGAAAGCTCAAGAGAGGAGAATGTTAGCAAGACAACAAGATCTTAAAATGTATGATGAAAGTAGCCTATTCCAAGAAAGAGGAGTTGTACTAGGATTAGTCTTTGAGCTGTTTCAGAACTGAGACGCAATGTACTTCATACGGTATTTGGGCTGCTACATTTATACTCCTTTTGTTTATGTGCAAACATATGGGCCTTTAAACCAGAGCCCTGCCACCAGAAGCTCATAACCTCCCTCATATGGCTGTTGAGATAATTGTTTGAATAATCTTGACTTTGGACAGAAAATGTAATACAATCTTGCACAGGCCTGAGAGACCCCCATCAGTAAGAGTGTATCTGAACTGAGGTTGTCATTTCCCCAGGCATGCAGGCAATTTGCAACAGTGTGTTACCATGGTGCTCTGTGATGGTGCATTACCACCATGCACGCTGTGTGTGAAGTAGCTCTAGTTTAGGAGTCCTGACAGCTACACACACACACACACACACGTCTGAAACAGATGCAAAGCTGCCAGCTGTGAGGAGTTGGCTATTTATATCCCATTGATTGCACCGTAATCAATTTCAAATAACTGAAATATGCCATACAATCATTGCCATACCAGCAAAGTTATGCCAAGTGACTGAGGCTTCAGGAAGTTGCACTTGTTAAGCCCACCCCCTGCATGTGACTTTAATTACTGTTTCCTATCTTTGAAAGCATATTCATTATCAGGCAGGTGTCCCAGTGCATGCAGTTGCAATCATTTTTTTAAACAGTCTAAATAAACTCAGAAATCATAATTTCTCAAGGTCTTTATAGCACAACATTGTAATGTTTTTGTATGTTTTCATCAGACTTTCTTTACATTCACTTTGAAGTTGAAATGACAACTGGATTTGTGGTTGTTTTTTTGTCCCCAGACTATCTCCGCCAAAGCTATGGGCTGTCCATGGAGTTCACGGCCCCATGCGACTATAACAAACTGGTGCTCTCTCTCCTGTCGGGCTTGCCCAATGAAGTGGACTTCGCAATCAACGTTTGCACTCTCCTCTCCAACGAGAGCAAGCATGCCATGCAGCTGGAGAAAGACCCCAAACTCATCACGCTGCTACTGGCACATGCAGGTGTCTTCGATGACTGTACGTCTTCAACACCTTTAAATATTCTTCATTAGTATCCAAATCTATTTTTGCAGGACAGTAATTAGAGAGATGCGTGTGTTTTTGTAATCTTTGTCTATCATGGGAACTTGGGGGAAATGTTGAAACACTCGCACGACTGTGCTCAGTTTCCCTTTTTGGTTAAAGTGGAAATGGGGAGTCAGTTGTTTATTCCCTTTCATTTGCCTGTATGGAGACTAGATGAGTTATTACCTCCTTGGTAAACTTGTTAATTTATAGTCTGAAGACGGTTGTGTTCAATGCAGAAATCCAGGCTTTAGCACAACAAAATGTGAACACTGTGCATTCCTTTTCAAGGCACTGCCATTACAGAACCTTTTTTGTTGTTGTGATCCCTCAGGTGTGAAAATACCTTCTGTCTCAGAATGTAAGGGTTGGAATGTTCTCTCTAACGGTACTCTTGTGAATTTGCAGCACTAGGTAGCTTCTCCACTGTATTTGGGATGGACTGGAAGGAGCAAACCTCCCGGGACTTCATGAAGGTAGATTTGACTGAAAGACTCACTATATATGTATACTATAGGTTTGTAACTTAAAAGGCTTTTGGTCAGAGGGAGAAAAAAACGGTTGCCTTGCCTCCAGCCGTTCAGGGATCTTAGTGAAATACAGTGATGTCCTCGCGGGAGTACATCAGCCTTAACCGCTCTTGTTTTTTATAGCAATGCATCTTTTCAGCAGTCAGTATTTCAACAATAATCTGAATATGATTCTACAGTTCTGGAAGGATGTGGTAGAGGATTCTGAAGTCCGGGACCTCATCTGGGACAAGACCAGCCTGACACAAGGTAAGCAATTTATACTGACAGACCCAATTTTAAAAGACCCGTGGCACAATAAAATATTTTTTGCACAACAATGGTAAAAAATAGCACGTCAAATAAATATTACGGCAACATTGTTTTGTGGACTTTTTGTGTAATAAAGTATTTGAAGATTTCTCATAAAGACTCTTAAAAGACCATTGCTCAGACCCTTGATGTTCTTGGGGGATCAGACATTCACTGTTCTCTCTGCTCTTCTCCCAGTGACAGACACTACGCTGGGGGACGAGCGCTGGGGCGCCCTCTTCCACCCTCCACGCAACCTTGGCATCGGCGACATCGAGGGTCAGCGGGTCCTGCAGGTGGGAGTCATCCTCCGCAACCTCTCCTTTGAGGAGGCCAACGTCAAACTGCTTGCTGCTAACCGCACCTGTCTGCGGTTCCTCTTACTGTGCGCCCACTGCCACTTCATCTCCCTACGGCAGCTGGGATTGGATACACTCGGCAACGTGGCCGCAGAGGTGAGCCGTTTTTACTGTTATATTTATCTTCTGAATGTTATTACTTTCGTGCAGTATGGAGCTAATTAGTACTATTCAGCATAATGTTAGACCAGGCTGTAGCTGTTCCAGAGCATTTTTGTTTTTGATGATTCCATGAATTAATATCTGTTTTCTCTCCCAATAGCTTCAGTTAGATCCTGTTGACTTTCGAACAACCCACCTAATGTTTCACACTATCACCAAATGCTTGATGTCAAGGGACAGGTTCCTGAAGATGAGGGGTGAGTATCAGAGCCCATACTTTATCTTTTTCAGTGTCTGGGTCTTTTTATTACAAATTCAATGTCAGATTTATTTTTATATCACCGGCCTTGTAATGTGAAAGCAACTTCATGTCTTTATGTAAAAACAGTAAGCATAAATTGTGATAAAAGTATAGATGATTTTCCCCAGAGCCTGACTATTTGTTCCTCCTCCCCCCAGCCATGGAGATCCTGGGTAATCTGAGCAAGGCGGAGGACAACAGCGTGCTGATCTGTGAGTACGTGGACCAGGAGTCATACCGTGAGGTGATCAGCCTGCTGTCGCTGCCTGACCTCATGCTCCTCATGTCCTCCCTGGAGGTCCTCTACCTGCTGGCCCAGCTGGGGGAGATCCCCTGCAGCAAGATCGCCTCCGTGGATAGGAGCATAGGTGAGATACCAACAACCTAGCCCTAGCCATGTTACTAGTAACCTAGACACTAGTCAGGATTGAGGATACATGCAGTAGTATAAACAACCAACCAGAATGGAGGGGATGGAGAACCCTCTAACCAAGATAAAGTGTATGTATAGCATTAACAACTAATGGAGTGTTTGAGTCCAGTTTGATTAAGTATAGTCTCTTAGCATGGCACAGCAACCAAGCTACATGAATTGGGAAACAAACTGGTTGCACAGAAGATATTTGTTGTCTCTTGGAGGAATAGGAAATTCAATGATTTTCAGAATTGGGAAATCAAAAACAACCGTCATGCAACAATTTAGACGTACGTTATTAAACGGTGTATATGTGTGTCCCTGGGCAGATCTGCTGGTACGGCTGGTATCAGTGGACCTGCACACGTTTGGGCCGGATGCCCTGACGGCCGTGAGGCTGATGGAGCACCAGGCTGCTGGGCAGAGCCAGGTGGCCGAGGTGCAGCCGCAGCTTGTAGAACAGCTGCCTGCTCCGCTGCAGGGCGCACCCATCCCAGGTGAGCATCATAACACTTAAACCCTGTCCCCTGATCTTCAGATGCACATAGAAATTAAATGAAGCCAGGTTATATTCATGTTGTACATAACATCAGAATTTAGAGCAAGCTGTGTGAGGGCAATAATTAGCCATATGGTATAAAGGAACAGTTCCCTGAGACAATGGCCTGAGATTATAGGCTCAGCTCTGTGGAGCCTTGCTCCTTGTCGTGTACGTTCGAGACGGATCGAAAGCTGACAACTCATCAGTTTACGCCTCCCATAAGCCTCTGCATCCACTCTCTTCTGTAGAGACTTTCCATCCGTTGGTGATTTAGAAACATGGATGATCAGGCAAACTGGTGTAACCCGTATTGTATGCAATCAATCAGCTAAAGTTGATGTTTGCATGAGGTGCTAGGAATAATTCAAGCTAGGGTAAACATAGCAGTCTGCTTGTACAGTACTATCACTGCTCCCTAGTGGGAAAAATGAGGAACAGCACACTAAACACAACATGTAGGAAGGGAGCACTGTTTTGACAGTTCAGTCTCACATCAGAACAAAAGTGTTTTCAGCATAGAGAATGGGTTTATTCAAAAACGTTTGTAAGTTGATCAAATTAGACTCAATAATGATGTTATATCTCACTTCAGCAGCAAGAGTCCCTGTCCAGTCCACTCCCCCTCCTCCTGGTATTGTTGAGCTAGATGGGGAGAAGTTTACAGTGCAGTGGTGAGTCTCTCAAACACACACACCTTCTCATAGTTATGCTCTCTCTGTGTCACATCTTAGCTCTTTAGTTTCTCTGTAAGTTGAATGGTAGTTTTTGGGTCAAGCAGTCAGCTTGCTGGTCACAATTGACCCCTGAGTAGTAGATACATTCTGAGTCCCTTTGTCTCCACCAGGCTAAACGCCCACTTCGAGGTGAGCGGCGAGAGCTCCGTGTTGCGCTCAGAGATGTACTCGGAGTACCTCACCACATGCAGCAAGATGGGACGCACTGGCATCCTGGCCTCCCAAGGCTTCCTCAAATGTCTACGGTTGGTTGGAATAATCCCATATTAAACCATCATCATTTGGAGAACACACAACTAGAAGTTTATACCGTTTTTTTTTATTTTTTTTTTTCCAACTGTGGTCCTGGAAGCCTTTATATTCATTAATGTTGTGTTTTCAACCAATAAATCGCCCTATGGACAAGTTACAATATAGTTGTCCAAATTCAATGACTTTGAGAAGCATGATTGACAAGGTTTTAGTGTCAACTGCACTCACACCATGTCTCTATCATTTTGTAGGACAATCTTCCCAAACCACACAGTGAAGCGGCTGGAGGACACCAAGCCCAATGCTCAGGCACACATACATGTGGTGGGTGTCAAACGGAGGGCCATCCCACTGCCCATCCAGCTGTACTACCAGCAGCAGGCTAGCCCCACACCAGGGCCCAGGCACGACGTCCCTGTCGACCCCCAGGCATCCCCGTCAGGTAAACTCACTGTACAACTAACTACATTTTGTAGTTAGTGGCATTAAAATTCAAGTTTCCACATACCTTGAATGTTATCACAGCAAACGTCAGAAGACATAGTTGCTATACATGTTGTCTTGGAGTATGGTGAGACATACTTTGCAGTTGTGCAAATTAGACCTCAGTCAATGATTCTAATGTGTTCTTTGTTGTATTTCTTTCTGTGTATACGCTTTGTTCCTGGGTATCCTGGGTTTACCCGGCCTCCAGTCCCCAGCCTTACTGCTAACCCGGCAGCGCCACAGGTGGCCTCCGCCATGCAGGATGGTGTACCTCACCCCCAAGTGGCTCAGACTGTTCCTCGGCTCCCCCTTCACCCCCAGGCCTCACCGCATCAGCACCCCCACCCTGCTCAGCAGGCCAAGCCAGGGGATATCCTCAAGACGGCCATGGTCCAGAGCTCCATCCCCACCTCTGGCCAGGTGGTCCAGAACCACACCCCCAGCATGGCCCAACAGCTCCACCAACAACAAGTCATGGCGCCTACCGGGACCCCCGTCACACTGTTCCAACAGGTACAGCAGGGCCACATCTTCACGGCGCGGGTTCAGGGGGTGCCCGTCGCGCAACGGCCGCCCCTGCCACACACTCCCTCCTCAGTACCCCAGGCCCTCTCCCAGGGCCCCCAGCAGGAGACTGCTGTATTCTCTTCCCCCCCACACTACGCTGCTGTGTCGGCCCCCTGCTCCTCGCTGCAAAACTTCCAGGTGGGCGGGGGCCAGGTGTTCACCATTGCCGGCGTGTCCAACACCCAGGGCTCCCGCGTCACTTTCCAGAACATCGCCCCCAAGCCTGCACCCTCGCAGGCCAGTGGACCACCAACAGCCACTCATAACCAGCAGCAGCAGTCCAGCGTGGTCATCGTCAGCCCCAACCCCCAGCAGAACCAGGCCTATGCCCCGGCTATCCATCAGATTGTTCTGGCCAACCCCTCCACAATGTCTGGTGGCCAGGCCATCCAACTGGCAGGACAGCCTCCCGCTCCTTCCAAACCCCCACCTTGTCCTTCCACCATCGCTCCACTACCCCAGGGCCTGCCCACTCCTTCCAACACCCAGATCCCAATGCAGGGCTCTGCTTCTGTCAGTCAGATGCTGTCGGTCAAACGGCAACCACAACAATTGAACCCCCAGCAGCAGTTTCACCCCCAGCAGCAGTTTCAGATTCAGTCCCAACCCCTGCCTCAGCAGCAGCCACCCCCCAGCCTACCTCCACAGAGTCCAGCCTGATCAAACAGTTACTGCTTCCAAAGCGGCCCTCCACGCCGGGCGGAAAGCTCATTCTGCCCGCGCCCCAGGTGCCTTCCCCTAGCAGCACGCAGCGTGCCCCAAGCCCACAGGTGCTCTACCAGTTGGCCTCACAGGGCCAGCCTCAGCCCCAGCAGCTCAATGTACAGCTGGTCCCCAGCCAGCTCCAGTCCCCGGGGGGGCCTCTCCAGACGGTGCAGCTCATCTCCACCAGCAGCCCCGCCACCATCATCCAGGGCCAGGCTCCTGGTGGCCAGGTCACCTTCACTGTGGTGCCCAACACAGGCTTCACCACTTCAGCCTCTGCAGCTGCCGCCCAGGTCAGCCAAGGGGCCGCTGCACCAGGCCTGCCAGCGGTCCAGACAGGCAACACCCTCCACGGGCCACCACTGCCCTTCAGGGGGGACAAGATAATCTGCCAGAAGGAGGAGGAGGCCAAGGACGCCACGGGTCTGCACATCCACGAACGCAAGATCGAGGTGATGGAGAATTCCTCTCTGGCCGATGGGGCTGGCACCAAAACCAGCAACGGGGACCTGGCAGGGGCAGACGCTCCAGGGGCCAAGCTGCTTAATGGGAGGAAGTGCATGGACTCCAGTCTACCTCCATACCACTCAGGGAACAGCCAGGGGGCTTGTGCCAACGGACCAGCCAGCGAGAGCTGCCCCACCAACGGGAAGCAGACCTCTGGCCTGGCTTACCCACAGGAGGGACACGTCGACCCCAAAAAGGCTCTTGTCAACGGGGTCTGTGACTTTGAGAGAGGGGACGCCTCCACCGGTTCCCACTTAAGCAAAAACATTCCAAATCACTTCGCTTCCAAACACTTGGGGAACGGGGAGGTGGGTCCTCCACAGAAACTGCATGGGGCTCCCCGGGAGCCCTCTGTCCCCCAGCAGGATACTGCCAAAGCTGAGCAGGCAGAGCGCCTTGCCAATGGGCCTCAGGCAACAGGCCCCTTCTCTAACGGACCTATGGGGCCGGGGCCTAACTACGCACTGCCTGCATTCAGGCAGCAGCTGTTTCCCACTGTCACTGTAAACTCCCAGGGCGCCACAGGGCCAGGGACCCTGCCGGCCAATGGTTTGAGCGGTGAGAGCCGTGCGCACAAGAGGCCGGCGGAGGAGGACAATGGGGCGTCTGTTATTCCCTGTAAGGTGGGAGTGAGGATCATCACCATCAGCGACCCCAACAAGGCGGGCTGCAGTGCCACCATGGTGGCCGTGCCTGCTGGAGCCGACCCAAGCACAGTAGCCAAAGTAGCAATAGAGAATGCCACGCAGCAGAGGAACTGCTCCACCATACAGGCATCCAGCTCTACGGTGAGTTTCACATAACTCAACAATTTGTTTCTTGTCCCAGTTTTGCAAGATGTGCCAACTTAGTTGGCTAGTAAGCTCATTAGATTGATGACTTATCTTGAATAATTAATTGGATCATTGACATTCTTGCCCTGCTGGTAAAACATGTGACTACGTTTTTCTTCACAAACATAAAATGCAGGGCTCAACATTAACACTTGTCTTCTTGTCCGGGACAAGTAAAAACGATGCTCGGACAAGAATAATATAGATTACTCGGATCAGAATTGGATCAGAGGCCGACATTGGAATAATATTCCAATCTATTTTTTATGCACATTAATAAAAAAGCCTACATGTCAAAGTGTAGATGATATGCATGTTGCCTACAGCCTTGCGTCCAAACCGATGCTGAATGCTGACATGAGGGAGGCACCAGAAAATGTAGCCAGACTTTTAATGACATAAATATAGGTTGAACACCAGTCATGTTTGAAAAATATAATGAAGGACCATTAACGTCTAAAGGCTTGATTCGACATACTCTAGGCACGGTTCGTTCAGATCAAATGGTCACAAGACCGGCCTGATGCGCACCGCACATCACCCACCTTGATTCTGAGTGGGGTCTGCATTTTGAAGTTATTTAAAGGGCAATTCCACCACTTTTCGACCTCATTCTCATTTATCATGTCCTGTGTATACATGTGTGAAATCAGCACTTTTTTACCATCTGTAGTTACAAAGATGAGAAGGAAAGTCCTAAAGAAATGCTTCTCTGTGACATCATAGGGTAAGATATAAAAAAATAAAATGTAAATCAACCTGCAATGTGTTTTCAGCCCAATGTGGGGAGCAAGAAAATACCTCCATCACTGAATCTGTGTTTGAAAATAACTGATCATGTATTCTAGTATAACTTTTTTTACTTTTGTTTTTTTCCTACAAGACGTATAAATGCACCGTTTTCATAAATGTTGAAACTGGTTTTGTGCTGGAGATAATGAACAAGAGGTTGGTGGAGTTGCCCTTTATCTATTAACCGTAATTGTTTGAAACCTTGATGTTTTGTAATTTTATGAAGCACGTCTTACCTTGTTTCATTGTAGCCAAGCATAATCCTAGTCATTAGTAACCCATGCTAGTTGATGCATCTTTAGATCTCCCTTTGCTTTATTTCTAATGGATATTTTCATATCTCATGCGGTGTGCTTTTGAGAACAATGTTTTCCTGCAAATTGCATTTTGGAACAATCGTGCATAGCCTACAGCCAAGTGCGCATTGAGTTTATTGTATAAAGAAATAAAACGTTATCAACATTTTAAGCTAAACAGTCTAATCTGAGGCATCAGCCTCATTGCTTTTTAAAGTGTTTTAATGTGCAGTGGTTGTATGAATTTGGGATCTGTCATCCTCAGGTCTGTTATGAACCGTAGACATATTTTTCTATCGTTCCAGGGACAATGGGAAGCCCTTAATTTCGAGCCCTGGGGGGAATTATTTTATAAAGAAAAGTGTTTGCTTGTAATTGTAATGTTGCAATATTTTATAGGCTACAAAGGGTGGCCAACCAATCTCCAGGAGACCCTTAAAGGGGCATTGTTGTAATTCCAGATAGGCTTGAATATGCAAAGTAGCCTACATTTGTCTGATTCTCTATGGTAAAAAATGTAGTCATGCATTTTATTTTGTAAAGTGGATCTGTCAATGATGCAAAGATTGTGTTATTTGGGGAGGGGGCTTGAGTTTTTGCAAGTAAAACATCTGACCTTAAATGTCTATCCATCACATGCAACTACAATGCTTTTCTGTTGCTGTTATTTGGGAAAATCAACTGCGTTGTGATGAGTAGGGTTAGAGGCCATTTTTAATGATTTATACAGACCGACTTTGAAAAGATGCAATTGTGTTTTATATTGCACTTATTGGATTGGCAGGTGTGTGTGATCTTTAATTTCATTGAATAACAATTCAGGGCTTACAGTTGTATTTTTTACAAGCAAATGACTTGCATAAAACAAGATCAACTATGAAAGTCTTCAGGATCTAGGACCTTGAATAATTTATTCAAACTCTGTTCATATTTTTTGTTGAATTAATTTCTGAAAATAACTAATAAGCAAGTGGTAGGTTATTCATATTGTATAATTTATTGTAAGCAGATGGTAGCTAGGCTAGAATCTAAATGTGTTTCCTCAAAATTAGCTTAATTTACCAATTTATCTTGTCATACTTTTTAAAAAGGTAAAAGAAATGCAACAACAAAAAATTGAATGTTTTATTTGGGGAATAGTCAAACACAATCATACAACACAAAATATCACTTGCTTATTTGGTCTGATAAAGTTTTGCCTCTTTCCCTGGTTTTATGCAGCCTCTGCCAACAGTGGCTCAGCCTGTGCAGGGTGGCAGCGCCAGCCCCAACGCCTCCCTTTCTGGGCCACAAGCCGTGGTGGCACCCCCAGAACAGACCAGGAAAGCGGGACAGAACTTCAAGTGTCTTTGGCAATCCTGTAAACGGTGAGTTAATCTCTGTTCATATTGAGTTGACATACTTAAAGAGAAGTCCTTTGTTGTGAAAGGTGTGTTCATATCATGGCTAACTAAAACTGCGTTTAGACAGGCAGCTCAATTCTGATATTTTTTTCCACTAATTGGTATTTTGATCAATCACATCGGATCTCTTTCAGAGCTGATTGTTCAAAAGACCAATTAGTGGAAAAAACATCAGAATTGAGTCTCTAAGTGGCCTGGCTGTCCCATTTATATCCGTGTTCTTCCAGGTGGTTTGAGACGCCATCTAGAGTATTCTACCATGCAGCCACGCAGCATGGTGGCAAGGAGCTATACCCAGGCCAGTGCCTCTGGGAGGGATGTGAACCTTTCCCCCGACAGAGACTGTCCTTCATAACCCATCTACAGGTAAAACTACACCCTCACCTCTCAATCAATCAGTCCATGTTTGTGGGTTTTTGCTGACAATTATCCTATTTTCTTCCTGCAGGATAAGCACTGTTCTCGAGATGCCCTATTGGCCGCACTAAAACTGGAGCAGGAACCGACACAGACGCAAGACCCAAATCAGAAAACTTCCAAGTATGTACCCTCTGGTTAGCTTAGTATGCTAGTGCTAATATCCATTCTGGTGATGCAAGAATGCGCTATGTGTGGCTGACTGTCTTTTGCATTGTTCCACAGGCCTCAGCCAGTGGCAAGCAGCACTCCAGCCCCCCGAGCACAGAAAGCTATTGTCAATCATCCGAGCGCAGCCCTTATGGCCCTACGCAGAGGCTCTCGGAACCTGGTGTTCAGGGACTTCACTGTGAGTATGGCTGAGTTTAGCTGTTTGTTTACACTGAAGGTGTCCGGCTGACTTTTGACAGAAATGTATGATTTTATACCTGGAAATAAGATTCTAAGATGTTAAACATTGCAGTCCTTGACTACTCCATATTTATCATATATTCCCACTTGGAAATATTTTGTTATCAATATATCTTGTAACTGATGAATTTCACAATAATTTTCCTTAGGATGAAAAAGAGGGACCAATGACCAAACACATACGACTAACTGCTGCCTTAACGCTAAAGAACATTGCCAAGTTTTCAGACTGCGGTCGAAAGTAAGAACAATTTTTTTTGTATACATTTACAGAAGGGTTATCTGAGGACTCCTCGTGCTGTGTTTGTTCGGAGGGATGAATCATAATCAATTAAACAAATGTTTACTGTTTGATGGAGTGTGTTTAATGACCGCTTCCTGTCTTCTCAGGTTGGTGAAGAGGCATGAGAGCCACCTCTCTGTGCTGGCACTCAGTAACATGGAGGTCTCCACAACGCTCGCCAAATGCCTTTACGAACTGACTCGCTCTCTCCAAGCTTGAGCCCACAAGAGCAACCCCACCCCCAAAAATTGGAGAACCATCCTTTAGGGGTGTCATGACAGTGGGGCACACAGGTGGGCAACACCAGACTATGCCCTTCGGACTCCCCTCCCTCACCCCACTGTGCTCAAATCCCCCCCATCTCCTTAACAAAACAAACTGCCACGGGGTCTTCCACCAGCCGCCCAAGAGGGGGAGCTCTTTAGACTGCTGCCCTGAGGGACTCTCCTACCGAAACCCTAAATACGAGCACATTTTTGTAATCCTGGGACTATTTGCAGAGAACTTATTTGAGTAGGAGCGGCAGTTCGTTGAGGTTTTGCTGTGCCGAGGGAGGGGAATGGCTGGAGAGGGGGAGGGAGACGCAGCTGCAGGAGACTGGCTCGATTGTTTTTCTTTAGAACTTGATAGTGTGGTTTTCTTACTTGAGTCAATATATTTTCACTTATTTATTATTGAAATGAATACCATTACAATTAATGAAAATAATCTTGTAAATATTTGTGAATATATATATATATATAAAGAAAATCCTCTCATGCCGATACAGCCACTGGGGAACTTGCTCTGTGGAGTAATAGAAGCATTACTTTGGTAGAACCTTTTTTTTTTTTTTTTTATGATCCCTGATTACTTGTATCTAATGTGATTCTATACTCAGCAGTGGATGAATGTACTTAAAACCTGTAAATACTTCTGCAAAGGTACTGATGCTGTAAAGTTAAGGGGGGAAAACAGTTTTTTTGTGGAACTGACTTTTTTTGTATAATAATACCTTGTAGAACTCATTTTGCTGGCTGAAAGAGTATGGAATAATATATCTCATGTCATTTTGTAGAAGAAAATAATATTGAAGGTATTCTCTCACCCTGAACATGTATCCACTGTAAACGTTTGTCATTGTACAAGCACAGTGCGCGTACATTATTTTTTTTTTTGTATTTGTAAATTGGTTTAAATACATGGAATTTTATACAGGTTTTCTCCTGTGTTCTTTGCTTTATGTGCAGGTATATTTTCTTCACTACTTTTTTTCTATGTTAATATAGTGTGGAGTTTTATTGTACTATTTTTTTTCATAATACCATGCCACATTCCGGCTCACGTCCTCAGACTATCCTCTCTATGGAGTGTTGTGTAACATTAATGACTGCCTGTTAGCGTCCGAGCAGGGCAGCCCACCTATCCTCATTTCTGCAGTGTCAGTAGGATGTGCTATTATACATAGACATAAGTCTGTTAGATTGGCTTTATTTACTTTGGTGACTGTTTATAGTTTTTAAATAAAAGACTAAACTATTTGTCTTTGTTTTGGTGCTCTTGTTTTGTGGTGTGAGGAGGTAATGGGTGCCTCTGTTCTACAATGTTACATGGCTGTGATCATCCCCTTTTTAATTACACATATTTAAATGGAAAATGGTTTCCCCTAAATGTGTATATTCTATTGATCAAATTAAAACACAGTTACAGAAAGTTGAGCTGTTTTTAGGAAGTTTATTTGTGAGATCATCTCTCCCAGTGGAAAATAGATCAGAATGGTTTTCAATCTGAAGGTTTGTCCCTCCCCAAACTACCTTAATTGGGTATATATGGCTCTGAGTGTAGTTTACCTTTTACTTGGATGTCCTGTTGGTGGCCTGTTACTAAAACTGTCAGTCTCCTGCTACTGTTTCTGAAATTAGACTTTCAGCCCCCATGCCAGTTACCGGTATAATTATGTTTATTGTGATTTTACTGCATATAAATTCCGTTCAATGGAAAAGCAATAAAAAATATCAATGCTTTCTTGAAAATATTTTAATTTCATTGGCTACCAAACAGATACCGGTTATATCTGGGACCGGAAACAGTTGAAGGATTTCTTCCCTAGTGTAAAATGTATTGCAGCGACACTGTGCGGTGCCTTTTAAACTTCACAGGTTTCAGACATCGAGACATGTGGCCGAGACGTTCTTAAATGTATAACGAGTTAGCAGTGCAATATATCCGGCTATGTTCAGGTTCTCGTCTAGCTTTGGAGACTAACCAATACACGGAAATAAGTGGGACAACAAAAAATAAACAACCAGGCCAATTTTTTAGCTATTGATTTAGCTTCGGGTAAGTCAACAAACACGTAGCTAGCTAACCAATTTAGCAAGCAAAAGTATCGTTAGCAAAAAAATATCGTTAGCTGCTAGCTAGGTAGCTGTTATCGTGGCAAATATAGCGTCTGTACTGTAGGCCAGACCAGTCTCGTTAGCCAATCAAGTTGAATAATTAACTAGCTAGCTATGAACATGTTTCTTGTTACTGACCTAAATACAAATACGTAGTTACTAGCCAGCTAACGTTAGCTAACAGCTGACTAGCATATATCAACCAAAAGTAGCGAGGTAAATTAGCTGACTAGCGTCTGATCATGACCGTCTTGTTACCGTTATCTGAATTGCAAACTAGCTAGCTGGTTAACTTAGTTATCAAACTAGTAAAAAGAACAAGTAGCTAGTTAACCAGCGAAACATGTTAGTGTACTTTTTAGGGGGACTAGTACACACTTCTAATATAAGTTGATGGGTCGTGTTACATCACACATGGGCCACATCAAAGTTTAAATTGTCAACGTCCGCGACCGCAGGGCATTTCATAATGTTTACTAAGTTAAATGGTAACTTACGTGATAGCTAGCTGCGATGTATTTGGTTAGCTAGCTGGACAGAAAATCAAATACAAGACCACAACTCGCCAAATTTACTAAATGGTAGGAAGCTAGCTGACTAGCTGGTAAATTTAAAGAATCCAAGATGGCATTGGATGATAGAACATGGCTAGTTAACGTTTAGTTATTTTGACATGGTAGAGAGTGTTGGCTTCAGTGACCAGTGTAACCCATTTAATTTGAATCTTTTTGCCTCTGTCCAGGCCTGCCTGTATTTTAGTCAGAGCTGACAGACTGGCTAAGCAAGGCCTTTTATGGTACCCTTGCCACTGGTAAACCCGTTTGCTCTGGCTTTCACTGGACGGTGTTGTTTTGCTTCCTGATTCAGAGGTTAAATGCGGAAGACACATTTAAGTTGAATGCATTCAGCTGTACAAACTTTCCCGTTGCTCCACTCACCAAGCAGACGTTGACTTATTAACTGGCTATGTACACTTTGTGACTGTGTATATTTTTGTTTTTTGAAGTTTATTTAATTTAACCTTTATTTAAGCAGGTAGGCCAGTTGAGAACAAGTTCTCATTTACAACTGCGACCTGGCCAATATAAAGCAAAGCAGTGCGACAAAAACAACAACACAGAGTTACACATGGGATAAAAAAACGTACAGTCAATAACACAATAGAAGAACATACATACAGTGTGTGCAAGTGTAGTAAGGTTAGGGAGGTAAGGTAATAAATAGGCCATAGTAGCGAAATAATTACAATTTAGCATTAGCACTGGACTGATAGATGTGCAGATGATGATGTGCAAGTAGAGCTACTGGTGTGCAAAAGAGCAAAAATAAATAACAATATGATGATGGGGTAGATGGGTGGGCTATTTACAGTTGGGCAGTGTACAGGTGCAGTGATCAGTAAGCTGCTCTGACAGCTAATGCTTAAAGTTAGAGGGAGACATAAGTCTCCAGCTTCAGTGATTTTTGCAATTCGTTCCAGTCATTGGCAGCAGAGAACTGGAAGGAAAGACGGACAAAACAGGAGTTGGATTCGGGGATGAGCAGTGAAATAAACCTCCTGGAGCGCGTGCTACAGGTGGGTGCTGCTATGGTGACCAGTGAGCTGAGATAAGGCGGGGCTATACCTAGCAAAGACTTATGGAAGACCTGGAGCCGAATATGAAGTGAGGGTCAGCCAACGAGAGCATACAGGTTGCAGTGGTGGGTAGTATATGGGGCTTTTGTGACAAAACGGATGGCACTGTGATAGACTACATCCAGTTTGCTGAGTAGAGTGTTGGAGGCTATTTTGTAAAAGACTGCTGAAGTCAAGGATATGTAGGATAGTCAGTTTTACAAGGGTATGTTTGGCAGCATGAGTGAAGGAGGCTTTGTTGCCAAATAGGAAGCCGATTCTAGATTTAATTTTGGATTGGAGATGCTTAATGTGAGTCTGGAAGGAGAGTTTACAGTCTAACCAGACACCTAGATATTTGTAGTTGTCCACATATTCTAAGTCAGAACCGACCCGAGTAGTGATGCTAGTCGGGCGGGTGGGTGCGGGCAGCAATCGGTTAAAGAGCATGCATTTAGTTTTACTAGCATTTAAGAGCAGGTAGAGGCCACGGAAGGACTGTTGTAATGGCATTGAAGCTCGTCTGGAGGTTTGTCCAAAGAAGGGCCAGATGTGTACAGAATGGTGTCATCTGCGTAGAGGTGGATCAGAGAATCACCAGCAGTAAGAGCGACATCATTGATGAATACAGAGAAAAGAGTCTGCCCGAGAATTGAACCCTGTGGCATAGAGGTCGACCGATTCATCGGAATGGCCGATTTCAAGTTTTTATAACAATCGGAAATCGGTATTTTTGGACGCCGATTTCCGATTATTTAAAATAAAAATAGGCAAGTCAGTTAGGAACACATTCTTATTTTCAATGACTGCCTAGGAACTGGGGGTTAACTGCCTTGTTCAGGGGCAGAACGACAGATTTTCACCTTGTCAGCTCAGGGGTTCCAATCTTGCAACCGCACAGTTAACTTGTCCAACGCTCTAACCATTGCACTCCACGAGTAGCCTGCCTGTTACGCGAATGCAGTAGAAGCCAAGGTAAATTGCTAGCTAGCATTAAACTTATCTTATAAAAAAAAACAATCATAATCACTAGTTATAACTACTAATCCAGTTTAGCAGGCAATATTAACCAGGTGAAATTGTAATTTCTCTTGTGTTCATTGCACGCAGAGTCAGGGTATATGCAACAGTTTGGGCTGCCTGGCTCATTGCAAGCTAATTTGCCAGAATTTTATGGAATTATGACATTCATTGAAGGTTGTGCAATGTAACAAGAATATTTAGACTGATGGATGCCACCCGTTAGATAAAATACCGAATGTTTCCGTATTTCACTGAAATAACAAATGTGTTTTCGAAATGATAGTTTCCGGATTCGATCATATTAATGACCAAAGGCTCGTATTTCTGTGTGTTATTATGTTATAATTCAGTCTGATTTGATAGAGCAGTCTGACTGAGCAGCAGCAGGCCCGTAATCATTCATTCAAACAGCACTTTCGTGCGTTTTGCCAGCAGCTCTTCGCAAGCACAGCGCTGTTTATGACTTCAAGCCTATCAGCCTAATGGCTGGTGTAACCAATGTGAAATGGCTAGCTAGTTAGCTGGGTGTGCGCTAATACTGTTTCAAACGTCACTCACTTTTAGATTTGGAGTAGTTATTCCCATTGCGCTGCAAGGGCCGTGACTTTTGTGGAGCGATGGGTAACGATGCTTCGAGTGTGGCTGTTGTTGATGTGTTCCTGGTACGAGCCCAGGTAGGGGCGAGGAGGGGGACGCAAGCTATACTGTTACACTGGCAGTACTATAGTGCCTATAAGAACCTCCAATAGTCAAAGGTATATGAAATACAAATGGTATAGAGAGAAATAGTCCTATAAATACTATATTAATTACAACCTAAAACCTCTTACCTTGGAATATTGAAGTCTCATGTTAAAAGGAACCACCAGCTTTCATATGTTCTCATGTTCTGAGCAAGGAACTTAAACGTTAGCTTTTTTACATGGCACACATTTTGACATGGCACATATTACTTTCTTCTCCAACACTTTGTTTTTGCATTATTTAAACCAAATTGAACATGTTTCATTATTTATTTGAGGCTAAATTGATTTTTATTGGTGTGTTATATTAAGGTAAAATAAGTGTTCATTCAGTATTGTTGTAATTGTCACTATTACAAATATATATATATATATATAACTGTTGATTAATCGCTATCGGCTTTTTTTTGGTTCTCCAATAACCACTATTGGCGTTGAAAAATCCTAATCGGTCGACCAATATTGTTGCTGAATGGCGACCAAAAATTGCTTACATCAATTTTTGCAAATAGATTAAGTAATATAATCCCAGATATCATCAACTCTGAGCAAATGGGTTTTGTGTCCAGCAGGCTTCTGAGCGATAATGTTAGGCAAACGTTTAATGTGATTGGCGCAGCGGTCTAAGGCACTGCATCTCCGTGCAAGAGGCTTCACTGCAGTCCCTGGGAGTCCCATACGGAGGCGCTCATTTGGCTCTACATTGTCCGGGGTAGGCCGTCATTTGTAGATAAGAATTTGCTCTTAACTGACTTACCTAGTTAAATTCATAGAAATAAATAATGGAATGGAACACGCTCAAGAAAAAACTAATTGCTTATGCTAACTCTAGATGCAGAAACAAATAATGCTTTAGTGAAACTTTCCTGAACTTTCTGCAAATGATGTACAAAACACCAAATGTCAGAATAAGGGTAAATGGTACATTATTCTCTAGAGTTCCCGCCACTATGGATGAAATAAAACAATAGTGTTGTATCTGGATACAAACTAAATACTGGGAAGTCAGAACTAATTACTGTCAACCAATATCAATCAGGTCAACCAATATCCCAAGACATCAAAACTAAGTTTCAACTTAAATGGGATCCAAATAAACTGAAATACTTATTGATTACTATTCCCCAAGACTTGACTTTGCAATTCTGGGAAACCAGTTAAACAGGACCTACCTACAAATATGGACATTAACAATAACAGGAAGAATTTAAACTATTAAAATTAATGTCCTCCCAATATTTTTTATTCCTGTTCCAGAATCTATCAAAAACTATTACTCCAAACACTTTTAAAAAGTGGTATAAACTCCTGAGTAAATCCATATGGAGAGGATTAACAGTCTGTGTCCAACTTAAAACAATCAAACAATGTAAATAAGCAGGGGGACTAGCATTACCAAACCTAATGAATTATTATATAGCTGACCAACTAAAAATATTTTTGTTTGTTTGGATAAACCGGGTATCATTAGATGTTCACAGACAATGGGATAGATACATTTGAGTACCTATATAAAGAAAATACAGCCCCCAGAAATCTATTTTATAATTACTTACAAGTGAGAAGTTCTTACTAAAGCAGTGAGACCTAAAAAAATCAGAGAACATCGCTGGGTTCGTGAGAGTCTCCCCTTTCCATAGAGTAGTAATAGTTTGTAGGCCGTTCGGACGCTACAGACGTTTTCGTGAGAAGACAGATTTTTGGGATGTCTCGTGGTCTGACAAACACAGCTATAGCTCCGGTCACCTTCCACCGCAGATGAGGAAGGCCGACATAGTCGGATGCGGTGGATTGCGACGCAGGCCATGCAAAAATACTGATATCTCTAGTTTAAACGGACAGGTGTGTCAATAGACTCTTAAGGATTAAGATGTCCATTGTGTAAATAATGCATTAAAGTCTATGGAAAACTTGCTTGACACTTTGGTTACACACACATCTCAAGTTCAATGTAATTAAATGATGGCACTGTGACTGGGTTGTTAACAAGAATCTCTCATACATTTTTATTTCCAGGGGTCATCTGTTCATTAGGGACAAAGCAACACAGTGCCAAAGATGACGGGTGAATCGGGAAATGGTAAGTAACTGCCAGCCAGTCATCATGAAAAAGATCTTTCAGTGGGCTTTGGCACCATGGTTTAATTTAAACGTCTCTACCCTCAAGTTTGTTCTTGAATGACAAGCTGTTGTGCCACCTCTCTCTGGTTGTCAGACGGACAGACTCCAGAGGGAGACCCGGAGCCGGAAGAGGCGGAGCGGTGTCCTATCTGCCTGGGTGCCCTGGGCCGCTGTGTCCTGGCCATGCCTGACAGCTGCTGCCATGTATTCTGCCTCAGCTGCCTCCTCAGATGGGCAGAGGTAAGCACCATGTACTGTCCTACCCCCTAGACACATCACTCTCATTGGCAACAGATAGTGCTGCAACTGGCAAGTTGTCTATTGTGATAAGCCATGGTCTTACTCCCGCTGAGGCTCAGGAGACGATACATGGCTAAAATGTGTGTGGACTGATGTTCTTTTTGTTTTCTGTTTTTAAGTTGCAGGCAGTTCCATCCTGCCCAGTGGACAGGCAGCCTTTCAATGTTGTCTACAAACGTGACGCTGTGCTGGGATGTGTGACGGTAAGCAGGGGTTTCTCCGCTGGCTCTACCTTCTATGTTTCACGATTTATAAATGGCATTGACAAGCTATATTATAACTTTAGTCACTATGCAGGGAGAATTTATGTGCTGTGACTTCAGTTGTGATGTGAATCTCAGGTTCCTGTGAAGAAGAGAGTCAGCCAATCAGAGCCAGAGAAGTGTGGCTGCACAGACCCAGAAGCCAGTGGCTGTTTGTTAAAGTGAGTAGAGGTCTTGCATTAGTGAAAAGGTTGCCCTGCTGCAGAGTTAACCTGACAAAGACCCTTTGGGGTCGAAACGTTGTCTTTAAACTTGGGGAGCATTCAAACAGTGTGCAGCTTAATGGCAGTCAGTTTGCGATGCATTATTATATTCATTTTTTACCACGTTTTTATTTGTTTTGTCATTTTTCTGTTGGAGGTGGGAGTTACAGGTACAATATACATGTTAATTTACACACTTCGTTTATACCACATGTACCTGTACTCTAAAGGATAATAACACTAAGAAATACATACAGAGAAATTATTATATTGATCACACAGGATTTTGTAGTAATACAATTGGTATGTAAAGAAATTCTGCTTAATCTTGTCAATAAATTAAGTTCTGTCTTGACTTTAGAAATAGTAATAGGTACCTGGTCTGAAAAAAAGGGTTGTTTGAAAATGCAGTTAACATTTCCCATGATGATTTTTGTGATTTATTCAACCGAGATGCAAATGCAGTTGCATTATTTTTATAAAACCTTTAATTTTCCTTTTCCATAGAGTTCTGGCATTTGTAGTTGGCAGTAGTAAGCGTGATGATCAGACAAGCTCATACAGTGCCTTCGGAAAGTATTCAGACCCCTGACCTTCTCCACATTGTTACTTTAAAGCCTTATTCTAAAATGTATTAACTTTTTTCCTCATCAATCTTCACACAATACCCCATAATGACAAAGCAAAAATGGGTTTAGACATTTTTACTAAAAATAACAAACTGATATCACATTTGCATAATTATTCAGACCTTTTACACAGTTCTTTGTTTAAGCACCTTTGGCAGCAATTACTGCATTGAGTCTTATTGGGTATGATGATAAAAGCTTGGCACACCTGTATTTGGGGGAGTTTCTCCCATTCTTCTCTGCAGATCCTCTCAAGCTCTGTTGGGTTGGATGGGAGAGCATTGCTACACAGCTATTTTCAGGTCTCTCCAGAGATGTTGGATCGGGTTCAAGTCCAGGCTCTGGCTGGGCCACTCAAGGACATTCAGAGACTTGTCCCAAAGCCACTTCTGCGTTGTTTTGGCTGTGATCTTAGGGTCATTGTCCTGTTGGAAGGTGAACCTTCGCCCCAGTCTGAGGTCCTGAGTGCTCTGGAGCAGGTTTATATCAAGGATCTCTGTACTTTGCTCTGTTCATTTTTGCCTCGATCCTGACTAGTCTTCCAGTCCTTGCCACTGAAAAACATCCCCACATCATGATGCTGCCATTCAGGCCAAATAGTTCAATCTTGGTTTCATCAGACCAGAGAATCTTGTTTCTCATGGTCTGAGAGGCTTTAGAAGCTTTTGGGCAAGTACCAATCAGGCTGTCATTTGTCTATTTTTCCTGAGGGGCTTCCGTTTGACCACTACCATAAAGGCCTGATTGGTGGAGTGTTGCAGAGATGGTTGTCCTTCTGGATGGTTCTCCCATCTCCACAGAGGAACTATAGAACTCTGTCAGAGTGACCATTGGGTTCTTGGTCATCTCCCTGACCAAGGCCCTTCTCTCCTAATTACTCAGTTTGGTCGGGCAGACAGCTCTAGGAAGAGTCTTGGTGGTTCCAAACTTCTTCCATTAAAGAATGATGGAGCCCACTTTCTTTTTGGGGACTTTCAATGCTGCAGAAATGTTTTGGTATCCTTCCTCAGATCTATGCCTCGACACAATCCTGTCTTGTTGCTCTACGGACAATTCCTTCGAACTCATGGCTTGGTTTTTGCTCTGACATGGACTGTCAATTGTGGGACCTTATATAGACAGGTGTGTGTCTTTCTAAATCATGTTCAGTCAATTGAATTTACCACGGGTGGACTCCAATCAATTTGGTGAAACATCAAGGATAATCAATGGAAACATGATGCACCTGATGCTCAATTTAGAGTCATATAGCAAATGGTCTGAATAAAAACTTCTAAAAACCTGTTTTCGCTTTGTCATTACGGGGTATTGTGTGTAGATTGATATGGGGGGGGGGGGGGATAATTTAGTCAATTTTAGGAGACTGTAACGTAACAAAATGTGTAAAAAGTCAAGGGGTCTGAATATTTTCTGAAGGCACTACGTCGAATTTCTATTTTCTTAATTTTAGAAAATAAAGGTGTAGATAAGAGAGAAATCGAGTACTCTGAGTAGAAAGTGCACTCTTGCTTTAGGAGTATGTGCTCACCGGGCATCAATGAGGTTGTAATCAGAGAGTATATGTTGGAGAGCCTTGGTTGCGTGTGGATTGTAGTTGGTCTTTATTAGATCTGTCCCAAAAACTAGTTGGATTTCAGTTAATTCTAACAATAGGCTGTTCAGAGAATCAAAAAACTTGGGATCAAACAGAGGTGGAGCATACATATAAATAAAGGCAATTTCTGCCGTCTTGGTCTTCGCCTTAACCAAGATGGTGATTTTGAGTTTGTATTAATATGATTACACCTTTAGGGCTGATTGAAAAGCAGCCAGTTTCTACAAATGGTTCTGTATTCTATCTGCATGCCTTTGGAGTAGGTGTATTTCTTGGAGCGTTGCTATATCGATATGGTTTCTTGCTAGGATATCAAGACAGCTGAAACATTTGATTTAAGTGAGCAGTGCAAGAGATTAATTTAGCAGTTTTAATTGCAGGTCGAGGGCAGAGGTAATTTCCCCACAAACAATCTCTTGCATAGTAGCAGCCAACTCTTTCTGTTGTCGGGTGTCTTTCTGTTCCCACCTTTTTATTTTATATTTTTTTATTTCACCTTGATTTAACCGGGTAGGCCAGTTGAGAGCAAGTTCTCATTTACAACTGCATCCTGGCCAAGATAAAGCAAAGCAGTGCAACAAAAACAACAACAAAGAGTTACACATGGGATAAACAAATGTAGTCAATAACACAGTAGAAAAAGTATATGTACAGTGTGTGCAAATGTAGAAGAGTAGGGACATAAGGCAATAAATAGGCCATAGGTGAAATAATTACAATTTAGCATTAACATTGGAAGGAAAGATGTGCAGATGATGATGTGCAAGTAGAGATACTGGGGTGCAAAAGAGTAAAAATAACAATATGGGGATGAGGTAGTTGGATGTGCTATTTACAGATTGGCTGTGTACAAGTACAGTGATTGGTAAGCTGCTCTGACAGCTGATGCTTAAAGTTAGAGAGGGAGACATACGTCTCCAGCTTCAGTGATTTTTGCAATTCGTTCCAGTCATTGGCAGCAGAGAACTGGAAGGAAAGGTGGCCAAAAGAGGAGTTGGCTTTGGGGATGACCAGTGAAATATACCTGCTGGAGCGCATGCTACAGGTGGGTGTTGCTATGGTGACCAGTGAGCTGACATAAGGCGGGCTTAACCTAGCAAAGACTTATAGATGACCTGGAGCCAGTGGGTTTGGTGACGAATATGTAGTGAGGGCCAGCCAACGAGAGCATACAGGTCGCAGTGGTGGGTAGTATGTGGGGCTTTGGTGACAAAATGGATGATTCTGTGATAGACTACATTCAGTTTGCTGAGTAGAGTGTTGGAGGCTATTTTGTAAAAGACTGCTGAAGTCAAGGATATGTAGGATAGTCAGTTTTACAAGGGTATGTTTGGCAGCATGAGTGAAGGAGGCTTTGTTGCCAAATAGGAAGCCGATTCTAGATTTAATTTTGGATTGAAGATGCTTAATGTGAGTCTGGAAGGAGAGTTTACAGTCTAACCAGACACCTAGATATGTGTAGTTGTCCACATATTCTAAGTCAGAACCGTCCCGTGTAGTGATGCTAGTCGTGCGGGCAGTAATCGGTTGAAGAGCATGCATTTAGTTTTACTAGCATTTAAGAGCAGTTGGAGGCCACGGAAGGAGTGTTGTATGGCATTGAAGCTCTTTTGAGGTTTGTTAGCACAGTGTCCAAAGAAGGGCCAGATGTATACAGAATGATTTTGTCTGCGTAGATTCTGATCAGAGAATCACAAGCAGCAAGAGCGACATCATTGATAAATACAGAGAAAAGGGTCTGCCCAAGAATTTAACCCTGTGGCACCCCCATAGACTGCCAGATATCCGGACAACAGGCCTTCCGATTTGACACACTGAACTCTATCTGAGAAGTAGTTGGTGAACCAGGCGAGGCAGTCATTTGAGAAGCCAAGGCTATTGAGTCTGCCGATAAGAATCAGGTGATTGACAAAGTCGAAAGCCTTGGCCAGGTCGATGAAGACGGCTGCATGGCGGTTATGATATCGTTTAGGACCTTGAGTGTGGCTGAGGTGCACCCATGACCAGCTCAGAAACCAGATTGCATGGTGGAGAGGGTACGGTGGGATTCGAAATGGTCGGTGATCTGTTTGTTAACTTGTCTTTCAAAGATTTTAGAAAGGCAGGGCAGGATGGATATAGGTCTATAACAGTTTGGGTCTAGAGTGTCTCCCCCTTTAAAAAGGGGGATGACCGCGGCAGCATTCCAATCTTTGGGGATCTCAGACGATACAAAAGAGAGGTTGAACAGGCTAGGCTAGTAATAGGGGTTGCATCAATTTTGGTGGATAATTTTAGGAAGAGAGGGTCCAGATTGTCTAGTCCAGCTAATTTGTAGTGATCCAGATTTTGCAACTCTTTCAGAACATCAGCTATCCGGATTTGGGTGAAGGAGAAGCGGGGGAGGCTTGGGAAAGTTGCTGCAGAGGTTGCTGAGCTGTTGGCCGGGGTAGGGGTAGCCAGGTGGAAAGCATGGCCAGCTGTAGAAAAATACTTATTGACATTTTCGAATTTCGTAGATTTATCAGTGGTGACAGTGTTTTCTAGCCTCAGTGCAGTGGCCACCTGCTAGTTGTTTCTCCACCTTAATATGGTGTTATATGTTAACAATTATTTTTTAAATATACTCCATGGCCAGTTTATTACGTACACCCATCTAGTACTGGGTCGGACCCCCCTTTGCCTCCAGTTCAGCTAGAAATCTTTGTGGCATGGAAACGTTGCTCAATTTCTATCAAGAGACCTTATGTGTGCCAGGAAAATAGTCCCCAGGAGTTGTGTGTTCCGAGATGCCTTTCTTCACACCACTGTTGTACTGCGCCGTTATTTGCCTGTTTGTGGCCTGCATGTTAGCCTGCACGATTCTTGCCATTCTCCCTTGACCCCCTTATCAACAAGCTGTTTTTGCCCACAGGACCTGTCACTGACTGGATGTTTTTTGTTTGCCGCACCATCCTTTGACCAGGGTTCCCCAACTGCCCCCCCCACACACACACACACAGTTCTCTTAGCACAAAAATGTAAATAAGGTTTGAAATGATTATGTTTAGTCAAATATCTGTTTGGGATTCTTGCAGTTAATTTGCAGTCTACAAGTTCCGGCCCCCTGTTCTGGCCCCCTGACCATCCGGTCAAGAATTTTTTTTGTCCTGTTACTGAATCTCGTCTCCTTTTATGACAAGTGTTTTTTTTTTTTTTTTAGGAAACAAGGAGGAAGATGGAGGAGAACGAAGACTGAGAGGACATCAGAAGCCAAAGGCCTTATTCGGAAATGTATGTGCTTATTCTCCTCGCATAAATCCTCTTTCCTTCATTTGTTGACATTTTATTCATGAGGTGTAACAAGATAAATTGTTTTCCCCAGGCAGCGATGATGACCCCTCTGTGTTGAGCAAGAAGAAGGTTAGTAATTTCAGACCCCTTGTAGGGGCATCTATTTCATAATAAATATGTACGGTTCTTGCAAGATTTTGTGGGTTTAGAGTCCAACTGTCCAGATATGTAATGCATGCGATGCAACTAAGAAACAAAAGTTTCGCACTACATACGCACACACGCATACCAAAACAAACACACATACAGTGCATTCGTTAAGTATTCAGACCCCTTGTCTTTTTCCACATTTTGTTTACATTCCAGCCTTATTCTAAAATTGATTAAATTGTTTTCCTCAATCTACATACAATACCCCATAATGACAAAGCGTAAACAGGTTTAGACATTTTTGCAAGTGTGTGTGTGTGTATGAAAATACCTTATTTACATAAGTATTAAGACACTTTGCTATGAGACTCGAAATTGAGCTCCGGTGCATCTTGTTTCTACAACTTAATTGGAATCCACCTGTGGTAGATTCAATTGATGGGACATGATTTGGAAAGGCACAAACCTAGTCATAGAGTTGACAGTGCATGTCAGAGCAAAAAGCAAGCCATGAGGCTGAAGGAATTGTCCGTAGAGCTCCGAGACAGGATTGTGTCGAGGCACAGATCTGGGGAAGGGTACCTAAACATTTCTGCAGCATTGAAGGTTCCCAAGAACACAGTGGCCTCCATTCTTAAATGGAAAAAGTTTGGAACCACAAAGACTCTTCCTAGAGAGGGCCTTAGTCAGGGAGGTGACCAAGAACCCAATGGTCACTCTAACAGAGCTCTAGATTTCCTCTGGAGATGGGAGAACCTTCCAGAAGGACAACCATCTCTGCAGCACTCCACCAATCAGGCCTTTATGGTAGAGTGGCCAAACAGAAGCCACTCCTCAGTAAAAAGGCACATGACAGCCTGCTTGGAGTTTGTCAAAAGACTCAGCCTATGAGAAACAAGATCATCTGGTCTGATCAAGATTGAACACTTCGCCCAGAATGCCAAGCGTCACGTCTGGAGGAAACATGCCACCATCCCTACCGTGAAGCATGGTGGTGGCAGCATCATGCTGTGGGGATATTTTTCAGAGGCAGGGACGGGGAGTCTAGTCAGGATGGAGGGAAAGATGAACAGAACAAAGTACAGAGAGATCCTTGATGAAAACCTGCTCAGGCCCTCAGAATGTGGCAAAGGTTCAGCTTCGAACAGGACAACAACCCTAAGCATACAGCCAAGACAACGCAGGAGTGCATTCGGGACAGGTCTCAATGTCCTTGAGTGGCCCAGCCAGAGCCCGGACTTGAACCCAATCCAACACCTCTAGAGAGACCTGAAAATAGCTGTGCAGCGACGCTCTCCATCCAACCTGACAGAGCTTGAGAGATTCTGCAGAGCAGAATGGGAGAAACTCCCCAAATACAGGTGTGCCAAGCTTGTAGCGTAATACCCAATAAGACTCAAGGCTGTAATCGCTGCCAAAGGTGCTTCAACAAAGTATTGAGTAAAGGGTCTGAATACTAATGGAAATATATTTCAGTTATATTTAATACATTTGCCGTAATGTCTAAGCCTGTTTTTGCTTCGTCATTATGGGGTTGTGTGTGTGTGTGTGTGTGTGTGTGTGTGTGTGTGTAGATTGAGGGGGAAAAAACAATTTAATCAATTTTAGAATAAGGCTGTAACGTAACAGTGTGGTGAAAGTCGAGGGGCCTGAATACTTTCTGAATGCACTGTACATAGACATTACACATGCCTACTCACATACTCACACATCATTTGCTGCTGCTGCTATTTATTTATTTTACTCTTATTGTTATCTATCCTGATGCCTAGTCACTACTCTGCCTTCATGTATATATCTACCTCAAATACCTTGTAAGTGCTTTGAGAGACTAGTCAAGGACCATATCACCTCCACCCTACCTGACACCCTAGACCCACTCCAATTTGCTTACCGCCCAAATAGGTCCACAGACGATGCAATCTCAACCACACTGCACACTGCCCTAACCCATCTGGACAAGAGGAATACCTATGTGAGAATGCTGTTCATCGTCTACAGCTCAGCATTTAACACCATAGTACCCTCCAAACTCGTCATCAAGCTCGAGACCCTGGGTCTCGACCCCGCCCTGTGCAACTGGGTACTGGACTTCCTGACGGGCTGCCCCCAGGTGGTGAGGGTAGGTAACAACATCTCCACCCCGCTGATCCTCAACACTGGGGCCCCACAAGGGTGCGTTCTGAGCCCTCTCCTCCAACGCACGCCTCCAACTCAATCATCAAGTTTGCGGACGACACAACAGTGGTAGGCTTGATTACCAACAACGACGAGACGGCCTACAGGGAGGAGGTGAGAGCCCTCGGAGTGTGGTGTCAGGAAAATAACCTCACACTCAACGTCAACAAAACTAAGGAGATGATTGTGGACTTCAGGAAACAGCAGCGGGAGCACCCCCCTATCTACATTGATGGAACAGTAGTGGAGAGGGTAGTAAGTTTTAAGTTCCTCAGCGTACACATCACAAACAAACTGAATTGGTCCACCCACACAGACCGTATCGTGAAGAAGGCGCAGCAGCACCTCTTCAACCTCAGGAGGCTGAAGAAATTCGGCTTGTCACCAAAAGCACTCTCAAACTTCTACAGATGCACAATCGAGAGCATCCTGTCGGGCTGTATCACCGCCTGGTACAGCAACTGCTCCGCCCTCAACCGTAAGGCTCTCCAGAGGGTAGTGAGGTCTGCACAACGCATTACCGGGGGCAAACTACATGCCCTCCAGGACACCTACACCACCCAATGTCACAGGAAGGCCATAAAGATCATCAAGGACAACAACCACCCGAGCCACTGCCTGTTCACCCCGCTATCGTCCAGAAGGCGAGGTCAGTACAGGTGCATCAAAGCTGGGACCGAGAGACTGAAAAACTGCTTCTATCTCAAGGCCATCAGACTGTTAAACAGCCACCACTAACATTGAGTGGCTGCTGCCAACACACTGACTCAACTCCAGCCACTTTAATAATGGGAATTGATGTAAAATATATCACTAGCCACTTTAAACAATGCTACTTAATATAATGTTTACATACCCTACATTATTTATCTCATATGAATACGTATATACTGTACTCTACATCATCTACTGCATCTTTATGTGATACCTGTATCACTAGCCACTTTAAACTATGCCACTTTGTTTACATACTCATCTCATATGTATATACTGTACTCGATACCATCTACTGCATCTTGCCTATGCCGCTCTGTACCATCACTCATTCATATATCTTTATGTACATATTCTTTATCCCCTTACACTTGTGTGTATAAGACAGTAGTTTTGGAATTGTTAGCTAGATTACTCGTTGGTTATTACTGCATTGTCGGAACTAGAAGCACAAGCATTTTGCTACACTCGCATTAACATCTGCTAACCATGTGTATGTGACAAATAAAATTTGATTTGATTTGTACCTCTGCACATTGATCTGGTACTGGTACTCCTTGTATATATCTCCTTGTGTATTTTATTGTATTCCTCTTGTGTTACTACTTTGTTTAAACTCTGCATTGTTAGGGAAGGCTTAGTAAACAAGCATTTCACTGTAAAATCTACACCAGTTGTATCCGGCGCATTTGACATTACATTTGATTTTAGGTTTCCCATGTACGTATTTGCTCAGCCAAGAGTTTTCGATAATACTCTGACATAGAATAAGTAGTATCAACGTGGCCCCCTGTCCTCATAGGCCCATTTGTTCCCACTGGGCTCTTGTCTGGTATTTGCAACAGCCAAGCCTCCTCCTGAACGGTTTTCTCTCTTTTCCAGGTGAGAGGACCTCTGTGCTCTTGGTCTGCGGCCCAGACAGGCACAGCAATGGGGACTATGACACAGTGCATGTGAGTAGGCCACTTTGTTAACGTTTTGATTTGCAGCTCACCGAGCAGAGAAACAGTACCTACTTCTTATGGTACTTCACAATTTGTTGGAAACCCTGTTCTAATCATCATTGTCCTAAAAAAGTTGAAATAGATCCACTATTTCTATCTCAATTTAATGTTTTTGAATTTTAAAAAAGACAACCAGTGAAAGATGTCCTTTTTCTGTGTGTATATTGTGTCCTTTGTCTACTCTGCAGTGCAGAACCCCTTTGGGTGTCCGAGGAGGAGCTTGAGGATGACTGTAAACAGTGTAGCCGCAAAACACAGGATTGCCCATTTCTGCCTGTTGCTGTACCCGTTCCTGCCAGTGGCAACTCGAGGTGAGTTGGTCCACACGCAATGAATGTATGTAGATGGAGTGTGTGTATATACACTGCTCAAAAAATAAAGGGAACACTAAAATAACACATCCTCAATCTGAGTGAATGAAATATTCTTATTAAATACTTTTTTCTTTACATAGTTGAATGTGCTGACAACAAAATCACACAAAAATTATCAATGGAAATCAAATTTATCAACCCTTGGAGGTCTGGATTTGGAGTCACACAAAATTAAAGTGGAAAACCACACTACAGGCTGATCCAACTTTGCTGTAATGTCCTTAAAACAAGTCAAAATGAGGCTCAGTAGTGTGTGTGGCCTCCACGTGCCTGTATGACCTCCCTACAACGCCAGGGCATGCTCCTGATGAGGTGGCGGATGGTCTCCTGAGGGATCTCCTCCCAGACCTGGACTAAAGCATCCGCCAACTCCTGGACAGTCTGTGGTGCAACGTGGCGTTGGTGGATGGAGCGAGACATGATGTCCCAGATGTGCTCAATTGGATTCAGGTCTGGGGAACGGGCGGGCCAGTCCATAGCATCAATGCCTTCCTCTTGCAGGAACTGCTGACACACTCCAGCCACATGAGGTCTAGTATTGTCTTGCATTAGGAGGAACCCAGGGCCAACCGCACCAGCATATGGTCTCACAAGGAGTCTGAGGATCTCATCTCAGAATCTAATGGCAGTCAGGCTACCTCTGGCGAGCACGTGGGGGGCCACACAGCCCTCCAAAGAAATGCCACCCTACACCATGACTGAGCCACCGCCAAACCGGTCATGCTGGAGGATGTTGCAGGCAGCAGAACGTTCTCCACGGCTTCTCCAGACTCTGTCACGTCTGTCACGTGCTCAGTGTGAACCTGCTTTCATCTGTGAAGAGCACAGGGCGCCAGTGGCGTATTTGCCAATCTTGGTGTTCTCTGGCAAATGCCAAACGTCCTGCACGATGTTGGGCTGTAAGCACAACCCCCCCCCCACCTGTGGACGTCGGGCCCTCATACCACCCTCATGGAGTCTGTTTCTGACCGTTTGAGCAGACACATGCACATTTGTGGCCTGCTGGAGGTCGTTTTGCAGGGCTCTGGCAGTGCTCCTTGCATAAAGGCGGAGGTAGCGGTCCTGCTGCTGGGTTGTTACCCTCCTACGGCCTCCTCCACATCTCCTGATGTACTGGCATGTCTCCTGGTAGCGCCTCCATGCGCTGGACACTACGCTGACAGACACAGCAAACCTTCTTGCCACAGCTCGCATTGATGTTCCATCCTGAATGATCTGCACTACCTGAGCCACTTGTGGGGTTTGTAGACTCCCATCTCATGCTACCACTGGAGTGAAAGCACCGCCAGCATTCAAACGTGACCAAAACATCAGCCAGGAAGCATAGGAACTGAGAAGTGGTCTGTGGTCACCACCTGCAGAACCACTCCTTTATTGGGGGTGTCTTGCTAATTGCCTATAATTTCCACCTGTTGTCTATTCCATTTGCACAACAGCATGTGCAATTTATTGTCAATCAGTGTTGCTTCCTAAGTGGACAGTTTGATTTTACAGAAGTGTGATTGACTTGGAGTTACATTGTGTTGTTTATATTTTTTTGAGCAGTGTATTATATAGGTTGTAGGGTGAGTTAAATACCCTGTGCAAGGTGATTGTTTTTCAATAGAAACAGTGATTTTCAAGTGTGTTTTTGTGAGGAGTGAAGCTCTGATCTGATATTTCCCTCCCAGGCAGTTGTTCCATCCCACTGAGTGGAGTAGCAGCCCCTTTCCTCTGAGACCCCTCTCACCGTTCTCTACTATTGCTTCACCTCTCGGCTCGGGGCATTTTGGTGAGTCCTGCTTTGAAATACTTATCAACCATTTAGTGAGTCTGTTCAAAGGAACCCTCTTGGATTTTGCCCCCCATCCCAAAACCTGGTATAAATGTTAGCTTGAATCACAGAGTTTGAATGAGATCACGCAAGGTGACTGGACTGTAAGCTGCTTTGCTACACTAAGCTACATTGTGGCAGGAAGATACTTTTTCTGAATTAATTTCCATCATGTGTGGGTTGTGCAGTACCCTGGCATCAGGAGTTCAGTTTTGTGAAGGCACCAAAACCAAACCTTTTAATCCATAGGTTATGCCTAATTTTATGCTACATAAGACCATTGTTAAGGTTCTCACAATACTTCTAAAATTCATGATTATGTCTCATCATAGTCTTTCAGGGAAGAGTTTGCGCAGTCACCTGCCCCAAAGGAGAGGAGAAGAAGGGCACCTGTGGATCTGGCTCCAAAGGCCCCTCCAAACAGACAGAGACCCTGACGACTAGGCGCTCTGGCCGCCATAGCAGGGCTGAGGAACAAGCTCCTACACAAGACCTTGCATCTTCGCAGTCCCACTCTTCAGATTCCGACACTTCCACAAACCCACCCACAAAAGCGGGCAAAAGCACTGCAGCTGCTGGTAAGAGGAAAGGCAAACGGGCAGCTCAGCAAAAGCCCAGCGCCAAGAGGAAAGCCCCAGCTAGTAAAAAGGCATCCAAAGTCGTTCTCAGTAGCCCAACAGGAAGTGAGGAAGAAGAGGAAGCCAAAGAGAAGGAGGAGAAATTAGAACAGCAGAGGAAAGAGGTAGAGGAAAGGGAGCAGCTCTCAGACACTGCAGTGAGCCCACAGGCTGTGCAGCGCACCTCCAGCCCTACCGAGGAGGAAGGCCGTCCCGAACCTTTTGCTTGTGATGCTCTGAAGGACCAGCCATGCGAAGATGATGATCTTTCTGAAGAAGAGAATTGTGGGAAGGAGGATGGTGAGGAAGAGGACCAGAAATCACCGTCGTCAGATGTAGAGCTGAATACCCCTGGGCTCTCCCCCGACAGGGACCAAGGTGCAGGGGAGAAACACTCGGACCAAATAGAAGATCCAGAGAAAAGCATCTCACCCACCTCTTCCAACTCACCAGAGAGACCATTGGAGAGCCCCCAGTCTGGGCAGTCAGGACAACTTGGGAAGGATGATGCTGATGCTGTGGAAGCCACTGCCAATCCAACAGAAGTGAAATCAGATGATGAAGCCTCGGTGGAGGAGGAGAAAGCAGAGGCCTCTCCCTGCCCTACTGCAGAGCCTGAATCTTGCGCTGGCTCTACTCGTTGTGACTCTCCAGATGGGAATGCGTCCCAGAAAGTTTCAGGCACCTCAGAAGCAAAAGTGTCCGAGGAGGACAGTCATGATCCAAAGGATGTCAAAAATGAAAAACCAGCAGCCGGCAGCAAAGAGGACGGTCTGTCTGAGGATGACACAGAAGCAATACCGATAGACTGTGATTCACCCAGCAGTGAGTGCAGCACCAACCTGGCCTCTGATCCACTAAAAGAGACTGAAAGTGCAGCTCACGAGTCTACAACCCAGGCCCCGGAAGACAAGAGGAATGGTAGCAGGCAGGAGCGGGAGAGCTCGGTCGGAGAGGAAAAGGTAGAGGAAAGGAAGAATGGCAGGCAGCGCAAGTCGCGCTTCCACTCTGCTGCTACCACTTGGTCTCCCAAGAGAGAGTCGAAGCAGGATTCGTCGAGGAGGTCACGTTCCAGATCTCGGGAGCGCAACAAGGAGCGCCAGGCCTCGGGCAGCCCCCCCTCCAGTCGCAGCAGGGAACGGGACACTGAGAGGGACGCCCCCAGGATGGGCCGTAGCCGTGACCATAGCCGTGAGAGGAAAAACAGGAAGCGCTCTAAGAGTCGTTCCAGATCTAGTTCCAGGTCCAGAAACAGGTCCTACCGAAGAGGGTCATCCCCGGAGCGCCCGGACTCAGGGGGCCAGTCACCACGGAAGAGAGATCGCTGGACTGGAGATGGATGGAGGGCTGGGCCGGGTAGCGACTCCTCTCGAAGGAATTTCCCAGAGAGGCCAGCCAGAGACACGGGCCGCTCTGAAAACGGTGGCTTTGCAGATGTTTCCCCCAGCAGGGAAAATCCTGACTGGGTTATGGAGAAGGCGCGTGCTGACACAGAGGCCAGGGTGACAAGTGGCCCTCGCTGGGAAGATAAAAGCTGGTGCGGAGATCGTGGACGAGGCACAGGACGAGGCCGGGGCGCCTACGGAACCTCCAACCAACAGGGGGAGCAGGCAGAAAACCGCTGGAAGCCCAGAAACACATTCTCAGGGACCTCAAACAATTCAGGGAACGACGCATACAGCCGATTCAACGAGAACCGTGGCGGCTGCAGGAAGGAGCCTGAGATGGGCGAATCGATGATGGACCGCTCCGGCTGGTCATCAGCTTCCAGCTGGGCTGTGCGGAGGACACTCCCGGCAGACGTGCAGAACTATTACTCCAGGAGAGATCGAGGGGGAGGTGCAGGCTCTGGCAGCTGGAGCAGGCAGGAGGAGACGTCAACAGCAGGTCAGAACCCTTAGATTGTGTAATATGGCGTGTATGCACTCATTACTGTTACTAGTTTCACTGTGCATATCGAAATGGTATTGCTGATGCCTGTTGCACAGTTTATGTGGATCCGACTTCTGCCACCAATGTAAAATGTAATAAAAGGCCGGACGTACATTAGGTAATCTAATATTATTCTTGATATTTGTTCAGACCCAGCTCAGAGTGAGACCAATGCCCAGCCCAATGCCCAAGGAGAAGCTCCACCCGCCCTGAACGTCATGCCTCCCCAACTGAACGTCCTGCATTACCCAATGGGCCCGCGAGGCCCACCTGTCAGCCTGCAACCACCCCCCTTCGGGATGCCTCCTCAGGTCCCCATGCACCACCACTCCTCAGTGCCTCTCCTGCAGGTCCCTGTGACAGCTGCCCAGGGCCTCCCGCCACCACCTCCACCACCACCTCCCATGCAGCAGAGCAGCATGACGGCCATACAGGCAGATAGCCGCACAACACAGGTAAGGACAAGAGAATTTTGTATCCTTTGTCAAAATATAATCTTCTGGACCCAATCAATGTTTGAGTATTTTCACTTCTCACATACTTAATTCAATCAACTGTAGATAGTGTATTTCTGGGATAGCACTTTCAGAAGTGTGTTGTATTTGCATAGTAGTGTGTCCCAGTTGGAGGGAATTGTCCCCCTGAATACCTCCATTTCTCTTTCCCAGATGATGAGCAGCATGGCAGGCCATGGCAAAGCCCCCTTCATGACCAAAGTAGGTGGTGCCACCACAGCCCAGGCCCACAGCATGGCCATGCCATCCTCCACCACCCAACATAGCAGGGCCGCCCCCCCAGACAGCTCCAAGAAAGAAAAGGTAATGTCACCGCCACTAATAACAACCACAGCACCAGACAATGTTCTCAATATTCTCAAGTGGCTTCCTAAACTTTCTGTTTTGTATATACTGTGGGGAGCTACTTTGCTAGTGAATGATGTGTTTGCATTCTGACCCAGATAATTAAGGATCCTTTTATTAGATTAGAACTAGATTTCTTAACTTGATATCTGCTTTAGAAACAACAGATCCATGAGAGAGCTGTCAATGAAGTGAAAGCAGCCATGAAACCCTACTACCAAAACAAGGACATCACCAAGGACGAGTACAAGGAGATTGTACGCAAAGCTGTTGAAAAAGTGAGTGGTTTATAAATCTCCAGTAACGTTTTGACATTGGTATTTGAATTTAGCTGCTTAGTTTTCAGGAGTACAAAAACTACTTAGCTTTCAGGAGAACACTTAGCTTTTAGTAGTATTATAAATACTTAGCTTTTAGTAGTATTAAAAATACTTAGCTTTTAGGAGTACACTTAGATTTTAGTAGTATAAAAAAGACTTCACTTTTAGGAGTATCAAAAATACTTAGCTTTAAGGAGTATTAAAAATAAGATAAATAACCCAGCAGAACTCATAGGGTGTCCAACAAATCAAAACAGTCTGTTTAGAATTTTTTGATTTGCTGAGGGCATTTTACATTTCAGGTCTGCCACAGCAAGAGTGGAGAGGTGAACTCTGGGAAAGTGGCAAACTTGGTGAAGGCCTACGTGGACAAATACAAACACGCTCGCAAGAAATGAACCCTGACATCTGCTGAGGGGGAAACGGTCTCAGCCCATCTGCTTAAGTGCAATTTCTACCAGGTGTAACAGCCTCCCAGCTGACAGACTGGAGCCCGACTTTTGATATCTCTTACCTTGAATGAAGATTTTTCTATAGATTTCATATTTTGTTTAGAAATAATCCAATCGGAAACTGTAGTGTGAGAAGACCGTTATTTCAAGCAGATCTTGTGGCTTGGGAACTACTATGAGATAGATGCCCAGAGTAGCTGGAGCAGTAAGGTTAGCACCTGTTCTCTGGTTAGATGGACATGGTGCTATGGGTAGTACAGAGCAGAGCACCCTCTCGTGGAGCCAGCTGGTATGATGAATTTCTCCTTCTCCACCGGGGACCTCCTAATTACTTCTTAGTTAAAAAGTATTGTCATTGTTTCTCATTTTGTTTTTGTTTTATAAATATTATATTATGATCATTCTGGAGAAAGCCTAGGTAAGTGCATTGCCTTTATGACTGTCTAGGCTGCATCACACGTGCAGCCCAATTCTGATCTTTTTCCACTAATTGGTATTTTGACCAATCAGATCAGCGCTGGGAAAGATCTGATTGGTTAAAAGACCAATTAGTGGGAAAAATATCAGAATGCATCCTTAGTCGTCACAGCTCAAAGCTTGTAGACTGGATATGTCTGAGTGTAATTGTATCAGGGACTTCATTGGTTGAGAGTTGGAGATGAGTTGTCCAATCAGCAGTGAATTTGTAGCGTAAGGTATGGGTCTGGCAGATCAGGTGAAAATGGCCATGTCCCTTACTTGTTAAATGTGCTGCGAAATAACCAGAGAGCAATGAAATAAATGAGCTGCTTCATTTTTGGCTATGTGTGTATGTTTGTGGTCAATCATGGAAAAGTTATTGACCTCATCCATCAATTTTAACATCAGAATTTCTATTTTGTAAAGGTCCAATGCAGCTGTTTTTCTCTATCAAATCATTTCTGGGTAACTATTAAGTACTTTACTGTGGTTGTTTAAAAAATTATTTGAGAAAATATACATAAATAGCTTATTGGCAAAGAGCAATTTCTCAATCAAGAATTTAACTAGGACTGTCTGGGAAGAGGTCTGTGAGGAGGGGAAAACTGAAAGGTAGCTGTAATTAGCAGGCCAAAACTCCATTCCACCAAAATAGACTGAAATTTCAGGTTCTTTTCAAACAGCTGTTAACACTAAAAGGGCATCATAATTTTTCACAGTTTCATAGGACAGACATATTTTGTTATGGTCATGAAGACCCACTTGCCAATGTTTCACACAAGCAGTCGAATGTTAACTTGAAAATGTGCTTCACTATTTTCACCAGTAGGGCGAGCCTTTGTCAACACCATCTCAGGTTTTTTTTTAATAAACCCACCATTTCATAAAAAAGATTTGAACACAGTTAACATGACAATCCACAGAACTTTGGCAATCAGGGCCTTTTCCAGCTATAAGCGACATAAATGGTCGCTTAGGTTGGGGTCTCATCCAGTAAAAATTGTAGAATACACCAGGTGAATTTTTGAAATTTGGTTGTGCATCCGCCGTTTTTCTCTTATGACACGCACCAGGTTTCCATCCAACCTTTTTATGCGAGTAAAGTACATGTCTGATAAAACATACCATGACAAGCCTGATGGAAAAATAACATTTTACAGTCAACTTTCCAAATGTTGACAAAGAATACACTGGACAAGATGGGATCTTTTTGTGTTGGTAAAATGAATTATGCGAAAATGTCGGTGGAAGTGTTTTTATGTGCAAATATTGATAGGCTTAATAACCATATCGAAGTAAACTTGGAGTCACACAATGACATGTATGGTCCTCCCATTAGGGCTCATCAGGAAAGAAATCAGGTTACAGATTGAATAAATGATGATTAACTTCACAAGGTGGTGAAAGTGCAAGGTGATGACTGATACTCCTTTCCAGTAAATATCGAGGGATTTATTCTTGTGACATGCTGATCGATTTTTGGCTTCCGTCTGACAAGTATAAATAATCTCGCTCTTTTGTCCATAATAATAATCTGATCATGTAGGCTATATGGTGGATTTTGAAGAGCTAACATATACACTGCTCAACAAAAATAAAGGGATCACTTAAACAACACAATGTAACTCCAAGTCAATCACACTTCTATGAAATCAAACTGTCCACTTAGGAAGCAACACTGATTGACAATAAATTGCACATGCTGTTGTGCAAATGGAATAGACAACAGGTGGAAATTATAGGCAATTAGCGAGACACCCCCAATAAAGGAGTGGTTCTGCAGGTGGTGACCACAGACCACTTCTCAGTTCCTATGCTTCCTGGCTGATGTTTTGGTCACTTTTGAATGCTGGCGGTGCTTTCACTCCAGTGGTAGCATGAGATGGAGTCTACAACCCACACAAGTGGCTCAGGTAGTGCAGCTCATCCAGGATGGCACATCAATGCGAGCTGTGGCAAGAAGGTTTGCTGTGTCTGTCAGCGTAGTGTCCAGAGCATGGAGGCGCTACCAGGAGACATGCCAGTACATCAGAAGACGTGGAGGAGGACGTAGGAGGGCAACAACCGCTAGGGCAGCAGGACCGCTACCTCCGCCTTTGTGCAAGGAGGAGCAGGAGGAGCACTGCCAGAGCCCTGCAAAATGACCTCCAGCAGGCCACAAATGTGCATGTGTCTGCTCAAACGGTCAGAAACAGACTCCATGAGGGTGGTATGAGGGCCCGACGTCCACAGGTGGGGGTTGTGCTTACAGTCCAACACTGTGCAGGACGTTTTTCATTTGCCAGAGAACACCAAGATTGGCAAATTCGCCGCTGGCATACTGTGCTCTCACAGATGAAAGCAGGTTCACACTGAGCACGTGACAGACATGACAGTCTGGAGACGCCGTGGAGAACGTTCTGCTGCCTGCAACATCCTCCACCATGACCGGTTTGGCGGTGGGTCAGTCATGGCGTGGGGTGGCATTTCTTTGGGGGGGCCGCACCGCCCTCCATGTGCTCGACTGGGGGTAGAATGACTGCCATTAGGTACCGAGATGAGATCCTCAGACCCCTTGTGAGACCATAAGCTGGTGCGGTTGGCCCTGGGTTCCTCCTAATGCAAGACAATGCTAGACCTCATGTGGCTGGAGTGTGTCAGCAGTTCCTGCAAGAGGAAGGCATTGATGCTATGGACTGGCCCGCCCGTTCCCCAGACTTGAATCCAATTGAGCACATCTGGGACATCATGTCTCGCTCCATCCACCAACGCCACCTTGCACCACAGACTGTCCAGGAGTTGGTGGATGCTTTAGTCCAGGTCTGGGAGGAGATCCCTCAGGAGACCATCCGCCACCTCATCAGGAGCATGCCCAGGCGTTGTAGGGAGGTCATACAGGCACATGGAGGCCACACACACTACTGAGCCTCATTTTGACTTGTTTTAAGGACATTACAGCAAAGTTGGATCAGCCTGTAGTGTGGTTTTCCACTTTAATTTTGTGTGACTCCAAATCCAGACCTCCAAGGGTTGATAAATTTGATTTCCATTGATAATTTTTGTGTGATTTTGTTGTCAGCACATTCAACTATGTAAAGAAAAAAGTATTTAATAAGAATATTTCATTCATTCAGATCTAGGATGTGTTATTTTAGTGTTCCCTTTATTTTTTTTAGCAGTGTATATATTTTTTACAAAACTTAGTCGGATAATAGTTAACCCTTTACCATTATAAATCAACATACATGCCAGTTTAATTCAATTTAATATTTGTAATTCATTACCTAAAAAAATGCTAGTGCTGCCTTTTTGTCACTGGCATTACCTATATTTTAGATGAAAATTCAGGCTTTCCTGATTGTAATTTCACATTTTAATTTGCATATATAATCAAAGACTGAAAAGGTTCATGCAAATATTCATGAATTGTTTAGATTTGTAATAATTTACTTTAAAACTGTATGTAGAAAGTTCTGGTGTGTGACATTTTTATATTTCTACCATGTGTTTTGTGTTGTAACATCAGAAATAATTGAGGTTGAGTCATCAAAATTTGATGATGTTGATTTGCAGCAGCAGTTGGGTAGATACAAATAAAATATTCTATAAAAATGGGCAACTCTGATGCCAGAACACCAGTGTCCATGCACTAACTAATTTGCCTACAGCCCAAATAGGTCCACAGACGATGCAATCTCAACCACACTGCACACTGCCCTAACCCATCTGGACAAGATGAATACCTATGTGAGAATGCTGTTCATCGACTACAGCTCAGCATTTAACACCATAGTACCCTCAACTCTTCATCAAGCTCGAGACCCTGGGTCTCGACCCCCGCCCTGTGCAACTGGGTACTGGACTTCCTGACGGGCCACCCCCAGGTGGTGATGGTAGGTAACAACATCTCCACCCCGCTGATCCTCAACACTGGGGCCCCACAAGGGTGCGTTCTGAGCCCTCTCCTGTACTCCCTGTTCACCCACGACTGTGTGGCCACGCACGCCTCAAACTCAATCATCAAGTTTGCGGACAACACAACAGTGGTAGGCTTGATTATCAACAACGACGAGACGGCCTACAGGGCTGAGGTGAGGGCCCTCGGAGTGTGGTGTCAGGAAAATAACCTCACACTCAACGTTAACAAAACTAAGGAGATGATTGTGGACTTCAGGAAACAGCAATGGGAGCACCCCCCTATCCACATCGATGGGACAGTAGTGGAGAGGGTGGTAAGTTTTAAGTTCTTCGGCGTACACATCACAGACAAACTGAATTGGTCCACCCACACAGACAGCATCGTGAAGAAGGCGCAGCAGCACCTCTTCAACCTCAGGAGTCTGAAGAAATTCGGCTTGTCACCAAAAGCACTCACAAACTTCTACAGATGCACAATCGAGAGCATCCTGTCGGGCTGTATCACCGCCTGGTACGGCAACTGCTCCGCCCACAACCGTAAGGCTCTCCAGGGGGTAGTGAGGTCTGCACAACGCATCACCGGGGGTAAACTTCCTGCCCTCCAGGACACCTACACCACCCGATGTCACAGGAAGGCCATAAATATCATCAAGGACAACAACCACCCGAGCCACTGCCTGTTCACCCCGCTATCATCCAGAAGGCGAGGTCAGTACAGGTGCATCAAAGCAGGGACCGAGAGACTGAAAAGCCACCACTAACATTGAGTGGCTGCTGCCAACACACTGACTCAACTCCAGCCACTTTAATAATGGGAATTGATGGAAATGTATGTAAAATATATCACTAGCCACTTTAAACAATGCTACTTAATATAATGTTTACATACCCTACATTACTCATCTCATATGTATATGTATATACTGTACTCTATATCATCTTTATGTAATACATGTATCACTAGCCACTTTAAACTATGCCACTTTGTTTACATACCCTACATTACTTATCTCATATGTATATACTGTACTCGATACCATCTACTGCATCTTGCCTATGCCGTTCTGTACCATCACTCATTCATATATCTTTATGTACATATTCTTTATCCCCTTACACTTGTGTGTATAAGGTAGTAGTTTTGGAATTGTTAGGTTAGATTACTCGTTGGTTATTACTGCATTGTCAGAACTAGAAGCACAAGCATTTCGCTACACTCACATTAACATCTGCTAACCATGTGTATGTGACAAATACATTTGATTTTAACACCAGTGACACAATGTGAAACCAAACATTGAATGTAAACAAAGACTTCCCAAGAGCACTGATATAAACCTATTGTATGCAGTAAAACATGTTCACGGAACAGGCCTATTTCCTGTAATAACTTTTCCTGTACAAATTATTTCACATTCTAACATCACTTTTACTTGAGATGTGTTTGTCTTTAGAGAAGTTTGTCCATATGTTTGTTTTTGCCATGTTATTGTGTCATGTCCATCTGTTAGCATCTCCCAGCCAGTCTCCCTCGCTTTCTAACCACTGACGCCTTCTTCTCTGGGAGCCAGTTCACATCTACCACTTTCACACATTCAGGTGCTCCTCCAAGTACTTCCAGATACTGTGGCCATTCTGAGCTGATCTTTTGTTCACTGGCAGTGGCTTTGGCATCAGACACACAATGTGGTCATCCCCATACAGGTTGATATCATCTCTTGGGCTTGGCCAGAAGAACTTGTTGACTTCCTTCCTGTGACATTCATTCCTTTGACGTTATGTTCTTTGACCTCCAGTGTAACGCCAGGGTATGGTGGTTCATCGTGGTTCACAATGCACCACTGTCCAGTGTGGTGAGCCTCTGACATCTGGACAAAGTGGAGCTGAGGTATCTGGGTCGATGACATCTGTTTGATGTGGAGGTGAAAGACCATGGCCATTAGCTGGCACTGTCGGGAGAGTGATATCTTGTAGTCCATGACATAGGCAATCCCGCATGCTTTGCGCTGGTTGACAACTGATGTCTCTGTATTTTAGGATGCCAGGCGTGATTACTCAGAACTTGGACTATTTGCATGGTTCCTTTTATGGTTACACCATAAATCTTCTGTGCCTTACATTTCACTGCTTCCTCACTGACAATGTATTTTGAGTGCCAGAGTCCTTTACCTCCTTATCGAAAGACATTGCATCCTTTGTCTTTCCTGTGGCGGACTGAGGTCAGCTGTCCACTTTAGTGAACCCCCCCCCCCACTCCACCTCTTAGTTGGATTTGCTGTCTAGCAGGCGGTGCAGCGGAGTGTTCACTTGCTTGCCATTCGCCATAGGTGCATGCCTTTGAATTGTTGCAAACTGTGCTATCTGCAATCTCCTCCAGGTTGCTGGACTGTGAAAGACCAAGTTTGTGCATTTTATCCATCGTAAAGTTCTCAGGAGTCTTGCACTGGCAAGTTTTTCTCCTGCGGTGTCACCACCCAAAAGGGGTTTTCCCTGCAAAAGAAGCGGTCTCTCTATCCTGCTCAACATCTTTCTGTTTTTCTGACTGACCCAACATTGCTTTTGCTACTGTCTTGTTCCTCTTTATGTGAGATCATTCACTCTCTTTCTTTTTTGACTCTCTAAATCCTTTAAATAAGCAAGCTTTTTTATGTAGGCATCTCTGCGGTCTGGGTAGCATCCCTGCGCTCTTTGTAGAGCCTTTGCTATTCAGCAGCACTTTTTTATTTGCTGTATCTATCAAAAGGAAAGCCATACAAAGTACAATATTGAAACAGTATAAACCTTACATTGATATAAATAGTTAGCAGTGTGATTGTCACTGGTGTTACCAGCAGGAACAGTAACACCAGGGATGTAACACCGGTGACAAATCTGCTGACAAGATGGCATATCTAAAATGGGGGCCACAGTAGCCCAAACCGCACTTATTAAATTGTAAATAAATAACTTAATAATGTGATCAATTATTTTAATCATATATTGCTAATATGAAGAGAGGGTGCACTCACTGTGTGCTCTTAAAAACAGCCCTGCCTCCAACAAACCTTTGAACCAGAAAGTTAGCAAGGATGTAATTTTTTTCAAAGTGGTGTTTTTTTATTTAGGGTGACACCAGTGACATGACATTGAGGGACAGTTATTTCCTGTAAATTATTTCTAATATTTAGTTCATATTTCAAGTAATTCCCTAAACATCTATAATACTTTAATTTGTATTATGACATTTAAAGAAAAATATATATTTTGACTCAATATGTCACTAAACCATTACTCCTGGCTCGAAGTCATTTTCATGGTGCTGAGCGTGTTCTCTACTATAATATGAAAAATATAATTTGCAATATAACTGTCTTACATATGTTTATTAATACACAATATATATATATATATATGTTTTAATTGTTATCTGATTTTTTAAAATATAAAAATAAATAAAAAGTTTTTCCCTGGTGCGCGCAAGCCAACATCGCGCAGATAACGCTGTAGAGCGCACGTGCCAATACCAGAGTTTTTTTGTGAGAAAACAATCAGTAGAGTTGAAAATGCGATGGAAACCGATTTAACTTGTATTTTGTATGAGGTACATGGGAATTTACCACACAGGGTATTTTATGTGCGATACGTCATCACTCACAGCCTTTTATCTACAGCAAGTCAATTTGATGGAAACATCTCTGGTGGGAAAAAGCACATATTGTTTCTATGCAGATTTTAGAAGATTCGCATGAAAATCTGTCGCCAATTGGACGGAAACTCAGCTACTGACAGTCGCTCAATTAGCAATGTCAGCTAACAATAATGTAAAAATGTAAATGTATATTGGTAGTTAGCCAGCTATCTAAACTTGTAGTAATCATGGCTGAATACCTATCTCCAGGGGACCCCATTAATTTTGGAAATCATTCTCACTCAGATATCATATTAACATGGCATAAGTCATTACTAAAGTTCGAAATATTGCTTTAATACTGCCAAAATATCTTTCCACCCTATGGAAAAATGGGTAGAATTGCAGGAAATTAGCTGTAAAACGGAATTTATTTTCTATACGCCCCATGGCAAAATGTGTGGATTTACATTTTTCTCTCCACCAGCATGAGGGGGGCCACAAAAATATTTTCCTGTGAGGTGGGGGGCCCCTCAACCAAATCTGGTTTAGGGCTCCCAAAATGAAACACAGTTTCTGGAACGCACTGGCAGGGACAACCCACATGGCGGTTGGGGAGGGATGAGTTTGATCATATGTGGTTGGTTTTGTAGTGTTATTGGGCAATTTCAAGGTAAATGACCCCACTTGACTGTCAGTGGTTTAGTTTCATTTACAGAAATCACTTCAAATAGCTAGGTTTTCATCGAATTGACGACAGATTTTCATGGGAATATTCAAAAAATATGCATAAAGAAAATATGCACATTTTCCCACCAGTGGCGTGTTTCTACCAAACGGATTCCTTGAGGATAAAAATCAGTGCATGTTGACATAGTGCAACAAAATGTACTTTTTTTGCTTACGTTTTCATGTACCGAATAAAAATGGAATGGTTCAATGTGTTTCCATCGCTTTTGCATCTCTACCAATAGTTTTTGCACAAAAAGTGTTGTATTAAAATAGCAAATGTGCCTAGTCTGGTCTTGGCACATGCCCTTTAGCTAAACAGCTTGCAGATACTGTGCGGGTAGGATAGTCTACAATACATGATGAGATTATTAATGAGAAGAGCGAGAACATTTTATTTGTCAAACAGCAGTCAAGTATCGATCATCATGGCACCACAATAAGACCCTCGATATTTATTGGAAAGGAGCATCAAACTCATACTGGTCCGTGCACTTTCACCACCCTGTGAAGTTCATCATAATTTATTTCATAGTGGGAGGACCACACACCATGACTTCGCCTGACTTCAATATTTGTATTTTATTATGGATACCCATTTGCTGCTGCAGCAATATTGAGGCAATTTACATATACACACATTAATACACACTACTACAAAATATCTACAATACAAAATCCATATGTAATGTGAGTAGAGTACGCGTGTTAGCGTGTGTGTATGCATGTGTCTGTGCCTGTGTGTGTGTGTGTGGCTCTTCACAGTCAGTGCTGTTCCATAAGGTGTAGTTTAATGTTGTTTTTTAAAATCTGATTTTACTGCTTGCATGAGTTACTTGATGTGGAATGGAGTTCCATGTAGTTAGTCATGGCTCTATGTAGCACTGTGTGTTTCCCATAGTCTGTTCTGGCCTTGGGGACTGTGAAGAGGCCTCTGGTGGCATGTCTTGTGGGGTTATGCATTGGTGTCTGAGCTGTGTGCAGCTCAGTGCATTCAACATGTCAATACTTCTCACAAATGCAAGTGATAAATTCAATCTCTTCTCCATTTTGAGCCAGGAGAGATGACATGCCTATTATTAATGTTAGCTCTCTGTGTACATTTAAGGGCCAGCCATCCTGCTCTGTTCTGGGCCAATTGTAATTTGCCTATGGCCCTCTTTGTGGCACTTGACCATATGACTGGACAGTAGTCAGGTATGACCAAACTAGGTCCTGTAGGACTTGTTTTGTTGATAGTGGGGTCAAGAAAGCAGAGCAGCGCTTTAATACGGACAGATCTCTTCCCATTTTATCTACCGTTGCATTAATATGTTTTGACCATGACAGTTTACCCTCCTGGGTTTCACCAAGCAGTTTAGTCTCAACTTGCTCAATTTCAACATTATTCATTACAAGATTTAATTGAGGTTTAGAGTTCAGTGAATTACATCAATATTTGCGCATAAAATTTAAAGTCACAAAAAGATTCCACTATGTCGAACTAACAAATGATCTCTCAACATTTATAAAATTGTATCGAAACTTCTTGTTTCCTTCACAGCTGTCGTGATTTTTTTTTCTTCATAGCGTGGATGGAAACATGGTTAACGAGGCCATTTGCATAGTTCGGTCCATTGAGTTGTGCTTTTATTTATTTCAGCAAGGCAGAGTAAAGATGTGTCTTATACATATTTGGCAGTTCAAATCCAACCAACAGCACGCCTAGAATAAGGTTGTGTCCTGTCACCTCATATTCATCATTTGATCTCAAATTGCTGGAGTAATACTTCACTGTCCAAACACTTGTGGACTTATGATTCTGGACTATACATCTCATTCATGCAACATTTGAAAAATGCATAATTTCCCACCACAATATTTAGACAATGTAATATTCTCTCCTGAAATTGTTTGCGTTTTTGTGCAGTTTATTAATCAGAATTGAGGGGGTTCTAGTTCTGTCTCAGGAGTTGCCATCACTTTCCCAACATACGGTGGGCTCCCTGCAAAACCACACCACAATCAGCTGGTCTGCAAGATAGAACTGACACAAAGACCTGACAATGTGTGGGGTTATCTTTCACTTTATTTTGACAATAATTACATGATGTACATAGTGTTTCATTGAAACAAGAGTGTAACACTGGTGGGCGATGCCCTTTGCTCCTGAGGTCAAGAGATGGCTCACATACTCTCTAACCAAGACGTGCATAGAGCATGAGAGAACAGGTTATCAGGGTCACAAATAGAACAAGTGTGAAGTGTGTTACACAAAGACCACTGCCACTATGTTTTGGTAGGTTCCACTTTAAACATGGTCTTTCAGAATTACAGCAAGTGGAAGAGGGAAAGCTCTCTCACTATGGTTCCAGAAATGAAAGTGAACAGTTCCATACTGAATCATAGGGGGGTAAATTGATAAAGACCAAATTCACCAGCTATTTTTATAGTTTAGTGAAATGCCAACAAAGGTTAAACAAAACGTAGCATATATACAGTAGTTTAACTCATAGATATATATATATATATATATATATGTACAATATATAAATATAGTAAAATAGATAAAATTACATTGATTTCATGTTCTTCCATAAATAATCGCAGGACAATAACAGTTTGGATGATGTGTGAGGTTAACATTGGAAGCAGTGAGCCGCTCGCCTCGTGTTTGTGACGAGGTGACAAGCCGACATTACACTATCCTTATCAATAATTTCATAACTTTTTTTGTACCTACGGTTATGTTTAATAAGGAGAAGCTGCCAATAGTTAGAAAAACACTGACATTTTGACAAACACTGAGCAGCTCACATGACATTCCTCCGCCTTCCCTCAGTTCTGCATGGAAGCCATTATGTAACGTTGATGTGACGTTTGGTTATATGCGGTCTCAAAACCGTCATAAAACAAACTATTTTAGCAAGTTAAACAGGTACATTACAACCACGCATGTGGTCAAATTCAAGATTTTCTTCCGTAAAGAAAAAGTGTAACGTCCCCCTCCCCTTAGCATCCGGGGGATTTGACAAGGAGCATGCCCCATCTACAAGCAGTAGTATCATCGCTGTGCTAGATTTGAACAAGGTCTTCAATACATTACAATGCGTAATACATTTCTTTAAAAGAGATATTTTGCAACTTCCAGTGTGGGGTTTTGAGAAGGCAGGTTTCGTTGATTCATACTAAGCATTTTACAAGTTAAGCCGACACCACTAGCTAGGTCACACAGCCTTGGTACAAATACTGATAAGCGGTCTAGTAGTCCGTGAACAGACAATTTCCTCACAAGTGTGCTGAACATTAAGTGCTTTTTAAATATATAAACACATATTACAAATACCTTTTTTGGCAATGTTTTAAAAAAATAAGAAGTTGAACACTAAATTATTCACCTCGAGTAGAGTCTGCTGTCACATTCTTCACCTCTAATGAGTTCTGGGATTCCAGGATGTCCGCGGTTGCGTGCGGCTCTGGTTGAGAAAAGTTGTCGCCGTGCCCAAAAAGCTGAGCTCACACGCAGTACCTGAATATGAGCTGCATTGGAACTCTACAACTACACCATCCCTGTTTGAGGCACCGTCAACTGTTTCAACTGTACCAGAATAACAAAAAAGAGAAAGTCCAAAACGGGAAACGAAACAAAGAAAGCACAACGAAAGGGAAAAAGAAAATCACCACCTGTGTGGCTTAACTGCATACTGTACAAAGTTCAGTACATTCTCATTGGAATGGTATAGTCTCTTGCTTAGAGTTCAAAGCCGAACATTGTTGTATGTGAGGTCATATTCTTCTTCTTGTGTAGCAGTCTTAGCGGTCAGATGTTTAGTGGCTGAGCTGCGGATGGTATGGTGCCCCCCCTGGTGGATGAGGTATCCTAGTGTCCATTGGCGGCTCGTGAGGCATTGTTGATCCAGTCAAGGGTGATGAGAGTCAAGCTGCCGATCATGACAAAGAAACCACTGCACAGGAAGATGGATGCCTGGAGAGAGAGGGAGGACAAGACGGTCGGGCTTAGCACAACAAACACATCAAGGCTTTCTTCTCCACTATACGATTGATGCTCCTGGCCAGGAGTCACAGACCACAACACCCACAAACATCAATTGCATGGACTAAAAATGAGCGGGATGGTTTCTTACTCCGATTTTCTGCACAGACTTCATGGGCTCCTTCTTGACCAGTTTGATATAGAAGGCCGAGGGCAGGATGAAGATCAACATGGCTGCCGCAGATGCACCTGAAGAGGAAGATGACAGGCTCAGTGGGGATGTTCACCTCTTTTCTTTCTCTATTACAACTTCTGGATTCTGTGCTGTTCAACTTCTAGAACTGCACCTGACCAGCTGAACACATTCACTCACCAATGAAGCCGAAGATGTCTCTGATGGAGGGGACGAAGATGACCAGACAGTTTGTGCTGGCCAGCAGAACCACGGTGATGATGGTGTGGCGGATCCAGCTGAACTCCTTGGAGGCACACAGCAGCTGGTTGACCGACGTGCGGATCTACAGAGAGACAGAGACGGGGGACCAAGGTCAACATGGTGGCAATGCCGAACTTGACAACGCTCACAAGTTTTGGATGGATGGATAGAAGGACAGCTGGATGGACAGAGAGACAAGCTGCCAGCCAGACAGATAGATAGATGTGGGGCTTACGGGAAACAGCACCACAGGGACAGTCAGGGTGACAGCTGTCAGCACGGCCAGACGAACGATGAGTAGGATCACGTCAGACTTGTAGACCTTGGAGTAGGTGTGCAGAAGTTCGGACTCCACATTCACTGTAAAGCCAATCCAATACGGTCATTTAATTTATGCTTGTTTCCTTTCACTTATAAAGCCACATATTCAATTCCTTTCCACACCTTTCAAATATTCAGATATCCAGACACAGGGCCCATGTGTGACCAACTGGGTATCAAACCCTGGTCAGCAATGCCCTATAATAACCCCTACGGTCAACATTCACTCAGAATGTTGGTGTTCGTTCAGAAATGTCTTTGTAGCCTGCCTGTTACATGTCCAGCCAAATCAAACAGATTGAGAGGTCAATTGGAATACAGCTAAGATTATTCGAGGTTGTGCGTAACTTTCACACCCTAGATCATTAATTTCTGTCATGTCGTCCTTGCTAACGAGGGCCATTGCGTAGCCATACTTTTAGGGAAGTCTGGAACATGGCTGGACACCTGCTGCGATGTCCTTGCCCATAACAAATATACAGGATCATTGGTGTATTGGACAGATGATTCTGTGTCTTGTTTTCTCATGGGGGACAGTACTTGCATAACAACTGGTTGTATGAGCCCCGAAACGGACTGTTTCCTTCTCAAACTAGTTTTGTATCCGACTGTTAAAAAATGGATGAATATGTTTCTAAGGGGGCGGGGGTGGCTCACCGTTGAAGGTCAGATATCCGAAGAGAGCAGCCAGCAGGTACATGATGAACATGGCCAGGAAAGACACGTTGGCCACGCCCTGCATCTTTCTACGGGAACGACTGGGAAAGAAGAGGAGGTTGAGACACAGAACCACTGTTCTTTTCTCTTTCTTCCTTCACAAGTACTACAGCTATAAACTCTGTGTGTGTGTGTGTGTGTGCGCACTTCTGAGTGTGGCAGCTGGTTAAACAGCGATAGACTCACTCTTTAAGCTCCTCGTACATGGGCAGGACGGCGGGGTGGCAGACAAAGGCGAACGTCAGGATAGGAACAGCATACACAGTCTGAAGGAGAGCGTTAGACAAGACCGTTACACATTTGACACATGCACACAGACACAAAAAAACAACTAATACAGGTACGAAAGCACTTGGACATCCATTAAGTAGTTCTCTTTCTATTTATCGATTTACCACTCAACATATCTGTCCATTTCTCACCTGAGAGTTGAAGACAAAGTATTTGGGTGTGCAGACGTCCTCATTGTAGACAGCGGCGGTGGTGTTGAGGAAGCCCACCGTGTTGTTCAGGACCTTGCTAACCGTCTCGTTCAGTATCACGTCCATGTTAGGGACGTAAGGGCACGGGATCTGGAACTTCTTATAGATCACCTGGAAAAGCAACCAAGCCCATTTAGACTCCCATACAAAAGGTACAGACTATTGGCTACATACATTGCTAATTGGCGATATAACTACTACAGATTAAAACTCATTACTTTTAGAAAGCAACGTACAATAGAGGGGATAGGTCATTTGAAATGCTTGCTCATGGTCCGGCTAGTGTGAGCAGGTCAGAATTGTAAACCAATTTGTCACAGTTATTCAGGTGTTCTATCTTCATTTGACCAGTTTCTCACTGCATGAAAATAGTCCTGCAGTGACAGGAATTTTTAATTTCGGTATGGATAATAATAAATGGAAATGTGGTTGATACATTTTAGTTAGGATAAATCAAGATTGACAGTATTAAAGTGGAAATTACAAACCTTAGAAGCCGCTTTAAACCTTAAATACACTACAATTTGCATTTCCTACTGTGCAGGAACATTATCTTCGACAACAGAGTTATAAAATTAAGATATCATATCTGTAGGTGAGCCATTCACTACAATAACCTGAACTGTAAAGACCACAACAGCGGAGTAGTTTAGGATGTTGACTCACCACAATCAGGAAGAACACCATGCAAAGCAGGGAGAAACCACTTGTGTAACCAAGGTAACCTGAAGTAAGGTAACAGAGAGAGAAAAAACTATTGAGTACTTCATATACTGTGGAAATGTAAGATAGTAAATATACTAACAACTGTGTAATATCCCTGTTATAACATATATTAAAACCATATTACAATGAATAAGAATAATCTTCTAAGGCAATATATTAACTTCATCAGTCAAAAAGGAATCTAATGTAAACAAACTGTTTTGGCCCCTATTACACACATACGTTGCCACAGTGCGTCACCATCCCCTGCCCTTTCACAACATTTTACACAAGTGCTGCATTTCACAACACACGTGTACACACACACACACACACACACACACACACACACACACACACACACACACACACACACACACACACACACACACACACTAGGTAAAGTGCCACACTCTGTATTGTGTCTTACCAAGGTTCCTGAGAAGTGAGAGTGGCAGGATGATGACAACTGACACCAGGATCACAAGATAGTCCCCGTTCGCATACCACTCTCTGGAACGCACAGGAGAGACAAGACCTCGTCATACACTGTACACACATATCACCACACAGTTTAATATAATAACACACAGTTACACCCACCCACACTTACACACATTCATATCCCAGCATTTATCTAGCTTTTGTGAAAAAATACAAACATGGCAGAATGTCTGCAATGCACATAGAAATAGCAGCCTGCACTTAGGGTGGTCTAGCTACATGCTGGCAACACTACATGAATGTTTCATGGGCCAGTTGGTTGGTCTGAATGAGCTCATCCAGAGGTCTGTCTCTGTGCAGCACTGGCTCTTCTAAAAGGACCCTTTGAACGGCTGCCGACAACACACTGTCCCACCTCCCTCTCTCTGCTGAGAGGGACAAAGAGGCCTCTTCATATCTTCCCAGCACAGCACTCAAAAACAACCCACCGCCATTTTGAATGACACCAAAGTCACTGCTTCACCTTGAGGGTCGACCTCTCAAACTCAACCATGGGCCATTTTTCAAACCAAACTAACAGCAGACTAAAGGAATCACACACACACCAACGCACACACAGAATCTAGAGACAAAGCTGCTTACCCGTTGGTAGCTCCCACGAAAGCTTGGATAACGATCGGCAGCTCGTACTTCACAATGTAGAGGTAGCTGGACATGGCTGCAAAGGTAAAAGCAAAGTCACGGTTAGTCAAAGTCATATTGTGAATCAGCGACTTCGCATCAAAACAGGCCTGTATTTTGTTCCAAAACAGACATCTCTGAGACAAATTGTTCTAGAAGCACTAACTAAGGATGAATAGGCCTGTTGGTTCGCAGAAGGGATGTTTGTTCCATTGGAAAGTCTAGTACCCTTGCAAATATTGATTGTAAACATTTACAGAACCATTTGGTTTATGGGAAATGGGCTACTCTTCCTTTTCTGTGTGTGACCACTGACATTTCGACTTTGGACTTATTTCCACATAGTCTCATTGATCCACTAGAAGTTGACTGTCTCCCTGACTTTGAAGTGTCCTTAGTTCTCACCTCCGATGTTCTGCATGGTGATGGAGATAGATGCAGCCAGTTTCCCGGGCATGCCGAAGGCCTTGTAACCCAGCTGTTCATAGACCAGCGACCCTCCTTCATTGGCTGTTTTTAGAAGCAAGTGCACAGAGTACAGGGAGAAGATGGACACAGCCACCAGGAGAATTCTGTGGAGAGAAGAGGAACATTGTATCACGAGTAAGGCACGGAAACAGGCCAAAGGACTGCTATTGCCTGCAAGACTGGTAAGGACTATTATCGACTGGAATGAACCACACTGACACACTGTTACCCGGTTGACTACTGATAAGTGCACATTGGATAAGTGCAAGCTTTGTTTCCATTCGGTGCATTTCACCAGTCCCAATTCAAACACATTATTTTGACTTGATCTCCCGATGGTTCCATCTGAACGTGGAGACAAAAAATGCCAAATGTCAATGCAAAGCTAAAATTCACATGAAAAATGTGTTCTGACCATCGCAAGGACACATCTCATGTTGACCATGTTGAGGCTGGGGAAGTGACATACAAGCGACTTCTCTACTGTACTGTAGCACCCAAACACAGGGATCAATAGGTTCTGTCTGTGAGCTGATCTGCAAAGACCTTGTCATGGGGACAGTTTTGATGCAACACAGCTATGCACAATCCAGATACAGGGATGTGATTTGGACAATGGGCTCCAGGTTAGGATATTCTATCTAGCAGCCAAGCTGTGCAGAGCTAAAACTGACTCACTGTATTAATAGTAGCAATTGTGCCACTGAGAAAAATGATCTCTAAGCGATATAAGCTATGGTCACATTATGAAGGCCTTATGAAAATAATTTCACTCACACACACACACAACTTCAGAACCACAACACAGTGGTATAGAGACGATTACTCGACTCAGCTACTTGTCACCGTTTACACTTCTGCCCATAATATTTTAGTCTACATTTTATCACATCATATGCACTTCACTGACTCACCAAATATACCTTAGATGACCTCAAGGTAATTGTTTTCACTCTGTAAATACTGAATCTACCCAGCGGTGAAGTGTTTGCAAGTCCCATGGTGTGGAAACCTTTTGCAAACAAAGATTTTTTTTTAAAACGGAGGCCTTTGTGAAAATACACAAATTATTTTATACCCTGAAGATGGTATGTTGGCGGAAATGCATAAGCCAAATGAATAAAGGGTTTTGCATTGAGTGCCCAGAATTTCTCCTACTTCACAACGCTACACAAATAATCAGAGGTATTATATTCATAATTCATATTCATAAGCTGTTGGAGGAAGTGGCCCTTCAGACTGGCTACCCACTGGGCACAGACGCCATTTCAACATCTAGTTTTGATTTAAATTTGGTTGATTTATCAACTAACGTGAATTCAACGTGAAATCAACAAAGAATGTAATGTCATTGGATTTTGGTTAAACGTTGGTTGAAATGACTTGTAATGAGTGTAATGGAGAGAAGAAGACTCTACTGGAATGGCGGCGGCGGGGGGGCTCCATTCATGATCTCATGTGAGGCACGTTTACCGTACCTTAGACTTTATATAACTCTTGCCCCAATGCAGAAAGATTAGCGCTGCTAAGCGGCTTCCTCCCGGCTTCGAGTGACTGGCCCACATGAAAGGCCCCGATGCTAGTGCGCCACACACCCAACCCCAGCGCTCACACTCGTACGCCCACTGTTTGTAAACACTGGCCTGCGTGGCTGCTAGCTACCGTGCTCTGCGGTAGCACAAGCTTTGATCTCTGTAGGCTGTCTCACCAGCCTACTCTAACTCCCTTCAGGGTTATCCAATGCCCTGTCTTAGACAAGGACACATCTCCAGTAGACTGTGGAGAAATGCTGTGCTCAGGTTGTATGTACAGTATCTATGCCTCACATTGGTAGATATTGAGATGTGTGACCTTATTGTGCTGTACCTGGTGGTATATCACACTGCTAAGTTTAGAATGCGCTGTATTGCCTCTGATATGACGGAGTGCATTCAGACAGAGAGTTCCACAAACCATCTTCTACACTAGCAACATACAGTGATATTCTATATTGCACTCTATTCAATGTGATGTTGACTTACATTTGAGTTATTTAGCAGATGTTGTTATCCAAAGCGACTTACAGGAGCAATTTGGGTTAAGGGCCTTGCTCAAGAGCACGGCGACAGATTCTTCACCCAAGGGATTCAAACAAGACCACTGAGTTATTGGCACAACCCGATTAACCGCTAGGCTACCTGCCGCTCCTAATTCCTACTACCTACTCCAGATTCATAAAGCTGAGCTCCATTTCAATTGTGGATGTGTATTTTCATTCCAATTATTTATATATACACTAGTTGACTGACAGGGGGTGCTGTTTTGATGCTACTGCGCCTTCATCTTGGCACCCTCCCACCATTGTAAAAAATATTTTGGAAGCTATCAAATAAAATACATGTATTAATGTGTACATTTGTTTTTGCCACATTTATTGAGTTAACAGACACCTAAATGCATAATTGAAAGTATATTATTTGAGTTAAACATAAAAAAAGCACAACAAATATATATACAATGTTTTTCCTTAAAGTAGAATGGTACTAATGTTACTGTCCCCACTACAACAACAAAATACTTAAATACATGTAATTTTGTCCTTGAAAAATTGTATTGAAATACTGTAGAATTCCATTCATTCCTATGGAGGACTACTCTTTCTGGGGACTGCCAATATGGCCGACCGGTGGCTTCAAAGCCTCTCATTGGCCAATACATAGTATCAGCAATCCTGGGATATATCATTGGTGTTAACCTCTTTAAAACAGACACCACTATCTCTTTGTCACACCTTGCAAGCTGCAGACATTGCCATTGGATGACAAAGCGTGAACGTTGATTGACCCCGCAGTACAGTTTACGTTTTTATTTAGAAAGCCCTTTTTACATCAGCAGATGTCACTAAGTGCTTATACAGAAACCCAGCCTAAAACCCCTAACAACAAGCAATGCAGGTGTAGAAATAATCTGCAATTGATTTCATTGAAACACAAGTCTAACACTGGCATACAGGTACACAAGAACAGTACTCACACAAAGAGTGCAATGCCAGTGTTGGCCATGGCATAGGAGAGACCCAGGATGCCACTACCCATAATAGCGTTGCCCAGGTTGAAGACTGACATCCCGAAAGAGGCGGTGCCTGGATGCTGTTGAGAATAAAGTCAAATATACTCAAGTAAGAAAAAACCCTCAAATAAAAACATAGTAAACCATAAGCCTCAAATTGGAATTGGAAGCCTAAGTGTTATCAGGACAGCACTTACATAATCTGTTTCATACTTCTTCTTGTCCAGGTGGTAGTCTGGAAGGAAGTTTTGACTCTCCGCATCCATATCGGGATACTGACTGGAAATCAAACACGCATAAAGCATTTATTTAATGGATTAATCCCATTCCAATTCAGCCTTTAAAACAAACATAATATAAAAAGTTCTACAAAAATATGCAAGTTGATGACATTTCTGCTGTTAGAAACACAGGCATAGGTCTACTGCAGAGCATCTTCAGACCCAGCAGACTGCAGTGCCTCACCTGTCAATAGGAACCTTCTTGGTTGGACAGGAACTGTATTCTTGACTATTGGAACTGACACTGCTATCCTCATCAGGGGAAATGCTGAAGCGGCTCATCTCTGTCTTTGCAGTGGCCTGTTTCATGCTGTAAAATAAACAAACGGAAAACCTTGAAGAAATTTGTGTTAATTTGTGAACTTCTTGCCTGCACCATTCCCACTCTCTTTTTTTATTGTACCGTGAGTTCCACCAGGGACGTCGAATAATCAATATTGGAAAGGGAGAGACAAGGCTACTCATTGCGCTGCAGCTACCTCATAAATCTGAAGTCATGTGACCAGACGAAGGGGGGGTTGACTCATCCCCAGAAGCCAGTGGAAAAATACCAGCCGCCCGGCATCCGCGTCTATCCACATCAGCGCAGCGTCACATAGCCAATATGAATGACAAAAGCATTGCGCAAGCCTTTTCATCCCCAATTTCAACGTGTTAAATAAGAAGAATTGTCATTATAATCGGCCAATATATGTAACTAACAAATCCCGTTTATTCAAACAGAATGTGAGATCATGTTATTAGTTTAGGGTTTTAAATGATAGAGCACAGCCTAATCTAAAACATTTTAGACATGGGACTGTTCAATAATTCGATTTTGGGCTCCATTTAATAAGATTTCTTCCATGACAGACTGATGGAAACAAAGGCACGTGCTTGTCTATTATCGACTGGCACCATTTTGCGCAGAGCTGTAAGTCCTATATCTGTCTTAGATATCCTCAACTGTAGTTTACAGTCATTCATTTGGGTTGCATATTTTCTTGGACGTTGATGTCTCTTATTTACAAGTATCCCAAATAAGTGAAAAGACTCAACCATCAAATCCATTACATTCCTTCCTTGGTTACCGCCCCGACATTCCTCTAGAAAGAATGTAGCCGACGAGCCTACCCTTGCGAGTCTGGCCCATTGCGCTGTGTAGCCTAGGCCTATAGCATAGCATCAGAAATATTATAAAGAATATAGAAATAAAAAGCTATAACCTAATACATTTTATCTTTGCGCCTAACTGATCTTGACTAATTGACTAGGGAAATAACATGCAAGAGATTATATACATCGGCCCTCTATTTCAATACACAATATATAGGCTAATTATTTCACCCATTTTCCAATAGAATAGACTTAATTACTTACAATACAGAATACATCAATTTACTAGGCCTATAGAATTGTAAATTACAATTTATAAACAGAGAATTACAAGATAATTAGCCTACACCAGGTAACCCAGCATATTTCCTGGTAGACAGTAAAAGATGCAGCGCAGACAGAATCTTACCTTTGAGAAAACGAATAAAATCCCTATGAAAAAGTGGCGATCCTTAGCAATTTTAATTTAAACAATTCCTTCACCGTTGAATGTCTCCAATATTCTACTAAAAACTATTTATCCTTGATGTTTTAAATTCCCAATTATCAGCAACAATAAATGTACTTCAGATACAATGAAATTGTCCCAATTAAATAGGAAAATAACTTAAAATGTGGATACACTTGTATAATAATAGCTTAAAAGCTCAATTTTAAGATGTTCTATTAAATCAAATTGCCAATGATGTGATGCGCAACTTGAATTTACGTTATCTAAACGAGGAGGGGTTTGTCTGCACCTTTATATCTATCCAGCATTGCATCAGCTCGAGGAGGAAGGGGAGTGGCTTTTTGCCTTGGCGACAGGCATAGACTTTACACACACCAGAATGAATGACGCGGTTTGTGTACAAACACACGGCCCAGTAAAGGGGGTGGTTCAGACCGCCCTTCACAATGTGCAATCGGTTATCTTGATTTCTGCTCATTGAAAAAGTTTAAGTCAAATTCTGATCATGTATTTGGATCACTGTGTCCTCATTAGTTTTGTTCTGTGTGTTGCACTGAACATACAATAAATAGCCTAGCCAATAGTATATACTTTAAACTATAGCCCATAGTAGTCTAGGCCAACATTCCTTTGGCTTAAATATCCCGATAATTAGGCCATGGCTCCTTTTCTGGACCGTTTTTTATTTGGTTCCTGGACATGAAATTGACAAGACGATGAACTGATGAGAAAGCACAAGATTGGGTGTCAGTAGAATTTTAAATGCGACTAAAGCTTCAAAGAAGACCTCCCAGTATCAAGAAGATTAACGTACGCAAACGAATCATGTGACGACGGTTCAGTGAGCGCGCCAGGAATCCTTGTCATCCCAATCCGTTTGTCATGAAGTGACTCCCTCGCATCGGCTTTAGGTTCACACTCTGCTCCTTTGCGTGTGTGAGCAACTCCTTGGTTCTCTCACCCATGCTGTTAAAGTTATGTTTACACACTCTTTCTAAACTGTCTCTGTTATTGTTATCTGTGTCACACACGCACACACACACACACACACACACACACACACACACACACACACACACACACACACACACACACACACACACACACACACACACACACACACACACACACACACACACACACACACACACACACGCACGCACACACACACGCACCATACATGTTAGGCTATTACACATGTATTAGGCTATCACTTTATTATTGTCCATAGCAGGGTCAATGTTTTTCAGTATGCCACACATTTTTTGATGGATTCACCTGGGGTGTCTGACATTGAGGTGAAATCACACAGTTTCGTAACAGAGAGGGGTTCATAACCCCTTTTTCATTCATTATATTAGCAGCAGTCGGGTCTTTACTTATGCTTCATGAACTTGTGACTCAAGTACATATGAACCCATGGCACTGTTAGAAAATAGGGATTTATGAGAACAAGTTTGCAGATGAACAAAGTTAATGTTGTTTGGTGGACCAGTTGGACCTCAGTGGTTAGGGTTAGTTGCTGATTCAGGAGATATTACTGTAAAGAGCCCACTAGTCCTACCTACAACGTCCACTATTAGTGCCAGGTTCATTTCTATGTGATAGCAGAACAGTATACAATGCAAAACATACAAACCCTGTGTGGGTATGAACAGGCTCCCAGCCTATAGGCCAAAACATAGCAACACAGATGTACACACCACACACACACACACACACACACACACACACACACACACACACACACACACACACACACACACACACACACACACACACACACACACACACACACACACACACACACACACACACATTATTCCCCTCTCTGTCACACATGAGTTAGTTTGTGTATAGGTCTGTGGGAGCCATTGTTTGGGGCTTTAGAATGACCCTGCCAAACTAAGACGGATCAGGAAAGTGGAGCAGGACCTGGATTTGGGCCGATTCCCCAGCCTCGCCATGGCCCCATGCTACATTAAAACATAATTTAAGCTGATGCGTCCAGATACAGGCCGTGGGACAGGCACCTCAGGAGTGGAAATTATCTTAAATTAATGTAACTTTTGACTGATACACAAGAGTGTGAAGAGCTGCAAGAGGTGTAGAGATATTTTATTTATCAATCATTTCCTGTTTGCTTTCTCGGAAAGGAAGCGACCAACTTGAAAGTAAAGGACCAAAAAGGCATAGCAAAGGAGAACTACTTTAAGATTGTGCCTCTTTGTCTCTGCAAGGCTAATATCACCGCAATAATTACATCCTGTTTCTTATATATACAGTTGAAGTCAGACGTTTAAATACACTTCAACCACTCTACAAATTTCTTGTTAACAAACTATAGCAAGTCGGTTAGGACATCTACTTTGTGCATGACACAAGTCATTTTTCCAACAACGGTTTACAGAGAGATTATTTAATTTATAATTCACTGTATCACAATTCCAGTGGGTCAGAAGTTTACATACACTAAGTTGACTGTGCCTTTAAACAGCTTGGAAAATTCCAGAAAATGATGTCATGGCTTTAGAAGCTTCTGATAGGCCAATTGACATCATTTGAGTCAATTGGAGGTGTACCTTGGGATGTATTTCAAGGCCTACCTTCAAACCCAGTAATCTCTTTGCTTGACATCATGGGAAAATCAAAAGAAACCAGCCAAGACCTCAACAAATTAATTGTAGACCTCCACAAGTCTGGTTCATCCTTGGGAGCAATTTCCAAACACTTGAAGGTACCACGTTCATCTGTACAAACAATAGTACGCAAGTATAAACACCATGGGACCACGCAGCAGTCATACCGCTTAGGAAGGAGACGTGTTCTGAATGTACTTGAATGTATTCAGAACACAAATGAATGTACTTTGGTGTGAAAAGTGCAAATAAATTCCAGAACAACAGCAAAGGACCTAGTGAAGATGCCCTAAAACCGCCCTAATAAAGCCAGACTACGGTTTGCAACTGCACATGGGGACAAAGATCGTACCTTTTGGAGAAATGTCCTCTGGTCTGATGAAACAAAAATAGAACTGTTTGGCCATAATGACCATTCTTATGTTTTGAGGAAAAAGGGGGTGGCTTGCTAGCCGAAGAACACCGTCCCAACCGCGAAGCATGGGGGTGGCAGCATCATGTTGTGGGAGTGCACTGCTACAGGAGGGACTGGTGCACTTCACAAAATAGATCACATCATGATGGAGGAAAATTATGTGGATATATTGAAGCAACATCTCAAGACATCAGTCAGGAAGTTAAAGCTTGGTCGCAAATGGCTATTGCAAATGCAAAATGACCCCAAGTATACTTCCAAAGTTGTGGCAAAATGGCTTAAGTACAACAAAGTCAAGGTATTGGAGGGGCCATCACATAGCCCTGACCTCAATCCTATAGAACATTTGTGGGCAAGCAAGGAGGCCTACAAACCTGACTCAGTTACATCAGCTCTGTCAGGAGGAATAGCTTGTATAACAGTGTAAATTTGCTGTCCTCTCAAAATAACTCAACACACAGCCATTAAAGTCTAAACTGCTGGCAACAAAAGTGAGTATACCCCTAAGTGAAAATGTCCAAATTGGGCCCAAAGTGTCAATATTTTGTGTGGCCACCATCATTTTCCAGCACTGCCTTAACCCTCTTGGGCATGGAGTTCACCAGAGCTTCACAGGTTGCCACTGGAGTCCTCTTCCACTCCTCCATGACGACATCATGGAGCTGGTGGATGTTAGAGACCTTGCACTCCTCCACAGCCCAGTCTCCGAAGGGAGGGGATCATGCTCTGCTTTAGTATGTCACAGTACATGTTGGCATTCATGGTTCCCTCAATGAACTGTAGCTCCCCAGTGCCGGCAGCACTCATGCAGCCCCAGACCATGACACTCCCACCACCATGCTTGACTGTAGGCAAGACACACTTGTCTTTGTACTCTTCACCTGGTTGCCGCCACACACGCTTGACACCATCTGAACCAAATAAGTTTATCTTGGTCTCATCAGACCACAGGACATGGTTCCAGTAATCCATGTCCTTAGTCTGCTTGTCTTCAGCAAACTGTTTGCGTGCTTTCTTGTGCATCATCTTTAAAAGAGGCTTCCTTCTGGGACGACAGCCATGCAGACCAATTTGATGCAGTGTACGGCGTATAGTCTGAGCACTGACAGGCTGACCCCCCCACCCCTTCAACCTCTGCAGCAATGCTGGCAGCACTCATACATCTATTTCCCAAAGACAACCTCTGGATATGACGCTAAGCATGTGCACTCAACTTCTTTGGTCGACCATGGCGAGGCCTGTTCTGAGTGGAACCTGTCCAGTTAAACCGCTGTATGGTCTTGGCCACCGTGCTGCAGCTCAGTTTCAGGGTCTTGGCAATCTTCTTATAGCCCAGGCCATCTTTATGTAGAGCAACAATTCAGCAAAAAAAGAAATGTCCCTTTTCAGGACCCTGTCTTTCAAAGATAATTTGTAAAAATCCAAATAACTTCACAGATCTTCATTGTAAAGGGTTTAAACACTGTTTCTCATGCTTGTTCAATGAACCGTAAACAATTAATGAACATGCACCTGTGGAACGGTCGTTAAGACACTAAGAGCTTACAAACGGTATGCAATTAAGCTCACAGTTATGAAAACTTAGGACACTAAAGAGGCCTTTCTACTGACTCTGAAAAACACCAAAAGAAAGATGTCCAGGGTCCCTGCTCATCTGCGTGAACGTGCAAGGAGGCATGAGGACTGCAGATGTGGCCAGTGCAATAAATTGCAATGTCCGTACTGTGAGACGCCTAAGACAGCGCTACAGGGAGAGAGGACGGACAGCTGGTCATCCTCGTAGTGGCAGAGTGTCTTTGAATAGTGATTTCTTTGCAGCAATTCAACCATGAAGGCTTGATTCAAACAGTCTCCTCTGAACAGTTGATGTTGAGATGTGTCTGTTACTTGAACTCTGTGAAGAATTTATTTGGGCAGCAATTTCTGAGGCTGGTAACTCTAATGAACTTTTACTCTGCAGCAGAGGTGACTCTGGGTCTTCCTTTTCTGTGGCGGTCCTCATGAGAGCCAGTTTCATCATAGCACTTGATGGTTTTTGCAACTGCACTGAAGAATAGGGCTATCTTCTGTATACCACTCCTACCTTGCCACAACACAACCGATTGGCTCAATTGCATTAAGAAGGATATAAATTCCACAAATTAACTTTTAACAACTCACACCTGTTAATTGAAATGTATTCCAGGTGACTACCTCATGAAGCTGGTTGAGAGAATGCCAAGCGTGTGCAAAGCTATCATCAAGGCAAAGGGTGGCTACTTTGAAGAATCTAAAATCTAAAATATTTGGTTATATTTGGTTAAAATATTTGGTCACTTTTTTTGGTTACTACCTGATTCCATATGTGGTATTTCATAGTTTTGATGTCTTCACTATTATCCTACAATGTAGAAAATAGTAAAAATAAATTAAAGCCTTGAATTAATAGATGTGTCAAAATGTTTGACTGGTACTGTATATATATATATATTTTAATAAGATGGATTTATATGAATTGCTACTCATTAATATCGTATAAATAAAACTGAAACTGTTAAAAGTATCTGCACGAAGTGCAAATATAGTATATTACTGTAAGAGATACTTTTGGTTTCATTTCATTCAGGAACATATTTGTGTCTGCTTGCAAGCTGAAAATATTTGTCTGTGCATGTTTAGTCTACCTGCCCCTCACCCAGGATACTGTACTGATGTTACAAGCTTGATTCAGAAGATAGGCAAAGGGATTTTTTATTAACAAGAAAATAATGGTTTTACTTTTCAGTGCTAGTTAAGGATAATATGTGTCTAGTTATCACGTTTCACATAGGATTTATTAACTACCAAAAGGTAAGTGTATTTAAAGCAAATCAAATTTTATTTGTCACATACACATGGTTAGCAGATGTTAATGCGATTGTAGCGAAAAGCTTGTGCTTCCAGTTCCGACAATGCAGTAATAACCAACAAGTAATCTAACTAACAATTCCAAAACTAATTTCTTATACACAGTGTAAGGGGATAAAGAATATGTACATCAGATATGAATGAGTGATGGTACAGAGCAGCATAGGCAAGATGCAGTAGATGGTATCGAGTACAGTATATACATATGAGATGAGTATGTAAACAAAGTGGCATAGTTAAAGTGGCTAGTGATACATGTATTACATAAGGATGCAGTAGATGATAGAGTACAGTATATACGTATACATATGAGATGAATAATGTAGGGTTTAAAGTGGCTAGTGATACATCTATTACATAAAGATGGCAAGATGCAGTAGATGGTATAGAGTACAGTATATACATATGAGATGAGTAATGTAGGGTATGTAAACATTATATTAAGTGGCATATGCTGCTGCTCTGTACACACAAGCTTTTAGCTAGCTAGCTAGATCAAATGACATTCAACGTTCCTCCATAAAAGCAGCTCCTCCCAGGTATAATTCTGTGGACCTAATTCAGATAATGCATGTCATAACAAGATGCCCGGTGCTTCAAGCCTCCTCCTCAACCCTTTCTCGCTCTCTCACCATCTGCAAAATTTCAGTTGCATCTTGCTCCATAAATTAGGCTACACTTGTCTGTCCATCACACATGTAAATAACTAGCTTGCCTGCTCTATCCGCACTTATTTGTGAAGTAATTGAATGAACTAAATGTAAAAAACGGTTGCTTTCACAGGTTGAAAAGGAACAGGCAGGAACCAGTTCAGAACTTTAATTTGCTGCTTGGAATAGTAGAACGAAACGAAAAAAATGGTGGTTCTGTTCAGAACGAAACGATTGGGAAATCATTTTGGTTCCAACCCCTGGTTCGCACAGTGCAAAATGGCATATCATTTATGTGCCACTTGTTGCAATGTTTGTTACCCTCATGGCAGCCAGTAGGGGAAGAACAGCCTTTAACCAGTCACACCCATGTCCAGGCCAAAGATAATTTCCCCATTGTCTTGGCAGAGGGCCCATTTCGTTATCATTTATCCACAAGGATACTAGATAAATAGTTATTCTCAATGCATCTGTCACATCCCCCTTTCCCCCCTCTCTACACACATACACACACTCACTGGCTTCAAAGTCCGATCGCTAACCTTGGCACATAGCTCGCTAGCACGGGAGCCCCCCCTCCCCCCCTTCTCTGTTTCATAAAGACTTTTCATTTTCCCTGGGTTTAAATGAAGGATTTTCCTACTCCAAGCCTTTATCCACCTTCCCAAAACTCAGATTCTGAGAAGGTTCATCTAAGTAAGGGATATTTCAATTTGGATGCCTTTTGAAAGTAAATTAAAAACGATAAAATCTGCCTGTCAAGTAAAGGGCATTTGTTGTTTCCAGAGGCAGTTTCAGGAGATTTACTGACATTTTTCATGGGTCACCATGTTTATGGGGTAACTGAGGATGTTACCACATAGTTGGTAGAGCAACTGAGAGCAGCTGAGGTTCCTTTACACTGCACACATCAAATAAAATACAATTTTATTGGTCACATACACATGGTTAGCAGATGTTAATGCGAGTGTAGCTAAATGCTTGTGCTTCTAGTTCCGACCATGCAGTAATATCTAACAAGTAATCTAACAATTTCACAACTACCTTATACATACAAGTGTAAGGAATGAATAAGAATATGTACATATAAATATATGGATGAGCGATGGCCGAACAGCATAGGCAAAATGCAGTAGATGGTATAGAGTACAGTATATACATATGAGATGAGTAATGTAGGGTATGTAAACATGATATGAAGTGGCATTGTTTAAAGTGACTAGTGATACATTTATTACATCCAATTTTTAATTATTAAAGTGGCTAGAGATTTGAGTCAGTATGTTGGCAATAGTCACTCAATGTTAGTGATTGCTGTTTAACAGTCTGATGGCCTTGAGATATAAGCTGTTTTTCAGTCTCTCAGTCCCCGCTTTGATGCACCTGTACTGACCTCACCTTCTGGATGATAACGGGGTGAACAGGCAGTGGCTCGGGTGGTTGTTGTCCTTGATTCACTTTTTGGCCTTCCTGTGACATTGGGTGGTGTAGGTGTCTTGGAGGGCAGGTAGTTTGCCCCCTGTAATGCGTTGTGCAGACCTCAGCCTTGCGGTTGTGGGCGGAGCAGTTGCCGTACCAGGCGGTGATACAGCCCGACAGGATGCTCTCGATTGTGCATCTGTAAAAGCTTGTGAGTGGTTTTGGTGACAAGCCAAATTTCTTCAGACTCCTGAGGTTGAAGAGGCACTGTTGTGCCTTCTTCACCACGCTGTCTGTGTGGGTGGACCCTTTCAGTTTGTCCGTAATGTGTACGCTGAGGAACTTTCCACCTTCTTCACTACTGTCCCGTCGATGTGGATAGGGGGGTGCTCCCCTGCTGTTTCCTGAAGTCCACGATCATCTGTTCAAAGACAGTTTTTTATCTACTTAATGCTGCAATATGTAACTTTTAGGGCGACCTGACCAAATTCACATAGAAATGGGAATTATAGATTTGTCATTCTCATTGATAGCTGGTAAAAGAAGTGGTAGATCTGTTCTATGTGCGCTATTTCTATGCTTCTTATTTTTACGTCTTTTAATTTTGGTTTTGTACACCAGCTTCAAACAGCTAAAAATGCAATATTTTTGGTTATGGAAAGTATATTTCACAGATGGTACAATGATTCTCTACACTATACTTGCTTGTTTTGTTACATAAACTGAAATTAGGCAAACTTTTTGAATTTTAGCAACCAGGAAATGGCAGAGCAATTCCTGCATGGTGCACCTTTAAATAAGCTGGCCAGTGAAACTGCTATTGCCTTTGAGGACACTGGAATGTACCCTTCAGTGTGAGGTCACATGTGAGGTCACAAAACGCTGCCCTAGTCAGTCTTGGAGTCCATTTAAGGACAATGGCAACAATAGTCTCATGTTCTAGCCATTTAGACCACACAACACACAGACATTCCTGCTCTTTAAAGGCCCACTGCAGTGGAAAGTAAACTTTTCTGTAAAAATATGTCTTGACCTTATCTATGATGTTGCACAATAGTTTGGAAATAATCATTTTAATGGATATGAGTTTTATTTTGTTTTCAAGTTGCCTTAAAAAGTTAAAGGTCATGTGTTATATCAAATGAAATGATATTGCTTTTCTAAAAATAAAGCTTACAACATGCAGTACATGCCAAGTAAGTGACTCATAAACATTTGCGATTTGAGTTTGATATATTCAAATGCATTCTAAGTGGTCCTAATGGTAGGAGACTGTTCCTTGTGTAACCGATGTGAAATGGCTAGCTACTTAGCGGTGGTGCACGCTAATAGCGTTTCAATCGGTGACGTCACTTGCTCTGAGACCTTGAAGTAGTGGTTCCCCTTGCAAGGGCCGCTGCTTTTGTGGAGCGATGGGTAACGATGCTTCGTGGGTGTCAGTTGTCTGTGTGTGCAGAGGATCCCTGGTTCGAGCCCGGGTAGAGGCGAGGAGAGGGACGGAAGCTTTACTGTTACACTTGGAAGGCAGTATGAACCATGACTCAAGGCTGCAACTGGACACAGCAGTGAAATAAATATAATTGTTGGTGGCACCACATTAGGGACAAATTCTGTGGAAACTGATGACGTCATCCCATGAGTTATCTCAAAAGTAATTAAAGCCAGGGAAACAGATTGTAACAGATCTTTACTGAACAGTTAGTGCAAAACATCTGTAAAACATCCTAACTGAAAGATGAGACAAATGACTTAAAAGTAAACGCTGAGTTCATATCTACTAATGAATCTGTGTTTCTATCCATTCAAATCCAAATTGAAAATGTTCATATATAAAAAATACATTTTTATGGGATTGTATTCCTTTTCTACAACAGACATAGCATTGATTTAATTTGCAGGTGACCGAAGCAATGCTTTCCAAAACATGTACATTTCAGGGATGAGGTGATGTTGGGCATTTAGGATGTACTACCTTGAACACCGTTTGTCAAGTTTAGAGGGGAGAAAATAGGCCATTCCACATTGGATACACAATGTGTGTCTAGTAGCCATCAGACTGAAAGGCAAACATGTCGCCAAAGAGGAAGTGAGTTTTGTTTTGGTATCACACACACACGCCAGTTGATCCTGATCGGACATGATGTCCGATCAGGATCATCACACACACACACACACACACACACACACGCACACACGCACACACGCCAGTTGATCCTGATCGGACATGATGTCTGTGCCGGCCAGGAGACACTGCGTAAACATTGCCTACATCAACACTGTCACAAAGAGTGGAAAACCAAAGCATGAGGGGACCCACGACACCAACACTACTGTACTTTCTGTCATGTGGGATGACGGCTAAAATTAAGGCAGAATCATTTGACGCAGTGGAAAAGTTTGATTTTATAGAATGGACCATCAACTGGTTGTCGATACCTAACAGCAATACAGTAAAGAGTTTTAAAAACAATGTGTAGTATATTGATAATGTTAAGGTCTGTACATTAGGTCATGGACATTATAGAACACATTTAGAGTTTTTGACTGTTGACTTCAGGGCTAAGCATCCTATATTCAATATTCATTTCCATCCTGTCCAATTTCTATGCTAATAGCTGTCATTTGCTTCCACCCATCTTATCTCTCCCAGCATGTGACCTAAACTAGGGTGATTTGAAAAGGTATACTTATGCAAGTTAAAGTGCTTTTACAGTGGTTACTACAGTATCAGTTGTGTTTGTGGACTGACCTGGTTTGCAACATGGTCTTGACCCTCACGTGGACATATATTAGGTTTTCGTCACAGTACAGGGCAGTGGCGTCCATGTCCAGTCTGAAAAGTCTGACATCAATCTTCTACATGAATAATTCAATTCAGTCTCCCAGCGGCTACATCGGCCATAGCATCTTTTTGATATGAAGCATTACCTTGGTAATCCTCTTAGTGGTGGGAAAGTGGTTTAGAGGTGCATTCTTTATAACAGCAGCACAAATGGGGGGATCACTGCCCCGAGGGGCCTGGGTTCAGGGTAGGCCACTCCCTCTAAGGCTCTTCAAAACTTTCCATGAAGAGTTCCTGGGATGGGATTGCCCGCCTGCATTGCAGTGAACCCGCTGACATCTCTGCACAGTGTGTGATGTGATGGGATGGAGAGGTGAGGGGAGGGAGCGAGGGGAGGTGGGGGCCGAGGTGATTGGGGGTGGTTTGGGTTCAATCTGGATGGGAAACTCAGGGAAACGGTGTTGCCGCGGGAATGCAGGGCTGTTTGAGCCATGCGGGCTGAGAGGATTAAGGGGATCAAGAGCGGGAAAGGTGGCCAGATACACATGTGTATACATACACACTAATCAGGGCACGTCAGTCACAACATTCTCTGCAGCCCACGCTGGGACACGATGAAAGACAGAGAGACAGAGAGAGATTTACTATGAGCATTGGTGTAGTGAGGGCTATACGCTGTTTACCCACTTTTTTCCAGTGGGAATTGCATATTACTTCATAATCCCCACTGATGCGTATCAAAGTAGTATAGTGAAGGTATACGCCATTTCAATTATGTAGTACAATAGCGAAATCATGCACAAAGTAGCCTACACAATCGCAAAGTATGTGAATATAGGCTATTCTCATGCACGCTGCACACATTGCTAGTTTTAGCGGAATATCAGGCAGCAAGAGCACATAGCTCTCAACTGGTTGTTGACGCATGGAGCAGCTCACAGAATTGTAAGACATCAGTAGCCAGTTATGGACTTTAAACGTCACATCTTTAAAAAGTGTAATTTTGAGAGTGAAAACATGAAACAACTATAGGAAAATGTTTGGCAAATTTAGAGTATACCCACTTCTCCAAGCACCACTATACCACTGACAATAACAGTCACCACACTCAATAACAGACAGACAGACAGACAGACAGACAGACAGACAGACAGACAGACAGACAGACAGACAGACAGACAGACAGAGGCATTCAATGAGAGACAGAGAGACAGGCAGACAGGCTTAAGACGACACTAGAAAAGACAGGCTTAAGACGCCGCTAGAAAAGACAGGCTTAAGACGCCGCTAGAAAGACAGGCTTAAGACGCCGCTAGAAAGACAGGCTTAAGACGCCGCTAGAAAGACAGGCTTAAGACGCCGCTAGAAAGACAGGCTTAAGACGCCGCTAGAAAGACAGGCTTAAGACGCCGCTAGAAAGACAGGCTTAAGACGCCGCTAGAAAGACAGGCTTAAGACGCCGCTAGAAAGACAGGCTTAAGACGCCGCTAGAAAGACCGCTAGAAAGACAGGCTTAAGACGCCGCTAGAAAGACAGGCTTAAGACGCCGCTAGAAAGACAGGCTTAAGACGCCGCTAGAAAGACAGGCTTAAGACGCCGCTAGAAAGACAGGCTTATGACGCCGCTAGAAAGACAGGCTTAAGACGCCGCTAGAAAGACAGGCTTAAGACGACGCTAGAAAGACAGGCTTAAGACGCCGCTAGAAAGACAGGCTTAAGACTACGCTAGAAAGACAGGCTTAAGACGACGCTAGAAAGACAGGCTTAAGACGACGCTAGAAAGACAGGCTTAAGACGACGCTAGAAAGACAGGCTTAAGACGACGCTAGAAAGACAGGCTTAAGACGCCGCTAGAAAGACAAGGTTAAGACGCCACTAGAAAGACAGGCTTAAGACGCCACTAGAAAGACAGGCTTAAGACGACACTAGAAAAACAAGGTTAAGACGACACTAGAAAGACGACACTAGAAAGACAAGATTAAGACGACACTAGAAAGACAAGGTTAAGACGACACTAGAAAGACAGGCTTAAGACTGTCAGGATTTGGCCAGGGTTGTTCCGGGTTTTGGTCACTAGATGCCCCCATTGTGCTTTTTGACCTTATGTTTTTTCCCTTGTTCCCCATTATTATTTGCACCTGTGCCTCGTTTCCCCTGATTGTATTTAAACCCTTAGTTTCCCTCAGTTCTGTGCTCTGTGTTTGTATGTTAGCACCCAGCCCTAGTGTTCTGTGTATTCTTGTCGATTCCGGTGGATGCTCTTGTGGAATTCTGTTTTTGTTTTTGAGTATCTCTAGAGGCTTTTTTGTGCTATTCCTACCACCTTTTGGATTTGCCATTTTTTGTATTGAAGGACTTCTCCTTTTTACTTTATTAAATACACCGTCTTAAGTACTGCTGTGTCTGCCTCATCTTCTGGGTTCTGCTGACTATTCGTGGCTCAGTTGGTTAAGTGACTGTTTCTCACTCCGGAGACCCAGGTTCGTAACCGGGTCGTGACAGAAACACAGAGCCAAAAATGAACCCAGAGGCAGCCAGTTCCCAGGACCTTTTTGCCATGCTGTCCCACCACCAGGAGACTGTCCAACGCCACGAAGCCGCCCTGGTTCAGCAAGAGGCCTTAATGGCTAGACATTCTCATCTTCTGTCGGAGATGCTGACTTCCATTAAGCAAATATCTGATCGTCTTACCCCGGCAACAGTTCCCGTCCCAGTACCTCAGATTCACGTGCCCATGGCAGTTAACCCCCTGGCTGAACCTCGTCTTCCACCTCCCCAACGGTTCTCAGGTGATCCAAGTGCTTGTAAAGGGTTTCTCACCCAATGTTCTCTCTCCTTTGAGCTACAACCCTCGTCGTTTCCCACCGACCGGTCTAAGATCGCTTATATCATCACCCTGCTGTCGGAGAAAGCCCTGGCCTGGGCTACTGCTGTGTGGGATGCCCATAGTTCCTGCTGTGCCAGCTACTCTGCCTTTGCTGAGGAATTCAAACGAGTGTTTCAAGGCCCAAGCAGTGGTTCTGACTCAGCCAAACAGCTCCTGACTCTCCACCAAGGTTGGCGCAGCGTGACGGACTATGCCATCCAGTTCCGCACGGTGGCAGCAGCAAGTGGCTGGAACAACGAGGCGCTCACGGTGTGCTTTCTGAAAGGCCTTTCCGACACTATCCAAGATGAACTGGCCACTCGGGAACCACCGGACAATCTCGAATCCCTGATCAAGTTGGCCTCACGCATTGACCAGCGTCTGAGAGAGAGAACTCAACCGTAGACCTCTAGCCCCTATCAGTCCCAGCTCCGAGTCCCCACCTTTATCCTCGCTGGCTCCATCGGAACCCATGCAGATTGGACGCATCTCCCAGGCTGAGAGAGACCGCCGGATGAGGGAGTGACGCTGTCTATATTGCGGCAAACCGGGCCATTTCCGTTCCACGTGTCCCGGGCTCCAGGGAAACGCTCTGTCCCGTACAGACCGGGGGGAACTGTAACGGGAAACATAACCTCCTCCCATCCGTCCAACTCCCGTCTGCTCATTCCAGTCACCCTCTCCTGGGACAACCACAAGCTTCACCTTCAAGCCTTGGTAGACTCTGGAGCCGCAGGTAACTTCATGGATGGTGTCTGGGCGAAGGAGAATGGCGTTCCCTCTGAACCTCTAAGTGAACCCATGAGGGTCGCTACATTGGATGGAAGCCCTTTGGGATCTGGACTTGTCACTCATGTCACTACCTCCTTGCGACTTTCAGTTTCACAACACCAGGAATTGATGAACTTTCATTTGATCTCCTGTTCCGAGTTCCCTCTCGTCCTTGGATACCCCTGGCTTCACAGCCATAACCCTCACATCGACTGGTCTGTGGGCACTATCAAGCAGTGGGGTCCTACGTGCCAAGCTACTTGTATTTTCCAGAATTCCCTGAGTTCTACTCCCGAGTCTTTAGAGTCCATCGACCTGACCCGAGTTCCCGAGTGTTACCATGACCTCAAACTGGTGTTTAGCAAACAGAGGGCCACCATGCTACCACCCCATAGACCTTACGATTGCCCCATCGACCTGTTTCCGGGCACTTGCCCCCCCAGGGGTCGGATCTTTTCCCTATCTCCACCCGAACGAGCTGCTATGGATACCTACATCAAGGACGCTCTGGAAGCAGGCCTCATGCGTCCATCCACCTCCCTGGCGGGAGCAGGGTTTTTCTTTGTGGCCAAGAAAGACGGTGGATTACGTCCTTGCATCGACTACCGGGGACTCAATGCCATAACCGTCCGTAACCGTTACCCGCTACCCCTTATGGCCACAGCCTTCGAGCTGCTCCAGGAAGCAGTTGTTTCCACTAAGCTTGACCTGCGGAACGCATACCATCTTGTGCGGATCAGACCTGGTGACGAGTGGAAGACCGCTTTCAACACGACTACTGGTCACTATGAATATTTGGTGATGCCCTTCGGCCTGACCAACGCCCCAGCGGTGTTCCAAGCGCTCATAAACGATGTGCTTAGGGATATGCTTAACATATTTGTGTTCGTTTACTTGGATGACATCCTCATCTTTTCGAGCTCCCTTCAAGAACACACTAAGCATGTCAGACAAGTACTCAAACGCCTCCTGGACAGCCATTTGTACGTTAAGCCGGAAAAATGTGAATTCCATTCATCCCGAGTACAATTCCTGGGATTTGTAGTGGAACCCGGTCGAGTCCAAATGGACCCCAGGAAGGTAGGGGCGGTAGCGGATTGGTCCACCCCCAAATCCGTTAAGGAAGTTCAGCGTTTCCTGGGCTTCACAAACTTTTACCGCAAGTTCATCAAGAACTTCAGCTTGGTGGCAGCCCCTCTCTCAGCTTTAACCAAGGATGGCAATGCAAGGTTTTTGTGGGGAAGAGAAGTTGAGACGGCCTTCCAAGGACTCAAGCAGCGCGTTCTCTCTGCTCCCATCCTGAGACTACCGACTACGGATGAACCATTTGTGGTGGAGGTAGACGCATCAGAGGTTGGTGTTGGAGCTGTCCTGTCTCAGAGGGGTGAAGACAAGAAGCTTCATCCGTGCGCTTTCTTCTCACACCGGCTTACCCCGACTGAGAGGAACTACGATGTGGGGGATCGTGAACTCCTAGCGGTTAAGATGGCATTGAAGGAATGGAGACACTGGCTCGAGGGGGCTTCTCACCCGTTTCAAGTGCTTACGGACCACAAAAATCTGGAGTATATCCAGCAGGCGAAGCGGTTGAACTCTAGACAAGCTAGATGGTCTCTTTTCTTCAATCGATTCCAGTTTATCCTCACCTATCAGCCCGGGTCGAAGAATCTCAAACCGGATGCCCTGTCCCGAGTCTACGTTCCTGCCATTCGAGATGACACGGACATGCCTGTCCTTCCTGCTGCTAAGATTGTGGCTCCGATCTCGTGGCAAGTTGAGGATACCGTGAGACGTGCTCAAGCTAGCGAACCGGACCCGAAAGGAGGTCCTGCCAATCGGTTGTTTGTCCCCAAGGCAGTGAGGACTCAGGTCCTTCTGTGGGGGCACTCCTCTCGCCTCACCTGTCATCCGGGCGTAGGTCGCACCTTGGAGTTCATCCAGCGTAAGTTCTGGTGGCCTACCATAAGAGAAGACGTTGCCACTTTCGTCAATGCCTGTCCCGTGTGCTGCCAGGGCAAATCTTCTCACCTCCGCCCTCAAGGACTCCTTCACCCTTTACCTGTTCCCCACAGACCCTGGTCCCATATCTCATTGGACTTTATTACTGGACTTCCTCCATCCCATGGCAATACTACTATCCTAGTCATAATCGACAGGTTTTCAAAGGCGGCCAGGTTCGTCCCTCTGACTAAGTTACCTTCTGCCAAGGAAACGGCTGAGTTGGTAATTAATCATGTGTTCCGAGTCTTCGGCATTCCTCAAGATATGGTTTCTGACAGAGGTCCCCAGTTCGCCTCAAGGTTTTGGAAGGCCTTCTGCCAACTCATGGGGGCTTCTGCCAGTCTATCTTCAGGGTACCATCCGGAGTTCAACGGCCAAACAGAGAGGATGAATCAAGAGCTGGAAACCACCCTCCGATGTATGACTCGTGACAACCCGTCCTCATGGTCATCTTTTATTGTTTGGGCCGAATACGCGCACAACACCTTGCGCTCCTCCTCCACTGGTATGTCCCCGCACGAGTGTCAGTTTGGCTATGCTCCTCCATTGTTCCCGGACCAGGAGGCAGAAGTCAGAGTGCCTTCAGCCTTGAAGTTCGTCAGACGCTGTCGGCTTATGTGGAGGAAGACCCGTCTTAATCTTATGCGTTCCTCACAGAGGTACCAACAACAAGCCAACAGACGTCGCCGTCCCGGGCCTATCCTGCGCCCCGGCCAGAGAGTCTGGCTCTCCACAAGAGACTTACCTCTACGGGTGGAGTCTCGCAAGCTGTCCCAAAAATACATCGGTCCCTTCAAGGTTGCCAGGAGAGTTAACCCAGTTTCTTATCGCCTACACTTACCCAGATCCCTTAAGATTAATCCCACATTTCACATTTCATTGTTAAAACCTGTTGTTTTTTCTCCCCTTGTCCCGGCAGACAGACCTCCCCCTCCGCCTCGTGTCATTGGAGGCCAGCCGGCTTATACCGTCCATCGGATACTGGATTCCCGCCGGGTGCAGCAGTCCTGGCAGTATCTGGTGGACTGGGAAGGCTACGGTCCCGAGGAGCGCTCCTGGGTTCCTGCCAAAGACATCCTGGACCCTGACCTCATTCGTCAGTTCAGGGCCCTCCACCCTGAGAGAGCTGGTAGGAACGTCAGGAGCCGTTCCTAGGGGGATTCTGTCAGGATTTGGCCAGGGTTGTTCCGGGTTTTGGTCACTAGATGCCCCCATTGTGCTTTTTGACCTTATGTTTTTTCCCTTGTTCCCCATTATTATTTGCACCTGTGCCTCGTTTCCCCTGATTGTATTTAAACCCTTAGTTTCCCTCAGTTCTGTGCTCTGTGTTTGTATGTTAGCACCCAGCCCTAGTGTTCTGTGCATTCTTGTCGATTCCGGTGGATGCTCTTGTGGAATTTTGTTTTTGTTTTTGAGTATCTCTAGAGGCTTTTTTGTGCTATTCCTACCACCTTTTGGATTTGCCATTTTTTGTATTGAAGGACTTCTCCTTTTTACTTTATTAAATACACCGTCTTAAGTACTGCTGTGTCTGCCTCATCTTCTGGGTTCTGCTGACTATTCGTGGCTCAGTTGGTTAAGTGACTGTTTCTCACTCCGGAGACCCAGGTTCGTAACCGGGTCCTGACAAAAGACGACACTAGAAAAACAAGGTTAAGACGACACTAGAAAGACAAGGTTGAGACGACACTAGAAAGACAAGGTGGAGAGGACACTAGAAAGACAAGGTGGAGACGACACTAGAAAGACAAGCTTGAGACGACACTAGAAAGACAGGCTTAAGACGACACTAGAAAGACAGGCTTAAGACGACACTAGAAAGACAAGGTTGAGACGACACTAGAAAGACAAGGTTGAGACGACACTAGAAAGACAAGGTTGAGATGACACTAGAAAGACAAGGTTAAGATGACACTAGAAAGACAAGCTTAAGACGACACTAGAAAGACAAGCTTAAGACGACACTAGAAAGACAGGCTTAAGACGACACTAGAAAGACAGGCTTAAGACGACACTAGAAAGACAGGCTTAAGAAGACACTAGAAAGACAGGCTTAAGACGACACTAGAAAGACAGGCTTAAGTTAAGACTCAATTAGACCACTAATACATTGGCCTAACTCTTTGTAAGTGTTAGAGAAAGTACTCTGAGACTTACAAAGATCCAACAGCATACGCAGAGGTAATTAGACACACAAGTGGTACACTCAACAAGTGGTAGTGCATGAAAGAAACATCAACAGAGACACTGAGACAAGGCTGTGAAGAAGACATGCAGACGAGGTCTACTTACAGATGAGTGCACTGTTTTCCCTCTGCCACAGCAACGGCAGTCAAAGTTCCTGTCTTCCAGTCGTTGTTGTGTGATTTTGGTCGCTTTGCTCAACGGCATTATCGCAGTGCACCATGCCGGAAGTGCTGTGAAATACCATCTCCATGACCATTTCCTGTGGAGGACAGGACGCTAAGGGGACAGACATAAGGCATCATGACACAGCTTCCTGTCTGATATAGTGTCAGCATTGGAGAAGATGAGGAAATATGTTCTCAGGAAGAGCTGTAAGAAGTGTTTTCAAGTGTCTTCTGGGAAGGAATTGTGGTGTAGTGATGTTAATCAAGCACATTTTCCACTGTGGCTGAAATGGTGGCGTAAACATCAGACCGGACTACTAGTATTTCTACAACTAGTACACCAATAGTTCCTCATTGCAAATTGTTACTGCTCTTTTCATTATCAGAGTCAGGCAGTGCTTAACCACATCAGACAGAAAGAAAGCAGCACCAAATTGGTCTGAGGTTAGTTTCATATCACTTCTAAACACATTTCTATCCAAAACACGTCCTGTTCTCTCATTGCTTACATGTCATTTTTTGATGAACAACTCTTTTATTTTATTTGAGCAGTAAAATCCTTTAGTGCGGACAAGCTTTCTTGGAAAAGATGTGTTGGCAAGTTGTGTGAGTGTGTCACTAGAGCTGAACATTGGCATGTCGGATTCTTTTAATGGCTCACTTTGCTTCCAAAATATGAACAGAAAACATTTAAAATGTTGCTTTGTAGTTTGCACTACAGTTCTAATGATGATAAATGTTAAAGTAATTATGTGCCGTGGGTGAAGGATTGTGATAAAAAAGACAATTTATTGTTTTATTGTTGAGAAAAGTCTATGGCCAATAATAATCATAGTAATGCAAATTGCACACAAAAAACATGATCATTGTAACGGGGTTCTTCCCGGGAAGGGGAGGCGGACAAAAATGCAGCGTGGTTATAATTCATGGTTCTTTAATAAAGAAACTATACATGAATAAACTACAAAAACAAGAAACTTGAAAACCCAGAACAGTCCCGTGTTGTACAAATACTGACACAAGAGACAATCACCCACAAAACCCAACACCAAACAGGCTACCTAAATATGGTTCCCAATCAGAGACAATGACTAACACCTGCCTCTGATTGAGAACCATATCAGGCCAAACACAGAAACAGACAAACTAGACACACAACATTGAATTCCCACTCAGATCACACCCTGACCAAACAAAACATAGAAACATACAAAGCAAACTATGGTCAGGGTGTGACAATCATCTACTTCCTACATAGAACATGTAAGCAGATTCATGACAGGATGCTGATAGTATATCCGTCGTAAATCCAAAATGACCTACTTACCGAGTGGTGTGAATGTATTGTAGGTTTGAACCTCCCAGTGTAGACTGTTTAAACCTCCCAGTGTAGACTGTTTCAACCTCCCAGTGTAGACTGCTTGAACCTCCCAGTGTAGACTGTTTGAACCTCCCAGTGTAGACTGTTTAAACCTTCCAGTGTAGACTGTTTCGCACCTCCCAGTGTAGACTGTTTGAATCTCCCAGTGTAGACTGCTTGAACCTCCCAGTGTAGACTGTTTGAGCCTCCCAGTGTAGACTGTTTCAACCTCCCAGTGTAGACTGCTTGAACCTCCCAGTGTTGTCTGTTGAACCTCCCAGTGTAGACTGTTTGAACCTTCCAGTGTAGACTGTTTGAACCTCCCAGTGTAGACTGTTTGAACCTCCCAGTGTAGACTGTTTAAACCTCCCAGTGTAGACTGTTTAAACCTCCCTGTGTAGACTGTTTCAAACTCCCAGTGTAGACTGTTTCAAACTCCCAGTGTAGACTGTTTGAACCTCCCAGTGTAGACTGTTTGAACCTCCCAGTGTAGACTGTTTAAACCTTCCATTGTAGACTGTTTGAATCTCCCAGTGTAGACTGTTTGAATCTCCCAGTGTAGACTGTTTGAACCTCCCAGTGTAGACTGTTTGAACCTCCCAGTGTCTTCAGATTGACCCATATAAGACATGTTCCCATCTTTGTTGTTTCTTCTTCTCCTTTGTTTCTGACCTTCATGGTTTTCAACAGGTGATTCTGTGGACTTTACTCACAAGGCCATCACACTAGGAGCTCCTGACACACACAGACACTCCACCCCGCCTCCTTTCCAGATGCCAGGTGGGATCTAAACACACTTTCAGCCATATTTAAACTCTAATATAAGCTACGGCATCCTCTTCTTTTTTTCCATTTTATTGTAGAAAGACTGATGAGCACGATACAGTAAAATTCAATGCAGAAATGTAATTGACAAAAGGGCCCAGGATTAAGAAAAAGAGGATTATGACTGTGCACTTTCATGGCTTACCATAGCTAGCATCTTTGAACTTCTACAGTGGACCACACTTTGATAAGAGTTTTGTTTGGAATTTCATGATTGTTTCTTTACTTGAGGGTTCATTCTAAAACTGCACTTCTAATGCTGTTCAGTCATAAATTATTGTTGAGTCCTATCGATTCCAGCAGCATTTGCAGACTTGGTAGTGATACTGTAGCTATTTAGTTCAAAATGGAGGATACCATATGTGACTATTCATGTCCTACCTTGAGGAAGACTATGAAAGTCAGAACATAGTCTGGAAGAACCAAAGAGTACGGATTGCAACGACCATCAAGTGCTTCAAAAACCAAGACGAGCAAAGAGAACTGGGTTGACTTGAGTTGCGTGAACCTCTGGAGGGGTGAGAAAGAAGAGTTGAGTTACCAGGTGGCAAGAGGCCCGTCGGCACAGTTATGGAAGGGTCAGGAGAGGCTGTGGAATCTGATAGGGGTCAGGGACCCATGAAAACCTGGAGCTTTCTCTCCTCTCAGTCGCTTCTTCCTCAGACCCCACAGCCGCCTGGCTCTCTGACTGTCTGTTTCTGTGTCCAACGTTGATTATATAAATCTACGGTGTCTGTTCACCCACCCACTGAGATAGATCATATGAGACAGTGATACATACTGCCAATGATCTCTACCGCTGTGCAGGGGTTAGAAACAGTTTATTTGTGCAGTCTCATTATTACATAGGCACTCACATTCACTCAAGTTCTTGGTATGTGCTGTAGGAAAATAGGAACTTGTTCACACGCAAACGTAGCTGTCGTCATAAGTGATTGGATCACTTTTCTCACAACAACATATTGAATGTTGTCTCCAAAAATGTGTCCAGGCATGACCTAGCAAGTATAGGGACATACGTGCTGTTTTTCCTCCCCAAAAAGCTACAACTTTAGCTACTTTCAAAGATAGATTCAGTTAAATTACAGTAGAGGGTAAAGATGAAAAGTCAAGTATATCTTTCAATTTTTCCCTTTTGGGAAAAATGACAGTGGACAGTGGACAGTAATCGGTAGCGTCTGGGAACACGACAAACAGGTTACCCTCATGTTATAACATCACGTTTCCGCCCACAGCATTATATACAGATAGGCCTGGTTCTGCAGTCATCTAGTTGCTTTACTGCTACTTTCCTGGAAGATCCATGTGGCAGCACCAAGCATGGCATATCCTGTGAAAGAGTGTAATGCTATCAAGCCTCCCTATTGGCATTAACATTCACCTTCAGCCTGTATAACCATAATGAACCAGCAGCATCAGGCTAAACACACTAGCTATCAGCATTATGTCAAGGAAAAACATGCAACAACCTAATCACTGGTCTAGGATCACCTATGATCGACATGTAATGGTTATAAAGAAGGAGAGAATGTGTGCCCAAAAATGTCCATTTATTTAGCGGTGTAGATGCCTCTTCATTGTATGTCTCTAGTCTAATTTATTTCCTGTACAGTCATTTCCCTCTGGTGCTCTCAGGTTTACACCTGGAGAGAACATCAATGGCCACTCTATCGCAACTCCGGATGACTCTGCGTTTTCTTTTTGAAAACATTGCTGTTACATTCCTCCCAAAAAACAAACAGTGCCACCAAATAACAAGTGAACAGCTTTTGAAGTTCACACATGAAAGATACGGGTAGCTAAGGAGCACTTTTCAGGTAGTGTTTGTCAACTTACGTCCGTCATCCTGATACCAATCAGATCATTGATTTTTACCTCAGATATTGTAGCTATTGATAAAGTAAGTCTTAAGAGTAGAACGGTTGGCTTGAAAAGCTATGTGGTTGGTTCTGTTAGGAATGACCCATTGTGGTTCTGTGTGGCTCTGTTGGTAGAGCATGGCACATTCAATGCCAGGATTGTGGGCTTGATTCCCATGGGGGACCAGTACAAAAATGTATGCACTGTAAAAAAAAAAGTAAATTGCCTTCCGGTAGGTGGCGTCACTCATATCCAGCGCTAGTCTGTCAGACAGTGGGAATGACCTAAATGGATACTTCCTTTTGGGACAGTGCTCTTTCCCTCCTAAGAGCTGGCAGGATCATACAAATACAATCCATTTCTATGGTATGAGTTGGTCACAGGATATACTGTCAAAGACCATTGTCCTGCCACATCATAACAACAAAGTGTACTGTACATAGTGGTCTGAAAAGTGTATTGAAGACCATTCTGTGGGCAAGGGTCTCTTTCATCCTACAGCAGGACCTTTGGACTGAACCATTGATTTAGGTGGGAGCAATCTGCGGCACGAGATGGCTTATCACTGTGTTTGGAATGTCATTGGGAAATGCTCACGTTCCTTCAGGGCAATAACACCAGTGACTCAGAAAGGATCAAAGCTTTTTATCTTATCAACAGGATGCAATAAATGGGATTCCACAATAAAACCCATGGTAAATCATTTGCAGTGGCTTTCAAAGACTGAACGTGCCACGATGAATCTATTTCCTGTTTGTGACAAAAAGGGGCACATACAGACACCACTTGAAGAATGCTTCTGTGATGGTCCTTAGTGGAGATCAACTTCAGGATTCGAGGACTTTCTGTCCTGGTACATTAGGATCATACTGTGACCATCAACTGGCATGCTAACATTTCAGACAGATGCAGCCTATGTACAATATGTGTCAAGACTGTGGCATTGATTTGGCCAACTAAGCCTAGTTTCCAAGGCCATTGCCCAAACCTGCTTCATTCACGGTTCCATTTGAGTTGTATTTACATTTAGAAACATGGTAAGCAAGCTGGTCTGTTTGCCTTGACCTCCAAATTCTGATGCGTGTGAGACTCATTTAGCAACAGTCAAAAATGTAAACATTGAAGGCAATGTCATCACATTACATTTTCATACACAAATAATACTTTATTTCTACATATCTGTAGCCTATAGTCATGGAAGTGCTCTTAGGGTTGATTAGCCCAGGGACGGGAAAATGCCTATGGGCTCTCGTGGCTTCAGAAAAGCCAATGGCTTCTCATTACGCCTTAGCCTGTGATTGGACCATTTGTCAATCACATGTTGACCAGGTAACAAGGGTTTCTGAGAGGTCAGAATCATGGTCATTCTGAGTGGAGGTTCTTTTTTGGGTGGTGGTCAAAGGTTGCTCTCTCACACCAAGTGGCTGCTTCTCTCACCGTGTCGCCATTTACAGGGTCTTGACCACCACTTGTGTGTGACACAGCAAATTCCAGCAAAGGACGTAGGAGCAGTAAACCATTCAACTCCACCAAAACAGATAAAACGGGGTATACTGAAATAGCTTATCTATGTGTAAGCTATAAGTAACTAAAATAGCTGATCATAACAACTGATATCTCTAAAAGTTAATGATAACATTTCAACTGTTATATCTAAAATAGCTGATCATCACTGATATCTCTAAAATAGCTGAGCATCACCGATATCTCTAAAATAGCTGATCACAACAACTGATATCTCTAAAAGTTAATGATAACATTCCAACTGTTATATCTAAAATAGCTGATCATCACCGATATCTCTAAAATAGCTGATCACAACAACTGATATCTCTAAAAGTTAATGATAACATTTCAACTTATATCTAAAATAGCTGGTCATCACTGATATCTCTAAAATAGCTGATCATCACTGATATCTCTAAAATAGTTGATCACAACAACTGATATCTCTAAAAGTTAATGATAACATTGAGTTATTTCCAAAATAGCTAATGATCACTGATATCTCCAAAATAGCTGATCAAAACATTTCAGCAGTTATCTCTAACAGAACTAGAGAGGCGGGCCATTGTCACAACAGTTTTCCAAACTCAAACAAATAATCGTTGTCACACAACCCTACAACCGACTTTCAACCTTTGTGTAAACATTAACAGAAGTGGGAGAAACAGAACTACCTCAGTCTGTGATTGTGTCCATCAGGGTCATTAGTGCAAACCGTAGCAAAACTCATCGCAATGGAACATGTTTTGCAACGAAAACTAACGTTTTTTATTGGACAAGTTTAGGTTAGTGCCTCCCTATTTCAGTCCGTTTTCTTCCACTTGGTGCCTAGTGAATACGACCCAGACGTTTCCCTTACATACGGTATGTTCCTAATGCAGGCTACACGAGGGTGGCAGGACTAAGCGATCTGACCGAGGGCATCTCAAACATGGACACTGGATTATTAAAGGTGACAGTTTTCCTGGAATTCTCCCCACCGTGCAGGACTGTTAATCCTCATAAAATAATGATTTTAGGGAGGGGAAGGAATGAGAAGAAATGAAGGTAGAGAGGGAGAGAAACTTTCAGGGGAAAATAAATAAATAGGCACAAAGGGTAAGAATGTCTAAAGTTAAAGTGGAAGAGGAGGAAGAGAGGGACATTGGGTAAGAGGATAGAGAAATTGGATGAGAGGAATATGGAGGGATGAGGTATAAGACATATAGCTGTGGTTAAATATATGGGCACCCTCGCACAATTCACTATTTATTTTAAAACAAGTAGATTTTATTTATTTCACATACTGTATGTTTTTGTTTGATATACAACTGCACAGGGCCAAGAAAAAAAAAGCCATAAAATGGCCTGGACTAAACTATTAAAAATTATCATGAATTTGGTTGGACGCAAGTGATTCTCATCTATGTGTAACTTATCTCACCAGTGGTACATTTCAGGTGCCTACAGGGTAAAAATAGCCATTCAACCACTTTCTAAAAGACCAAACGGAACATTCTACTCCATTGCACATCATTGTAAAGTGCAAGGATGCCAATATATTTGACTGCAACTGTAACACATAAAGTGATTTATGAAGGGCGTGAGAGAATAGTGGAGAGCAGAGTGGGTGAAAGTGGGAGTGGAAGAAAGAGAGAGAGGAGGGGTTAAAGAAAGGGAGGGGTTACAGTGAGGAATTGAGGTGTTACATCGAGAAGGGGAGGGGTTAAAGAGAGGCAGAAGATGTGGAGGATGTGAAGAGAAAAGGAGAGGGCAGCCAAGCCTTAATTTACCTCGTCATGGCAGTCACACCACTGTGTAACATAACAAACTGATCCAGGTTAAGTTATTAAGAGTGCGCACAAGGTATAGAGTTGCCTGTGAATGCAGTAGCTATTAAATAAACACAGCCTTGGCAACAGCCAAATATCTTCAATGTTGCAGGGATAATGATATGGGGATGAGGACGACACCCAAAATCCAATGTCTAGAAAGAAGAAATCCCCCAAAATAGGCACAATTCAATTCAGCAGCGTTGAATGTCAAAATGTTTTATCCAACCAAGTCAGTGGAGTCTGTATGAAGTAATCCAAATAATTAGTTCACAAGAACATTGATGAACAATAAACAAGACTACTATTTAAGTAAATATGGGTGTGGTCAGTGGCTGGGTGGGGCCCAGTTAAGCCTACATACACACACACTAATTATGGAACCTTGTGGTTATATGGATTGTATGAGACCATAAAAGCCATGCAATATAAATACAGGGGAAACTAAATTGCCTGGTATATGAAGTGAAAGGCCAGTCCTGTAATGGGCACTACTGTTTGAGATGACTAGTTTTAATGTCATGTTGTCTATGGTGAAAAGACAACGCAACTACACTGAGCTCCAAAGGTATTGAATGAATAGTGAGTAATGATGAATGAGAACGTTACAAATATCATACCCCCCAAAATGCTAAACTCCCCTGTTATTGTAATGTGGAAAGGTTAGCATGTCTTGGGGTATGATATTTGTGCTTATGTAACTTTCGCACTCTTCATTATTCACGATTAATTCAGGGTTATACATAATCATGGTAGCATCCACACTCATGTAGAAGCGTTTAGAAACATTATATTCTTATTTACAATAAAAGTGACTCCGAAATGACACAATACATTACTTACCATTAATTTCTATTGGGCACAAAATAATCTGAAACATCCAAAACAAACAGAAATGCATCCAACAAGTTGGTAAAGTCAAAAGCGTGACATAATAATTGAGTGCTAGGAATATGGGACCAAATACAAAACTTTTTAATACTTTAATATACATATAACTTTATCCCAATAATTTTGGTCCCTTAAAATGGGGGGACTATGGTACAAAAAGTGCTGTAATTTCTAAACGGGTTCACCCGATATGAATGAAAATACCCTCAAATTAAAGCCGACAGCCTGCACTGTAGTTCAAATCAAATCAAATTGTATTTGTCACAAGCGCTGAACAGATGTAGACCTTACATTGAAATGCTTACTTACAAGCCCTTAACCAACAGTTTTAATAAAAAATACCTAAAAATATAAAAAGATAAATGTAACAAATAATTAAAGAGCAGCAGTAAAATAACAATAGCGAGGCTATATACAGGGGGTACCGAGTCAATGTGCACCGGTTAGTCGAGGTAATATGAAAATTAAAGAGAACCACACACTCTAGGAGCTCAGATGCAAAAATGTAATTACCAACATTTCGACAGCCAAGCTGTCTTCATCAGGGTATAATCACAAACACTGCGGGATGGCTCGTTTATGTAGTGTCAAAAGACACAGGTGTCTGTAATCATGGCCAAGAGTGGCCTAATATCATTGGTTAATTATCAAATATTAAAATGGCATACAAAGAACAGAATACAAACAACAAATGGATAGCATATGATCATACATTAATTTGACTACAAAAGCTTACAAACAATTACAATGGCAAAGTCACAATAATCACAAGAATGGCTTCAGATCAAAGTCTCCGTTAAGACCGAAGGGAGCAAGGGTCTTTATGTTAAAGCTCCATTCAGCCTCTCATTTTAACAATAAATTATCAAGGTCACCCCCTCTCCTAGGGAAGGTGACATGTTCGATGCCAATATAACGTCGAGACGAAATCGAGTGGCCTGCCTCCAAGAAGTGGGCCGCAACTGGGTAAGTTTTTACACCTAATGGCGCTACGATGCTCTGAGATACGTACTTTTAATTTGCGCTTTGTTTTACCTACATCATTTTTACTACAAGGAAAAGTTATAAGATAAATAACTGCCTTAGTGCAGCACATAACATAATTGATTGGGATCGATTTCCCTGTTTGTGGGTGTTTGAAGGATCTACATTTATAAGTGCCATTGCATTGAGCACAGCCATTACATTTGTAATTTCCATCCAGTAGGGGCGCAAATAGACGTTGTTCAGGAATATCTAGGGGTGGTAAATCAGAGTTGGTCTCTGAGATTTCTGCCCCGCGAGAATACGATCAAGGGAAGGTCCCGAAAACACATTACTATCACCCGATTTTAGAATGTGCCAATGTTTGTGTACAATTCCCTTAATTTGTTCAGAACGCTTTGAATAGCGGGTAGTTAGAACACAAGAATGCGTCTTTTTGCGAGACTGACCTTGAAAAAGGTCATGTCTCGTTTTGTTTTGAATTTTCTCAATGGCAATATTAATATGATCATTTTTGTAGCCCCTCTCCTTGAACTTTCTTTGCGTCTCAGCCATATTTCTGTCGAAATCTGATTGTTTTTTTGCAAATTCTTTTGAATCGACAGAATTGGCTATAGGGCAAACACATTTTCAGGTGAAGTGGGTGACAACTATCAGCACTCAATTGTGGTAATATGTACACGTAGGTAGAGTTCTTAAAGTGACTATGCATAGATAATAAACAGAGAGTAGCAGCAGCGTAAAAGGGGGGCGGGGGAAATGCAAATAGTCTGGGTAGCCGTTTGATTCGATGTTCAGGAGTTTTATGGCTTGGGGGTAGAAGCTATTTAAAAGCCTCTTGGACCTAGACTTGGCGCTCTGGTACTGCTTGCTATGCGGTAGCAGAGATAACTGTCTATGACTAGGGTGGCTGGAGTCTTTGACAATTTTCAGGGCCTTCATCTGACATCGCCTGGTATGGAGGTCCTGGATGGCAGGAACTTTGGCCCCAGTTACTTACGGGGTTGTACGCACTACCCTTTGTAGTGCCTTGCGGTCGGAGGCCGAGCAGTTACCATACCAGGCAGTGATGCAACCAGTGATGCTCTAGATGGTGGGAGAATAGGTTTTGTTGTGCTCTCTTCACGACTGTCTTGGTGAGCTTGGACCATGTTAGTATGTTGGTGATGTGGACACCAAGGAACTTGAAGCTCTCAATCTGCTCCACTACAGCCCTGTCGATGAGAATGGGGGCGTGCTCGGTCCTCCTTTTCCTGTAGTCCACAATCATCATTGTATAATTTCAAATCTAAAGTGCTGGAGTACAGAGCCATAACAACAAAAAATGTGTCACTGTTCAAAAATACTTTTGGAGCTCACTGTATATGACTCACATGTACACATCCTCAAATAGCATCTGCATCAGCATGTGTCTTAGCTGTGTACAGCATTTGAATTCCAACATACCATGGCTCAGTTTCCGGTGAATATGTCAGTTTGCTGGCTACAATCAATTCCTACTGATTCTTTGCCAGGAGATATTGATGTATGTGCTGTTGGTTAATGGGAAATGAAATCAAGCAGGCATAGAGGAATTTATCCTCAACGGTAACACTTCACCTCATCACTTCTTGGTAAGGCCTGACATTGGTAGGCTGTCATTGTAAATAGGAATTTGTTCTTAACTGACTTGCCTAGTTAAATAAACTATGACATAACAGATGCCCTAAGCAGTCATGACAGCTGATGTCAGCTCATGGCAACTAACTTAACTCAGTTGTGACACAAACCGTTATTTTGCTAAGCTAGTTGGTTAAACTTACAGATAGTCAATTAGCTGACATTTGCCATAGTGTTAAAGATGCAGTCCGGCACCTTAAGCACAACAAATTCATAAAATATTGTACGAATGTAACATTTAATGTGAATTTGCAGGACATAACATATTATACATAACTGGATGACGTAGTACACAAAAAACAAAAAGAGACCCGTTTTGGCTCGTTTAGCACCCCTTTAAAAACTACTGGCTGAAATTACACAAAGTTCTGGAGAATCACTTTAAGTCATCTGTCATAAGAGTTAATGACTGCATATAATGCATATTATGTCACTGCTATGACAGTGCTACACAAGCCTTACTACAGAGGATTCTGTACTTACCTCTTCAACAAACACACTATTGTGGTACAGCATATTTACTGTATATGGAATTCTCTAGACCAGAGCCGTATATCAACAGAAATGGCATTGGCCTAGACCTTTCTGTTTTTGAAATGAAATCTCTGAGACGTCTCATTGGATGAATTACTGTATCACAGTGTCATAGAAGGACACAGAAGGAGGGTCAGTGCATCACTGGAAATCAGGTGAGTATGTGTCCTTGGTGGGACAGGGTGAGGATAAAAAGATAGAGGGAGAAAGAGAGAGGGGGGTGGTAGAGGCAGGGGATGATCCAGAGGCATTATGTAACCAGATCCACAGGGAACCACGCAGAGGAATGTGACCTGCATCCGGAGTGAGGCTATGAGCTGGTGCTCACACTCAGACACAGACACACACACAACAAATTCAATAATACAAGAAAGTAGTATTCTATTTTTTACTGTTATATTTTACTACAAAATGTAGTGGTATGTCTTAATAGCCCAATTTCTTGGAATTTACTGATGGTATTTCACCAAATTTCATAACATAAATAAAATAACATTTAAAGCATTCATAATGGTTAGTGGTTAGAGTGTTGGGCCAGTAACCAAAAGGTTGCTAGATAAAATCCCAGAGCTGACAAGGTCAAAATCTGTTCTGCCCCTGAACAAGGCAGTTAACCCACTGTTCCTAGGCCATCATTGTAAATAAGAATTTGTTCTTAATTGACTTACTTAGTTAAATAAAAAATCATGAACTGAATGCACTTGAGCTACTGTACAGCCAGTACAGCTGGAATAGTGTCTTAATTAAAATGAAACTCACAACCTGCTCCACAGTATTTGAAGGCCGATTCCTGATCTGTTTTTGATAAGGTGGAGGGTAGAGAACAACACCTCCTAGCTCCCACCTGACCACCAGTGTGTGACCTGTCCTGGAACATGACAAGCGGGTGCTAGATGTCAGGGCTGGATGTTAAATAGACAGGACAAAGGTATATTTCTGGACAGGCCAGAGTGCACTGTGTCATTACACCAGTAAAATTGCTCCCAAATGAAGAGTTATTATGCCCTGTGAGTCGGTCACAGGCGTCGTAACACCAGCTGTGGGCAGGGAGAGAGGGGATATGGTGAGTAGATACAACCCCAAGCAAGTGCACACACTCACATGCACACGTCCATTAGCCATACTGCATATTTGTTGCGGAGCTTGAAAGATAATGATGAATTAACATTAACACTATAGCTGTAGAAGAGAAGGAATGAAATTAAATTCAAATGTTATCATAAGTTGAGGTTCAATCCAATGTCATTTAATTAGACCTCGTTGTCAAATGTTAAAAAAATAACAATAATATTTCACATACTTACAAAGAGTTATGGTATGGTACTTAAATGATTATACTAAACTGGTCAAGGAATTTATAAGATGCATTACTAAAGAAATCAAGTCATATTTTTCAGTAGCTAATAATCAGAGCAATTTTTTGTTGCATTTTTAGTTGATTCTGGGTACTACTTAAGCAATAAGGCCCGAGGGGGTGTGGTATATGGCCAATATACCATGGCCAAGGGCTGTTTTTATGCACGATGCAACATGGAGTGCCTGGATACAGCCCTTAGCAGTGGTAGATTGGCCATATATCACAAACCCCCGAGGAGCCTTATTCATTGGTATAAAGTACTTAATTAAGTAAAAATAATTTAAAGTACTACTTAAGTAGTTTTTTAGGGTATCTACTTTACTATTTATATTTTTGACAACTTTTACTTCACTACATTCCTAAAGAGAATTATGTACTTTTTACTCCATACATTTTCCCTGAAATCCAAAAGTACTCGTTACATTTTGAATGCTTAGCAGGACAGAAAATGGTCCAATTTGCACACTTATCAAGAGAACATCCCTGGTCATCTCTACTGCCTCTGATCTGGCGGACTCAAGGCACAACTCCTTGTTTTTACCTCATTTCAACAGCAGAGAGATCCAGCCAGGTTTATTTCACATTTTTATTGTTCATGTTACATGACATTGAAACAGCTTCTCTGATACAAAAATCCCCTTTGTTCAGGCAAATATACAATTTGAATGTTAGTTGATCCACAGGAAGCAGACGCTGAACGGCAGGACACTGATGCTGACGCAGTGCTTCTTTCAGGCCAGGTTACAGATAAGGCAGACACTGAACGGCAGGACACTGATGCTGACGCAGTGCTTCTTTCAGGCCAGGTTACAGATAAGGCAGACACTGAACGGCAGGACACTGATGCTGACGCAGTGCTTCTTTCAGGCCAGGTTACAGATAAGGCAGACACTGAACGGCAGGACACTGATGCTGACCCAGTGCATCTTTCAGGCCAGGTTACAGATAAGGCAGACACTGAACGGCAGGACACTGATGCTGACGCAGTGCTTCTTTCAGGCCAGGTTACAGATAAGGCAGACACTGAACGGCAGGACACTGATGCTGACAGTGCTTCTTTCAGGCCAGGTTACAGATAAGGCAGACACTGAACGGCAGGACACTGATGCTGACGCAGGCTTCTTTCAGGCCAGGTTACAGATAAGGCAGACACTGAACGGCAGGACACTGATGCTGACCCAGTGCATCTTTCAGGCCAGGTTACAGATAACACTGAACGGCAGGACACTGATGCTGACGCAGTGCTTCTTTCAGGCCAGGTTACAGATAAGGCAGACACTGAACGGCAGGACACTGATGCTGACGCAGTGCTTCTTTCAGGCCAGGTTACAGATAAGGCAGATGGTTTTGGGGTAACACATTACTTAAACCCTCCGGCATGAAGCCTACTTGACTTTGTCAAACGCATGACACGCAGTTTGCATGCCAGTGTTTGGTCATTTAACGTATATTAAAGTCAGCTGTCGTGACTATAGCATGTCATGCTACAACAGTCTAAAGTATGTTTCATAACAGAGGGCGAGGACATTGTACCTGAGTGATATTGAGGGCATAGCGCTGAAAGATCCCCCCCCCCCAACCCAATTCTTGAGTGTCTGAGACCCCAACATCTGTGGTCTCCGCTCTGGTCCTTCATTGGGAGAGAAAAAATTCTGAAGTTTTAAGGCAAAGATTGGTGTCTGAGACCCCTGAGTGATATTGAGGGCATCTGTGAGTGTCTGAGACCCCAACATCTGTGGTCTCCGCTCTGGTCCTTCATTGGGAGAGAAAAAAAGGAGAATATCACTGTATGACGGTCTTACATCTGGTGCCGTGCCTGACCCTAAGGTTTGCTCCCTAGATGAACTGAAGTTTGCAATTATTAAGGCAAAGATTGGTTTCTGCATTCTCACACAATAGTAAGGTTTTTGTCAATACACTTCATGAAGTGTATCTTCACATATAGTAACTGAGGCTCAGGAGGAATTTCAGCAAAGACCCAGCAGCCCCTATCGATGCGGGCCGCATCTCAAATGTGACTGTAGGGTGGTTCTTACTAAAAGCATGTTATCTGAACGTCATGGATCTTTTGACAGCGCACTCACCCGCATGGCATGAATCAAATACTTCAGCTCAACATAGACAATATCTACCCAAGTCTCGCAAGACATCAACACTGACATTCTACTTGGACCCTGCAGCCCCTGTAGAACTGAGGCATCAGACAACATTACCAACAAAACCATTCATTAATTCAAGGTCTACGTCCTCCAGATATGTAACTATAAAGAAATGAAAAGGGATAGAGATTTTCTACAAATGTACAAGCTTCCATAAAAGAAAGAAATATCATCATAGAGCAAAATCAAAAACATTGAATACTAAAATAACAGTCAGATTGTAGAAGACTTCTGGTAAAATCCCTTACAACCCCCCACACACATAATTCAGTGAGTACCATATAATAAGATTATTTACAAAGCATATACAAGTTGTCAGAAAAGACCATGTTTGTAATCCAAAACATACGCATTACATAGCATTTCATTTGAAATATCAATTTGTTTCATGCATATGTAGATCCACAAAGGATCTGTAAATGTTGTCCATTCTGGCTGGATCCAATCAGAAAAAGCATCTGCTTTAACACCTTAGAAAACAGGTATTCTATGCTTTGAATGCAAACTGCTAATGTTTTTTCAGCACGGCACAATTTGCACAACATTTTGAAATTCCTTTATCGTGGTGTTAATGAATTAATTAGGGCATTTTAAGACACGGTGGCCTGTTGAAATTATGTAAATTACAGTAACAATAGTCACAATTACAGTAATAAACACATACTGTTTATGTTAACTCTACTATCAGCAGCAATCTGGCATAAACAAATCGCTGGTATAAACATCACCAAATGACAAGCCTGCTAAGTAACAGTGGATGCATTTAATTTCTCTAATCTTTTCCACATTTGACATTATGACCCATATTGAACTTAAAGGGGCAATCAGCAGTTGAAGCAATAACAAAGTGTAGTCCCCGGCTGTTCCGGAAAAAGCTGAAGGTTGAGATCTAAGGATGCAAGGACTGACCTTCCATGATATCAAAATGATTGCTTTAACCATGTTTTGAGTCTATATGTTGTTTACATTTACGTTGTTTACAAACATTGGAGTAAACTAATCATATATTTTGGGATCTGATGGGGTACGACGGTTAAACTAAGCTCTTGAGGCATTTATAAGTTGTATTTTTCAAGAATCAATGGGTACAAATCATTAATTTACAAGTAAAAAAATTTAGCAACTGCAGATTTCCCCTTTAAGATGTGAACTGCAAACACAGATAAAACAATGTATCTTGTGTCCCAGAAACAGCACAGTCTGGAGGTTCAATCCATTGCTTATTTTACCCAGAATATTCTTTCCCACAATTTAATTTTGTCACAAGATATCGTTTTACACACTGGGATAGAATAAAAACAGTCTCATGGGTTATAGGATCGCTGTGCCAAGTCAAATAGCTAAATAACCTGTATGGTATACTGCCAGTATACCTTTAACTCTCACAGAGTTCTGTTGTTGTTCCTTTTCACTGAAACTAGCGTTCACTAGTTGTATTTCATAGCACAGTTCACTTCACATGAAGTTTAGGAAGAGATGGAGTTACAAGCTGAAAATGATCTCAAGCCAACAACATGAGCTCATCTCCTGGTATTGTTCACTGCAATTGACCCAAGGGCTCTGTAGTGTGACACATTGGACAAGAGTGAATAAGAAGGCAAAGAAAGAAACACGTAAACTGTCATTGAGTAGATCAGTCGACGTTTGGCCAAGTACCGGTACATTCAAAACTCGGCAACATTCAAATCTCTGCGACAATAACACAGTATGCAGTCTCTTGTTTGAAGCTCAGTCTACACGGCTGTTTCAGAATGGCTGACAGTGTGTGTTGATAATCGCGTTAAGTGTTGATTGGGAGAATGGACATGGCTGAAATTTTTAACTTGGTGTATGTGTCTGTCAATGTGTATGATTGCTAACGTCTGATCTCATGATTGCTGTCAAGGGATGTTTGAGAGCAACACACCAGCCACTGAGAAATTTGTGTGTGCACATAAACTGTGGTGATTTGATTGATTGTAAAAGTATAAAATACAATATAAACTACTTTACCAAACCTAATTTACAAATATCCCTCAGAACAACTTTTTCCAGGCTCTAACTCGGAAAAAGATACTACACCTGTCATATGTACCGTTACATCGACTTTTCTTACTCCCCCTAGGTGTACAAAAATACATTTTGACAGTAAGCAAAATAGCTCCAATTAGTGTAGATGGCGTGCTGTATGTGTGTGTGTTTCTTGTGTGTCTGGATGTGTTAAAAATACATTAAAACTTGAAACATATGCTAAAAGTGCTCTTTGTTTTTGAACCCTTATCCCACCTCTCTCTCTCTCTAATCTTCAAGTGTGCAGAGCCCATGGTGCTGAAGCCACGCCTGCAGTCACAACCAGCTCCAATAGTGGCAGCTCTCAGATCAGCTCTCGTTCTCTTTGGGTTCTCTTGACAGTTTAATGGTTGAGGTCCCTGCTCGTATTTTTACTTTGCTCAGGGAATATCACAGAGTAGAGATGATGGGTAATCTAGACAACTACGGCAGGGCGCGCAGCAACAGCCACAGCGTCTGACGTCTTTTCTCCCGTTTCTGACCGTCCTCCTTGATTACTTTGTGTCCTTTCGGCGAGCCCCTGTTGTGGAGGATTCTACAGAACTAAACCATCCAACAACAAGAAAGAAAAATAATAACGAACTTAAAAGAGTCTGTTTCAGTCGTAGAACGTAGTCCCCTCCAGTAATACTTTGTGGAAAGGGGTGGGGGTTGAGAAAAGCGAACCGCCCCTTTACAGTACGCTGATGTACTCAGTCTGTGGGTGATGTGTGGGGGCACCCCCCGGGCCCGGTGACCTTAACCCCAAGGCACAGTCAGGGGAGGGGGTTTGAGGTGAGAGGGGGAGGAGGTAAGGGGGGGGTCGTCTTAGTGACCACTGCCGGAGCCGGGAGGGTTGTGGATCCAGTCCATTGCGATGAGCGACAGGCTGCTGAACATGAAGATGATGCCCACCACCAGGAAAATGGCCGCCTAAAAGACATCATGAAAAATAATAACGACTCTGTGAGAGGAGGTTGTGTGAAGTGTTCATATCTGTACATGCAGTGCAATCATTTTTTGGCAAGAATCTCAGTGGGCCTCTGGGAAACCCTGTTTTGGGGGACTGCTGTAAATCAGGGTTGTTGTGGATGGTGGTCAGCTATGGTGTGTCTGTGTGGGCATGTTGATGGGTGCTAATTTCGTCAGGCTATGTCATGTGTGTGTCATATGTTGCGTGTGTCAGAGTGGCTGTTCTGTGTGTGAGTCACCGTATGTGATTTTGAGTTGAGTGTTTGTGCACCATCGTTTCCTGCACAATTACCGAGATCTTTTGCACGGAGCGCATCGGCACAGACTTGACCAGGCGTAGATAGAAGGCAGCAGGGAGGATGAAGATGAGCATGGTGGCTGCAGAAGAGCCTGTCAGAGGGGAAACGGGAAGAAGAACACCATCAGTCATTTAGTCTTTTCTGTCTAAACAAATGTCCTCACTTAGACAGAACTAGCCTCAGGAGGTGCGGGCGTTTGAGCCAGCCCAGCACTAACACACCTCACTCAATGAAATACCTCCACATCAAGACATCAAACAGTGTTAGTGCTTGGTGGGAACAAAAGCCTGCACACCCCGTAGCTCTCCAGGAATGGATTGGAGACCACTGCTGTGGTTGAGGACTCACCGATGAAGCCGAAGATGTCTCTGATGGTGGGGACGAAGATGACCAGCAGGTTGTTGAACAGGAGGATGAAGGCGGCGATGAGCATGTGACGCACCCAGCTGAACTCCCGTTGGCTGAACAGCATCGTATTGATGGAGGAACGGATCTGCAACGCAAACATCTTTATAATGTCTGATCAACCGCGACATACTGACGATCAGTTGACCCTTAGGATACCACTTGTAAAGTGTTTTTTTAATGTGTTGATTAATACAGCAATTTTTTGTCTTTATTTCTCTTACACACACACACACACACACACACAATGTACACACAAACGCACACACAAACAATTACACACACAAACAATTACACACACATAGTCAAATTCAAGGGAGAGTAGGTAACAATATCGTCAGTCACGTCTGCAAACTAGTCTAAGCCCACAGGCCAATTCCCACAGTTGGCTGCTGACTGAAGTGTGTCAACTGCAGCAGGTGAGAGTCTAAGTAGGCAGCCAGGCAGAGAGGCAGGGAAGGTGTCCACCAGCTAAGAGGCTGAGAGCTGCACAGCTCAAGGCATTGAGTAAAAGACTTCACTGGGTGAGAGGTCATGGGCATCAGGTGAAAAGGAACTACTATGGGCCAGCCGGCCACAGGGGGAAAGGGTGAGGAGGCGGGGCTTAACGCGCCATTCAAAAGGCAGAGGATTAACTCCGGGAGAGCCACCTGCAACGGCACCTTGGTATTGCATCAGCCGATGACCAGCGAAGGAGGGACTGAAGGCAGCAGGATAGGCGTGTTCTGTCCCCAGGCAACGCTTGTCACTTAACAATTTCCCTTTACTGATATCCTCTCATTTGTTCTTATCACTAATGACACCTTTCCTATGTACACATTTAGAGAGCAGAAAGACGAGACGCTTGGCTGGTTCATGTTTCAATCTAAATACTTGTTTGGTGAGGGTTGAGGGCGCGCTGCTCTCTTAAGTTGTGGATCTAAAGCTAAAATGGCCGACACTGACACTTTGCTGAAAGAATGAAGGAGTGGCAGAGATTTACACCCTTATTGTTTTAAGGGAGTGGCAGTAAGTCTGCAAGGCAAAATTACCCCCCCCCCCCACATTGATAATAAACAATTCCCTCTCCCAGCAGTCATGGCATAATTGGGCCGGTGAAAACCTGGCGCCTGGGCGTGACATTTCTACCCACCTGTACGCCAAGGCTCTGAACTATTCAGCGCCCAACAGAGATCCTGCGCAGGGCCTTTGGAGTGCACCATGCAATATTTGCCTGCATCTCCCTCCCCCCACCTGCTATGACAGCTCTCACTGGGGTGAGATATGTGGCAAAGCGCCACTGCTGCTAAGGTACCCGGGTCTACCAGGCCAGCCAAAAGCTAGCAACATGGCCCAAAACCAGGGAGCCTCCTGGGCTCCAACCAAGTGAAAGATGCTGCAACCTTTTCAGCTACAGCTAGATATATGGCATAGTATTACCACGCCTTGGTTTGCCCCTGCTTTTTTCATAGGGTGGAAGACATTAAAAAGGGAAGAGCAGAAAGGTAAATCCAAGATTAAGAGGAACAATCACACCATAAAGTCAGGAATAAGATAGACAGGTTTTAACTTGAGATTTTTGAAATCCTCAATTGACTGACCATCAGAAATCAAACCCATGTTAATCCCTTTTCCACCACATTTAACAAGCCTATTCAACCACTGTCAAAGACAGGTGACAGGATTCACTTTGTAAAGCCAGTCAAATGATCCTGAAAATATTGTATTACAGCATATAATTGCCTTATTATTATTCGACCATGCTGGTCATTTATGAACATTTGAACATCTTGGCCATGTTCTGTTATCTCTACCCGGCACAGCCAGAAGAGGACTGGCCACCCCACATAGCCTGGTTCCTCTCTAGGTTTCTTCCTAGGTTTTGGCCTTTCTAGAGAGTTTTTCCTAACCACCGTGCTTCTACACCTGCATTGCTTGCTGTTTGGGGTTTTAGGCTGGGTTTCTGTACAGCACTTTGAGATATCAGCTGATGTACGAAGGGCTATATAAATGAATTTGATTTGATCAATAACAAGGGCAGATATATAATTAACTCACTAACTATAAGCTGTTTTTCCATGAAGTCACTGAAAAGACAGCATGCATGGCAGGCTACTTTTGGTCACAGCCAACTAACTGGGCATTGTGCTTGTGCACCACAGGATTTGCCTTCTCTGACCTGCCCTCTAGTGGAAAACTCAGCAGCAACCTAACAAGCCCATCACAAGAATAACATCACTACTAGGCCAATGTAACCATCATAACTGACTGCAACACAAACAGAATCACTTCTTATTACAGAGCCATAAGCAGCAGAAAATACCAAGGTTAATAGATAGAAGGCCCTATTTCCTGCGTTTTATATTTCTCAGACAAGTGGTCCCACTGCTTTATTTAGAAATACGATCAAGAAAAGGTCAACCACCTTGAGATATCACAACATAACAGATCATATCACACACCAACATTCAACAACAATGTTGTAGGTCAATTAAAATGACTCATGAAAACAGGAATCGTTACACTTAAGAACACTTTGACTTTTTAAACATCAAAATGAACAGTTGACTTGAGGCAATTTAATTATTTGTGTTCCTGTTATTGAGGCGCCATGAAACAAAGAGAGCATGGGAACTGGACAAGCCTGCCTACCACATCTAAAAACTGTTTCATTAAAACCTGCTGGTTCGTGACCAAGTATCTTTACTGTTGCCTTTAGGTTCTTTACTGTTTGAGCCCACCCTTTCACCTCGCCCCTCCTACACAAGCCCAGCCCTCCTGCTTGTAATAAAGGACATAGTGCTTCAGAGACAAAGCAAACGTTAATCTGAGTGCTGAAGGCTTCTCTGCCAAATGAAGGGCAAAGGACTCTCAAGGGAAGATCTCAAATGTCACGTCTCGTGATTCAGATGGCTGGACACCTGGCAACGTGATGCCAGCATGACTGGTTACTTTCATCTCATCTCTCCTATGTCTCCACAGCTATATCCTCAAGATTGTTCAGTGAACTGAACTCACTGCCCTGTAAATGCTGAGGTGCACGTGATGCTTTGTTGAAGCCTGAGCAGCAGTCAAGGTGGGGAAAATCAATGGTTTGATGATGGGTTATCTAGGCCTGGACTAATGTGTTTGGAAAAGATGCCATGCATATGCCCCACAGTTTTTCAGGTGTAGCAGACCAGTAGCCAATGGCTACAGAGCACACGGCAGCAGACACATCAACATGATTGTGTCCAAACATGTATTCCACATGCTGTACTTGCTTTATGTTCACATCTCCTCCCTCAGTTCCTGTGCTTGACCACGGCCTGCTCAAGGAGCCTTTCTGCTAGGGGAGAGGCTGTACAGACACTCATGGTGCCCTCTGATTCAGAGGAGTTGGGTTAAATGCGTTAGACACATTTCAGTTGAATGCATTCAGTTGTACAACTGACTAGGTATCCCCCCTTTCCCTAATGGATGATGGACACTACATGGCCAAAAGTATGTGGACACCCCTTCAAATGAGTGGATTCAGCCACATCCGTTGCTGATAGGTGTATAAAATCGAGCACATGGCCATGCAATCTCCATAGACAAACATTGGTTGCAAAATGGCCTTACTGAAGAGCTCAGTGACTTTCAACGTGGCACCTTCAAAGGATGCCACCTTTCCAACAAGTCAGTTCGTCAAATTTCTGCCCTGCTAGAGCTGCCCCGGTCAATTGTAAGTGCTGTTATTGTAAAGTGGAAACGTCTAGGAGTAACAACAGCTCAGCCGAGAAGTGGTAGGCCACACAAGCTCACAAAATGCGACCACCGAATGCTGAAGCGCGTAGCGCGTAAAAATCGTCTGTCCTCGGTTGCAACACTCAATACCGAGTTCCAAATTGCCTCTGGAAGCAACCTCAGCACATGAACTGTACGTTGGGAGTTTCATGAAATGGGTTTCCATGGCCGAGCAGCTGCACACAAGCCTAAGACCATCATGCACAATGCCAAGCGTTAACTGGAGTGGTGTAAAGCTCGCCGCCATTGGACTCTGTAGCCGTGGAAATGCGTTCTCTGTGATGAATCAGGCCTCCCCATCTGGCAGTCCGATGGACGAATCTGGGAAATCTTAATGCTACAGCATACAATGACATTCTAGACGATTCTGTGCTTCCAACTTTGTTGCAACAGTTTGGGGAAGGCCCTTTCCTGTTTCAGCATGACAATGCCCCCGTGCAAAAAGCGAGGTCCATACAGAAATGGTTTGTTGAGATTGGTGTGGAAGAACTTGACTGGCCTGCAGACCGTTCTGACCTCAACCCCATCAAACACCTTTGGGATGAATTGGAACGCCGACTGCAAGTCAGGCCTAATCGCCCAACATCACCAATGCTCTCATGGCTGAATTAAAGCAAGTCCCAGCAGCAATGTTCCAACATCTAGTGGAAAGCCTTCCCAGCAGAGCAGAGGCTGTTACAGCAGCAAAGGGAGGACCAACACATTATTAATGCTCATGATTTTGGAATGAGATGTTCGACGAGAAGGTGCCACATACTTTTGGCCATGAAGTGTATGTGACACAGCTGAGAGTAATGTCGAGACAAAGGGGTTTGGTTCAGTTAGTCATCCTGATAAGCCTCTCCCAGATAGGCAATGCTGGCTACCTGGCAACAGCAGAAGCATGGCACTAGTTAAAACCTGTTAAAGAACGTGATGATTATGTCGATGGGCGAGGGAGAAATAACTTGTCTTATTGGTCACCATCTCCAATTTGTTCCATCCAACATGATTTTATTCCAAGTACGATAGAAGCCTAGACAATAAATAACTTCTAATGTTTGTAGTAACCATCTGGATACAATCTACACTCAATGGGGAGAGTTTGTGCTGCAAGCATGCAACACAACAACACTGGGAACAGTGTCCTTCGCTTCCGCTTGCCACAGTAAGGAAAGGGTAGCTAGATAGCGTAGCCAATAACAGACCTTGGTGACAGCTGAAGCACATTTATTGTAGTTTTCACCAAAAATGTACAACTCCTGCATTAACGTCTAACGTTACATTCAAAAACATATATATACTCAGATAAAAACAAAATGATTTCAACTTCGGCAGACAAGTTTCAAATTCTCGCTGAAGTTTCTAGCCACAAGCATAAACTAGGTAGCTGGGAAGGGCTCATTGGGACTGCGTGAACCCAATCCATTCGTCTCTACTCGAATCTCAGTGCGCAAGAAACGTAATTAATTTGGGCACTAGGCGTGTCCATATAGCCTCCCTTCTGACACTGCATTTTGGTGTCAGCTGCAGTAGTCAGTGAGTGCATTGTCTCTCCCTCCCTCCCTCTGTCTTTCTCTCTCCCTCCCTCTCTCTAAAGGGGAGGTCACAGTGAGGGTTTTTCCACTGTCTGCTCAGGGCTTATCTCCTGTAAACTTCCACTGGGACTGTGAGATTCACTCGCACATTTCCATGACCAAAGAAGCGTTCACTCCCACAGTGAGAGAGCTGGTGAGTGTGAGTTTCTGTGTGTGTGTATGGGAGAAATAGCGTGTGCGTGTAAGAGTGTGGGAGTATCAGTATAGCCCATAGACAAGGTGTGTGTGTGTGTACCACTGCAGCCTACAGACAAAACGGATACTCCCCCCACCTCTCTTTCTCTCTCCAAGCAGGGCTGACTTGAGCCATGAGGCTGACAGTTCTCCCCTACCCTCTGCTGGTGGCTCAGTGTAACAACATGACCAACACATACTCCATTAACCCTTCCACCCTAAAACTGTCTCTCCCATCACTCCTGCAAGCTACAGTGACTGTAGGTAAACAGTGGAATTTTGGTGCCGTTCCCCTGTATAGCACTTTGATTGCTTGGAGAAAAAAACATTCCATAAATCTAATCTATTATTACCATCTTAATGTTCCTTGGGTCAACAAAGTCCTTTGAGAGGATCCATTCTAACGGGCACTGCTAAATGCGAATGCATGGTTCATTGTAGGCTACAAAGGAGGTCCATGACACGTCTGATACCCTCAGCCCTTTATGGGCTCCTGTGCCAGGCTAGGGCCAAGACAAATATAGCCCACAGCCATATAGGGGGGTCAGGTACGGCCATGCAAGGCCAACGCTCTCATTCAGTGACTCACACACCAGGCAGGCAGGCAGGCAGGCAGGCAGGCCGCATGAACAGGATATTACATAATAACCAGTGGAACAGAAACACAGTATCAGACCTGAACTGACGCTACAAACCAAGGCTAAACTGTACAAACCAAGGCTAAACTGTACAAACCAAGGCTGCAGCTTACACTTGAACAAAATAAGGATAGTAGCAAATGACTTTACGGTATTTATTTGCAAGGACAGCATCTGGTGACAATGTGCAACTTAGAGCAGAGGGGGAAATGAGAGACAGGGGAGTAGTGAACATTACACTGTATTCCTTGGCCGCCAGGCTAAAGAGCTTGTGACGAACAAGACGTCTATTGTACCACTGCTTTTCACATTGGCATTTAGTCATTTATCAGATGCTGTTATACAGAGTGACTCAACTGAATACATTTCCGTACTTTCACATGCTGAGCCTATTGATGTGTCCATCTATGTGTCTCCCAGAAGGAAGAGACTGAATATGTCTGGCATCATGTGGGGAGCAGTGTAGGGGTGGAATTGTTTCAAAGCTGTGTATGCGTGTGCATGTAAAGTTGTGTTTATGCTTGTATTTGTGTGTCTAAAGCAATATGATTGGAGGAGGGACAGACTGCTCTTGTAAGGAAGCTTACGACAGACAAACAGAGCTTTGAAAACCTGGGCTGGTTCTCATTTGGAACCTGGGGAGTTGGATTGATGGGATTGCTGAAAGTCAAATAATGAGTCAGCTAACATCACATCAGAACAGTATGTGCTTTACCAAGTTCAGCAAGAAAACCAGCCGTGTCAACACACCCACTCACTCAGCCAATACAGAAACAGACCCTCATGTTGGTATTAAAATATATAATGGATGTTTAGCTCATTTGGATAAAATGACCAAGGTGTTGAGCAGCGTGTGAATGTGTCTGCATAAATTGTAGGTGTGAGAATATGTGCATATGTTTTGTGTATGTGGGTGTGTGTGTGTCTGTGCATGCATGCGTGTGTGAGTCTCTGCTTGTGTGAGTGTGGATGTGCGTATGCCTGCGTGCGTTTGAGCAGATGCCTTGTTGTACTTACAGGGAACAGGACAATGGGGACAGTCAGGGTGACAGCGGTCAGGACAGCCAGACGGACCAGCAGGAGCATGGTGTCAAACTTATACACCTTGGTGAAGGTGTGGAGCAACTCCGCTTCCACGTTTCCTGTGTTTGGGAGAAAGAAGGAATACGAGCTGTCAGAGACATACCAAGAGTGAGATATGGTAAACAAACACACAATGGTTATAGTAGCTTACTAGTGTATTTTAATACATACTACTGGCTCTTTAAAAAAAAATTCACTTATAAAATTAACACATAACGCCAATAAAATCAGAAACAAAGTAACACAATTGCTGTAAATGTATCTTATTGTGCGTGTGTATCTTACCATAGAAAGTGAGGTAGCCAAACAGCGCTGAGAACATGTACATGACCAGCATGGCCAGGATGGACAGGTTGGACACGTTCTGCATCTTTCTCCGGGAGCGACTGGGGAAGACGCAAGTTGAGATGTGAGTTGTATGGAGAAAATGTACCGCAGCAATTTCTATGAGCGTCTATGCAAACGTGTCTTTTGTAATTCACTTGGATGCATTTACTCTTTGAGTTCACTGTAGATGGGTAGAATTTCAGGGTGGCACACAAAGGAGAAGGCCAGGATGGGAACAGTGTAAGCAGTCTGAAATGACAGGAGAAGAGATCGTGGATGAAACACAGGCCCAGATACACTCACAGCAGCTAACTATGTTTGGTTTGATTTCATGTACGTTAAGAATTGCGTTCTTCTAAACCTTGATTAATTCAGTTTTTGGGAATGTTTTTCAGAGGATATTGTTTCCAAAACACAGAATTATGACATGAAGCATCCTGACTCACCACATATATATATATATATATATATATATATACACACACACACACACACACCCCACCCACATACAGTAGCTCCACACCTCACCAACTCACCTGAGAGTTGAACACAAAGTACTTGGGCGTGCACATCTCCTCCACGTCGTCAGGGTGTGGTTCGAAGCGGACCCCTGAGGTGTGGTGGCCATCCAGGTAGAAGGCGGGGGACATGTCAGCTCTGGAGAAGTCCATGAGGACAGTGCCGTTGTGCAGGGCGTGGGGACCCAGGGCTGTTCCATTCATACTGTGGTTGGTATGATGGTACATGAAGGGCATCGGGCAGGGGAGGTTGTACTTCTTATAGATCAGCTGAGGGGTAAAGAGGAGACAGAGGGGTGAGATGGGGACAGAGAGGTGAGATGGGGACAGGGGTAAAGAGGGGGAGAGGAGTGAGATGGAGTGAGATGGGGACGATTAACAAACATAGAAATGCATTATATTACATAGGCAGCATTCCATTATATTGCAGAGCAATGAGTTCCTTCCATCCTGTAATCTTTCATTCTGTCTTCAAAGAAACAGACGCTGAACGCTAAACTATGTAATTTCAGGGTTACTAACTACATAGGATGTCTCTCTGATAGCTACTATGGTATAAAACCCGTGTAAAGCTGAGTGTGGCCGCACGCACAGATTTATTTAATTAATGATGATACAGACTGTATCAGGGTTTAATATGATACAGCACTAGAGAGCAAGTGGGCCAAAGTAGAGTTTAAGATATCAAAAGAAGGCTATTGATAAACTCATCTCTAATCTCATGTACGGTAACTAACCAGCTGAACACCACACCAGGCATATTCTAAATGTTACTAGGAACTACCATGGCATGCAAATCACCCACATTGCCTGTGAGAGCAAAGCCAGCATTGGCATAATACCCTACAAACTGTCAGGATGACATTTAAGGAGGATAAAGTAGGTATGATCAAGGCGCCGTGTGCCAAGAATACAAAAGCAATGTAGGCGAAATGTACTATTTTGGCAACAAGTATGTTCTGTCTGCATTGAAACATGACTGGACAGAAAAAGAATGTCAGAGTTGATAAAAGGCTGTAGTTGTTGGCATATTGACAGAAGGTGAAATGTAACCGTCTTATCTCACATCTGATGCTACTTTATATAATATCAACACCATCATCCGTCATTGTTCAGTCATTGAGAGGGCTAAAAATGCTAAACTAGCGGAGCAAGAGGAGGCAGGTTAAACTTACCACTCCCAGGAAAAACACCATGCAGGATAGGGAGAATCCACTGGTGTAGCCAAGGTAGCCTAGACACAAGAGAGAGAATTAGAGAGAAACTCATGTACTATCAAGCAAATATTCACACACATTTATGCAAACAAAATATACAAAGACTCAATATGAAACACACTCGCAACCGCACACCCACACACACCCTCACGCACTCACACATACACCCATACACACACCACTTACCCAGGTTTTTGAGTATGCAGAGAGGCAGGATGATACCGATGGACACAAACACAACCAGGTAGTTTCCGTTCATGTACCATTCACTGTAAACAACGCAGAGAGAACAGGTCTCACACACAGAGCATCAATCCATCCATCTATCTATCAATACACCAACCAAACTGTGTAGTGTGTTGTGCCAAATGAACTACAAATAATAGATTTTATGAAATAGTTAACCAATGACAGACAGACACCTACCCAGAGCTCTGCTCCAGTCCCATGAAGGCACGGATCACTTCTGGCAGCTCATACTTTACAATGAAGAGGTAGCTGGACATGGCTGTGTGCAAACAAACACAAATGTACATTTCAATATAGAATCATAACACTACAATGAATGCAACATTAGCTGTTCACTTACCACCAATATTTTGAAGGGTTATCGATCCAAACGCAGCCATTTTCCCCGGCCAGCCAAAAGCTCGCTCTCCCAACTTTTCATAGATGAGAGAGCCTGTTAGAACAACGACAATGTGCTGATGAGTGATATTCAAAGATACAGAGGAAAAAAAGCAGAAAGGCGAGGACAGATAGACAGACAGAGGCTGACGAAAGACAGACATGCCCATTAGTTAAAAAATGACACCTACCTCCTTCTTTTGCAGTCATTAGCAGCAAGTGAACGGAGTACAACGACAAGATAGCCACACCCAAGAGAAGGACTCTACGTTGGGATAGAAACCAGTCAGACATTAGCATTGGGCTATACCATACGGAAATTTTACGCAAACACGATGAACAACACTTGGAGAGGAATCAACCGGGTTACAAAACACCCTACATAATAACTTTCACTAGTTTCCCCCCTAGTCACTCTCACTCTGTTTTCCCCATTACCTATTTAGGGAGGTAAACTTAGGGGGGGGGGGGTCCGGATGCTTTCTCTGGCATGCATTTATTGCCTATTTGAGAAGACCATGTTCCAATGCCTAAAGCACATGTCAAAGACACTATCATGCCATGTCAATATATGTGCCAGCTCAGACAAAATAGTGGTAGATTAATGTGTGTCAGTGCTTAGAGACCAGACTAAACTCTGAGCTATTATATAAGTCAATAAAGTAACTTGGGTGTTATGTATGAGTTGTATGGGTTTCCCGCATCGGCTGAACATGATCAGCCTTAAATCCTTACACTTAGAGGTCACAAGGGGCCTTCGTCACCAAGGAGCCTCTAACCCAATCATCCAGCATCCAATGGGCTCCAACGTATTAAACTAACTGTTTAATTACATAAGTTGTTTTTGAATTGAGAGTTGCACCTCTACCCCTCACTGTACTATTGTTGGCCAGAGACAGGCAAGCAGGTGAATGACTGTATCAAATGGGTGTTATGTGATACCACCTTCCAGAATGTCAGGGAGTCCCAGAATAGATGGTGCGGAAATAAGATGTCGCAATTGATGAGGGGGACTGACGTTAGGGGACTCCCTGTTAAACTCTTTATAATCATCACGTAAGTAGGTTCCTAATCTACTTCCTTGTCTCCTGTCCTTCAATCACTTTCAGGGATATATTTTTGCTTAGTGAAAGTACTCAGTCACCAAATTCTTTCTTGGTAAAGCCCAGCCATATACAGTAGAAACAGGACTGAAATAAAGCCTCACCATCCTGTTTTGGACATTTGAGAAACCTGGTTATAGGGACTAATTGAACAGACTCTTATGGACCTTAAACACAATCCGGGGAAGCTGGGAATGGATGGGGGGATGGGGTTCCGAGGCGGGGCTGTGACATGGTTGTTCACGCTACCTTTTCATAAATGCTGGGGATGGCATGTCACAAAAAGGTCCTGACTTCGAGCCAGAGTTAGTGTCTGCCTATTCTCGAATACATACCCCACCACTCACCCTGTTGTCAAACTCCACTTGCTATACCAAGGACTCTGAAGTTATTCAGTCCTATCAGTAACACTATACGATGCAGACAAAATACTTTACTTTATTAGCTGGTGCTTTAATCACTTGACTGTTGCAGAAACCAAACATTGACCCCGTTCCACATAGTCTCTATGGCAGAAGTTGACACACACTTACACAAAAAGCACAATACCAGTGTTGGCCATGGCGTAGGAGAGACCCAGGATGCCGCTGCCCATGATCGCATTACTCAGGTTGAAGACCGACATACCAAAGGAGGTATGTCCTGGGTGCTGAGAGAGAGAAAGGTAGAGAGAGAGGGTAAGAGAGAGATTACCATGACTTCAACTGATCGTAAACAAGAACATTTCACACACACACATGTATGCACCACCCATCACACACACACACGTAACTATCAGTTCCTATGAAAGGGTTCCTCGGAATGAAAGTTTGAATAAAAGCAGACAGCTTTTGAGGAAATGGTCAATGTTGTTGCTAAGAGATACAGTGTCCATAAGCAAGAGCAAACAGGCATGTGTTGTCATCGATAGTTGATCATCAGTCTTCTTACGTATTCTTCTTGATCCTCCTCATACTTCTTCTTCTTCATAATCCCATTAGTGAGAAACTTGTGGCTCTCTGCGTCTCCATCCTCATTCAGGAAGTGACTGCAGATGTACAATCATTGAATCAATCTCTAGTTTAAAATATTTCTTTATGACTAGTTTATGACAGCTATGTTTGGACTTTGAGTGGTTACAGGGTCAGTTAAGCTAGTTCCAGTTTCTATATGTTCATTTACATTTTTTGGGTGATTGAAGAAATTAGATTACAGTGTAGCTAATCTGTTGGCGGTTTACAGTGAAGCTATGAGCTGAGAGATTCTCCTAACCAGTGTATTGAAAAGCATTGTGTACATTAGACAATGATAGGTAGGAGACAAGAAATGTATGATAAAGAACATAATTTCTGTACAGTTTGGCAAAGAACACATTCTAGTTGCAACAACTAAGGAAATGTGCTTTCTTTCCTGTTTTCTTTCTGTAGAAAGTCTCAGATTAAAATAATTGATACAGTATTGAACCACACCTGTTGATGGTGGCCTTCTCTGAGTCGATGGGCTCTGTGAAGCGGTCGTCCAAACTGTCTGTGCTGTCATCGTCTGCCTCCGTGCAGACTTTCTTCAGCTCCATGCGGTCCATGGTTACGGCTATAGTGGTGCGGGGCTGGGGAAGGGGTCACGGTCCAAAGCAGAGCAGCTGTACTCGGTAGATTGGCGTGCTTTATCTCAGCCTTACACTATAGGGCAAATACCTGCAGAAAACAGCAAAGGGAGAGATAGTAAATATTCAGAGAGCTGCTGATGTGGCAGGAAGCCCTTATAACCAGCAAACATACAACCAATCATTCAATGTGGTCTAAACGTTGACTAAATGTTCTGGGCCTCAACTAGCCATCATTTCTTTGTAATTACACGTTGACTAGCCCTCTATAAAGTGACAATATCCCTAATAAGATACAAAGGAGTACATGTCCAGTCAAAAAGGCCATGGCCACAAGTTCTCTGATTTGACTGTGTAATCTGTCAACAATGAGCTAGTTACTGTTAATGTTATGAAGATACATTCAATGAGTCGTATCTGACTGGCCAGAACTCTAGGGCCTTGACAAAGGACACTTCAAGGGGAAGAAAAGGAGTCGATCTACACACACCCTCCTGTGTCACATTCCCCTGAACCCGCAACCGCATTTTATCTCCCCATTCGATACATGTTGGCAGCTCATGCATTTCAGTGAACTATGGGGTCGTTCATAAACGTTCATAAACAATGTTCCTGTCACGCTTTGGAATCTTGACGTTCCGTGCTGACTGGTTTTGGATACCTTTTGTACTCTGCTATACACTGACAGTTAACAAAATGGCCTCTAACTGTATCAAGTTCAAAAGGATTTTGTAGTCGATGTAGATAAGTAATTGTAGTCTTTTTTTGCTTAACAGACCATAAAATCCCATATCAATTGTGACCTCAATTTGACATAAAATGTATTTTAATAGAATAGCACACATTATTTCCCCCTAAAAGAACCTCTAAGTAACCCTTTCAGACACAAGTCCATGTTCTTTTGCTGCTGTGCAGTCTCCTTTATGATGCTATAACCACATTCAATATAAAACGTGGTGGTTATAGCAAGTCTCAACATTATGTCAAAAACACGCCTGAATCCTAAATTCAGGTCAAAGAGGTTGGCTTATGAGGCAGGCAAGTTTCCAACCAAATGTTCCTAACCTCTGGGAGAGCACGCTACAAAGACCTGTCTGTATTGCTGTCCACGGTAAACCCAATTCAATTGAACGCACCGAGTGCACTGAAGTAGTGGGCCAGCAGGAGGCATGTGTTCTTATTTCCATTCTATTGAACATTTGATTGCTGCTATTACGTAACAACAAGATGGGGCACTGGGGAGCGCACACAGAGCTCTGCTAAATGATTTTAACAGCCAATTACCCACAGTGCTGTTCTTCCCATACAAAGGCTTCTTTGACAGGAATGGGTAAAAACAGCCGAGCAGCCAGGGCCCTTGTCCATCCAGGTTCCCAAAAGTCGCACCCTGCTCCCTCCCCTGTCCTACCGACCAACACCCCAGTAAAAACACAATGGTGAAACACATCTAAACCTTAGTAACACACATGGATGTCCAATGTTGTGACAAAGCCATAAACAAACAGCTATGGAACATGACCTCATCCACCAATCCAAGTCCATGAATTAACATTTCAGTGCTGCCCATCAAAAAACAAGCATTGTAAAAACTCTTTGAAAGGAAGTTTTAGTGCTAGAAAATACATTTCAGTCACATGCTATTTCAACTCTTGCTATTTACACTCTGGCTATTTACACTCTTGCCCCAGACATTGAAAGGAATTAATGAAACTGGGCCAAGTATAAAATCCATCATCCTCACATGAGCGCACCACGTTAACAGTCAATAAAACATTATGTAAGTGAGCCTATGCACAGTAGGTCCTCCATGTTGTACCCAGTCAGGACAGAGATCCATGGCCTTCAGGACTGAAACAGGTCATGTAAGGGGTTCCATGTTTCCCTTTAACTCCATGCTGTGGAGAAGTCATAGACAGACTGAACCTGTATCTTACCACACACCTCATTTGTTGTGACTGCTGTCACCTACCCTGTATGGATACGCATAGCCAAGCCAATCATTAGCTGTTTGTGAAGCATTTTTCTACATACTTAGTTTTGCCTGGCTTGTCTACTCTACACAGTTCTGGTTTGATCGCATTCTAGTTCCTGCTGTGCCTGGACCAGCTGCGTTCCTGGAACTGCTGTGTGTCCTAGTACATTTCCTATGTCTCTTCTAGATAGAGGCCTACTAGTCAATCTGTCTATCTTCGTATTGGTATATATTTGTATCTTTGTGATCAAAAGTGTGCATTGCATACAAATACAATCAATCACGGTCCCAACTGTACACCTCCCCAGTGTGCTACCCTCGAGGAAATAAGATGGAACCTGCTCAACCAGACTTCACCCCTCCACCCAGGCAGCTAAGCACTCCACTGCTCCCCGTGCATATACCTTGTGTTATGTTATGACTAAGCTACCTATAGCCATAGACCCAGCCCCAGCAAAATCCTTCAACCTTTGCCTTTCATGCACTTCTGAAATGTATGCTTTACCCACTGTAGTTAAAACCACTGCTACTTTTGCATATGATTGTTTGAAACACGTTTTATATTGAATAGCAACAACTGAGTGAATGTGATTTAAAGTTGTTACAGTGTGTTAGTCAATGTGTCTGTGTGTGCATTTGCTGTTTGATAAAACCAATGTGATAAATGTACGCAAGTACAGATGTAGGATTTTAATTTGAGACCATTTTTGTCACAGCAGGAAAAGAATCCTGCAGCAACAGGAAATGTACATTATTACGTGGATTATAATTAATGGACATTTTGTGTAGGGGTTGATACCTTTTTCGTTAGGTCAAGTCTGAAATGTTAAAGTGAAAATAACAAACTTTAGAAGCTTTTTTAAACCTCAAATACACTACAAATTTCCATGTCCTGCTGTTAAAAGAAAATTCTTGCAACAACAGGATGATCAAATTAGGATACGGCACCTGTATGCCAAACCGTTTATTGCATTATCAAACACAATATTTGATACCATTGTGCAAATAAATAACCTTCTTGAAAATGCCGAACGCCTAAATGTAATGTAGTGTTCTTGCATACAACAAGGCACTTTTAATAGAAAAGTCAGTTCTGTGACACAACAAACACTGATCAAAACTTGAGATTCTTCTTATCCAATTTGCCAACAGCGTGACATCAATCATCTGAATGGGAAAAACATGAACTTCATTTGTTTTATCTGTCCAGAAGTAGCAGAAAAGGAGTCTGTGCAACTTACTCCAAGTTTAAGGACACAACAAAAGTACAGTACCAGAGGATCCCATTCTTACTGGAGGTACACAACACATAATTAGCTCAAAGATTAGCTCTGTCTAACTCAAACTACCACTCAAGTTATGCAAGTCCCACTTCAGCAAGTGGCATGGTTTTCTCAACAACCCAACAAAACATCTAATAAACCCACAAACAAATGCTCAAAGGAAATCAACTGAATACTTCAACCAATGAAATACCTCCCACAATCTCAAAAGCACAAAACAAACTAATTCAGCTAGGTGCATCTAGTTTCTCAAGAAAACTGGAAAATTCTCCACTTTTTTCTACAAGATTTTTTATTTTCTCAGCAGTTACAACTTAGTGCCTATTTGAATAACAAACTTAGACCAAGGTAACTAAAGTTCCCCGACATGAGAAGCAGATAAATCATGTGGAAAAGGAGATATACTCACTCATTCAGAGATGACAGAGAGGGGGTCCGAAGTGTTGTTTTTTGCTTGTTTGGGGGGAGATTGAGGACAGTGCTAGTGAGCAGCCAGGAGAGGCAAGAGCTGCTGCTTTTTTGTAACCCAGGTGAGATGAAGGCTTTTAAAGAGCAGGGGAAGGACCCACCCTGGCCAATCACGTCAGGAGCCTGAAGCCAAAAAATGCCCCGCCCCTCCCCCTTTCCCCTAGTGAATAAAAAAGAAGCAAGTGAGAGAAAGGCAGAGAGAGGAATTAATCAGTAGAAGAAGAGAGGGAGGGGTTAGAGAGAGAGAGAGGGACAGCACACAGACATCCTGAAAGCTTGGCCAAGATTGCACAGTGAGCGTTGTTGCATCAACTGCTGTTTGTTCTGTGATGGCCCGCCAAGCACACACCCCGGGTGGTCACCCCCGGGTGCAAATGGTACCGTCCTCATGCTACGGTCACTGTCCTACCCTGTCCTGCCCTCAACCACACACCCCTCCCTTCCCACTAACCCTACCCCCTACTACCATGGGTTGACTCAGCGTACCGTTAAGCATTCAGAACCTGCCAAAGACAACTGGCATCCACTGGGGAGGTTGTGACACTGCCCGCCAATCAGGGGCCACAGCTGAGTGTGCCGCTGAGCGCAAGGTCACACTCCGCTGAAGGATGGGGTCTTAACAGTCCAATTTTGTAATCCCCCTCATACACACGTACACACACACACACACACACACACACACACACACACACACACACACACACACACACACACACACACGCACACACACACACATTTTACACAGAGAAACTTCAAATCAGACACATGAAATGCTTCTTTTGAGTCCACAACCCACCACATTTTCTGAAATAAAATAAATATTACTGAAAGTATTGTCTAGTCCACACCTGTTACAGCAGAGAGTATTGTCTGGTCCACACCTGTTACAGCAGAGAGTATTGTCTGGTCCACACCTGTTACAGCAGAGAGTATTGTCTGGTCCACACCTGTTACAGCAGAGAGTATTGTCTGGTCCACACCTGTTACAGCAGAGAGTATTGTCTGGTCCACACCTGTTACAGCGAAGAGTATTGTCTAGTCCACACCTGTTACAGCAGAGAGTATAATCTAGTCCACACCTGTTACAGCAGAGAGTATAGTCTAGTCCACACCTGTTACAGCAGAGAGTATAGTCTAGTCCACACCTGTTACAGCAGAGAGTATTGTCTGGTCCACACCTGTTACAGCAGAGAGTATTGTCTGGTCTACACCTGTTACAGCAGAGAGTATTGTCTAGTCCACACCTGATACAGCAGAGAGTATTGTCTGGTCCACACCTGTTATAGTAGAGCGTATTGTCTGATCCACACAAGACATCTGCAGAAGCAGTGCAGTACAGTCACATAACATCACTCACACATACAGATCTAAAATCTCCACAGAATAACCTAAATAGCATGTTGTATATTCACATGTAGTATGTGTAACTCGTTACAAGTTAAGAGACAAAACAAACCAATTTTGCAAGTAAGTTATCTCAAACATTCAAAGACTGAGTCAGTCAGGACGATCCAAAGCTGGAAGATATGTCAACTCCATTTATTCGTCAACCATCATTCACGGAAAATGATCTACTACTATGCATCAATAGCCCGAAAACACAAACAAAAATACTCTTCTATGCTACCATTGGCAATGCATCACCACACTGGCAAATTACATGGAAAATATCCAGCCAATTCAGAGGTGAGTGCAATTTATAAAAAGAAGCTCAGAAATTCAATCAGTGAAATTTTAACGAGAAGGTAAGAGAAATGAATACAGGAAGAATTAAATGAAAAGGTTAATTCGTGTGACAGTCCTACTGACCATGCCTGATATCTTCACAGATCTTCACAGACTTCCTTCTGGCTATGGGAGCATTCCTTAAAAGGTGTCACACTTCTGGAGTGCAACGGTTTCACACCAAACGGTCTAAAATCTTTGAGCCAATCATTAGCAGTTCTAGACCAGCCCAGGTCACACAGGAGAAGCAACTGACTGGAACAAGCATGCTCCAGCCACTACTCAAACGCACAGAGACGTGCTTAGTCATTACAACACAAATTCTAAACTACAACACAAAAAGCCTTGACATCAACTTTATTAAGACAATAACTACTACATTGGCTGAAGCAAAGCTCAACATTATAGAAGCCAGTGAAACATTCTAACCAAACATTGTTTTATCATGGCATTTGTCATGTCATATTAAATCTCTCACACACAATATGCATATTTACTCAACCTCACATGGATTGACCACGGAAATAACAACAGTTTAGCCCTCCGACCAGTTGCACTCTTTACCCCAGCTATTTCCCCATGTCAAAACATTCCCATCTTCAAACACTCCTTTTTCAAATGGGGATATAAATAAAACCTTCCTGTAATGATTGTTCCAGTAAACATCTCTTATTGACATTGAGGAACTTACGGAACACTTTGCATTGGGCTCATCTGTATATTAGAGGCCATCTTCAATCAAATCAATGTCCTAATCTGAAAATCTCAAGCATCTACCTGGAGGATTATACGGTACCAAGCATTGTGGATAACGGGCTATAAATAAGAGCCAATGTTTTCCTGCTGTATATCAGAAGTTTCAGCTACATGGGCTGAACTTTCTATGGTATTTTTTACAGTCATTTGAACTCTCTCTCCATCTGTGTCTCTGTGAAGACCAAGAGCCAGATCCCTGCATTAACTGCATTACTGGAAGTACTTCAACTGTGGTCTCCCAAAAACCCACTGGACTGGAGGCAAATACTCCCCCTCCAACTTATTCTTTTTATGAGGGGTCTCTGACGTCGGCAGAGTAGGACCTGGCCTATAGATGCCCTATAGTTGGGTTATTTCTGCAGCAGGAGACCCACATGTTGGGTTAACAGCGGTTGTCAATTACAGGTCAAGGGGCCTCCTGACCTCTCTTATCTTCCAAAACAAAAACACCAAACCAGTCCACTGGCACCAGCAGGTAACTGGAACAGCTGAAACACCATGTCACCGCAATAATACAGGGTCTTGTCCCAAGAAAGACACATGCACTCTCACAAACTGTACACAGCACTCCAGTCACCAGACTCTTACCAGCGCAGTCGTTCAGCTAGCCTCATTCCAGCAGCCTCCACAGTTCTCTAACCAATTATAGAAAGCAGGAATTTTAAGGCAACCAAAATAAGTCAGTACTCCAGACGCCATGTGACATGCTGCAAATAGCTCCGGTAGGTGGTGAATGAATGGCCAGATGACATATCACCAGGATGGTAATGGAAAGTGCCGCTTTTGTTGCATCAAACAAACCAACATCTCTTTCCGTCCAACATCAACATTGCTGGAAGAATGTCTGGGCCCTTACATCATAACAGTTTAGAATGTGTTGAGAGACACATTTTGATCTTTGCTATGTAACTCTATGCTTACGTCTGGTGAACCATTGGAAGCCACTAGCCTGTGCACTATCAGGTGTGTAACACTGGCATTCAAAAGCAAAGAGGATATAACACAATGCTTCTTCTGGTAATCCCTCAAATGCTGAAAGGTCAATAAGGAATGAATACAGTGCAAGAGATACACCAGCCCTTCCACACACTTGTTACAAATACAACAAGTGTAGACCTTACCATGAAATGCTTACTTACAAGCCCTTACCCAACAATGTAGTTCTAAGAAAAACAGGGGTTAAGAATATATCTTTTTAAAATAACAATAACGAGGCTACATACAGGGGTACCGGTACCGAGTCAATGTGGGGGGAACAGGTTTGTCAAGGTAATTGAGGTAACATACACATGTAGGTTGGGGTAAAGTGACTATACATTGATAATAAACAGTGAGTAGCAGCAGCATAAAAAAAGGAGGGGTCAATACTAATAGTCCGGGTACAAGATGATGTCAAAAAAGACTCAGGTTACAGTGATCAGCTGACACCTCAGGGAAGTTTAGGAGAAAGTCAAATGTATCCTGCATGTGGGACTACTCCGAAATTCACAGAGTAGAGTTACATCTGTGAAGATTCTTTAATGGCATTGTCGAAGAGGTTTACAACCAGTCAATGCACATATCAAGAAGCACCAAGCAGAGACGCATCAGTTCCCTTTTTTACAGTATGACTCGGCCGGGGATTACATTAATATCCCCACAAGGTTGGTGGTATTAATGTGTTCTAACCACCCTGCCAGTCAAGCTGATACCCACAAATCAACTATTTAGATGTTGTCTGCACATGCAAGTTAATTATGAGTGGCATGTGCCTCCCTCTCTCTTTCACAGACGTGACACATTCTACATGTCCACTCTCCGAGGCTCCCTGCCACAATTTCAGCTCCACCATGAATGCCTTGGGTGTTATGGGAGCCCAGTTCAAGATGGGGTTGACTCGTGTAGCCTACCTGGATGCATCTGATCCACTGCTTATCTACACTAGCTAGTTACTATTGTTGGCTGTGTGAGTCCTTGTATCCATCTGTGCAACTAGAAAAGCTTTGAATGTCGGCCACTGATCAGTTTTAAGCCCAGTGTTGAATTTAGGTGTCCCTTCTCTCCATTCAACTCGTGAGAATGGTTTCTGAATGTCGGAAACTCAAATTTGCAAATGCAGCATTTAGCTATTCACATAGAAAAGGTTGCTTCATAACACTGCTGCTATTCACCTGTCTGGTATCAGTAAATACCCAAAGGTATCCATCCAAAAACTTGCAAGGTGTTTGGTTAGGCCTTTGCCAATATCATCTAACAAGTAGGTGTGTCTGCTAGCATTCCCACAGGTCAGAGCATGTGAGCTGGCGTCTATGGAGATGAACATGTGGGTTGAGGGTAAGCTCCAAAACATGCAAATATTTCCATGAGGATCTCCATACAGATTGACTACAGCCAAATAGTGCATTTGTTAAGAACCAAGTTAGCTTGTGCTCTCAATGCTATCTTAAAGAACCCATGTTAGCATTAAGCACAAGTTAGCCCAAAGAACACAAGTTAGCATTGAGAGAGCAAGATTGCCTCAAGAACACAGGTTAGCACTGATAACACAGGTTAGCACTGAGAACACAGTTTAGCACTGAGAACACAGGTTATCATTGAGAACACAGGGTTGGATTCATCTATGGGGTTTGACTTAGAGCATAGCTGGGCTGGAGTGGGAGAAATTATCTGATAGAGGCTGAGAGACTCCCATCAGGCCAAAGTCCACATAGCAACAGAGCTAAATATAAGTCATTCCTCAGAACCTCACATCTCTACACTAGCTGTGACATGCTGCCATGCTTTTACCACTTCATGCAACACTTACACCTGAATCTATCAAACCAATACAGTGCTGTAGAAGTGCACAAGGCAAACTGTTCAAGAGAACATCTGGTTTTGTCTAAAAGATCTTGGCAACCCATGTGAAAGTATCAATATTGTTCAAGTTCAATATCTCAGTGAAATCTGCTAAACATGAAACACACGAGAATCTGACTGCCGATAGGTACTTATCAAAGTAGGAGGCCAATCCTTCTCTTGCTAGAACAAAAGGCGTACCTTCAGTGTACTTGTAGAATCGCAATGGTCGGCAGTGTCCAACAACATGACTTTGAGCCAATCAGAGAGCACAAAACTCCACATGGTGAAGCCGAAAGGAGTGACAATAAAAAGGGAAAAAGGAGAGTAAATCCACCCTTTATAATCAGAATTGTTCTACCTAAAACAATAAAGCTGCATAAAACATAGAAAATCTATAGCAAGTGTTTACATCTTTTACGTCTAGGTAAGGAGTTTTGTGCTTTTTTTGGTAGGTTTGATAATGTGTACTAGCTTATTAGTTAGCTAGCTGGCTAACGTTAGCTTGCTTAGTGAGCAATGCCGTCACACACACTTCATATGAAACAAATGGGGCGGTAAGTGCAGCACAATACACACAACAGTAACCAAGCATGCTACCTAGCCACAGTAGCTAGTAAAATTATAATTAAATCACAAGGTATTTGTTTCCATGAAGCAGCAGCTGCCTGTAGCTGTTGAGAGTCAATGCAGTATCTTTACTTTACCTAGCTAGCACATCATGCTAACCATTTAGCTAACGTTAACCACTGTATGCGATTATGGAGAGTACATTTAAAAAAAAAAGTTGGCCACAGCTAGCTAGCAAGACATCTGGCTAGTATCAACAAGGACTTTTTACAACCATAGCAACATTAGCGCATCTAGCTCGCTAACATTGACTAGACAAAGCAACACAGACACATTGCCAAACAACTCTACTGCCACCTTCTGGTAGGGTGTATTTTAATAAGGCTGAGTGGCTGACGACTTCAAGGTCTTTGCTGTCTGAACACAGAAGAGATTGGTTGCCAACACTGTTGAGAGGTGCTAAGTACTGTCGGCAGGCAAATGTTTGACAACCTACTAGTGTCTGAGCCATTGTACTTCAGAATTGGAGTTGGGCTTGGTCAAAGAAAATAGAGGCCATCAATGTACAAAGGTACAGTATGAGTTACAGTCACAAGCATGTACTGTACTAATCATAGGAGGTAGGTTGCACCTTAATTGGGGAGGACGGGCTCATAATAATGGCTGGAGCAGAATAAGTGGAATGGTATCAAATACACATGGTCTCCATGCGACTATGTACATACGTACGACTCAGTGACCTTGTTGTACATACTTCTCTGCTCATGCCTTAGCATCAATACAGGTATTTATACACTCATGACGATCTTGTGAAGAGTGCGGTGATATGTATTGGTCTTGTCAGCACAAGAGCCTGATGTATGAGGCCCTGCTATTACTACGGTATAATCAAATACAACAATGTGTGACCAGGTTTGTGGTGAAGAGGATCACCGAAGCATGGTCCCTGCATCTTTGAGCTGGACCTCTGCAGTAAAATCTATGTTGTTGGCCTGCTGGGATTCAGGCTGTAGTCGTTGTTGCTTCCTGGTACTGTACATGGTCCGTCCTAACTTTGTTTGTGAACACTCTCCCCAGGTCCCCCATGTTCTGATGGTCTTATCAGTCTCTATTGATCTGTCCATGGATTTGTTGGCTGATGACGAAGTTGCACTGCTTGACGTAGGCCCACATCTGAGTGGCCTTGAATTTGCTAGGGGAGGAGGGAGCTCCCGGGGACAGGTAAGGCCCTGCATGTCATTAGCCGCTTGCTCATAATTGCGCAATATCCGAGCCAGTACGTGCTGGCACCTGAGACATTTGAAACTGAGACTCATTTTTTAAAATAATTTATTTCACCTTTATTTAATTTCTTAGGGATAGTCCCCTTTTTTTCAATTTTTGCCTAAATGACATACCCAAATCTAACTGCCTGTAGCTCAGGCCCTGAAGCAAGGATATTCATGTTCTTGGTACCATTTGAAAGGAAACACTTTGAAGTTTGTGAAAATGTGAACTGAATATAGGAGAATACAACACAATAGATCTGGTAGAAGAAAATACAAAGAAAAAAACAACCTGTCTTTTTCTACCATCTTTGAAATGCAAGAGAAAGATCATAGTTAGAGCCATCACTCTGGTTGTAAATATGCAGTAGGATGTGGTATTACATTAATCAATGCAGGTTAGTCTCATAGAGATAAGATCAATTATTAAGAGACCTGGTTCAAAGCCATTTCACAAAAATTAAAGCTAGTCTAAGAAATATTTCTTATCACTAGTGCAGGGCGTATTTAAGTTCCATATTCTTATTGTTCAAACTATTTAGTCATTGCATTATTCAATAGTAGTGGTAAGAATAGCCAGCCCTCACATTGTATGCCCTTCTCAGATTTCAAAAGGACATAGTGACAGTGTTTTGGAAAATCACCCGAAATCCTTTGATTCCTTGGTGGAATAATAGTGGATTAGTGTTAATAGTAGCTGCCATGCACCATGCACCTCAAACACGACTTTGCGACCGGCTTAAGGGTAAGTTTGCTCTGTTCCACACAGTCCCAATTGCATCAGCCGTCATTGCTCGAACATGAACAGCTCTGGGCTTTTTGACCTACATCTGTTCGGTCATTCAAGACCCTACATCACACACCTCATACTGACCAATGAAAAGAGCATGCCCATTTCTCTACCCCCACTGACAGGTGTGTGCAGAGAAAAAGTGGCAGGGCCTGCCCCTGCATTTGAACACACATGCACACTGCTGACATGAAAGTCTTTGACATAGAATGAACCCATTTTCTAGACCGTAAACAATCAAAGGTGTACAGTCTTCTCTGTAATAGCCTAGGCTTCTGTCTGTCACCGAATGGTTACATCAGTAGATTAGCTGTGAAATCAAGATATAAAATGTGAAAAGTATTTCTCACATTTGCAAATAATTACCCATCTTTGTCTCTATAATTTGTAATACCATTTGTGAGAATAAATAAAAAAACACCACACATCTTTACACTTTATTAATAATAGTCCCTTTGACAGGTGTCAAAAGAGGCTTCACAGAGATAGAGATAGTTTACCCATATTACAAATTGACCTTATTTTATGGATACCTAGAAAATAGTCTGTGGACACACTCAGCAACCCAAGATGTGGGTTGGATTTTACCAAGCAACAATTTAGTAATTGCATTGTAAAGTTCAAAATAATGGGAACTGTATGACCCCTTTTTGTATGCTCCATATAACAGACCTGTCCTTTCACCGTGATACATTTGGAAGTTAGACATTTTGTTAAAGCTTCATGTCTAACTTCCTGAACCTTCATGCCATAAAAACATTTCACTAAACGGTGAAATTTTGCTCAAATACTAACCTATACGTGTGCTGCACTTTTAAACATCAGCACTTGTCTACATATGTGCGAAACATTACCATTTAGGGACACACTTGAGGTCAGGTCATCTGAATTTAGTTGCCCAACTCAAAACCAATATTACTTAAAATAATCCCATCTCACAGTAGTCTAAAAAGTATGTTATTGGTGGCAAAAGTAACCTAATAATGCATGCAGTTTCCGTGGGAGTTCACCAGACAATATATATAAATCTTTCCCTGAATCACTTACTTTATTTGTATTTATGATATATGTCTGAACTTCTGTTATGGTAGGCTCACTGGGTTAATAATGTATGCTACAACCTTAACTCGATGCTGGTACAGAGAGGAGTGTTTTTAAACCACATGGATTTGAGAACCCTGCACTTTTACAATATATCTAGGTTTACATCTTCAAATAAAAAAGTAGCAAATAGAGAAGTGAAATTAAATCTGAATATTATCTGAGCCTATCCCTATCAACGACATAAAGAAAAAGTCTAAGGGTTAAAATGACTTAACCCTTTAGGAATCTTCCAGATATACGCTCCTCCCCAATCAACGAAAGAAGGTAGAATCTGTCTGTAGGCTAAACCATACACTCCAAAATACCTTTCTCGTTTATTTCACATGTCCAGATATTTCTACTATATTTATAATTGTAAAACTATTAAAAACACACATATACAGAAATTGTATTCAAAAATAACTATTAAACCTATGTAAACTTTATAACTCCGACAGTGTCGTTGTGAAGATTATTGAATGGTAACAATAATAATTTCCACGTTCCTTTGTAATATGCGAAATGCACACGCAGGGCAGTTGCAAACATTGGAAGAAACTGCATTGTTTCTTATCCAAAACCCATCAAAATATTTAATGCATTTGGCTAGTAAGTGAATTACACATGTAATATCACTTACTGGCGTTATATAATAATTAACGGTCTACAATAGAATATTGGCCCTTCATGTAAACTACACGACACATTCGACACGTGTTATTTTCGCGAAAAACATTATTATTTAACATGCAGGCTACACCAAACACAGAAAATATACTCCTGGGCTAATACCTAAGAACGTGTTTTAAATATCCCATAGTTCCTTTAAACGACACATTTATTGGCTAAACAAATTACCTGAGAGATTAAACGGCAATTTTCAGCCTTTGATAATTACTCTTGTGGATGTTTTGTCAATAATGTCAACATTAACCATTAGCTTCCCGGTGCGAATTGAAATGGGATACAGTGTTTCAGAATTCCGACGTTGACAAATAAGTATGCAATACCTACACAACTATTGGAGAACATATACAGGCGTTGGAAAAAAGCTTAAATGGGGACCTACCTACCTAAATGTTAACTGTTCGGGGCTTCAGAGGTGGAGGACAAGTAAGCGTCGTGAACACCAGTAAGGGAGACCCTTCCCATTTAACAACCGAGGGACACAGTGGAAATTTCCACCATGTGATGGCAACTCTTCAAGCATCATGTTTCACTACCAAGACACCCTCCGACTGAACGCAACCAATTGGCTGTTGTACCTCACAGTCCTCGATAGGCAATGGCAGAACATAAACGTTGTATGTTGTATGATGGACAGTGACTGTGGTCGACTAAAATATGTAAAACGTAGGCAATATGAAGAGCACAATTGATTTTGGAGCGCCTTCACGTTGGTGTGATTCATTTGTTGACACTACACATTCTGTTTGTAGAGTAGACGCACTCAAGGAGTGGGCACGGTTACCTTTGTTTGCGCGCGCTGCATAAAGTTTCCAAAAACCTTCAATTGTGGATGCATTTTCATTCAACACGTTCACTTTCAAATTAATTTCAGTTAGATAACTGATTTTAAGAAAGTAATTACTTATATGAAATAATTTAACATTGCAACAACCAACAGTGTTTTTCTAAAGATGTCTTGTCTTCGTAATCCTAGAACTAAATCCTAGAGCATTAGGGAAAGTGTTTTGCAGTTTATCACTGTAGGGCAAGCTATGCTAAAAATGAAGACAATGAGTTTATTATAGATTACATTTTCATAACCCAGGTATCATAATAATGCATTAAAAACAATTGCCACCTAGTCAGTCACCATCATTTCAGGTAAAATATTGATAAAGGGCAAGTAGCTTAATTATGTTGGCCTTTTGCATTTTGGTAGGCCATAATTGTAAATAAGAATTTGTTGTTAATAACTGACTTGCCGAGTTAAAATAAAGGCTATATATAAAAACATATTTAAAAAAATATGCTCACTCCACTTTACAACAATTTATGAATGGTTTAATATATGTATAATATATACAGCCACAGAGATCTCATAAAGACATGGTGCTAACTTTTTTTTTTTTTTTTAGCACCATAAATTGCCTAACAACCTACTACAGATGTAGGATCATAATTTGATCACCCTGTTGCGGGATAACTTTTCTTGTAGTGTATTTGAGGTTTAAAAACGCTTCTGAAATTTGCAATTTCCACTTTGAAATTTCAGATTTGATTTTCCCTTACAAAAAATGTATCAACCTCTACAAAGAGTTATATGAATTATAATCCACATGTTTCTAATTTCCTGTTGCTGCAGGATTATGTTCCTGCTGTAGCAAACTGGCTCAAATTAAGATCCTACAACTGTATGCAATTGTATGTATTTTTTAAAATTATTGTTACAAGGTAATAACACCCCATATAGTGACCTCATAGTTGGTGAGTGGAATAGAAAATGTTCTATACAGTAGCAAGTCAGATGCGAGGACGTCAATGGGGCCAATGTAATCAAAGAACTGAGTGAGCTGTATAAATTGGATACATAAAATAACCAGCTCAACTGGCTATACTTTGCTTGTCTAAGCAGCTCATAAAATCAGCTTTAACATTCTCAAAGCTCTGAGTCAGCAACGAACCGATAGAGCAAGCCTGCTAAGCAAACTAAAAACTATATAATACATTACCAAAAAATGAGAAAATCTCCATTCATGCACTGAAGATGATATTGACACAAATTATTTTCCTGCAATTAACAACAGATTTAAAACTTTGGCATGACAAGGTTTCATCAATAACTTCACAAACCAATCAAAAGGGACATATTCAACCCCATTTGGTTTCCTGATAAGTTAAAAACAACTTCCAGTTCAGCAAGAAAGCAGTCATACTAATAACAAATGAGTATGTAGAATTATTTTAGTTTTGCACTATATATTTTTTTTTCAAGTGCAAAATAGTCCTCTTCTGGACTTTCCCTGAATAATGGCTGATTAAACAAGGCCTAGCTATTGAAATAGTCAATATGACATTTATTTTTTTATTTCACCTTTATAGGTGAAGGTAGGTTAGTTGAGAACAAATTCTCATTTGCAACTGCGACCTGGCCAAGATAAAGCAAAAGCAGTTCGTCACATACAACAACAGAGTTACACATGGAATAAACAAACATACAGTCAATAATACAGTAAAAAAAGTCTATATACAGTATGTGCAAACGAGGTAGGATAAGGGAAGTAAGGCAATAAATAGGCCATGCTGGCAAAGTAATTACAATATAGCAATTAAACACTGGAATGGTAGATGTGCAGAATATATATATTTTTATATATATATATATATATATATATGCATATATGAATGTGCAAGTAGAGATACTGGGGTGCAAAGGATCAAGATAAATACCAAAATACAGTATGGGGATGAGGTAGTTGGATGGGCTATTTACAGATGGGCTATGTACAGGTACAGTGATTTGTTAGCTGCTCTGACAACTGGTGCTAAAATCTACGTAGTGAGGGAGATGTGTCTCCAGCTTCAGCGATTTATGCAGTTTGTTCCAGTCAATGGCAGCAGAGAACTGGAAGGAAAGGCAGTCAAAGGACAAATTGGCTTTGGGGGTGACCATTGAGATATACCTGCTGGAGTGCCTGCTACGGGTGGGTGCTGCTATGGTGACCAGTGAGCTGAGATAAGGTGGGGCTTTACCTAGCAGAGACTTGTAGATGACCTGGAGCCAGTGGGTTTGGCGACGAGTATGAAGCGAGGGCCAGCCAATGAGCGAGTACAGGTCGCAGTGCTGGGTAGTATATGGGGCTTTGGTGACAAAATGGATGGCACTGTGATAGACTGCATCCAATTTGTTGAGTAGATTGTTGGAGGCTATTTTGTAAATGACATCGCCGAAGTCGAGGCTCGGTAGGATGGTCAGTTTTACGAGGGTATGTTTGGTAGCATGAGTGAAGGACGCTTTGTTGCGAAATAGGAAGCCGATTCTAGGTGCAGAGAGCATGCATTTAATTTTACTTGCATTTAAGAGCAGTTGAAGGAGAGTTGTATGGCATTGAAGCTCGTCTGGAGGTTAGTTAACACAGTGTCCAAAGAAGGGCCAGAGGTATACAGAATGGTGTTGTCTGCGTAGAGGTGGATCAGAGAATCACCAGCAGCAAGAGCGACATCATTGATGTATACAGAGAAGAGAGTCGGATCAAGAATTGAACCCTGTGGCACCTCCATAGAGACTGCAGAGGTCCGGACAACAGGCCCTCCGATTTGACACACTGAACTCTGTCTGAGAAGTAGTTGGTGAACCAGGCATGGGTTTGTTGGGTTTATGGGTTTATGTTTGTTGTATTTCTTAGTGGGGTTTTTTAGTTATTGGGATTGTGGCTGATTAGGGGTGTGTTTAGTATAGGTTTGGCTGCCTGAGGCGGTTCTCAATCAGAGTCAGGTGATTCTCGTTGTTTCTGATTGGGAACCGTATTTAGGTAGCCTGGGTTTCACTTTGTATTTTGTGGGTGATTGTTCCTGTCTCTGTGTTAGTGTTCACCAGACAGGCTGTATAGGTTTTTTCACGTTCCGTTTGTTGTATTTATAAGTTATTTCGTGTATCGTCATTTGTTCCATTAAAAACATGAGTAACCAACACGCTGCATTTCGGTCCGACTCTCTTTCGACAAACGAAGAACGTCGTTACAACATGCTTATTTAAGATGGTGAGGAAGGCACTTTTAAAGAATAACTAGGCATCCTCTACTGACAGGATTAGGTGAATATCCTTCCAGGATACATGGGCCAGGTCGATTAGAAAGGCCTGCTCGCTGAAGTGTTTTAGGGAGCGTTTGACAGTGATGAGGGGTGGTCGTTTGACCGCAGACCCATTATGGATGCAGGCAATGAGGCAGCGATCGCTGAGATCTTGGTTGAAAACAGCAGAGGTGTATCTGGAGGGCAAGTTGGTTAAGATGATATCTAGGATGGTGCCCGTGTTTACAGATTTGGGGTTGTACCTGGTGGGTTCATTAATAATTTGTGTGAGATTGAGGGCATCAAGCTTAGATTGTAGGATTTTCTGGGTGTTAAGCATGTCCCAGTTTAGGTCACCTAGCAGCATGAGCTCTGAAGATAGATGGGGGGCAATCAATTCAAATATGGTGTCCAGGGCACAGCTGGGGGCAGAGGGGGTCTAGAGCAAGCGGCAACGGTGAGAGACTTGTTTCTGGAAAGGTGGATTTTTAAAAGTAGAAGCTCAAATTGTTTGGGTACAGACCTGGATAGTAAGACAGAACTCTGCAGGCTATCTCTGCAGTAGATTGCAACACCGCCCCCCTTTGGCAGTTCTATCTTGTCGGAAGATGATATAGTTAGGGATAGAAATTTCAGGGGTTTTGTTGATCTTCCTAAGCCAGGATTCAGACATGGCTAGGACATCCGGGTTTGTCGGAGTGTGCTAAAGCAATGAATAAAACAAACTTAGGGAGGAGGCTTCTAATGTTAACATGAATGAAACCAAGGCTTTTACGTTTACAGATGTCAACAAAAGAGAGCACCTAGGCAGTAGGAGTGGAGTGGAGCTAGGCACTACAGGGCCTAGATGAACCTCTACATCACCAGAGGAACATAGGAGGAGTAGGATAAAGGTACGGCTAAAGGCTGGTCATCTATTACGTTCAGAACAAAGAGTAAAAGGAGCAGGTTTCGAGGCGCGATAGAATAGATTCAAGGCATAATGTACAGACAAAGGTATGGTAGGATGTGAGTACATTGGAGGTAAACCTAGGCATTGAGTAATGATGAGAGAGATATTGTCTCTAGAGACGTTTAAACTAGGTGATGTCACCGCGTATGTGGGAGGTGGAACTAAATAGTTGGTTAAGGCATATCGAGCAGGGCTAGAGGCTCTACAGTGAAATAAGACAATAATCACTAACCAGGAAAGTAATGGACAAGGCATATTGATATTAGGGAGAGGCATGCATTGCCGGGTGATCACAGGGGTCCAGTGAGTGGTTGGGCTGGCTGGAGACATGGCGATTCAGACAGCTAGCAGGCCGGGGCTAGCAAGCTAGCAGAAGGGTCTTAGAGGGATGTCTCGGTGGAGGAAAGTCTGTTTTACTCTCCGCGTGTGGTGACGTCGATAGACCAGTCGTGATGGATTAGTAGGGTTCCGAGTTACAGAGGGGTCCAAGTCCAATTGGCCCAATAGATATAGTGGCCCAAGAAATTGGCCGATAGATCTATTCAGCTACCAGTCTAATATGCTCTAGACAGCTAGCGGGCCGTGGCTAGCAGCTAGCGGGCCGCGGTTAGCAGGCTAGCAGATGGGCATTCAGGGGACGTTGCGATGTAGGGGCCAGTTGAGTACCTCCTCGAGCAGATTACGTCGTAATCCAGTCGTGAAGGATCGGCGGGGTTCCGTGCCCCGTACCGTCAATAAAAGGGGTCCGGGTATTGTAGCCCAGTAGTGGCTGATGGGCCTCTTCAGCTAGCTGGTAGAATGGGCCAAACATGGGCTAGCTCCAGACTAATTGGTGCTTGCTTCGGGACAGACATTAGCCAAGAGTAGTCACTTGGGTAGCAGCAACATAATTACCTTGCACACCATTTTTTTAAGGTTCAGGGTTCAAGTTTTAGTCTACTATGTGCACTATTTCAACTGTGACGGCCATACATTATAAAGTGGTTCATGAGCGGCATGTCATCTTGATCAATGGCAGGACTTTGACAAGTCTATTTATGTGATTACTGGCAAACACATATTCCCCATGATTTTGGAGCAAAGTCTCATGATTACTCTGTCTGACCATACAGTCTCTCTAAAAACAACAAATTCTGCTCAGATTAAAAACATACTTGAATGTCACTAGTCAGGTCAGTGAAGACAGTCAGTTTCTGCTTTCTATTCGTGAGGATGAGATGCTATTCTGGCATTATGCTTTGTGTTCTGGGTTGTAAAGCATGGCTTCTAGAGACCTTGTTTTATATGACATTCAATTACATATTTTATCCATTCTGTTTGTATGACTTTTATTTTATTTAACCTTTATTTTAGCTATAGATATAGTTGTCATTTTTTTGTCACTCAAACACCACATGAATACACATTAGACATGGCAAAATGTGTAGAATTGCAAGAAAACTAGCTTTAAAACAGCAACATTTTATTTTTACCCCATGACAAAATGTGTAGAATTGCAGGAAAGAAGCTTAACAGCTGCAAAATTCAGTGCTTATTCCCATAGAATGAAAAAGCTTGGGAACACCTGATTTAAGTGACAACTACATAACCCATATGTACCGTATGATGTTTTGGTCGCAAACTTCATGTTGGTATATCACATAGACGTCAATTGTCAACATCAATTGCTGCAGGAAAATTACCATGCTGCAGGAAAATAATCCTGCAGCAACAGGAAATGTTGATTATTATGCGGATTATAAATAATGGACATTATTGTTGGGGATGATACATATTTCTTGCTCAGGGGCAGAACAACAGACATTTACCTTGTCAGCTCTGGGATTTGATCCAGCAACCTTTCAGTTACTGGCCCAACACTCTAACCACTAGGCTACCTATAGGCTACCTGCCACCCTACAGTACATCAGCAGATGGTGAGTATGTTACTCTAATGTTTCCCTATCAGGACTCTGATTCTGGATCTGCTATGATTAATGGATACATTATTTCTAAACAATTTCACTGAAGTCCATGGAGAGGCTGGCTTGTGTCGTGCATTATCTGAGATCAGCTGTCACGCTCTGGTTTAGAGAGTGATACCTACTAAAGCACTCACAGGAGGAGGACCGGTGCCTACCAGCTGACAGTGATTAAAGACTCCTACACTGTAATGAAGTTTGCAATGAAGACAAGTAGGTCTGATCTAGGGAACCATTTGAGGATAGGAGTCAGGTGACGCCAGAGCAGACACGGCATGGGTGCCGCTATTCCCTTTGAAATAAGTATTTTCCCTTTTGTATATTTAACCGTGATATCAAGCATTTCTGATAAACATACTAGTTAAATATGTATTGCCAGTAACAGTGTACTACATCAATAATTCACCATGTTTTTACAAGTTCTGCTTTATGATAACGGAGGTATAAACAGCATTGGGGTGGGTATGATATTACAAGAAACTGTTTAAAAGGGGAGGATGATATAGCAGAATGATGACTTCTATGTGGGATTGAGTAAAGGTACCTGATGGTAAAATCACGGGAACACATTGTACACACACTCCTCAGGTTCCTGCGTCAGAGTGGCTGAGGTGTTGGGTATTTCACAGAGGTGGGAAACATGGCTTGCAGAGGTGGCTGACCCAGTGAGCTGAAATAGACTGGCTTTAGATTTGGGGAGGGGACACAGATAGGGGTTTGGGGGGGTGCGGATGTACAGGGGCCAGGAGTGACAGGTGTGACTGGGGTCACAGTCCCCAGAGTAACCTCATACATGGCATTGCATAGTATAAGGCTCACGCCACCTTCCCATACTCAATTCTCCTACTCAAAACAAAGCTTTCAAAACGAGACCCTCCCCATTCCCTATGCCACCCCTCCAAAACCTCTCAATAATTGTTTCTCATGATGTATTGGAAATTGCCATTGAATTTCCCTTGTAGTAATAATGGTGAATTTTTAAATTTTTACTATTTTAGCAGGTGTTCAAAAACCTTTAGGTGGGGGGGGGACTTAGTAAAGACTTGGAATAAAAACTGGTATGGTCTATAAAGGTACAACGATCTGTGCAGTGTGACCATTTTTTACATTTTAGTAGACAATCTTATTCAGAGAGACTTACAGGAGCAATTAGAGTTAAGTGCCTTGCTCAAGGGCACATTGACAGATTTCACCTTGTCAGCTCGGGGATTTGAAACCAGCAACATTTTGGTACTGGCCCAACCTCTTAACCACAAGGCTTCCACCCAGCCCAGAATTAGTGCAACCTGTAATAGTAGAATGGTAATTTGGACTATTGTAAGATGTCTGATTTAGTGAGTTCTAACAACACCTTAAAGTGATAGTTCTCTCTTTTTACATTTGAGCTTCTTTTTGACTTCCCTGGGACGTTATCATTTCCTCCAAAATGTTTTTAAATTCGTTAGCTTGTTATTTAGCAACGTACAAAATCTCCTGGCTAGCATTTTTGGAGAATGCCATTTTGTTGCTACATTGTTTAATCTACTTATAGCCAGACATTTTGCCAGATAAACAATAGGAAACCATCTGTATTATGGAAAGATTATATCACCTTTTTATACCAACAAATCCCTAATTTGCTCTTGGGGATAAAGCAACCAATTTATAGTAAAATAAAATAAAAGCTTATCCTGGTCTTTCTCTGTGAAAACTGAATGGTTTTCAACATAGCATGTATTGATCAGATATGGGTGCGTCTTTAGCTTGCAGGTATTGATCTATAAATACCAAGAGAGTTTATGCAACAAATACTGCATGTTTTGATCTGTTAGCCAAATGGGAGTCACTCCATCGAAACAGGTCTAGTGTTTATACAAGTTCTGATGTTATTTTAGCCATGACTGTGCCCATCTGTCTTTAAAAGAAATAAAATGTTATTAGTCACATACACATATTTAGCAGATGTTATTGTGGGTCTAGCAAAATGCTTGTGTCCCTAGCTCCAACAGTGCAGTAGTATCTAACAATTCACAACAATACACAAATCTAAATGTAAAATAATTGAGTTAAGATATGTATAAATATTAGGACGAGCAATGTCGGAGTGGCACAGTAGAATAGAATTAAGCAATAAGTCCCAAGGGGGTGTGGTATATGGCCAATATATCACGGCTAAGGACTGTTCTTACGCACGACGCATTGCGGAGTGCCTGGACACCGCCCTTAGCCGTGGTATATTGGCCATATACCACAAACCCCCAAGATGCCTTACTGCTATTATAAACTGGTTACCAATGTAATAAGAGCAGGAAAACTAATGTTTTGTCATACCTGTGTTATACGGTCTGATATACCACTGCTGTCAGACAATCAGCATTCAGGGTTCAAACCACTCAGTTTATAATACAGTATATACATATGAGATGATAAAGCAGTATGTAAACATTATTAAAATGACTAGTGTTCCATTATTAAAGTGGCCAGTGATTCCAAGTCTATGTATATAGGGCAGCAGCCTCTAAGGTGGTAGCCGGCTAGTGATGGCTATTTAACAGTCTGATGCCCTTGAGATAGAAGCTGTTTTACAGTCTCTCTGTCCCAGCATTGATGCACATGTACTGACCTCGCCTTCTGGTTGACAGTGAGGTGAACATGCCATGGCTCAGGTGGTTGATGTCCTTGATGATCCTTAGGGCCTTCCTGTGACATTGAGTGCTGTAGGTGTCCTCGAGGGCAGGCAGTGTGTCCCCAGGGATGCGTTGGGCAGACCGTACCACCCTCTGGAGAGCCCTGCGGTTGCGGGCGGTGCAGTTGCCATACCAAGCGATGATACATCCCGACAGGATGCTCTCAATTGTGCATCTGTAAAAGTTTCTTAGGGTCTTAGGGGCCAAGCCAAATTTATTCAGCCCCCTGAGCTTTAAAGGTGCAATATGCAGAAATGTCTTTGCCATTTCCTGGTTGCTAATTTCAGTTTGTGACAAAACAAACAAGAAAGTATAGAGCCTCCAAAATCAACTCTGGACCTTGAAGCCAGTTCCACTTCATTTTTTAATTGTTCCCCTTTAATAAAGGACTGATCTAGACCTGGGACACCAGGTGTATTAATTATCAAGTAGAACAGAAAACCAGCAGGCTCCGGACCTCGTAGGGTCAGAGTTGAATACCCCTGGTGTAGAGAATCGTTGTACCATCTAAACCGCTGTGAAATATCTTTTCAATAACGAACAATATTGTATTTTCAGCTGTTTTAGATGGTGTACAAAACCAAAAGTAAAAGACACAAAAACTAAACTTTAGAATGAGAAGCATAGAAATACTGCACACAGAACAGATCTACCACTTGCTTACAATGAGAATGATAGATCTATAACTTTCTATGTGAATTTGTTTGGGTTACCCAAAAAGTTGCATATTGCAGCTTTAAATAGTGGGTAGGTATGGTGTCCATTTCAGTAGAGTGATTTTTGCTCAACCCCAATACCTGTCAGTCAAACAGAAAGCAGACAGGAAATGGGGTCACTGAGCCAAATAGGGTTTAGCCAGTAGCAACTGACAAAAAGTCCAAGTATATATCCAGATTTTCGATGTATTTTCATGATCTGACACGGTCAAGTTACAGTAGACATGGGACCAAGTCCCAATTATTTCAAGTTCGGAGTAACATCAAATCAGCCATGTTGTTTGGACAGCTGTGAGACGCAACTGGTACAACTCCACAGATGTCAGTGTTGCCTGCTGCATCAGTTCTGTAAGCTGCATGTTAGTGCAGCAGCAACGCATGCAAGCAGACTTACCTCCCTGTTGTGTGTACCTCCGTATCAAGTCGATTTTCTATGGAGCATAAATACAGAGTGTCTTACACTTCAGACTCAGACAAGTTATGTCTCTGAGATTGCCTGAGGTTGTAGAAGTTTGTGTAAAACTGAACTTGGTAGAATACTCACCATATGCTAACCCAATACCTCTGCTGTAGTTAATCACAGTTAGTATTGACCTTCAAGTCTCAAGAAGGTTCCAAGTTAAGAGCGTCAAGTCTCAAGAAGTCGTCCTGTGAACATAGTGAAAGTGGGAAGGGTATTTGTATCAAAAAAGTGTTGAAATGGTATAACTCATCTGTTCAGTCATCAGTTTTAGTCTTACTCAAGTCCCTTTCGGTCTTAGTGTAAGGTTTGCCGTAATTTGCTCAGTCATAAAAATTGTCTTAAATCTTAAGTCATGAAACACTTGGTAAGTCTGGGTGGAGTGTCATGTCACATTTTTTCTACTTTGAGTCAAGCCTACAACTCTGTTGTGTAGAATACATTAGGCTGCATTCAATATGGTCAATAATCAGGATGGAAAATGAACATGCATTATGTAAAGTCAGGCTTCAGATGGATGTGTTGAGTCAAATATAGGAAGACCAAGCGTTTTCGAACAACAGACACCAGCTGTTCTTGTAGAATAATAAACAATTGTATTTTATTGGCTATCAACATGACCTGGACTTTAATTAATCGAGGGACAAACAGTACTCAAGAGTGAATGTGAAAATGTGTCTATTTTTGCATGAGAGAACATCTGTGTACTCAGTTCATCTCACAGACAGACACAGTGGAAGTTCTCCAACCAACTGAAAAATAGAAGGCCCCCTATGGCTCCCTGTCCCTGTTCCTAGCTGTTTACTCAGGTGGGTAGGGGCCACTCAGTCACAGTTCTGGGATCAGTGTTTAAGACAGGGCTCAGCAGAGCAATTTGTTCACAGGCATTGTCACTTACGATGGCCCCTTTAAATCCAAACATGCATAACAGGGGCACTGACAAAAAGCCATCGTTATGAATGGTTAGAAGATCCCTAATTACACGAACATCGACACATCTGAGTGGTATCATTTCCATTACATCATGTCGCACTTCAGCAAACGTCTTTTGCAAAGTACTTGCCTAAATTACGATTAGACTGTTGAACAGAACATTGATTGCGGTCTCCTCAACTCAGATTTGGGTGTACTTCTTGTCATTACGTTTGGGTAATATTTGTATTCTTCATCCATGCACGCAAGCTCATTCATGCACACCAGGTTTTGATCAATGGTATAGTAATGGCTCCACAGTCTTGGTCATAAATTAAATTATACAGTAATAGGTGCCTCAGTTCAGTCCCTCTCTGTGACCATATTTTTATTTTGGGGACTCTGGCTTGACATCAGACCAATTATCAAATTCCAGTCTCCTGTTTTCAATTTGTAAATTAATTCACATCTTTAACTATGGAAACTACTAAAGAGCTATTCCATATACCATAGGAATTTTATCTGAATAATTATAGAATTGTCAATTTCCATCGGAAATTGATTACCGGTAAGACAAATGAGTTCAAATAGGTAAAACATAATAATAACACAGCACTGTGATTCCTGTCAGTCTTATGACATCTACCCAATCCATCTCTAATTGCACAGTTGGTTGCTCTGACTGGAATTCAAAAGTTTCTGCATTACACTTTCAGAAGTGTGTTTGATTCATACAGCAATTTATCCAACATGGAGGAAATTGACACCATTAGGGCATTTAGCCACCATTAGGGTTACCATTTGCCACCATTAGGGTTGCCATTTAGGCCCTATTAGGGCATTTAGGCCCCATTAGGGCATTTAGCCACCATTAGGCTTACCATTTAGCCACCATTAGGGTTACCATTTAGCCACCATTAGGCTTACCATTTAGCCACCATTAGGCTTACCATTTAGCCACCATTAGGCTTACCATTTAGTCACCATTAGGGTTACCATTTAGCTCACCATTAGGGTTATCATTTAGTCATCATTAGGGTTACCATTTAGCTACCATTTGGGTTACCATTTAGTCTCCATTAGGGTTACCATTTAGTCACCATTAGGGTTACCATTTAGCCAACATTAGGGTTACCATTTAGTCTCCATTAGGGTTACCATTTAGTCTCCATTCGGGCATTTAGCCACTATTACGGTTAACATTTAGGCTTACCATTTAGTCACCATTAGGCTTATCATTTAGTCATCATTAGGGTTACCATTTAGCTACATTGGGGGCATTTAGCCACTATTAGGGTTACCATTTAGCCACCATTTGGGTTACCATTTAGTCTCCATTAGGGTTACCATTTAGCCACCATTAGGGTTACCATTTAGTCACCATTAGGGTTACCATTTAGCCACCATTTGGGTTACCATTTAGCCACCATTTGGGTTACCATTTAGCCACCATTTGGGTTACCATTTAGCCACCATTTGGGTTACCATTTAGTCACCATTAGGGTTACCATTTAGCCACCATTAGGGTTATCATTTAGCCATGTCCTCTCAGTCTTTTAAGTGTTGTGTATTATCCTTCCAAGTTGTGTGTGTCACATCTGTCTTCAACACAGTTGTGACTGACTAACAGATGACTTTCTGCTTATTCTGGTGTACTGTTGTGTACATCATCTGACCCCAGAATGACCTCTGACTTCTTGAACTGGATTGTCTCGTGATTGTTTGTAAAATGTATGTATCACAGCCCATTGTTTTTGTACCCTAATCATTAAAAATGTTAATGGTTCTGGAAGTTTCAAAACGTGTTCATTTGTAAGATCAAGCACACAAAACCTACCAGAGGTATAAAGCAGTAATTTTTGTGTCTTACTCTTTTGGCAACAGGCTTGAATAAATGCTTGTTGTATGTTGATATGCCCTCTATGGTTAGAGTAGGTTGTGGTTTAGGTCAGCATCTGGACAAAAATAAACAAATAGTCTCTTCAGCTAACCCTATAAGTTCAACTGTGAGGCGACAGGTCAGTATTTGTACATTTATTTTCTCATCAAAACGATGAGCTAAGAGTATCTGCTGGGTGGGATACATCTCCAATAGTCATCCTCAGCTAATTCTCCTTGGACGGTAGACAATCGGCAGAATATTTTGCCCTAGTGGAAGATAGGATGAACGGAACCCCCAACAATAACCTCCCTCTTCTTTATTTCTGGGTAATAATTATCTTTCATGGAGGGAAAAATGCTATCTGTTCTACGTACATTGAGCCATGATGACACTTTAAAACATCCCACGTCTGTAATGTGGTGTATAGAATATTAAATTCAACAGCTAGCCGTCTCTGGGTCAGAATTAGGTCACATACATATCTGTCCTCTAGCTGTTTCTAAGTCCATTGGGGATGTCTTGTATGTTTACGGTCTAACCATGACGGAGGGGCAACAGTAAGTGTCAGTAGTCTGGAGGTCATGACTAGTTTGGGGTCATGTACTCTGAAAACACCACAGGTGTGTTTACTGTTTTTCAGAAGTGGCAAATCTTGTCACAACATAAGGGCATCATAGAAACGTATAAATATAGTTGTTTGTCAAATGACCCTTGGACTAGTTTTCACCATGTCACTATTCACAACACTTTGTACCTTTAGGTACAAAATGGCCATTCTGGTGGAATAGGCCTAACTGTCAATACAGAGTTGTGTTGAGAGTGAAAATCATAATCCCCATTATCCAATTAGATAAGGCATATATAGCTGTTGTTATGACTGCATTTAGGCACACTGTACCATTCTCATTAGAGACTAACCCTTCGGAGGCCCCTGCTGTGCCTCAAAGACCAGTCTGGGCGCTCAATGCCAAGGTCAACTGCATAATTTCCAAATTCTTCCGCTCCTCTACCCTCGCTTTAATTGTTGAGGTCGTTATGTAAAACCCATTATGTAATCTATTTTTCAGACAGTTATTTTCCTGGCCCCTGTTCTCTAATGGGGAAGGGGTTAGGGGGTTGCATCCCTCTGTTGACATTCACATAGCCATGATAAGAGCCCAGCTCATCTCCTGCTGTTGTGCTTCATTCACAAGGCACCCAAACACGCAAACGAATGGTCAGGTCAGATTGGAGGAGCGCTGCAAAAATACACACGTGTCCAACGGAACTGTCCACAACATGCAGCAACACGTGCCAGTCCACCCTCCACATCATGACCGCCAGTAACATGCCAATCCACAGTGAAACCAACCGACGCATGAAGCTGTAGACGTGTCTGCTGAAACCAGACCCGGCTTCACTTTCTTACTATTTATTTGTTGTTATGAAGGATATAACAGGTGTCTCATCATACAATAAGAGGCTACATTTGTTTTGAGGCTTTATAAACGTATATTAAAGAGTCTAATATTATGTAGAGCATTATGACCCTCTATGTCATGCTCATAAAGGCTTTATGAATGCTACATTATCACCACTCGGAGGTGAAGTTCACTACACCGCTGGATCACAGTCAATACATGCCTCATGGACTAGAACGTGACAGACAAAACTACTAGCATGTGATGGGATCTGAGGACAGCCGATTGGCCTTCCCACATGGTCATACAGTGAGTATAGAAAACATTAAGGACACCTGCTCTTTCCATGACATAGAATGACCAGATGAATCCAGGTGAAAGCTATGATCCGTTATTGATGCCACTTGTTAAGTCCACTTCAATCAGTGTAGATGAAGGCGAAGAGACAGGTTAAAGAAGGATTTTTAAGTCTTGTGACAATTGAGACATGGATTGTGTATGTGTGCCATTCAGAGAGTGAATGGGCAAAATGTAAGTGCCAAGCGCACTAGTTTGTGTCAAGAACTGCAACGCTGCCGGGTTTTTCACATTCAACAGTTTCCCGTGTGTGTCAAGAATGGTCCACCACCCAAAGAACATCCAGCCCACTTGACACAACTCTGGGAAGCATTGGAGTCAACATGGGCCAGCATCCCTGTGGAACGCTCTCTTACACCTTGTAAGAGTCCATGCCCTGACTAATTGTTCTGAGGGCATAAAGGAGGGATGGGTGGAGGGGCAACTCAATATTAGTAAGGTGCTCTTAATGTTTGGTATACTATATACCACCCTGCATACCACTGCTGGTGTGCTTCTGAAGCTAAGCAGGGTTGGTCCTGGTCAGTTCCTGGATGGGAGACCAGATGCTGCAGGAAGTGGTGTTGGAGGGCCAGTAGGAGGCACTCTTTCCTCTGGTCTAAAAAATATCCCAATGCCCCAGGGTAGTGATTGGCACTGCCCTGTGTAGGGTGCCGTCTTTCGGATGGGACGTTAAACGGGTGTCCCGACTCTCTGAGGTCATTAAAGATCCCATGGCACCTATCGTAAGAGTAGGGGTGTTATCCCCGGTGTCCTGGCTAAATTCCCAATCTGGCCCTCAAACCATCACGGTCACCTAATAATCCCCAGTTTACAATTGGCTCAATAATCCCCCTCCTCTCCCCTGTAACTATTCCCCAGGTCGTTGCTCAGTCAGCTTTACCTGGTAAAATAACGGATAAATAAATAAATATCCTCTAAACTTCTGTCTGGCCAGACAGGAGAGGATGAACCCCCCCCTCCAGTGTTAATTTTTCATTGTCACCGTCATGTTGTTAAGCACTTCATCTCACACTATCAAATGGTCACCATTCAAAATGTGACAAACCACTACAAAAACAAGTGCGAAGGTGACAATCCCCAAAATGAGATTAATGTGTAGGTCTACCGGCTTCACACAACATACTGTCTTACCGGCTTCACACTACTTACTGGCTTACCGGCTTCACACTACTTACTGGCCTACCGGCTTCACACTACTTACTGGCCTATCGGCTTCACACTACTTACTGGCCTATCGGCTTCACACTACTTACTGGCATGTGAGTGTCTCACAGAAATGCTACTGACACAATCATGTGACTGTTACAAGTGTGTTATTATGTACCACCAGTGTAGAGGGGAGGTTTTGATGCATGTGCACCCTTCTTGATCTGCAGCAAAATAGTCACTACTTCATGAACTAGCACACCTGATTGAACTGACCAATGGCGTGTTACTTTAAACAGGTGTACTAGATCAGGAATAGATCAAAACAGTGACATTTGCCACAGGTACTTGAGAAGAGGTTTGGGAAAAGACCACTAAATCTAACTCCTAGAAGAGGCCTTTGGCATGGGCTACAGTGGCTGTGTGAGTGTGCAGGCACTAAATGGCTTTCACAAAACTGAATGAACAGCTGTCCAACACTTCCCTGCCTAACTTAATAAATCTTGTTAGGGATAGGGTCTAGTTTCCTGAATTTCCGCCCGACTGACGTGAACAAAGTGGATATTGTGGGCAGATTTGGAGAGAGTTCCTCAGTGAGATGAGAGGTATTCCGTTCTGGGAGTTTGTATGCTGTGTCACTGAGCAATTCAAGGCTGCCCCTCGTGAGGTGCTCGCACAAACAAGGACTTTGTGTAATGAGCATCATGCGCCTGTTGTTTTCTTAAATTCAATTGCGCTAATATAACAAACAGCACTGGAGATTGGGAGGCTTCAGTGGTGGTTGTAGTGGGTTGGCACTGGGTGAACGTAGTCCTATACTTCCATGAAGCAGTTGAAAAAGCGGACGCCTGTCTAGCGTCACAGCACCATCATGCTCTTTTTGAGAGCTGTATTCTGCTCTTTCATCCCACTCCTCCATGTGAGGGGAGGGGGCAAGGGAAGCGACTCAGTGTGAGGTTGTTATTGTTTTCTGTGTGTTGGACTGAGTGGAGCCATGGACTGTAGATTACATGCTTTTAGCTGCATCTGTGTTCAGCTCATTGTAAGGATGGGCGACCACCTGTACCCTCCATGTCCATTAGCTTCCCGTCAACATTATATATTTGGACTTGACCCCGTGACCCCCAAGCAGATCACAATAGGAGCTATTCCCCAAGCCCCTGCGCCTTTGGTTCAAAAAGCATAATAATTATAAAAAATTAAAAAAACGAAGCCAGAATCTTAGCAATTACTTTCAATTCTAGTTTACAAACTGTCTCTGGTAGCGAACGTTCATAAAACTTTCAAGCTATTTAACGTCAGAGCCTAATTCAAGGACCCCAGCAATATGTTCTACCTGGAATGCAAACCCAGTGACCTTCCCTCTGATGAACAGGTTGTATTATTTACCTCTGTGTAAATACAGGATACAGGACGGGTATTTTCTGTCCCAATGGGTTCAAAGTCATGATGTCGGGTGCAGACAAAGATGTAGGCAGTTGCCTGTTTGTCCACTTTTAAACTATAGGAGTCACACACACCTCTACATACAGTAATAACACTAAACTGACATGGCCCACAGGAACGCAAAAGTGCGCACGCACACACATGCACACACACACAGACTCAGAAATACATACAAGTACTAGAAACCAGTTCCATTAACAGTGCAATTGTTATTAAAATGAAGAACTATCAAATACTTTGAATTTCCCAATAGTTCTTTGCTAGAATGGTGGATCTTCTCCCTTGCAAAGATCCATACCGCAAATGGTACTTAAGTAAGTAGCCTTGCACAAACCTTGGCTTGTGTGAGCCAGAACAGCTAATAGAGGCAGGAGCCTATCTCCTGTTTCTGTAGTGTGAGGCAGGTTGATGTAGAGGTACACCCCTGGAAGGGACGCTAGGCTATTGCAGGGCCTTACCCTCAATCTATCTCCTTAATGCTTAGTGCCAAGCAGGTCCCACTTTTACAGTCTTTAGTATAACTCGGCCGGGGATCAAACTCCCAATCGTCCTTAATTACCTTCCAGGGCAGCAGGTAGCCTAGCGGTTAAGAGTGTTAGGCCAGTAACTGAAAGGCTGCTGGTTCAAGTCCTGACTAAGTGAAACATCTCTGCAATGTGCCCTTGAGCAAGGCACTTAACCCTAATTGCTCCTGCAAGTTGCTCTGGATAAGAGTGTCTGATAAAATGTCAATCTCAGGGCTGACACTAACCACAATGCCACAGAGTTGGTAGACTGAATGGACTCATTGTGTATCTGTCTCAATACTCGGACTGTGAAAACATTGTATGAGTATACTAGTGTTATGGGCATCTTTTATGTTTCCTTTAACAACTTTGTCCAGCTGTGTTTGTCATGTAGATAGCAACAGACAACATGGGTAAAAAGTTACATCGCATGGAATTACATGGAGAAACCCGAAACTAAAAAAATGAGAGAACATGTTACAAGTAGCAGGACTTTGGATGTGTGCTGATTTGGTGTTTGGCGGTAAAGTTTGCGATCAGAAATTTGAGAAATTATCGACTATTTTCCTTCGGTCATGGTGAACGATTTGGGTCCTTTGATGGCAATCATTAGCAACCATGAACAAAGATTATCACAGTTACAGACTATGTCTTGTGATGCTACAACTGGCTTGCATCTCAGTAGGTACAACCTCTTCTTGGTCACAAAATTGCAATCTGTAATAGTGTTACTAATGTAGCACTGAATTGGTAAGGCATCTGACTTTTTGTAAATGCTTGTTTATGTCTCTGGCTTACAGTCGGCTACATTAATATTTGGAATGGTGACTCAAATAACCATTTTTAACCTGATTAACGGTGCTAGGCTGGACCATTTACTGGAAGCTTGCATGTCACAGGTGAGTGAAGTTGCAGGTCAGACAGCTTGTCATTCATTCTTGATTGTACAGTACAGAGTATAAAAGCTTGCTCCCATTCAAAGTAGTGTACACACATCCAACCAGGTACACAGGCGCAGAGTACAAAACAAGACCGTGGAAAATATGTTTGACATTTAGGTGGTGAGAATTAGAAAGCTACTTCTGGAGAAGAAGAAAATGGCTTCTTAGGCCCTGCTAAGCAAACAACCTTCTGAGAGAGACAGGAAACCTGTTAAGAAAGGTCAAAATGCCATGAAAATCACGTTGGAAAAAATAAATAATGCGTTGACACAATGTGAGCCATTTTCTAAGAACGCTCATGTTCTCCAACTCAACACATTTGTCATCCTAATGATTTATATGCTTAATGAATAAACAAAATCAATGAATATTAAATGATCACTGACGTATGGGAACTATGTCACCGTCACAGCCTGCGCTTGAACTGCACATAAAAACACTGAGATCTACTGTAGCAAACCCCTGATTTCCACAATGTGCAGAGTGTGATAGTAGATCTATGAAGTTTACTAGCTCCATCCAGTGGCTACTCACAACCGTTACACAGAGGGCCCTATTCTAATGGAGCTGCTGCACACAGAGGGCCCTATTCTAATGGAGCTGCTGCACACAGAGGGCCCTATTCTAATGGGCTGCTGCACACAGAGGGCCCTATTCTAATGGAGCTGCTGCACACAGAGGGCCCTATTCTAATGGAGCTGCTGCACACAGAGGGCCCTATTCTAATGGAGCTGCTGCACACAGAGGGCCCTATTCTAATGGAGCTGCTGCACTGCCTATCATGTGTTATGATAATGGTCATTTAGTATCAAATCAATAAAAGTGTTTTGATGTTGAAATAAAACTGATGATTTCTTTTTTTTAAACACATTCTCTTTCTGCACAGAATGTGGTTAAAGTGCACACAGTAAACGTCAAAATACCAATTGTGATCAAATAGGGCTTTCACCCTGGTCCTGAAGAAAGGTGGTAGGATGACAAACTATTACCATCTCATCCATTTAAATTAGGAATTATAACTTGTCCTGAAATCTATTTGATTTTACCTTCTGGCCTGGACTGAATGGACTTGAAATAGAATACTCTTCAATTTTGTATGAGCACTTTCATAAAGTTTGTATACAAATATATTGACAGTACATATGGTATAATATTGCCATTACCCAATTGCTATTCATTATTACCCAATAATAGCAGTAACTCAAACCCTAATGTTGTTGTGGTTTGTAGTCTACTGTTTAGCGTGCTTGTAGCGTTTATATGTTCTAAGGAATAAGCCTAACGGTACATCTCTGTCAGAACATGTGGCACCCTCAGTCAAAGCACGAAGGCGCCACTTCTCTACAGATGCCACCAATAGGTTTAAAGTTCCAGAAAATACCCAAAGTTGCCACATTATTTCCTATCAAATACCAGGTAAATACCAGTCAAAACAGCAGTGGTGGATAAAGTACCCAATTGTCATACCTGAGTAAAAGTCAAGATACCTTAATAGAAATGACTCACGTAAAAGTAAAAGTCACCCAGTACAATACTACTTGAGTAAAAGTGTAAAAGTATTTGTTTTTAAACTATACTTAAGTATCAAAAGCAAATATAATTGCTAAAATATACTTAAGTATCATAAGTAAAAGTATTAATAATGTCAAAATCATTATATTAAGCAAACCAGACTGCACCATTTATTTGTATTTTTATGTACTTACTGATAGCCAGGGGCACCCTTCAACACTCAGACATAATTTACAAACAAAGCATGTGTGTTTAGTGAGGGATGACCAGGGATGTTCTCTTGATAAGTGCGTGAATTGGACCATTTTCCTGTTCTGCTAAACATTCAAAATGTAACAAGTACGTTTGGGTTTCAGGGAAAATGTATTAAGTAAAAAGTGAAAGTAGTCAAAAATATAAATAGTAAAGTACAGATACCCCCAAAAAACGACTAAAGTAGAACTTTACACCACTGCAAAACAGTACTGCTCATTTTTTTGTGCTACAGATAAAATATGCCTACTCTACACATACAGAAGGTAGAATCATTGAGATATGATGCACTCATTACTCAAGCGCTAATAATTCATTGATATCAACAGGAAATGTGTCATTTCATATTTGCATATCTCAAGTTGGGATTGAATAGTACACTAAATAGTGTGACATGACAGAGTATGAACAAAACAGAGAGGGAGAGAGCAAACCACCCACAGGGCATACACTGGTTGAATCAACGTTGTTTCAACGTTGTTTCCACATAATTTCTATGAAATTTGGTTGAACCAATGTGGAATAGACGTTGAATTGATGTAAAGGACAAACTTTCATGTAGTAAACATCAAGAAAACCCAGTTCTGTCAAGGGGAACTCAGGTAGGTCACATCACAGACATGCTGAAAAGAGAGAAAGGGGGGGTGTTCTCTGATATGGAATGCACTGGATATATGGAAGTGTTTTCGATTCACTCCCCCCTCCTGTCCCCAGTGAAAGTTGTGCCCCTGGATATTTTGAATGATAAAACATTTCATTGCCTTGAAATGAAATGTAGGTATTCTGGAATAACTACCTTCTCTGTTATAAGGATCCTGATGCATTTGGGCTCCAGATCCACTAAAACTCAAGTAAGCTTTATGCAGAAACAGCATGAAGTTATTCAGTTTATGTGAATGGAAATTGCATCACTTGTAATTCTCAGAAATGCACCCCTAATATATTTAGATGACATCAGTGTTTTCCCAGGAAGATTGCATCAAATGGGCTTCCAACAACTATTTAAATGATTCAATGATTTTTTATTTAACCTTTACTTAACTAGGCATATTTAACCTTTACTTAACTAGGCAAGTCAGTTAATTAAGAGCAAATTCGTACATTTACAATGATGGCTCCCGAATGGCGCAGCGGTCTAAGGCACTGCAACTCAGTGCTGGAGGGGTCACTGCAGACCCTGGTTTGATTCCAGGCTGTATCACAACTGGCCGTGATTGGGAGTCCTATAGGGCGATGCACAATTGGCCCAGCTTCGTCCGGGTTAGGGTTTGCCCGGGGTAGGCTGTCATTGTAAATAAGCATTTGTTTCTTCACTGGCTTGCCTACTTAAATAAAGGTGAAATAAAATCTAAATTAAAAAATAAAACCCGGGTCTCACCTGGATGACGCTGGGCCAATTGCGTGCCACCCTATGGGACTCCTGATTACAGCCTGTAGTGACGCCTCCAGCACTGCGATGCAGTGCCTTAGGCTACTGAGCCACACGGGAGGCCATTCATACTGAATATTTCTGACATTTACCCCAAGCACATGAAGTGTCAGTGACTCAATGCGTCAGTTTGACATTTTCTGTTCACTTACTTATGGTTACAAAGCTAGTAACCGGAAGGTTGCAAGTTCAAACCCCCGAGTTGACAAGGTACAAATCTGTCGTTCTGCCCCTGAACAGGCAGTTAACCCACTGTTCCTAGGCCGTCATTGAAAATAAGAATTTGTTCTTAACTGACTTGCCTAGTTAAATAAAGGTAAACAATTAAATAAATGTGCTGCTACACTGCTAATGTTGAGAACCTTAACATTGGACTGACTGAGGGAAAAGTTGGTTTCAACAGTTACATGTATTACTTAGTTATTACATATTAACACTTACAATCACCTGTCAACGTGCCAATTTAACACACATGTACGTGTTGTAACCTGTGTATGTATTTAACAAAACTAGGGATCAAATACTGTAGCTACTAGCTGGAGGTGACAAAATACCCAGGACATGACTAAAGGGGAGGACTGAGTCTTGGGAAATTATAGTTTTACGTTCCATTTTACAAACATTCTATACCAAATGAAATACAATGAGTAGACTGAAAGCAGCTCCAAGTCCCTCGTTGTTTACAGATCCCATGAAACCGGATAGGTGTAAACAATATGGCAGAAGCTCCCCAAAGCCCATTGAAAAGGCTAGATGGTGCCATCACCATTATTGCTTACATTTATACGGCTCCTTCAGATCTGTTAACACAGAAGGGATGGGGGCTAGGGGTTCAGGTCAAACATGTATGTCTCATACATACAACTTTTATGAGGGCCTGATTACACAATTGAGTTAGAGTTCTCTGCACAAGACAACACAGCCTTAAAAACGGTCACAGATTTTAGTCCATCAGAATCCTTCTTCAGATACTTCACTAGGTTCCATCCTGATGCTACATGTCTGTACAAGTCACATTTAGCTGTGGTATTACATTATACTGTGATCACGTAATACTCACAACAACCATAAAAACATTGAACTCTGGCCTTTGTCTATAAACATGTAGGTTTGGTACAGTGACCATTCAATTTGACGTGCTAAGTCACATCTGGATGTCAGTTACCTTGTCATCGTTGGGAATGGGAACCTACTGTAGTTAAATATGTCCCCTCGAGAACTGTCAGTGAGGGTGGGAACCTACTGTAGTTAAATATGTCCCCTAGAGAACTGTCATCGGTGGGAGTGGGAACCTACTGTAGTTAAATATGTCCCCTAGAGAACTGTCATCGGTGGGAGTGGGAACCTACTGTAGTTAAATATGTCCCCTAGAGAACTGTCAGTGAGGGGGGGAGTGGGGACCTACTGTAGTTAAATATGTCCCCTAGAGAACTGTCATCGGTGGGAGTGGGAACCTACTGTAGTTAAATATTTCCCCTAGAGAACTGTCATCGGTGGGAGTGGGAACCTACTGTAGTTAAATATGTCCCCTAGAGAACTGTCAGTGAGGGGGGGAGTGGGAACCTACTGTAGTTAAATATGTCCCCTAGAGAACTGTCATCGGTGGGAGTGGGAACCTACTGTAGTTAAATATGTCCCCTAGAGAACTGTCAGTGAGGGGGGGAGTGGGAACCTACTGTAGTTAAATATGTCCCCTAGAGAACTGTCAGTGAGGGGGGGAGTGGGAACCTACTGTAGTTAAATATGTCCCCTAGAGAACTGTCATCGGTGGGAGTGGGAACCTACTGTAGTTAAATATGTCCCCTAGAGAACTGTCATCGGTGGGAGTGGGAACCTACTGTAGTTAAATATGTCCCCTAGAGAACTGTCAGTGAGGGGGGGAGTGGGAACCTACTCTAGTTAAATATGTCCCCTAGAGAACTGTCAGTGAGGGGGGGAGTGGGAACCTACTCTAGTTAAATATGTCCCCTAGAGAACTGTCAGTGAGGGGGGGGAGTGGGAACCTACTGTAGTTAAATATGTCCCCTAGAGAACTGTCAGTGAGGGGGGGAGTGGGAACCTACTGTAGTTAAATATGTCCCCTAGAGAACTGTCAGTGAGGGGGGAGTGGGAACCTACTGTAGTTAAATATGTCCCCTAGAGAACTGTCAGTGAGGGGGGAGTGGGAACCTACTGTAGTTAAATATGTCCCCTAGAGAACTGTCAGTGAGGGGGGGAGTGGGAACCTACTGTAGTTAAATATGTCCCCTAGAGAACTGTCATCGGTGGGAGTGGGAACCTACTGTAGTTAAATATGTCCCCTAGAGAACTGTCATCGGTGGGAGTGGGGACCTACTGTAGTTAAATATGTCCCCTAGAGAACTGTCAGTGAGGGGGGGAGTGGGAACCTACTGTAGTTAAATATGTCCCCTAGAGAACTGTCAGTGAGGGGGGGAGTGGGAACCTACTGTAGTTAAATATGTCCCCTAGAGAACTGTCAGTGAGGGGGGGAGTGGGAACCTACTGTAGTTAAATATGTCCCCTAGAGAACTGTCAGTGAGGGGGGGAGTGGGAACCTACTGTAGTTAAATATGTCCCCTAGAGAACTGTCAGTGAGGGGGGGAGTGGGAACCTACTGTAGTTAAATATGTCCCCTAGAGAACTGTCATCGGTGGGAGTGGGGGGGAGATCTCGGCAATCAATTCCTGTCCACTCCATCACCTCAAAGGATGTGAACACGCTTTTTAAAGGTTTATTCCATTACAGCCTAACGCTAAGATAAAAGTGTTTTCTTTCTAAAAATGGTGTCTGCAAGATATAGCAGTTCTCTTGCACTGTTTCGAGATCATTGATGGATAAAAGAGCCTACTCATCTCAAATGCATATATACTTAAATGAACATACAACATCAAGAGAATGAAATGTAGGTCTTCTAGTTGAATGTCAATATCCAAGTTAGTTCAATATATTAATACCAGCAGTAACATATCAGTCCCTTCCTTACCTTGAAAAGCTCTATTCACAGTCACACCTGCAAAAATAACTGAGAACAACAATAGTATATAGGTCACGGGAGGCTTGGGGCTAGAGCTGGCTAGTCCCCAGACACTGATCAGGGTCGACTTTGGCATCGTTGTCTGAATGCATCCATTCAACCTGCATATAATACATTAAGAATACATGTACAGTCAGTGTTCGCCCTGTTATGATCATTCATAATAGCGCATGGCACCTTATGACAGACTAGGAGCCGGCAAGTAAGCATTTGGATGGACAGTGTATACCATGTGCATCCTGTAATAACATTATAGATCCATGAATGCCTACATAAAGCATTTCACACAGGTGTTTCACAGAATGTATTTTGTTTTGAACTATTTCTTTATCTGCAAGTTCATATGTATACAACTTTGACATAAAGAAACCAACTACTGTTTCCATATCTATCCACACAGTAGGTATAACATTAAAAAGCAGTCTGATCACTGTTGTGAAATAACAGGTGTTAAAACTACTTTCATGTATGGATTCTCAATGCGAGGTTTCAATATTTGGCATTTTGAGAACCATGTTACAAACAGTCCATTTTGCATGGTGTAGTCTAGTCCAATGAAAGCCTGGTGGAGCTTGAAGGACACACCCTGAATGCTACGCAACGTGTTCTTCGAGGACCTGCTCCAAGGCCCTGCTTCCATTCTTCAAAATGCCTTCTATGGCTGCAGCGTCCATTACTGGGTGCTTTGCGCTGCATTTGTGGGGGTGCTCGCCCTCCGTTTCGAGGAAGGCCACCATCTTTCCACCTTTGACCCTTTTGTCCGCGAGTTCCACCTCTCTGGGGTCTGCACAGAGGAGCATGGCTCGCCCGCCGCACCCACCAACGCCCCCGGCCTTTCCACCATGGCAACAGCAGGGAGTGAGGTACAGGTAGAGGAGCACCAGGACGATGCTGACCACACAGGACGCCAGCGTGGTAAATGCCGTGTTAAAATGCTCCCCGCCGCTGCTACGTTCCTCCCCGCTCTTGCCCAGTCCGCTGGGGTTACCTACGGAGACGGTGACCTCCAAAGTCTCGTTGGAGCTCCGGTGTCGCCCGCGGACTGCCACGCATGAGTAAGTCCCTGAATCCTCCAGGAGAGCCCCTCGGATCTCCAGGGTACCGTTGGTGAGGACCGTGAGGCGGCTGCTCTGACCGTCTGTTACGCCCAGTGCCGGGGATCCATCGCCCGGGGTCAGCCAGAACACCATCAACCCTTCCCGGAGGGGGAGAGAAACGCCAGGGCACGGCACCATGAGCCAATCGCCAGGCTCTGCCTGGTAAGACACTTCTACAGTTCCATGGAACCCACCCTGAGGGTTAGCAGAACAATTCAGCCACTCCTCCTGACCCAGACTGCATGGATACTCCTCCCTGAAGTCTAGTAGGGGACGGTACTGCCTCCTCTCCCAGTACTCCAGCATGGCGCGCAGGGCACAGTCGCACACCAACGGGTTCCCCTGCAAATAGATGCCACCCTGCTGCCAGGTGGCCAGAGAGAGTAGGCTCTGCACGGGCACCTGCCTCACCATGTTCATCGACAAATCCAGGAAACGCAGACATGGCAGAGCCCCATCTCGCTGGTAGAGCTCCAGGGGGAAGGCAGTCAGTCTGTTCCCGCCCAGATACAGCCTTTCCAGGCTGCTCAGCCCCTTGAAGGCTCCCGCCATGGTCTGACTGATGCGGTTTCCAAACAGAAGCAGCACTTCCAGTTCCCCGAGCCCATGAAAGGCAGATGCGTTGAGCCGAGACAGCCCATTGGACGAGAGGTCCAGGTGGCGAAGGTGAGGGGTGGGGGCGAAGGTGTCCGGTGCCAGATGGGTAATGGCGTTTTGACTGAGGACCAGCGTGGTCAGCCTGTCCAGACACCGGTCTGGCCAATCCAAAAGCAGAGCAGATAGGACATTGTGACTGAGGTCCAATCGGGTGACATAGCCAGGGAGGTCAGTGGGAACGGTTGACAGATTGCGACCACTGCAGGAGACGATGTCGCTGGCACACAGGCAGGGTGGTGGGCAGGCGGCCGTGAACGTCATACGGGACAGACACATGGACAGGAGGAATGCCAAGGTAACCCTAAAGCCATGTAAGTGCCCGTCAATAGACACACACAGTGGTTGTGGCACAACGGGACACATTCTACTGTTTGATGGCAGAGTCTCAGCTTGTTGGTGAAGAAGTTGCAAACATCTTATGAGCCACTCTTAAGCGTCCCATTCAAAAAGAGCTGAGAGAGAGGAGAGACACACAGAGAGGGAGAGATGGGTATTAGCATCCGATAATGTCATATGGCAGTGATTAACTTGTTTTCTCTGCAAAATAACCTTAATGCTAGAGTCCTTAATTAAAACAATAAAAAGCGTCCATCCCACTTCTGTTTTGGTAAAAAACTAAGGGATGGACATGGAGAAATGTAACCACTCTCAAATCATAGACAGAGCTGTGGATGTAAGGACTGATGATCCATTATATCAGAATTATAGTTTAACCACGTTTTGAGGCTTTACAGTGTTTGTTTACATTGTTTACAAACATTGGAGTAAAATATGCTTACATTTTGGGTTCTGATGGAGTTATACAGTTGAACTAAACTCATGAGGGATTAGCTATTAAATTTGATAACCATCTGGTTTATGCTCGTTTAGAAGGCAATTTACAGTGGAATTAGCTCGAACCATCATGTAGTAGTACTAGTGAAACTGTTATTTTACCAGCTGAAAATTAGGCTATAAGGGAATAGATTGAGTCTCATAGAAAATACTCCCAGAGAGCTGCAGAACAAAAGGAAAGGTCCAAGCAATAGAACGTTTAAAATAACCACTTACATTTCCAAACGATGAAGATCCTCACAATAATGCGACATCGTTTCTTCGTATTGTGACTAAAACCCATTAACGTATTTCGCTCTCTGGAACTGTTTTCATCTCATACAAGATGCCTAGGCTATATTCCGTTATAAAAAAAAATGGAACCAATACTTCATACAATAAAATACACTTTCTAGTGTATTGTCATCTCCAAACAGAATCCAAAAGCGTCCAAATGAAAGCAGGGCTTGCGGTTGCTCACAAAATAAATATGGCACATCGATAGTAGGCTAAGGCTATTAAACCAATTAGGCGACTTGTTTCTTCGCGTCCCCGACAAATTAAACCGTTGCTTGGATGCCACGGTGTGTCTGGGTAGGTTACGTTATTGCGCAGCATCAGTTGGTCTACAACCCTGAATTGATTTTTATATATATATATATATATATATATATATATATATATATATATATATATATATATATATATATATATATATAATATATATATATATATATAACGTGTGTAAACACAGAATTTGCAAATAAACATGTTTCATTTACAAATAAAACAATGGATACTGTCGGCTGATAGATGGACCTATTATTGATAATCAGGCTGCAACAATTGCATTATAATATTGGCATTAGCGTTATTGACTGAAATGTACAAACATATAAACGCCACATGTAAAGTGTTGGTTACATTTTTTATGAGCTGAAATAAAAGATCCCAAACATGTTCCATAATGTACAAAAAGCTTATTTCTTTCAAATTTTGCGCACCAATTTGTTTACATCCCTGAAAGTGAGCCTTTCTCATTTGCCAAGATAATCCATCCACCTGACAGGTGTGGCATATCAAGAAGCTGATTAAACAGCATGATCATTAAACAGGTGCACCTTGTGCTGGGGACAGTAAAAGGCCACTAAAATGTTTTGTCACACAACACAATGCCACAGATGTCTCAAGTTGAGGGAGCATGCAATTGGCATGCTGACTATAGGAATGTCCAACAGAGCTGTTTCCAGAGAAATGGATGTTCATTTCTCTACCATAAGACGCTGCCATCATTTTAGAGAATTTGGCAGTACATCCAACCAGCCTCACAACTGCAGACCACGTGTACCACGTCACTAACACATCCAGCTTCTTCACCTGTCGGATTGTCTGAGGGGAGGGGATGGGTGCTGAGGAGTATTTCTGTCTGGAATTATAGGGGGCTACTACTACCATATTTTCAATTTTTGTTCCTAAAGGCTAATCAAATGTCATTTGTAACATACAAGTCTAATCAAGAAATGTAGGCTATGAAAGCAAAGAGATCGTTACAGATATTGATCAAATCCATAATCAGTAAGTGCAATCGAAGGTTTTTTCTTGAATTATGTAGGCTACATCCCACTGGGCACAGCTGTCAGTTCAACATCTAGTTTTGATTTATATTTGGTTGAGTTGTCAGCTAAAGTGAATTCAACAACAACAACAAATTCACCATGTCATTGGATTTAGGTTAAAAGTTAGGTGAAAACACCCCGATATACCCTTATGTTGATGACTTTTGGAAAATCCAATCAGTATTCAACTCAACCAGTTTTTGCCCAGTGGGATGTTTCTTTGGCCAAACATGTTATTGCATGTTGTTCATTGAAAGGATCCTGTGTTGACACAATTAGGTGGCCTATCCCATATCTCTCAAGTCTCCACTTTTTAAACCTTTGTTTAACTAGGCAAGTCAGTTTAGAACAAATTCTTATTTACAATGACAGCCTGGGAACAGTGGGTTAACTACCTTGTTCAGGGGCAGAACGACAGATTTTTACCTTGTCAGCTTGGAGATTTGATTTAGCAACCTTTTGATTACTTGCCAAATTAACCACTAGGCTACCTGCCGCCCCACTTATAGGGCCAATCCTCTGTTGAAACAATAACAAAGCGTCAACCCTGCCTCTGTTTTGGTAAAAAGCCAAGGGTTGAGCCTGGAGAAATTTAAACATTCAAATTCATAGAAAGACGACTGACCATACATTACATCAAAGGTGTTGTTTTAACCATTAATATCATGTTTTAACTAGGTTTTGAGGCTATACAGTGTCGAGGCAATACATTTACAATGTTTACAATCATTGTAGTAAAACCAGCTTATATTTGGGTTCAGATGGGGTGTGACAGTTGAACTGAGCTCATGAGGCATTAAGTTATATTCTTCAAGAATGGGTATATATAATTCATTTATGAGTCCAAGAATGGATGCAGCAACTGCAGTTTGCCCCTCGTTCTAACCCTGAGCAAGGCAGTTAACCCAGTGTTCCTGGGCGACGATGACGTGGATGTCGATTAAGGCAGCTCCCCGCACCTCTCTGATTCAGAGGTTGGGCTAAATGCGGAAGACACATTTCAGTTGAATGCATTCAGTTGTACAACTGACTAGGCATCCCCCTTTCCCTTCAAGTCATATGAAGACAGTGGCCTATTTCAATGGGAATAGAGAGTAGCATGGTTATGGAAATCACCACATGTCTTCTACCACAGTCTTTAGTGGAGAAGAGTTTCAACAGACATCCACTGTAACAAACTGGTGCATTGAACTGTATTTGGCACCTGGAAAAGGGAACAATAGATTGATTGTATAAGAAGATAATTACAGGCCTACAGTATATATTAATACCAAATAATCAACACTTATCTACTTTGGCTAAAACATAATATATTTCCTAACTGAATATGAAGTACTCTTACTGTCACAACAAAGGACATACTGTATGCCGTGTCTATTGAACAGCAGTTATTAGGCCTATCTGGCAACGTTTCAAGTCTTTTGGGACAATCTAAAGGCCATGGAGCTTTAAATTCAGCCCATACCCCTGACTCATGTTCCTCATTTCCTGTGACTGTGTGCTTCGAAAAGGTCCCGCTGACATGACCAATGCCTGGTGGTGTTATATTGATGTTATATGCCTCCCACGGGGTAGTATTACCCACATATCCTATTAGGAATAACATTATATTAACACATTCAGTGCATGGTATAAAATCTAACTTTGAAGGGTTTGATCAGCATAGCCAATATGAAACACCTCACCCACCTAACAGCTTTTAGCATTGAATATAAAATATCTGATTAGGTAGAATGATACAACCCATCCTACACAGATTCCCTCCCTAAATATGACATGCTGTGCAGTGGTGTAGTGGTTCCTGGAGAAGTAGATATACTGTGAAAGAAAAATAAATCCAAATGGCCCACCCGGCAACGGAAAGGCACCCTGTGTGAAAACTTCTATGAGAAACAGTGACAAACACTCTGAATGACCTAAAATTATTTAAAAAAATAAAATAATTGGAGGTTCTAAGTCACATTTGTCAAACTCATTCCATGTAGGGCTGAGTATCTGTGGGTTTTCGCTCCACCCTTGTACTTGATTGATTAATTAAGGTCACTAATTATAATAGTAAGGAACCCCTCACCTGGTTGTCTAGGTCTTAATTGAAAGGAAAAAACTAAAACCTGCAGACACTTGGCCCTCCTTGGAATGAATTTGAACCTCCTCTTCTAAGTCCACAACAACAATGCTTAAACCACATCAGGAGACCACCTTTGAGGTCTGAGAAAAAACAAAGAAATTGTTTTTGAGTGTAGTTACCCTTTTATTCAAGTGTGCAAGCACATAGCACTGTTGTTTGGTTAGCGGTGCTTCTATTGCACCTGAGATGGAGTTTTCAAAACAAATGGCCACTGGATTGATGCAAATACTCATGATATCATTCAGTCAGGTAGGCTACTTTGTAGCCGGTTAACATTTAATTGAGAAGGTTTTGGGAAAGCCTTTCCATATACCAGAAGGTGGTTAGTCCCATCAATTGGTAGCATTTACTTTATAAAGACTTCCTCATATGCATACTCCTGTTCTATTGGTTTTCTTTAAACTTCCTTTCATTGTCTTGCCACCAAAGGCATAATCCTAGTCATATTAGCAACCCATGATGTTGCATCTTTAGATCTCCTCTCTTTTAAAATGTCTTACGGATATTTAGATCTCTGTCCATGAAACTGCTCACATGTGCGATGGGCATTTCAGAACAATGTTTTCCCGCAAATTGCATTTTGGAACATTTGCGAGTAGGCCTACCCCCATGTAGCCTCTGCTGACTCCCCTCAAAACTGGACATCTGGTTGTTGGGAAATAGAGCCTGGGATGCGACTTTTGGATGTTAACAAGGTGACGCTCCAGCTTAACTCCTCCTCCGCATGAACTGGATTGGTTGAACAGTACAGAAGAGAACCTTTCCCAACAGATTTTGTCCTTCTCGTCAAGACCAGTATCTAGGGGATCTAGTTTCAGGCATTTCTTTTACGCCTGCTACATTAGGTTAAACTCTGTGTGCACATTGGTGCACTTAAAATGTGAAGAAATAATAGTTTATCAACATTTTAAGATAAAATGGTCTGTTCCATCAGCCTCATTAATTTATACAGCGTACACTGTACCTCCACTACACTAGTCCTACTTTGATATGCATCGTGGGGATTCAAAAGTGAGTATACGTAATGCCCACTGACAAATAAGTGGGTATACGGGCTATACCTGCGTATACCCTCCACTACACCACTGACTGTAGGTTGATTTTTACCCGAACAGCCAAGACAAAATCTCCCTATGTGAAGTTATATCATATAGCTTTGTTTAATCCATCACATTGCCTTTAAATGTCAATTAACTTTGTAGCTTTCATTGCTTTCCATAATGATTGTCTTAACTTTTCAGAGGTTTTGGACAATGTTACAAAGAGTTAAGGGTGAACTCCTTGCCTGCTGTAAACTTGAATGCAGCCTACATCCAAATTGCTGCTAGCTTGCCGGGCAATCAGATCAGATATTCATTTAGATCAATAGCAAAACAGATCCTACTATATAGGTAAACTGGGAGACAAATTGTTTGAAAGCAGGCCTCCATTTTGGATGAAGACAAGTTTAGTCACGACACCCATTGCATGTGCACCGGCGCACCTGACACCGTTGTAGTGTCACAAGTGATGCTTTAGAAAGCAGTGACAATAGTACCTGATAAAACTACAGAGCAGCTTGAGTCCATTTAATTCCCGCACCCAAAGTGAAGTCAATTCCATTAGCCATATGGGAATTGAATGGGAGGCCTACAGGGTAATCCAGACTTGCTCTATAATCACTATGCACTTGTAATTATGAGCTTCCCATCCCGGACACCATGACATACACACTCTGCCTTAGGGACGGTTGTCATGGAAATCATCATCAAAGGGGATGGTCTCGAGAGCTCTGCAAAATGTCCAACCACCACGACACATCGAGGATTGAATGACAGAAATGGGATGATTTGCCCCAGACACCTGCTGCATTTACAGTCTGGTCACACCGAGGGGCGTCTCGATGATCTGAACCTGTATAACTTATCTTTTGTCAGATATAACAACTTTTTGGAAGCCTTGTTATTTCAGATGAAGTTTTATCTTCTGTTTTTCAAAACTTTGGTGATGCTGACTGTACAAATATGATTGAATATAAGGGGAATCCTCATTTTTGACTGGACAGGACCTGATTCAAGAAATCTGTTTCTTAGTTGCCCAAAGAAAAATAATTATCGCTGCCAAGCGGCATTCAGCGTTGTTTTCCACCTCACTCACTATCTTAGCAACAATGAGTACTTGGGTTCATATACCTGTTATTATAAATGTCAACAAACTAAACAAAAGTCTTGGCACATGGACTCACCGACTCTGACTATGGATGAATCCTCAGGTTGGGTGAGCTCTGTGCTCTGGCTGCAGTAGTGGGCCTTTAAAAACAAGCAACAATGGCATATGCAATGTTCTTCCTTCAGCAAATCCACAGAGTACGTACATGTACATGGAAAAGTCAATGAATTGGACTTAGTTGTGAGGAGTTCCTCCAAAGGAATCGCACTAGCTACAGTAAAACATGGGTTTTCCATCATGGCTCACATCAACACCATCATCCCAGACACCCTGGACCAACTCCAATTCGCATACAGCCCCAACAGATCTACAGATGACACAATCTTTACTGCACTCCACACTGCCCTTTCCCACCTGGACAAGAGGAACACCTATGTGAGAATGCTGTTCATTGACTACAGCTCATTGTTCAACACCATAGTGCCCTACAAGCTTGTCACTTAGCTTAGGACCCTGGGACTGAACACCTCCCTCTGAAACTGGATCCTGGACTCCCTGAAGGGCAGCCGCCACGTGGTGAGGATAGGCAACAACACATCCGCTACGCTGAACCTCAACACGGAGGCCGCTCAGGGTTGTTCTTAGTTCCCTCCTGTACTCTCTGTTCACCAAAAACTTTGTGGCCGCACATGACTCCAACACCATCATTAAGTTTGCAGACGACACAACGGTGGAAGGCCTGATCACCGACTTTGATGAGACAGCCTATAGGGAGGAGGTCAGAGACCTGGCAGTGTGGTGCCAGGACAACAACCTCTCCCTCAACGTCAGCAAGACAAAGGAGATGATCGTGGACTACAGGAAACGGAGGGCCCAGCACACCGGGTTCACATTGACGGGCTATAGTGGGGCGGGTCGAGAACTTCAAATTCCTTGGTGTCCACGTCACTAAGGATCGATCATGGTCCACATTCATGAAGAGGGCACGACAACGCCTCTTCCCTCTCAAGAGGTTGAAAAGATTTGGCATGGGTCCGCAGATCCTCAAAATGTTCTTCAGCTGCATCCCCAAGCCATAAGAATGCTAAATAGTTAGCTATATGGTTAGCCAAATAGCTATCTAAATATATATATTGACCCTTTTTGCAATAACTTTGACTCATTACATAAGCTGCTGCTAATGTTTATTATCTGTCACTTATTTCTAGTTATACTATATGTACTATATGTACATATCTACCTCAAGTTACCTCGTACCCCTGTACATCCACTTGGTACTGGTGCCCTGTGGATATAGCCCAAGTTGTTACTCACTGTGCATTTATTATTAAGTGTTTTACTTTACAATTATTTCTCTAATTTTATTTCTCTCTGCATTGTTGGGAAGGGCCTGTAAGTAAGCATTTCACTGTTAGTTTACAAAGGATGTGGTGACTAAAAATGTATTTGGTTTATGCTGCTAACCCTTCCGATGCTTATGGTCTCCCAAGTTGTCCCTCTTTAAACACTTGACCAAATACTCCGTCCCTCCGTCCCATGAAAGTGGCCAAATACTCCTTCCCTAAATCAAACTGCCCACCATCTTTCCCACCTGGCTCTCCTTCTTCTTCCTGTGTTATCGTCCATGCCAAAGAAACCAAAAACGTCAATCAAGCCCGATTGATTACACCTGCTGCTCATTCCTGGTACAGAGTGATTAAAGTTAGTAAGGAGCAAGGGTTCCATCCAATACATTTCCCACCAAACTGAATTGTTGTGGATAAAAATCAGTGTGTGATGATGAAATGCACAGAAAATGTACCTTTTCCTCTCAGGTTTTCATGTACCAAATTCAAATCTAATGTCCAATGTATTCCATCACATTTTCAACTTTACCAATAGTTTTGTCACAAAAGGTGTTGCGTTAAATAAACAAAGAGCCTACTCTGGTCTTGGCACGTGCGCTCTAGCCAACAGCTGTCACGCCCTGACCTTAGTTATCTATGTTTTATGTATTATTTTGGTCAGGTCAGGGTGTGACGAGGGTGGGTATGTGTGTTTTTGTCCTGTCTAGTTTTTTTGTATGTCTAGGTAATGTAGGTCTATGGTGGCCTGAATCGGTTGTTTATCATTGTCTCTGATTGGGGATCCTATTTCGGTTGCCATTTTTCCATTTTGGTTTTGTGGGTTATTGTCTATGTGTAGTTGCCTGTCAGCACTCGTGTCTTATTAGCTTCACTGTTGTTGTTGTGTTTGTTTAGTGTTCTTTGTGAAATAAAAGAATAATGTATTATCACGCTGCGCCTTGGTCTCCTCGTTATGGCGAACGTGACAACAGCTGTCAGATTCTGTGCGGGTAGGATCTGCGGGTATGTTAGTCTGCAATACATGAGATTATTATGGATAAGAGCGAGAATATTTGTATTTGTCAAACAGCAGCCAAGCATTGATTGGAAACGCGTTTACTGTTATGAATTGCAACACTGTCATCTTTTTCCATATAATGCTGCATACTGCACCTCTGGGCTCCCGAGTGGCGCAGCGGTCTAAGGCACTGCATCTCAGTGCTACAGGCGTCACTACAGACCCTGGTTTGTTTCCAGGCTGTTTCACAACCGGCTGTGATTGGGAGTCCCATAGGTTAGCGCACAATTGGCCCAGCGTCGTTAGTTTGGCCGGGCTGTCATTGTAAATAACAATTTGTTCTTAACTGACTTACCTAGTTAAATAAAATACAAATAAAATACAAAAAAAACAACTTTACATGGGTGAATTATCATAGTGAAACATATGGAAGATTTTGAAAACACAGAAATACTGTCAGATTATGATAAACACCTGACTGCACGTGTACAAACCCCTAAGGTAGATGCTGGGTTAAGTGCCTGTGTGTGTGCACTTCTGTGCGTGTGTATTTGTATGTGTTAGTGTTCATAATACATTGGGTCTGGTAAGTAGTGTCTTCTGCAGGTCACGGCTGTAAGGGGATGTGCTACTGGGTTATTGGTATTTCATACATCCCCTCATCCCCTGCAGGTCAGGGGTCACCAAGGCAATGACATTAGAGGTGTAACTTTAGCCCACCCTTCAAAGTTCCCACCTAACTTTGCTTACGACCTATGGAGTGACAGTGAGAGGAGAGACTGTGACATATGTACAATGCACAGGACTTATTTGTGGAGGAACGTAGCTGTTTTTCTGGTTGATTTGTGATGTTTTATTGGTGCTTCCCATGACTGTTTTTTTTGTATTTTAATGTGTGTGTATAATGTGTATATTTATGTTGTATTATACAGGGCACATCTTCCCTGTTAAAATAAAGGTACAAATAATAGTTTAAAAAAAACATTCAGCAAGAAGGAGATGTACGTTCGGAAAGTAAACAAGTAAATGAACAGGTTCGTTTAGCAGGAGATTGTGAAACCGTTGTAGACAAATACATTAGAGCTATAATGGGTCTGCATTAGCAAATTTAGCCAGATCTATAATTTTATATTTATTCACTTAGATTGCTTACATGCTTCCTCTGAAAGCTTTCACGTTTGACATTTGACCATAATGTCTAAATGACATTCAGTTACATGTGCGAGAAAGGTCAGACATGATTGGCTATGAAACTATTAAGCAGCATTTCAAAATGTTTGACTGAGAGAGACGCAGCACACACTATATTATTGTTGATTTATTAACTATGGAACTCATTTCATAATTCGTTTTTTTGCATCAATTTTTAACAGTACCATGTGTTCTTTCAGAATGAAAGAATTTGTACGGTCGGTGGACCTATAAAAGTGAGGGGAATAAGACTCTTGTTGTGACACTATTTCCTAGAACAGGACTGGTAAATGGTGCCATAACATTTCATATAAACAGAAATGGGTTCCATGGACAAGTCAATAAATAGAATGTGGTACCTTTGACCCAGTTTCTTGTGTGGGGAAGGTGAAAAGTGAGGTACTATTGACCTAATTGCCACTTTCACAGGGACAAGCGCCGACAGATTTACCCTTAAAAATGGTCCCTTTCAATGTATTGGGTGCACGCAGCAGGTCACGGTTTGGACAGGATGAGAGTAGCTTTCCACCTCATCAACCGTGTTATTAGACTACATTATTATCTATCCGCTGTTACAAGGGTTGTAGACGCACTTAAGTGTGTGTGTGTGTGTGTGTGTGTGTGTGTGTGTGTGTGTGTGTGTGTGTGTGTGTGTGTGTGTGTGTGTGTGTGTGTGTGTGTGTGTGTGTGTGAGATGGAACAGGCTGCTGTGTCGCTCCAGGCAACCAGTGAGTGGTTCTTTCTCTCCCTTTAGCAGGGACAGAGGAAGACAGTCATACATCTAATCTGTTTGTGCAAACAGCCTGCGAGGAGGGCTCTTTATCAGCAACGTTAGGGCCGACAGCTGGGGCCCTGACATTCAAGGACGTGCACCATGGCACTGTCGCCACGGGAGTGCTGAAATCATTAATGACACATGATAAAAATACAAGACCATGTTAGAAACCAACACACATCAGTTGTGTGTTTCTGCTTTCTGTTGCTCAAAGGGCCTATGCATTATTCTGGCAAAGTTCTCACTGGGGTTGGGAAATGCCTGAGGGACCATTACTGTGATTCAGGTGTGCTTGAGCTTTTTCACATTGACACTGACAAAATATTTTTTACCCGTGAGCCTTGATCTTGGGGTACACAAATTTGACCAGTATCAAACCTAAGTTGTCTGTGGTAGCCCACCAAGCTAAAGCCTTCGAATTAGCTCTAGGAGCTGACATGGGTTTTCAGGTATCAGGCATGGTTGATTGTTAGGCAAGCAAAATTCAAGGAACCACACAAAGCAAGGGGGTCTCTTCAATTAAAATCTGAAAGTCTATATTTGAGAAGAACTCCTATTAAATGCTATTGAACACCAATAAGTCTGGGTATAACATTATGAGACATTGTGTTTGATGTCTGAATCGTGGCTGAGACAGACTGGAGAGGCAGAGTAGTCCTGCATGAAAAAGTATTAGAAAATGAGTTAGAATGGATTGATTAAAAACACTAGAGAGGGATACACATTTGAAAAAACAAACAAAAAAAAACAGACGGGTCAAGGAACACTGGTCACCGGTCTGAACGAAATGGATGAAAATTCAAATGAAGTTTTACAACCCCATCAGACAGTAGCCTGGACATAGAATGAATGTATAGATTATATTTCTATTTGACATAGCTGCCAAAATACAGGATATGAGGCCATGGCTGATATGACTGCAGGATAGCCTTACGCAACTCAAAGCCGGTGTCAGGGATAATCCTCTTAGAGGAGAACATTTGCCTTAATAGAAAACAAACACGCCATGTTTCCCCTCTCCTGTTTTTAATCATCAAAATGGAAAGTTTACGTGTGGATGTGCACCCTGCGCTAACTCCTCCACCACACCACAGTAACCAACCTGAAGGACATGGCACTGGACTACATAGAACTTGCAGCCTCCAATTTGTAGTGATGTGCATCATGTATAAGCATTTTGTTTTTACATCTGCACTGCAGATTACAAGCATTTTGCAAGGGAGGATTAAGCATTTTGCAAGGGTCAGGAGGATTAAGCATTTTGAATATAGAAAATGGAATAATATGGACAAGTTCTAAAGCTAAAAACAATGTAGAAAGATGCCCTTCTGGAAACGGTGGTTATTAGATGATTGGTACATCCATGTATTATTAAGTAAGCTACATCTCTGACTCAGATGCTGATGTGATTTCCAACAGCTTCCAGCTCCACATGTATCAGTTCCAGTCAAGGTCAGACCGTTAGACTAAGAAGGGATACTCTATGTAACCTCAGAATGGCTTTATAATGCTCACACAATATGACCATAGACAACATACTGTAAAAGTGGTTTTCATAAAACATACAGAATGGTTTGGAACTTCCCAGTGGCATTACAAAGCCCTTTTCTCAGGCTTCCAGGGTCAAGAGAGTTGCAAGATGGTTGTGATTCCGTTGGCAAGACAATCAACTTCCAACCAAAATGCTGTCTCTCTTCAATGACATTCAGCCAAGACATTTCCCCCCAACATTTATCGTGTATTTTGTGCTCAAACAGGAACATGCAATTTCTGCTTGAATCCAGCCCTGTGGTTGCTGCTGAAAAAGCCCTTTCAGTGTGCTCTGGTTGCCAACACGACCTTGACTGGCCACTTCAGCCATCTTCTTGTTTTGTCTTATTAGACCCCTGAACCTCAATCATGAATAAATGACATCTTATCCTCAATTATCCTCAGTTAAATTACATCTTATCGTCAATGTAAGTGTTACCTATCACAGAAAGGGATAACAAGCTAGTTGACCTTGATAGGCTGTTGTATTTGTATTATTCCATGTGTAACTCTGTGTTGTTGTATGTGTTGAATTGCTACGCTTTATCTTGGCCAGGTCGCAGTTGCAAATGAGAACTTGTTCTCAACTAGCCTACCTGGTTAAATGAATGTGAAAAAAAATAATAAAAAAATAAAATTGTAGCGCCAGAAGTCTGACAATTCCTACGGATATGAAAGGAAGTGGTCAATATTGAGGCGGTGTTTGGGGAACCAACTGTTGCCCTTGGCAAAATGTGTATTCATATTATATAAATGTACAGGAGAAAGCTGCCAAGCTGTACATATTTGACAGATATTTTATACCAATAATGGTGTAAACCAAACAAGAATTCCACCAGGAGCACAAAAACACTCTACAATGTCACCGTCATCATTGTATTTCCCCTAAATAAATGAAGACACTTCTCAGCATCAGAACATGACTGTGTTTATCTTTGGACACCTGACAAAAAAATGTGAGAACTAACTGTACACCTATTCCCCTCTCTCTCTCTCTCTCTCTCTCTCCCATTGTTTTGATGCCTGTGGCTGCATCAGAAGATAGGTGTATTGGCGCCCCTTGGTGGCCAAGTAGGGAACTGCAGAGGGGAATCAGGTGTTACCACACTAGACACTAGAGGCAGACAGTGGCTGCAGTTACTTGGTGGGCAGCCTCTAAACGAGCTGGAGGAGACATCAGTGTTAGTGATGCATACTGTGTTCTGACAACCTGACCTACCCGCTAAGGATGTGCTAACCTCCATGGAGATTCTCATAGTGGCACATTCTGTCAGATGGAAACATGTTGAGATGGTTTTAAAATGACATCAAAGTGCACATGGGACAATTACAAAACTGGTTTGTAATAAATATGAATTTTTATTAGTCTTGTTAGTATCCATTGTAAAGGAAGGCATTGGATGTTTGAGCAGTCTGTGTCCACTAAACAGATCTGATGGAACATCGTTTCAAAATAACATCTTATTGCAGCACACAATGTAAGCAGAGAACATGGCTGAAGGTTCACAACCTTGTGAAAGCAATTGATCATGATTTCTCATGAGTTTTGTCCTCAAAATAAAAAGGCTAGGATTGTAAACAGGGTTTGTCATTCAACCGCACGGATGACATAATATTTTTCTAAGTTGTGACAATAGAACTGCAAAAGATTGTTTTTGTGTTTCTTTGAAATCTACATTCAGGTTTTGAAGAAATGTATAGTTGTGAGTCCAAAGTAGAAGGATCAATCTGGAAAAAAAGTAGTAAACCCATTGTCAAATGTTCCAATGTATGTCCTCTTTTTTTCCCCTCACCCACTGGCCTCTCGGATTCAGAATGACGTACAGTACGTTTGAACACCATGGCGAGGAGCATGCTGACGGTCCTCTTGGGGGCGCTCACCTCGTCCAGTGGGAGACGCAGACAGGCAGGACAGTCCCTGGCGTGCATGCAGCCAGTTCTCTGTCATTCCCACTCCCTACACCACCGAGCAACAGTGGACACCAGTATGACCTGTGGAGTCATAGAGAGAGTGTCAGTAGATAATCACAACAGTAGTGGAACCTCTAGACAACAGGAACAAAAAGGACATTACTTATTTCACTTCCTTGCCCAACCTGGTCCCTTGTCGTCCCGTGCTTCAATTGGCAAATCTTACTTCGATAACTGATGTGTGTTGAGCATAAAATGACAGCTGTGCTTGAGTGGTGCAACACATTGGTCATGCAGGCGAGTTATCCTTCCTATATATAAATGTAATTCCAATGTGCCACACTCTGCAGCCTGCAAACTGTTATAGATTGTCTGTCTGTATTCCGTGCTGGTCCCTTCAGTGCAGTGTAGTTATTTATCACCTGCTTGTGCATTCAGAGCAATGCGTTATGATGGGCCCTGGAATTCTTCTTCTTCTCGTTCTTCTCCTTCTGCAGTCTCTCTAGCTCGGCCTCGTACATCATCTCCTGGATCAGGTACTTCTCCCGCCGCATGCGGTCACGCAGGTCCTTGGGCAGGTCTGGGATCAGGTAGGCGATCAGGTTCTTGATGGTGAAAACCATGTGCTACAAAAGAACACAACACCAATAGTACAGAAATTACAGAAACATCTCGGCTGAATATTGTGTTACAGTTTTTTTTGAATGGAATGAAATGTACAAACTAACCTCGAAGACTATGATGAAGGCCAGCCGTGCGGCCAGGACATGCCAGAACTGCAGCGTGTAGGAGTATGGTTCACCGGGCGAGTCCGGGGGCTCTCTGTAGTCACGGTACCTGGGGGGTCAAACACAGGGTCGAAAGGTCAAAGGCTATAACTTTTGTGTTCAAACAAGCACAACCATACCAAGACTCTCTTTGGTCACCAAACCTACCTGCAGTACTTCACTGCTTCTCCAAACATATCCGATCCATCTGTCCTGGGCACCGAAGTGTTCTCAAAATCAGACACTCTGAACATCGATAGACTGGCGTTTACATATCCCATCATGCACCTGGAAACAATAAACAGGAAATAATCAAATGTCAGTGCTTTGACATTGTGATGCAGGACAATGCCGCTGCCCTCTATTACTAGCCATAATAATGTCAAAAGTAGACACTTTGCCTTTGTGGTCACTGTGGTCAGGCTCGCTCACCTCTCCCCGGCCCGGCCCTGCCCGGCACACGGGCCATACTTGTATGCGTAGACAAGGCGTGGGATGAAGTCGGAGGTGACGGCGATGACAAAGGCGTTGGTGATGACGGACAAGATACCGATGCCCTCCAGGATGCCGTACCAGATCCCTGGAGAGAAAATAACATGATGTTCTTGCTCCGATGCAAATGATTTATTACAGTTCACCAGCAAGCAGCCCGTCAGGACTTCTTCAAAGAATACTTAGAAAGGGGTTTGAGAAGGATTCCAAAAGTATAAAGCATAACAGACTGGTCGGCTAAAATTGTCTGTCTGTGCTGAAACTAATGAAATAGGGTTCCATTGAATGAAAATAGTTGAGGCACGATTGTTGGCGTAGAACAATTTTGTCTATATGGCATGTTTTGCGTTCCTTTGAAAATGTCCCTACAGTAGGGGATTGTCAGACCGGAAGTTGAGCCTAACCGATGTCTTTGGCTTGAGAGGGCAGGGGTCTCCTCCACTGGGTGACAAACTTGTAGGCGTCCAGGCGGATCTCGATGATGTTGTTGAGGAGGGCCAGGAGCGGGGCCAGGGGGAAAGCTGCCACAAATATGGTGGTGAAGCCAAACTGTAAGACTGAAACACACAGACACAGGGAGTAAAGCGTCACCAGTAGTCCTATTCAAAACCCCATTCAAAAACCCCATTACATTTTGTACAGATGGCCACCCCAAAGCCATATTCACTCAGAAAGGGCGATATGATTTGAGGTTATACCATTCAATGTCACAATTGTTACTGTATGTCAGTGCGTGTGGGCATTGCACAGGACAAAGTTAGCCATTAGATTTTGTGCTTCGTGAAGAGCCTCGCCAAGGAAGTCACAGATGGTAGTACATTGAGCGTAATTACAAATGAGCATTCAAAAAGCCTACAGAGACACCACATAATGGATCTATGCAGCATGATGGGTTAAAATAAACAGTGACACATGCATGTGGACATAGCTGCATGCTGTGTGAAACCACGGAATCCTAGCCTAAGCGTTGCACTGATCTGTCATTGTCATAAATGTCACGGTCATCTGGCATTGTCATACATAAATCTGTCTACACCAAACACATGTTGGAGAAATGCTTCAAGTAACCATTGTGTGATTAATACCTGTCATGTGCCTGCTTTATGTATATCTCACATAATCATACTTAAAGGACAACTCCACCCAAAAATTATCTTTTGGAATTTGTTTAATTAGTCCATTGTTGACATAGTTCCAAATGGTTTTGCTTGTCAGCACTCAAGTTTTCAAGATATGTAACTTTCAAAACACAGAAATCATCCCCGTATGATGCAAAACGCAGCATCATTTAATGCAAAATGCATCATACAGTGATGATTTCTGTATTTTGAAAGTTACGTATCTTGAAAACTTGATTGCTGACAAGCAAAACACTTTGGGACTATGCCAACAATGGACTAATTAAACAAATACCAAAAGATAGTTTTGGCGAAGACTTTTCCTTCAATATGCATGTGGAAAATCTATGTCGACATTAATGATTCACATTGCTGGTAAATAAATGTAAACATGATATATACAGTACATGGCATGTATATAATGGTTTACATGAGCAAACCCAGTATGAATGCTAGTTTATGGTTGACCTTCGACCTCCAGCTCCCATTGGGGGCAAAGAGGATAAATCAGTCATGTAGATCAACTTATTCTGGAATGTAACAACAGCAGGTTAGAGTCCTTTACTGTCCAAACAAGTTCCGTTTTTTATTCAACAGTTCTTAAATATTAGACTGTATTAGAGGATTATAAAATAGTGAAATATTGAAATTGACATTTCAATAATGATCTCCCCTAGTTAGTGAAGTTGGCAGAGGCTGCATGCCATTTTAGAGGATGTCATTCCTGTACAGGTGAAGAGCTTACAGATTGATATGGACATTTCACATGGAGAATTACATAGCATTATACTTCAGTTAACTATGAGAACTTTTCAATAATGACATCATACAAGGGTCCTAACCACTCATTCTTACACCAGTCTTTACTTGGTAAATTACATTCGAGTCATTTGTAATACTGGTATAAATTGTTAGAAATTCTGTATTCTTATGACAGGTGTTTTCAGCCTTATGTGGGCCCTGTGACGTTTAATCTATGAACTGGCCATTTATTCAAGTAGGCTGTATTTCAGTCTGGAATCTCTCAGACAGAAAGGTCATTTCCACCACCCAGAAACTATCCAGGTTAATCAACACCCTCTGAGGTGATCTATAGTCATCAATAGACTCTTGTCAGGTGTGTTATTGTCTTGGCAGCCTGGAGAAAAAGTTGCCACTAACACCAGCACTTTGCCCACTGCAGAACCACCCGCAGCCCCTCATAGGACACTGTTTTGCCCAGTGGAAATCTTTTTTTCTATAGAAGTAATTAGGTCCTAAGCTAATATTCATGGCCTTTCTCCTCTCCATGTGCAGTTTGCCTGGCAAAGCAGAATATGATGGCAAGGAGCGCAATAAACATATTTGGCACATGCATTCATGACCTAACTAGTAAACAACATTTTTTTTCTACAGTACCTTTCATGTTCACTGCAAGCAATCAGGCAATCAGGGAAAAATGACAACGGAGTTGGTGTCCCACATCTGACCAATAGGTTCTCTCAACTTATTAACAAATTTCATTACAATACTCTTATTACTGTTTAATTACTTTTGTAAGCAGTGCAAAAATAATTGTAATTAGTCATTGCTACACTGTACTTACCGTTAGTGTAACTAATGGTTACGTCTAGGTGCTGCTAGGGTTAGTTGTGCTGCTGTAAGTTGGAGTGTAACAATGAGTAATTCAAATACTTGTGACACTGTACTCACAGGAATAATGACACTGTACTCACAGGAATAATGACACTGTACTCACAGGAATAATGACACTGTACTCGCAGGAATAATGACACTGTACTCGCAGGAATAATTACACTGTACTCACAGGAATAATTACACAGTAATAAGAACCCCATGTAAAGTGTTATCCAAATTGTTTAAGGAAATGGTTCAGCCAATTTACACATTGTATTCCTTGCGCTGTAAGAAGTCTAGAGAAAAGGTTAGACATCAATCCATCCTTTGGTTTTATATACCTGACCAGTGGCCACAATTTCCAAATGCTAACATTGTTGTATTTTTGTCCAAAAACCAATGTAACTCAATATCCCCAATATTGGCATGTTTAGTATTTCATGTCCAAATCTTTCCAAAGTGTCTACAATTGAGCCATTTCTAGTCAAAGCGTGTGAACATAACAAACAGAACAGTATAAGCACCACTGATGGGAATGGGACAAACAGAAAGAAGAGGATCTATCGATGACAACACCAACACATTTTTACACCCATCTTACATAGAGGAGTTAGCTATGTTTTCTGCATTTATGTATTAACTGTATACAAGATGATGACTTGTGTATTAACTGTATACAAGGTGATGTCGGCAATGATTCTCAGTGCTCTCAATGCAGAGCAGTGGCTTTCTTGGTTGCTCACTCAGGTCTCACACAGGTCTATATGGCTCGAGCCACACTGATTTCTTCTGATTGGTCAATTGATTTATAGTGAGATAGAAATTATTTGCGGTTTAAAGTAACTGTCCAGTGTTCCAGATTTCTATGGAATATAACTTATAATTAATTACAATACGAGATACTTAATTTTCATTTTTTGGAAGGAAAAATATTTATGTTAGAAGGCAGCTTTTCTGTATTGGAACGGTGTAGCCCAACAACAGAAAGGTGTGGGTGTACACTGGTAAAAAAAATATGTAAAGTAAACCACTGATTCTCCAGCTCCTCCCTCTCAGGAGGATGACATCATCCTCTATGTGGAAATAGCAAGCATTTTTTAAACAGTCTATTTGAGGTGTTTTTTTCTCCTCTTTTTCTCCAATGTATGCTTTGGCCACAAATACAAGTATAGGATGAGTCAACAACATTATTAGGGTATGAGTTAACATAATATTAAGTTTTATATATATTTATTATTTAGTGAGATTTCCATTGGACAGTTGCTTTAAACGTGGCCTCAGGTTCAAAGGGCACATACTCATCTCCAGGTATTCGTCAAACAGTCCGTAGGCATTCATGGGCTGCAGGTTGTAGTCCCTCTCCCACTGCGGGAAGCTGGCCTTGGCGTTGGGGCCGTGCTCCTGCCTCAGCCTTCGCCGCGTCCACCAGTTCTGGATCAGCCTGACAAACAACCAATTATAAAGAGTCACGGGGGGTGACTGGTGGAGATGACACACTAGGCACTAGTTGCGTCTAATTGGCTAAGCCAAGGCCAAACTCACGGGTAGCCCAGCTCCATGAAGTTGTTCCAGGTCTGCTTGAGCACCATGATGATACCCATCTGCATGCAGAGATCTATCAAACAACCACTGGGATGGCACTACACAGAAAGGGGAAACAGTGCCGACACTTTATTCAATCATAACTCCTCAACTAACTATCCAGTAACCCTAGTTTTCTGGTTCATAACACAAGAGGTTAGAGTGAGAATACAGTGTTCCAAGCTACTTTCCACTTAATCTGGGACACCCAGAACTAAAATGCTGGGTATTTGCTGCATAAACTCAATTCAGTTCTGGGCGGAGACGTGTTAGGAAATATACTAAAGAGACTACTGAAGTCTCCACCCCTCTAAACTGAAACTCTCAGACAGTTTCTGGCAAGTCTACGGGACAAAATGTCCCCTCCACTTCCTAGATTTGCACCTGCGAAATTGTGATGTGATCAGCGATGAAAAATCTATGTACTGGAACAAAGTTCCTAATTCGTTGTGGCATCCCACAGTCGGTCGACAGATGCTACATCCATTTATGTTACGTGCATCTGTCCACGAGAGTACTTTTCACTAGAAATGTTCCACGTTGAACACATTTGAAAAGCCTCATGAAAGTTCACTCACCTCTTCCAATTTCCAGCGGTTAATGAGGCGGATATAAGCTCCTGGCCGGCCAGTGAACCTGACAAAGGTGGTCACATCATTTTACTAACTAATCTCTATGAAATATAGTGTGAAATATAGCCGGGTATTATGATTTAAACCATGAAGTAGAGACGTTTCCACACCTGCCCAGGAAAAAAGCTATGTAGAAGGTAGAGCTGTTGAGATTGACAAACTGAAACAGGAACATCTTCAGGGTGAAGCTGTTCTCCCACTCGGACTCAGTCCTCGGCTGCTCTGTGGACACAGAGCCAGAGGGAGAGACAGAGAAACAGAAAAGAGAGAAAATAGAGAATAAGAGAGAAAGAAGAATAAAGAGAGGGCGACGGAAAGAGAGAGATTGTGTATAAAACGACAGCCCCGGCATTATATTGACTGTAATTACCTCTGAGGATGGCATGTTACAGCATGATGACAGATGGAGGAACAGTTGTAGCTTACCTAAATTGGTGAGCAGAAGGGCAACTTTTTCATACAACTGAAAAAAACAAGGTTACAAGTTAATAGGGTTTGTTTTCCATGATTCTCTTGATTCTCATGCTGTTGTACCTAAAACACGATACGCCTTGGCATGTTTTCCATGATTCTCTTGATTCTCATGCTGTTGTACCTAAAACACGATACGCCGTGGCATGTTTTCCATGATACTCTTGATTCTCATGCTGTTGTACCTAAAACACGATACGCCGTGGCATGTTTTCCATGATTCTCTTGATTCTCATGCTGTTGTACCTAAAACACGATACGCCGTGGCATGTTTTCCATGATTCTCTTGATTCTCATGCTGTTGTACCTAAAACACGATACGCCGTGGCATGTTTTCCATGATTCTCTTGATTCTCATGCTGTTGTACCTAAAACACGATACGCCGTGGCATGTTTTCCATGATACTCTTGATTCTCATGCTGTTGTACCTAAAACAAGATACGCCGTGGCATGTTTTCCATGATACTCTTGATTCTCATGCTGTTGTACCTAAAACACGATATGCCGTGGCATGTTTTCCATGATTCTCTTGATTCTCATGCTGTTGTACCTAAAACACGATACGCCGTGGCATGTTTTCCATGATACTCTTGATTCTCATGCTGTTGTACCTAAAACACGATACGCCGTGGCATGTTTTCCATGATTCTCTTGATTCTCATGCTGTTGTACCTAAAACGCGATACGCCGTGGCATTGAAGGGCGTTAGGATTCATTTTTATCAACATTTTGAGCGCAACTGTATTTAACTATATCAAAAAGTGCCACATGACATTAGGGTTTCACCACTGATAAGACATTAATATACACTGAGTGTACAAAACATTAAGAACACCTTCCTAATATTGAGTTGCACCCCCCTATGCCCTCAGAACAGCCTCAATTCATTGGGTCATGGACAAGGTGTCAAAAGCATTCCACAGGGATGCTGGCCCATGTTGACTCCAATGATTCCCCCATGAATTGTTGGTAGTGGATCTCTACTCCATATAGTTTGTTCCGTCTCATCCCACATATGCTCAATTGGATTGAGATCTGGTGACTGGGCAGGCCACTGCATTAAGCTGAATTCATTCATGTTCGTGGAACCATTTCTGGACAATCCTAGCCTTGTGTCATGGGGCATTATCCTGCTGTTAAAAATCTATTTGCAGACAGGTACACTGCTGCCATGAAGGGATGCACCTGATTGCCAATGATGTTCAGATATCCTTTGGCATTCAAATGTTGCTCCACTTTTATCAAGGGGCCTAATGTGTGCCATGAAAACACACCCCACAACATCGCACCACCAGCCTGCAATGTTGTTACACATCAGTGTGAAACAGCAGGAACCAGGATTCATCAGACCAGGCAATTTTTTCCAATTCTCCAGTGTCATCGTTGCTTAGCCCACTCCACTGCAACCACAGATTCTTGTTTTGAATGAAAGAAGTGGAACTCTGTAAGGTTGTCGGCTGCCATTCCCCATTCGTGTCAAGGTACGAGGAGTTGTGCATTCTTTTATGGGTTTTTGGGCACCAATGTTGTACTGGACTGCCAGTTGATTAACTGTAGCCTGTCTGTTGCTCTGCACAATTCGTGTCAGCCTCCACTGTCCCCTTTCATCAATGACCCGTTTTTAACCGCTGGCCTGCTGGTGGCTGGATGTCCTTTAGGTGGAGCAGGTGTTTCTAATGTTGTGTACACTCAGTGTGTGTGTGACGTTTACATACACTTAGGTTGGAGTCATTTAAACTTGTTTTTCACCCACCCCACACATTTCTTGTTAACAAACTATAGTTTTGGGCAAGTCGGTTAGGACATCTACTGTGTGCATGATACAAGTAATTTTTCCAACAATTTATTACAGACAGATTATTTAACTTATAATTCACTATCACAAATCCAGTGGGTCAGAAGTTTACATACACTAAGTTGACTGTGTCTTTAAACAGGTGGGAAAATTCCAGAAAATGATGCCATGGCGTTAAAGCTTCTGATAGGCTAATTTACATAATTTGAGTCAATTGGAGGTGTACCTGGGGATGTCTTTCAAGGCCTACCTTCACACTCAGTGCCTCTGCTTGACATCATGGGAAAATCAAAATAAATCAGCCAAGACGTCAGAAAAAAATGTGTAGACCTCCACAAGTCTGGTTCATCCTTGGGAGGTACCACGGTCATCTGTACAAACAATAGTACGCAAGTATAAACACCATGGGACCACGCAGCCGTCATACCGCTCAGGAAGGAGACGTGTTCTGTCTCCTAGAGATGAACGTACTTTGGTGCGAAAAGTGCAACTCAATCCCAGAACAACAGCAAAGGACCTTGTGAAGATGCAGGAGGAAACAGGTACAAAAGTATCTATATCCACAGTAAAAACGAGTCCTATATCGACATAACCTGAAAGGCCTCAGCAAGGAAGAAGCCACTGCTCCAAAACCGCCATAAAAAGCCAGACTACAGTTTGAAACTGCACATGGGGACAAAGATCCTACTTTTTGGAGAAATGTCCTCTGGTCTGATGAAACAAAAATGTAACTGTTTGGCCATAATGACCATTCTTATGTTTGGAGGAAAAAGGGGGAGGCTTGCAAGCCGAAGAAAACCATCCCAACCGTGAAGCACGGGGGTGGCAACATCATATTGTGGGGGTGCAGTGCTGCAGGAGGGAAAATTATGTGGATATATTGAAGCAACTTCTTAAGACATCAGTCAGGAAGTTAAAGATTGGTCGCAAATGGGTCTTCCAAATGGACAATGACCCCAAGCATACTTCCAAAGTTGTGGCAAAATGGCTTAAGGACAACAAAGTCAAGGTATTGGAGTGGCCATCACAAAGCCTTGACCTCAATCCCATAGAAAATGTGTGGGCAGAACTGAAAAAGAGTGTGCGAGCAAGGAGGCCTACAAACCTGACTCAGTTATACCAGCTCTGTCAGGAGGAAAGAGCCAAAATTCACCCAACTTATTGTGGGATGCTTGTGGAAGGCTACCTGAAACGTTTGACCCAAGTTAAACAATTTAAAGGCAATGCTACCAAATACTAATTGAGTGTATGTAAACTTCGGATCCACTGGGAATATGATGAAAGAAATAAAGCTGAATTAAATCACTCTCTACTATTATTCTGACATTTCACACTTAAAATAAAGTGGTGATCCTAACTGACCTAAGACAGGGAAGTTTTTACTAGGATTAAATGTCATGAATTTAAAAAAAAACTGAGTTTAAATGTATTTTGCTAAGGTGTATGTAAACTTCCGACTTCAACCCTATATATGCCACTTTTTTTAATCTCATAATCCTAAATGCATTTCTCAACAAAGCCCTTACCACATTGAGGAGCATGATGATGCAGAAGTTGATGCACACGGCTGTGCCGGTGGTGGCCACCTGAGAGTTATTCCTGATGAGAGCCCAGCCGAAGGCGGCAAAAGTGCTGACTGTGATCACGCGGTAAATCACGATGCCGAAGACGGCAGCGATCACCACCAGGATCTGTGGTCAATAAAACATTCTGGTCAGACACACCGATAGCAACAAGGCAAATCTGATTGATAGCTCAATGGCTTGATTTGGCTTCCTTGCAATATCACAGTTATGGGTTTGATTCCTGCATGGGCCACTTACTGAAGATTTGAATAAATTCAAACAAAAACCAGTGGGAAACTGGTTTGACAAGCAGCAATCATGAGGCAACATGCAAACCATTTTAATGAATCTGTCCCTACTCAAATTAATTTATTATGAAATATTCACTATACCTACTCCAGGGACTTACCATAAAGAAGATTCCAGAAGCTGAGACGATGAGTCGGCTGTACTTGTCTGTAAAGGCCTGGTACGGCTCAGGTTTTCCAGATATGGGGTTCATCCTCTCCTTTTTTGAATATTTGGCCTCAAACTGGGGACGGATTTCCTCCTGCAGCACACAGAAAGCTGTCTGAGCCACAAACACTCCCAGAATGTTCTGCAAAAAATGTTCTAGGAACATGATCATGACACGTCTCCTTGGCTTTCTTGAAACAGCTGTAGAACACACAACTGTGGGTATTTCAAGAACACAGCAGAGTGTCCATAACCAAGGTTGAAAATATTCCTGGTATTTTACAAATGTTCCATCCTGAGAATAAAACCACTTTTCTCCCGGGTAACCCGGTATTTCCCACTAAAACTGGAAGTGTCGTTCTAAAGTGTTTAATTTTTGGAGTTTGGACTGTGTCACTGTATTATATGGACATCGCTCAAACCATGAAGCTGGGAGAGAAGCTGTTATGCTGGTGCAGGACATGCAGCCTACAAAGCTACAATTATAGGCAAGTGAATTAGATCATTTTTTAAATGTAGTTAGGCCTATTTTACATGAATTAGTAGACTTACACCTATATATACATCTTTCATAATATTTCCCATAATGTTGTGCGACGTGTGTATTAGAGTATCTCCTCGCTTGGGTAAGATTTAGATATCTGCAAAACACATTTGGAAGGAAAATAAGTGGGCAGAATGTATATATTATTGTTATTCAATTAAAACACACATTTTAGAAAGGGGGTGTTTATAAAAAAATATATGATATCAATGTACCTCAACATTAAAAAGAAATACAAAAATACAAAGTTCTGTGCTCCATACTGAGACGGGCTGTCTGTCCCCAACGTGAGCGTTGTTGATTGATCGTGCAGATATGCGATAGCATAGAGAAGATTTAGACATGGCATATCATAAACCAAATGGGAATCTCAAGGCAATGCTTCCTTTTGTAATATGGCAAAGTGGAATGTCCCTCGGACCTTCATGGCATGATTGATCTTTTAAGAAATGTTTTTTTTTTTTAATCTGAAAAGATCTTCTTGCAACACAAACACATGTTATGCCTGGGAGATTATTTCTAATTTGATGATGATCATAATGAAAGTATATTTACCTCCTCTTCCTCCCAGTCAATGAGGTCCCAGTCATATGCAAGGACCGCTCGCCGCCTCTTCCAGAACTCGAGAAACACGGTTGCTAAAATACACAACCAGGTTAGTGTTTGAGGGTTGTTATGGCTTGGTGAGTATGTGTCATATTGAATGTGGGACAAATATGTACACTTGTGTTCAAACTATAAAACAATGTTGGCAATGTGTTACAAACAGAATCATTTAAATTCAACCATCTCTTGCATTGCTGCCAAAAACAGGAACCATTTCAATTCAACCATCGCTTTCTTAGTTGAAGGAAGGTTGTTTTGCATGACTCAATGATTCAATTATCACTTCAAGTAGTTCTCCACATTCAGATTGTAAGGTTCTGTATTTATTTTCTTAGTCAACCTTGTGTTCTGTTTTGTTGTGTTCTTGAACGTAGCCCTGTTTCTTTGTGTTCTTGAACATAGCCCGTCTTTCATTTTTGTTCATTGATTTCACCTGTGTTAGTTACTCACCTGGTCTCATCAGCTCCTTATTAGTACAGTTCATTCTGTTTGTGGCTTTGTGAGGTATTGTTAGTTTTGACTCTACTAAGCCTTTTCCTAGCTCGTTTGTGAGAACCAGTTATAGCCTTCAGTCCTATTTTGATTTACCTACCTGTTTGCCTTTACCTGTGTGTGACCATGATTCCTGCCTTCTGCAAAGGTGAAATAAACAACTGCCGCGCTCTGCGAGTAAATCTACACCTTTTTCTACCTGAGTATTCATTACACAGATAATACAATTATTTTGCAATAGTTGTTGGGTGCCAGGATTCATACTGTTACAGTTGTCTAAAATAATTCACTATTTTAGCTATTTAGGACAGACACTGTGCAATAGGTCATTTCACCAACAAGCCTCTGCTGCCTTTAAAGCACTGGAGAGAGAGGGTAGGTTCTCCTGAACAAAGTCCTTGGCAATGGGTAACCCATCCAAATCTGTTTACCAGTGTGTCACTTGACAATCAGAGCAGAGGCTGGACTAAGATCAGTTTAACTAGTAGCTCTGAATGGAAAGGCACATGTTTTAGTAGTTCCAGACAGTTCCATGATGCCGGCCAGTGACTAGCGGGCTCTTTTGGTGGAAAGGCATGTTTCTGCAGAGATAGCAGCAGGGGAGCACACTTCAGGGGAATGTTAATGAAGCGATTTCAATGGGTATTCTACTGTAGGTGAATGCCAAGAAATAGTCAGTGTTGGACAACAGCAAGGCCCTGCAGCAAGATCCCCTGCTCTCCAGACAAACCCAAGTAGGTTGAGATGTATACTTATTTACTGGCAGTCCAACGATACTGTATTGCAGGAATCCTCAACTAGATTCAGCCTTGGGCCAATTTTTTTCTTGAGCGGATCGTCAGGGGATCAGAACATAATTAGAAATAAATTGTAGACTGCAAAAAGACGGTCCAAACAGATGTTTGACTAAAACATAATCATTTAAAACCTTGCTTGCATTAGTATATGATCAAGTCATGTCTCTCTATTATGCGTGGGAATACTTGGGAACAGATTCCTTAAATTTAAAAACCTCATAGCTGATTAACTGTTCTTTTTTTTACAGTCTTTTCTGTCCAACAAAATCCCCCCCAACATTGTTTTGCTCAGAACTTTGGGGGCCAAATAAATCCACCCTCGGGCCAAATTCGGTCCACAAGCCACCAGTTGGGGAACTATGCAGTACTAAGTATCTTAGGACCTATGCAGTTATTTAGCCTCGATTAATCCCAAATGTATTTTAAATGTTTTGCTTTACTGTCATAATTTTATAGCTGTGGTTCCACTGGTATGCACCTACATGATTATAAGTGGGTCTGGATAGTGTCAGATAAAAGACTAAAATGTAAATGTGAATGTAATTGCACTACAGAAAATTCTTAGAATCTACCAGTTGAATGAGCACTGAATGCAGTTAGGTTGTTTATCACTTGTAGATTTTCCATAATTTGCTCTAGCAACAACTGTTTAACGTTTTCAGCTGATCTACTTTGTTGTATGCATTTGACTGAAGCACAGTTCACGCGATAAATTTGACCTTTGAAGTACTGTACCTTTGTAGCAAGGAGATACCATTGCCAATTTGTTACTGATTAAAGGCATGGTTAGATAAAACATTTTTAGTAGACATTGCACTCAAGAGAATGATGAATTGTGGAGATTTAGTGTAACAATGGCCTGCATTTGACCACATTAACCTATATCATGAACCTCGCTAACACATTAGATAACAAGTTAGATAATACATTAGGGAAGTGATCTGCGATAGGTGAAACTGTATCAATGGACATCCCACCCGCATTTGTTATTGTTTTGAGGAAATGAGCATCCAGCATCATGGTAAAAGTACATCGTAGTACATACTCTGCAGTTCTCTGGCGTGTGCAATGATGTCCGAGGGGAAAAACAATTAGTTGTTTGAAGTAACGTCTTTGTTGTTGTAATATCGCAAACGGATGTGGCAGTTTCACCGCTGGAGTCCAGCTTGAAGTACACATGAAGCCATCACCAACAACCACATGAAGCCATCACCGACCACATGAAGCCATCACCAACGACCACATGAAGCCATCACCAACGACCACATGAAGCCATCACCAACAACCACATGAAGCCATCATCACCATGAAGCCATCACCAACGACCACATGAAGCCATCACCAACGACCACATGAAGCCATCACCAACAACCACATGAAGCCATCACCAACGACCACATGAAGCCATCACCAACGACCACATGAAGCCATCACCAACGACCACATGAAGCCATCACCAACGACCACATGAAGCCATCACCAACGACCACATGAAGCCATCACCAACGACCACATGAAGCCATCACCAACGACCACATGAAGCCATCACCAACGACCACATGAAGCCATCACCAACAACCACATGAAGCCATCATGAAGCCATCACCAACAACCACATGAAGCCATCACCAACAACCACATGAAGCCATCACCAACAACCACATGAAGCCATCACCAACAACCACATGAAGCCATCACCAACTACCACATGAAGCCATCACCAACAACCACATGAAGCCTACGTAAAGCCATCACCAACGACCACATAAAGCCATCACCAACAACCACATGAAGCCATCACCAACAACCACATGAAGCCATCACCAACAACCACATGAAGCCATCACCAACGACCACATGAAGCCATCACCAACGACCACATGAAGCCATCACCACCACCACATGAAGCCATCACCACACCACATGAAGCCATCACCAACGACCACATGAAGCCATCACCAACAATGAAGCCTACGTGAAGCCATGAAGCCATGAAGCCATCACCAACGACCACATGAAGCCTACGTAAAGCCATCACCAACGACCACATGAAGCCATCACCAACGACCACATGAAGCCTACGTAAAGCCATCACCAACGACCACATGAAGCCTACGTAAAGCCATCACCAACGACCACATGAAGCCTACGTAAAGCCATCACCAACGACCACATGAAGCCTACGTAAAGCCATCACCAATGACCACATGAAGCCTACGTAAAGCCATCACCAACGACCACCATAAAGCCATCACCAACGACCACATGAAGCCTACGTAAAGCCATCACCAACGACCACATGAAGCCTACGTAAAGCCATCACCAACGACCCAACGTAAAGACCACATGAAGCCTACGTAAAGCCATCACCAACGACCACATGAAGCCATCACCAACGACCACATGAAGCCATCACCAACGACCACATGAAGCCATCACCAACGACCACATGAAGCCATCACCAACGACCACATGAAGCCTACGTAAAGCCATCACCAACGACCACATGAAGCCTACGTGAAGCCATCACCAACGACCACATGAAGCCTACGTAAAGCCATCACCAATGACTACATGAAGCCTACACCAACGACCACATGAAGCCTACGTAAAGCCATCACCAACGACCACATGAAGCCTACGTAAAGCCATCTCCAACGACCACATGAAGCCTACGTAAAGCCATCTCCAACGACCACATGAAGTCTACGTAAAGCCATCCCCAACGACCACATGAAGCCTACGTGAAGCCATCACCAATGACCACATGAAGCCTACGTAAAGCCATCACCAACGACCACATGAAGCCTACGTGAAGCCATCACCAACCACCACATGAAGCCTACGTAAAGCCATCACCAATGACCACATGAAGCCTACATAAAGCCATCACCAACGACCACATGAAGCCATCACCAACGGCCACATGAAGCCATCACCAACGACCACATGAAGCCTACGTAAAGCCATCACCAATGACCACATGAAGCCTACGTAAAGCCATCACCAACGACTACATGAGGCCTACGTAAAGCCATCACCAACGACCACATGAAGCCTACGTAAAGCCATCACCAACGACCACATGAAGCCATCACCAACGACCACATGAAGCCTACGTGAAGCCATCACCAACGACCACATGAAGCCTACGTGAAGCCATCACCAACGACCACATGAAGCCTACACCAACGACCACATGAAGCCTACGTGAAGCCATCACCAACGACCACATGAAGCCTACGTAAAGCCATCACCAACGACCACATGAAGCCATCACCAATGACTACATGAAGCCTACACCAACGACCACATGAAGCCTACGTAAAGCCATCACCAACGACCACATGAAGCCTACGTAAAGCCATCACCAACGACCACATGAAGCCATCACCAATGACTACATGAAGCCTACACCAACGACCACATGAAGCCTACGTAAAGCCATCACCAACGACCACATGAAGCCTACGTAAAGCCATCTCCAACGACCACATGAAGTCTACGTAAAGCCATCACCAACGACCACATGAAGCCTACGTAAAGCCATCACCAACGACCACATGAAGCCTACGTAAAGCCATCACCAACGACCACATGAAGCCTACGTAAAGCTATCACCAACGACCACATGAAGCCTACGTAAAGCCATCACCAACGACCACATGAGGCCTACGTAAAGCCATCACCAACGACCACATGAGGCCTACGTAAAGCCATTTTAATTTTTTTACCTTTATTTAGTCAGTTAAGAACAAATTCTTATTTTCAATGACGGCCTAGGAACAGTGCCTGTTCAGGGGCAGAATGACAGATTTGTACCTTGTCAGCTCGGGGGTTTGAACTTGCAACCTTCCGGTTACTAGTCCAATGCTCTAACCACTAGGCTACCCTGCTGCCCCATCACCAATGACCACTGATCAACACGTGACCATTTTAAACAGTGACAAAATCATGACTCATGAAGAAGTATGCAATCAGTAACCATAGGTAACTAACTTACACTGCAGAAACATGCATACCCTACTGTCACAAACTCTTATGAAAGAATTATGACAGCCTCTGTCAAGTCCAAAATGTTATCTAAAGCAATCTGTGGTTAACACTACATGCTAATGTCCCCGTCTTGTCTAGACAGGCCCTGGTCCTGTGTAAAGGAGGTGATCGATGGGCCATCCCCAGAATGACAGCTTCTCTCTGGACCTTTCCCAGCCAGACGTCTGGGTCTGGGACACAGAACCTAAGCCAATGGCGGGTGAGTGAATCACATTCGTTGTGGTGACACACGCATATAAATCAAGTGCTATATTTCCATGTGAAAATGGCCTAGAATGCACCTTGGACTATTGCTCCATTGTGTGTGTTGGTTAATTCATTCTTCTTGGTTAAACTGAATCTAAATAGTTGACTTACAGTACAGTATTATATGTAGTGTTTAATGAATACCCGATCCAATGTATGTTGAAGTTAAATCCCTCTATACCATAAATTGCTCACCATAAAAAATGAACGACAGGGACATTTACTAGAGTGGTTTCCATTAGCCCTGAAGACAATGTCTGAATTTGCAGTGCAATCAATAATTGAAAAACTAAGAACTACAGCTATTTTAATGAGTCTAATATGAGTCACAGTCTGGCAGAGCTCACCGCCTGAGATTTGGAAGTTACCAAGCTCTCTGAGAACAATAGAAGATACATCACACAACTTGTATTTCTCATTTGAACTATCTGGAAAATAGAGAGGACTGGTAATATGGATTAGTGTTTGGGCAGCTTACAGTCCGGTATCTACAGTGTATTAAAGCCATAGTTCATGCCTATTGTTCAATTGTGTACATTTCTGGAATACAGATGGAAGAGGACTGGTGTGGAAGAGTAAATTAGATTTGCAATCTCATATGACCTGTTAGACACTGGTCATCCTGTTCTTCGTCTTGTCTTTAAGGTTGTTCTGTTCCCTGATATGTAATATAACCAGTCTGTTTTAGAACTGTTTCTAAACTGCCCTGTTCTAATTTCATGTCAATATTTCATGGTTCTTGTTATCCAAGGATGTATGGGGGAGTGGATATGTCCTTGATATGATTGGTCTTTCTCAAGGTCCACTATCTGTGGTGATAAGTAGAAGTACCGGACGCATTTGAAGGGCATGTGAAACACCCCATCCATCCTTGGTCTGTATAACATGTCTGTGGAGAACAAATGGCGAGTCAAACTGGTTTTCCCTTGCATGCATGCTGGTAATAAAGCTTTTTATATTGAGATCGGACTGCCTTTTCCCACCACACTGGTTACAGTCTACAACGTCTGTATGGTTACTGTGCTATACGTTGCAAAGGGCTTGGCCCTGGCCATTAGGAGAGCTTGTCCAGAGGTGCTTGGTCTAATCCAGGTCCATTTCCCCAGGGACATTTTGGATAAACTGTAGACATTTGATCATCCCTTCCTCCATGTCAGTCTACCAGCTTTGCTCTCTTCCTTTACCTCACTCACTCTTTCTCTCCCTAACTCTTTTCCCCCACCTGTCTTCTCACACAGCCGCCCAGGTCTTCATTTGGCTGGCGCTTCTGTTGGCCTTTGGCCTGCAGTTCTACCTAGCTGTGTTCTGCCTGCTGAAGTGCTGGAGTTTTGACACGAGGCTAAAGCAGGCTCTTAAAAACCTGCCCTCTACGGGGAAGCTCCTCACAACAGGTAGGTCTATTCCAGGGATGTTGCCTTGACACAGTGCAGTGATCCATGAACTGACCATGGCAAATATGTAGTTTGACAAAAACTTTTGTTTTATCAAAACCACTGAGCACTTTCGATCGCACTACATTCTGAAAACAAAAGTTAAGCAGGTTGAAATGTGACCTTTCATTCGACTAAACAGGAGGCAATGTTAATAACACCTGTATTCCATGTTTCAGTCCCTTCCTCCATCATTCAACTTCCAGAGGACTTGAAGAGTGTGAAACCACCGGCTTACTGTCGTTATGACGTAGACGTGGCTGAATCCTCCCTGCCTAGACCCTGCTGCTATGACGATGAGGAGGCCGGGCCCTGCACTAACTCTCCCTATACACCTTTTGCCTGGGATCTTGTGCAATGCTGAGGAGGACCCTGTAACACTTCACTGTAAATAATGTAACTTCAATATAGTGTGCATGGAATCCTGACCCATTAAACTTTTAAGTGAGTTAATTCTTAAACTTTATTTTACAATAAAATAAGATTTGTTTTAAATTGAACCTATACTATTTATACTAAATGATAAAAACTCACCCCACACAGCCATGAATACAGCAAAGAAAACTGTTGCTCCGTTGTCAAAAAGATGGGTGACCTAAAGCCAAGAAACAGATCAATAGCAATTGCTTAGAGAAATGATTTCTGAAAACATGAATTAGGTACAAACATACAGTAGTCACATTTGTATAGAAAGATTACAAAGGAGGGCTGTTCGTTAGATATTTTCCAGAGCAAGCTCACAAAGTAGTCCTGTTTAAGCTCAGTTGGTAGAGCATGACGTTTGAAACGCCAGGGTAGTGGGTTCGATTCCCATGAGGGACCAGTATGAAAATGTATACATTCACTACTGCAAGTTGCTCTGGATAAGAGCGTCTGCTAAATGACAAAAATGTAAAGTAAAAAGATTACCTTGCTAAATGTGTTAAACTTATGTTACTGTGGCTTAGCTCTGGAGTAAATGTTTGTCAAAAAATGCAATATTTTTCTAAAAAAGTATGACAATCACTGTTCCTGGAGAGCTGCAGTGTATGCAGGCTTTTGTTTCAGCCCAGCTCTAACGCAAAATAATTGTGGTCTAAATTTATGACCATTATTAGTTAATCATTTGAATCACACCCAGTGGCTCTCCAGGATCGGAATTAGCCACAACTGCCCTGATGTTTGTCAGCAGTGCTCAGTCTGGGGCAAACGTTTAACATGGTAGTACGGAAGTCACCTTGGCATAGATGCAGCTGTCTGAGAGTCTCAGGTAGGGGCAGTACTCGTCACATATGGGGCACATGATGATGTCAGTGGCCTGGCAGATTTCTTTACTGGAGAATCACAGACAACCTTTAGCCTGGTTCCATACACTCATCAATTCTTAATGCATTTATCAGCCTGTGTCAGTGCTGCCACACGACTAAGGCATTGATAGCATTGGTAATAGACTTCTACCAGACTAAGGACAAATTTACACCAGTGTAAAGCATGTGTCCGTTTGGTATTTTTTCTAGTGGAAGAACACAAGACCAAACATAGTGAAGGATAAAATATGTATAAAATACTAAGATAAAACAATGAGGAAAAACCTAATTAAAGAAGACCAATGAGTATTAGGTGAGCTCACATTACCTGACCTGGCAGTGGTCTAGGGTGAACCAGCCGTAGAGGAAGACCATGAGCCCAACCAGCGCCGCAGGGAACAGCATCCCAGTGTACCAACCCAGCCAGGCAAAATAGAGACCAATTTTCTCCCCGAAGTACCGCCTGACAACACCGCCAGGAGACAAACATCAACAAACAGGTCATTATGTACCACCACTGCAATGATGTGGCTTCATACGTTTTTAATGATCTAGTAAATTCACTCCTTCAATGATTAATTCATGTGGCTTTAATACATGTGGCTTGTGAAGTTGTATTGCTTGCAGGTTCTAGGGACAACCTGCAAGGTGCAGATAATACATTGTATTAGACCTGTGATGTCCTTATAGAGCAGGAGTGTTAACACAGTGTTGTACCTTATGAGGTCCAGTGGCTGGTACTTGTACCACACACCCCACCAGGCCCAGCATTCATACAGCAAGTGTCTGTGGTTCTCTGCCCCATGCGTCCGGATGGAGTTCTTACTTCTGTAGCTCCCCTGTTAACACACACACACACGTAAAGTACCATCATAACTACAGATGTAGGATCTTAATTTGATCACTCTTTGTTGCTGACAGGAAATGCAAACTTGTAGTGTATTTGAGTTTTTAAAATACTTCTAAATTTTGTAATTTCCACTTTGAAATATCAGACTTGATTTGCCCGAACGAAAAATGTATCAACCCCTACAAAAATGTCAATTAATTATAAACCACATAATTCACATTCCCGGTTGCCGCAGGATCATTTTCCTGCTGTAGCGAACTGGCTCAAATGAAGACTCTACACGTGACATTTCTCTGCCAAGCCAATGTGTGAAGTGTCAGTGCATTACCTCATGAAGGGGAAAAGCTGCTTCGTATGAACTATTGCTCAAAAGACGATTCAGCCCTGGAGCATAAACAAGAACATGAAGACACCGTCAATAACTCTACACACCAGAGACATGCTGTATCTCAAACGTGGGACACATCTATCAGTGGACTTGTACTACTTGGAGAGCTGCCAGGTAGCCTAGCGGTTAGGAGTGTTGGGCCAGTAACTGAAAGGTTGCTGATTCGAATCCCTGAGCCGGCTAGGTGAAAAATATGTCAATGTACTCTTGAGCAAGGCACTTAACCCTAATTGCTCCTGCAAGTCTCTCTGGATAAGAGCGTCTGCTAAATGACTACAATGTAAATGTATTAAACAGAGGCCATTTGTAACTGTGTTAGATGATGATGATGACAATCTCACCCATTTTGTCTTTGCCCTCCTCATATTTGACCCTTTGCAAGATATGATGGACGATGCGACTCCTGGTGGCGTTGTTGAAGAACGTGTCTTTGTTGTGAATGGTGAAACTGGAACATAATATAGATACAGAAAAGGATCCAAGATCATATTTCTTCTAGATCGTTGCATTTATTGAGCTTTTGAAAAGCACACCATTTTGGCCTGATGTCATCTCAGTGCATTCTATATCATTTTGCCTCGACGGGCGCTTGTGAGCCCCCCATAAAGGGCCCTAAAATTAGACCTCACCCACAAGGAAATTTAGTTCATTTGTTTACATTGCAAAAATGTGGTACCCTAAAACTAATAATTGTGGTTTAAAGATGGAAGACATTGATTCATCTTCACCTTTGTGTTAGTAAGGAAAAAACATATACCAGACTGGTGGTGGTGGACACACACACACACACACACACACACACACACACACACACACACACACACACACACACACACACACACACACACACACACACACACACACACACTCACTGATGTATTCTGGAGCGACTGAAGGGGGCGGTAAAGCTTTCATTCTCCTCCAGGTCAGGAAGGGTGTTGTTGTCAAACTTCATGGGTTTGCGAGGCAGCCATCCTCGAAATCTGTTGATTCTCTTCTCCATCCTGGATGGTGACAGAAAGACCTCCAAAAATCACACATCACACACAGCCAGAGAGCATTAACATTAGTGTTGTGCCCCAAAATTCAATCAATAAATCAATTAGCACTCACCTACTCATGAACTTGTACCGTCGATGCATGTAATAGATTTTCCTCCTGAAAACCCCCACAACATTATCAACTATTAAACTATAAAAAATCTCAGTGCATTAATGCATTGCAGTGGCCTGGGCGGTCTAGCAGTCTAGGTCACTTATGCCTCGGGAACACATGTACCGGTGCTCACATGTTAGAAACGGACCCCTCTAGAGGCCTATCACCATTCTACCTAATAAAAGTGCATTGCAAATAACTGTAGATTCACAGTATAAGAGAGAGAGAGACAGAGATTGAGAGAGAGTGAGACAGATCGAGAGAGTCAGTGAGAGAGAGAGCAAGAGAGAGTGAGAGAGAGAGACAGGCAGGCAATGTGTGTGTGGTGGGAACCTGTCTGTCGATGTGATTTATGTGTGTGAGTGTCCGGAACTACAGAGGCTGTGTGTTCGTCTCCCCACCTGAACGGCATCCGAATGTTCATAAGCTCTGCGTAGCGACACAGCACCTCCCAGGGAGCATGCAGCTTCAGGAAGATCACATCACTGTTGCACACAGACAACTGTTTAAGGGGAAAAGACCCAGCATTAGAAGTATTATGTCCTGTTGATACTATTTCTTAGAAGAGTTTCTTAGCACATACAAACATTTGAATAATATAAAATCTAATGTTTTAAATAAAAATGTTTCTATTCTAAATCATGTTGCCACACATGTATCCAGCTTCAGTAGAGAGGTTTATGGACTTCATAATTGGGCATAAAGAGGAAAGGGACAGTTGAAATATTGATTTTCTTTTCTCTCTCATCATTTCCTGTGACATCAATTTCCTGTGACTGATCTCAGAACAGTTAACAGACATTCGCTGTCATGGCCGCGGAATAGTTTTTACTAGGATCTTTAAAAGATACCAAACTATGTGAGTTTGATTTCTTCAAAATCCCAGTAGCACAGTTATATAGTCAGTACTGCATTCTCTGATAATTTCCAGAAGAATTCTACCTTGCAACTTGCTGTCATCATAAGCAGTCTGACTATACAGTTTGTAAAAGAAAAAGCTACCCTCGCAGGACCTAAAAATAACAAAGCATCTCCATGCAGGAGAGAAGCAAATGATGATGTTAAAAGAGAGAAGAGGCATAGTCTCTTTGAATGCTCCATATGATGACCTTGATGTTACTGCGTCAGCACACTAGGCGTCAGCCACTCAGACACATGCAAAAGCACACACACACACACTCTCAGCACAATTGCTTCCCTGCTCCTTCTAAACAGGATTGAAGGTGAAACTTGCCATCAACACATTTGTGTTGGTTTATGAGTGACAGGCAGAGCTTCAGTGTCTACTGTAATACTGTCATACTATAATATGGTGTTACTGTAATACTATGTTACTGTAATACTATAATATACTGCAATACTCAGTAGTACTCGCCTCCTTCTCCATCTGCAAGCCCTCGGCCCGGATGTTGCGCTCAAATATTTCCCTCTTCTCCGACTGTGGACCGGACTTCCTGTAAACCAGGATGTAGTCGATGTGGCACTTGCCATCGCTGAAGCACAAGCCACTGGACCTACTTCTCCCTACCTGGGGAGAGAAACAGAGGGAGGGAGTAACCACTATAAGGTTGTTTGACCCAAAGTGACATTAATATATTTTAACATTAGCACTGCTTAACATTTACAGAGGCGGTTGAGCTAAAGTGCTTTGCTCATAAGCACAAGATCTAAATATGCCCTTCCAAGGGTTATATATCACACGACCGTAGTAAGAAACCAATGAGCTCACCCTAAGAAGACTAAACGTCTTTACAGATCCCCCAAGGAGGATAAGAATAACACTGACAGCAGCCAGCTTCAACCCACAATGACCATACGTGCTTTATGGACACACCTGTAATTGACCTCTCACCTCTGGTGCTGGGTCAGTCCTGGTGTTGTCGTCCAGGATGCTACTGGTCCCGGGGTCAAGCAGGGTTGAGTCGCCATCTTTGGACGGAGTGCTCAGCCCCTCCAAACTCTCCATTAACAACTTCACATCCTTCAAAACTGGATAGAACATCAGCAGAAAACCCAGTGTCACTTATCAAACCCTCAATATGTTGTTGATTCTGTGAACACCTAGATTACTTCCTAACTCACTTAATCTAACAAAAACATTTACTGAAGTGCATGACTACCACTCAGATTTCAACTTCACAAAAGTTTTTCTGTCTCATAAAAGTTGCTCTTTAAAAAGATGCTGCACAACAGTTACATTATGGTAATGTTATTTGGTTGAGGTACCCCTTTAACTAAGGAGGTGCCAAATGGCTTACTGTGGGGTGGCACGTTGTCCTGTGTGCTGGGGGAATCAGGAGCCCCAGCCAAGGACACCTCCATTCTGACTGGCGACCTGTTGGGGGGGAAGGAGAAATCCGCAACCTCAACCCCAGGGGCCGGGGCCTGCAGAACTCTGTGTCTGTGGGGGCTCTGCCACTGGAGCTCAGCCCCATGTAGAGAGATACTCACACCTGGGGGAGGGGGGAGGGAGGGAGGGAGGGAGAGGAGAGAGAGAGAGAGAGAGAGAGAGAGAGAGAGAGAGAGAGAGAGAGAGAGTCGGAGAAAGACAGTGAGAGACAGAGAGGAGAGAATTCATCTTATAATCAACCATCAGTAAAGTCTGAGGCCCCACATTTAGTGAAAAACAGAGATGACAGATAAGAGGGTGAAAGGTATTATTATCAGAGCTCAGTAAATAAAGTAAAATAAAACCCACATAGTTAAATAAAAATAAAAAACCTAACAGTAAGGGAGCTGGAACATTTACGTTGTAATGTTTGAGACCTTATCAAACCTTCAGGAGACAACCTCTGTTGGTTAGGAAATAGGAGATAGGGGAATCCAGAGGCTTATATAGTAGTGCTGGGAAATGCCAGGGAGTTCACGATACGATGTTATCATCTCCATACTTAGGTTTCGACATGATAATGTGTGGCAAATCTCATGATTCTATATGTATGGTGATTCTATATGCGATTCGATACTGTGATTATTGTGATTTGATGTTTCAAACATATTGCTCACCATATGTCTGCTGCAGAGAGACGAGCGCCAGCCATGACAAAACTAGTTTTGATCAGTCAGGGAAATAAAAGTGCTGAAACCATGTTGGCTTACTATTTAAAAAGAAGATGGAGAACAAGCTATAGGATGTAAATACCTGAGTTTGGCGCAGGTTGGCGTCACAGCTGATAGCGCTAGCTTACGCTACCTATAGTAGCAACATTTAAAAAAATACTTTGTGTCAAATATTGATATAATATTGTCCCAAAATAATGCACCCCCCATCACTATTATACAGACATGCAAATCATGAGTAAGCTTTACAGTGGCCACAAATAAGATGTAGAGATATATCTATGGCTATACAGTCGTGTCTGAGATGATTTGACACCCTTAATAAAGATGAGCAAAAAATACTGTATAAAATAAACAATACAAACACTGAGGTATATTGTTTGCGAATTGTTGTTGTTGATACTAATGCAATTGATCAGACAAATAAATTGTGTTGCCTGAAGTGATCCTGTGCACCCGCTGAGAGGAGCTATTATCTAACATGGCCTAGTGAGTAGGCAAACAACAACCCCTCTGAAGAGGTCTGCGACCCACTCTTCCATCTGATGAGGCTCTGGGGAAGGTCGTCGCTGGTCTGAACGCTGAATTTCCCTTTGTGGCAGCTCCGCGACTCAGCAGAATTTCTGCTGAGCCCCAGACATACAGAGAAGGAGTGTGAGAGAGAACGCTCAACGCTCACGCCCTTCCCGCAGTGGCTGAGGTATTGAAATAACAGCATGTAATAAAACCACCACAAACTCTTTCTTCCTGGATGAAATCGATGGGCAGGTTCCCTCAATGACTTCAGTTGTAATAAACGTTTCACTCAGCCATCAGCTGCTAGGAGGTATTTTATAGCGTGAGTAGAGGTTACTGCAGCCCCAAAGGAGATGTGAGTGATAAAAGCTAGGGGCACTATAGAAATCGAATGATTCCATCACATTTGAAAGAGTTGTCTAACGCAGCTCTGCCGGTCTGAATTGACACATCAAAGCATATCATTTGCACACTTTAAAATTCCATCTGTGCCAATCAAAATCCAATTGACCTGCTACTTCCAAACACAAGGTCTATATTGTGCTGTTACCACGCCTACCACAGTACCCTCTAAATTCAAGATTAAGTCACAACATTGAGAAAACCACTTTAGATTTAAGATATACTTTACATGATTTATATTAACTAGTCAGTAGATTAGACCCTGGAAAATTATAAATATTGAACATGACAAGATGATTGGCCTACTAATAGACCATTAGGTTGATTTATGTTGGATGATAAGATATGATATAAGCATAGAATTCTAGGTGTCCATAGAGAAACATAAAGCCAATCAATAATTAACGACAGTGTTTTTGTTGCCTCTGAGTGACCACTGGGCAGCAGCACACACACATTTTAGTCATTTAGTAGATGCTCTTATCCAGAAAAACATACAGTAGTTAGAGCATATATTTTCATACTTTTCCAATACTGGTCCCCCCTGGGAATCAAAACCACAACCCTGGCGTTGCAAGCGCCAAGCTCTAACAAGTGAGCCACACGCACACACACATGCACACACAACTTGTTTAGAGACACTGAATGCACAAAACCCAATTGGATTTACACAGAGTCAGACAGTCACAGAGCAGAGACAATGAGCAGTTACACACACAAAATGCCAATTGTCATGTGGTAATCCATGCCATAACAGTGGAGGCCAAGTTGGTGCCAGCATGTTGCTATGCTAGCTATCTCAGGAGGATGTTCAGGCTAAGCTAGTTGGTTTATGTAGTTTTCCACACAGAACCATTGTACAGTCACAAAACACATAATTCTCCTTTTCACTGAATAGTAGTATCATTGATTGATAATAAGAAGTACATCACATTCAGGTGTGCTGCATCACATCAGCAGCTAACTACAGGACAAATAGAGTGGCTCATGGGAAAAGTCTAAATGGGATCCTTGGGATTTCCCAACTCTGACGATACCCCATTGAAGATGACATTTTAAACGGTTAATGGTTAGAGTAAGGGCAGTAGAGTTCCTAGGATCCCAGATAGCACCAACAGTGGCTCATGGCCTCTGCACATGAACAGGAAGCAGTCTTACTTGACAAGTTATTAAGTTATTGGCACGTTAATATGGGTGTTATTTAGTTAGTGATCGAGTCATGGAGGGAAAAATAGGTTTTATTCCTCCAGGGATGGGGAACATTACCAAGATGCAATGGAGTTAGCAGACAGCAAAGCAAAGTATGAAGTTACATTCAGTGGATGTAATGAAATTACACTCAGGAAATGTAACATGGGACAACAGTGATTCTTAGGTGACTTTATTTGCTAATCTGTGAGTAAAGCTGCACCATGTAGCTAACATGATTTCGCTACAGTGGCAACAAGCATGGTCTCTTTTTGTTTTCTTGAGTGAGGCAGCTCCAAAATGCAGGTGTTTCAGCCCAGCTCAGTGCTTTCTGTGGTGGTGGGTCGAGCCAGCAGAAAATAGGAGCATTTCGCCGTGATTGGCTCAGTGTTCAATCACACATGGGGACAATACGTCATCGCTAAGTTTAAGTCCTTAGTAAGAGTAGACATCCAAAATTTCAGCCCTTAGGGTCCTGCCATAGAGTTATATTACAAGTCTCAAGATCATTGCCCACAGATAAAATTATGTCAAATCACGTTATATGTACAGTAGCTTTGATTTGACTGATCATGTCAACATCCTACTTTCAAAGTATTAGCTAGCAAGTCATCCCCACGAATCAAGTCAACAATCTACTGGCAAATTATGTTTAATCCTCGTCATATGAAGAGAAATTATAGATAAAACGTATTAGTGCTCATCGGCCATTGGACATAAAGATTACACAACTAGTTGGAAATCGCAAATTCAACAATGAGTGGTTTGTAAGAAATCAGTGGCTGACTGCAACATTGCAAAGCAACCCCTAGCCTGCTATTCAATGGAGTGGCTGTGTTTTTTCCAGAGTTCCAACCATAAATCCAGAGAATGCCAGACTTTGATGACAAAGTTTGATGACAAAATTTGCCACAAAGGAACCCCGCGCCACCTTCACAAAGTGAGTCCAAAAATGTTTTGTATGCTGCTGCATAAATTATGTAATATGCCAGGGAGATATGTATACTGTAGCTAAGAATGTAATACTAAGTGTATGTTGTGTAGTAAGCTGTTAGTAGCCCATGTGCCTCACCCTAATCACTTGGTTAATTTTCAGCAACGTGGCATTGTAAACACATCATTTGTGGCAGGTGTGTGGTTACTTGCTAACTTCTTTTGTACAGTTTTGACAGTGCTACTGATAGTAGTGGTGGCACTTAGCTTGCACATGCAAATTCATCACACACAACATTCTGTAATAGAATTGTGTTATTTGACGTGTCAAATTAAAAGCTTATTTATAATGCGTCAAATAGTGTTATATGACATGTATATTTTTTGACACGCAAAGACCCAAACAGCGTTCAATGTGCCTCACCCTAATAATTTGGTCTTTTTTCACCTCTTAATTTTGCCTACTGTTGGTGGTGCACAGGTAGCCTATAACCTGTTTTAGAAAAATGTAATAATTGAATATTGTAAGAGCTTTCATTGTCTGTTTATGTGCCCCCTTTATTTATCCTACGGTTCTGACTTGTTGTACAGGGAGTACACTGTAAGAACGGCCCATGTTCTGAATTCAGTCGCTGCACATTTCAAAAGTGCTGAACAAATAGTTAAAATGACTACGTCCGTCGTCGCTCGCTCATTAATGTCTTAATCGAAATTACGGATTGCCTCTTATCCGCTTGTCGTCCTCTTATGCCATAGTTTGTATATCTCAATTGTCAGTAGCAACCACATTTGTTTAAGCAAGTCATCCATATCAGCTATGTTTTTTTAAATGGCAGTAAATGAGGCTGAGTTAACTTTCTTCGCTGCCAGACAAGGCTCAGCTGACAGCCAGGTGTAGCAGTGGTAAGGTGTTGGGACTGTTGTTGGGACAGCTTTAACCCTAACAGTTTGTGGGCACCGTTTGTCACCGTTACAGTGCAATTAATGTATTATTTAGTGTTGTGTTGTGTAGTGGCTTTGCTGGCATGCATCCCACATTTTGTTGGTTTGCCCCACCTAGATTTACATGCTAAAATCGCCACTGTTTAGCTAACATGATTTAGCCTGGCTCACAATTCACAGCAAATTTTATTGGCCACATACACATATTTAGCAGGTGTTATTGTGGGTGTAGCGAAATGCTTGTGTTCCTGGCTCCAACTGTGAAGTAATATCTAACAATTCACAACAATAGTGTTTCCTACAAAATAATAATTCTGTCAAGAGTCAAATAATTTTTCCCTCATTCACATAAATGTCACCTTTCACATGATGAAAAAGAGATTGTTAGTATTGATTCAGAATATTTCTTTCACATTGATTCTGTATGTAATTCTATGGCTTAAACAGTCGGCACTCATTAGATCTGTATCATTATAAGACTCTCTGTCACACCTGCATTTGAGTGATTCCATAAGAAACCAGGACAAAATGCAATAAATATGCCAACTCTAATTAATTATTTCTCAATTACACTTTGATACAAATGTCAAATATGTCAACAATGCTTCCCTCCCCCCAAAATTAAATGAATAAAATTGTGAAAATCCCCCCAAAATCATGGTATTTCTTTGTCCTGGTTTCATATGGAATCGCCACTCATTTGTAACATTAGCTACTGGTGAGGTCACCTCAGCCTTGGCAGCAGAGGAAAACAGACAGAGATATTTTGGGATGGACGCCCACTTTTGGATCTTAATGTCTGGAAACTCGTCAAAAACTAGACCACCGACACAATACATTCATCATGGAATCTACAAGCAATCTAAAACGGTTGAACAGGACAGACAACAGCAAATGTTGCATGATACCCAGTCAGACACACCGATTAACCAACAATCTAGGCGACATGAGAATATTTAAAATCAGAAGTAGGGTTCAAATCAATAGTCAAAGTTAGAAGCACTCTAGTTTCAGTTGCCTTTCAAATAGCTAGTTAGCGGAAATAGTTATTGAGTACAATAAAACTTTTGTTGAATATTAAGATGTTTTGCAACAAAGTGCATGAACTGCTAGTTATGCTGCGAAAATTACTTTTGAATTTAATGAAAAATGCTACAGTATAACAGTATTGCTAGTTGATTTGTAACCCTGAATCACAACAACTGATGATTGTCAGTACGAAAAATTATTCTCCAATGAGATCGCGAGCGCCTCCTCAGTTCATATGACATAACCTTGCCTTAGCATGACAGCTCACAGTAGGCTAGCTGGTTGGGTAAGTGAGTGGAAAATGAAAAGGGGGAGGGGTTGCCCTGGGGACCAGGTATCAGGAAGACAGAGGAGGGTTCTGGACCACTACACCAGCACAGTCAGGGGACAACAGACCTCCAGCTCCGTCAGGCCCCGGGGCAACACAATGGCTGTTTCACGCCTGCCAGATGGGCAACAGAGCTCTGACCCACATCTCCTTCCCTGAACCATGCATAATGGAGGAGTGTTACACCTAGGACACACAGCTCATTTACAACCCTCGGAGTGAAACTGTGTGGGAGGGAGGGCGATACGGGAGAGAGAGAGGGAGAAGGAGAGATGGGAGAAAGAGGGAGAGAGTGTGTGTGTGTGTATGCGCGTGAAGGTCAAATGACTGTACGGTTCAGGAACACAACAGTGTGAAAAGAGAACAGAGTTGATAGACAGTAAAAGAAGAGTACATGTGGGTCATAGCATTTGAGTGAGGGACAGCAGGAGAGGGATCGAAACAGAGGGGGAGGGGGGGAGAGAGTGACAGAGAGAGAGAGAGAGAGAGAGAGAGAGAGAGAGAGAGAGAGAGAGATTACTGCAGCAAAACCACTACAGAGGGGGGACACTGCTGTGGGTCTAAAACAAGTTGCCTGCAGCACTCACCATGCGAGGTGGAGAGGGAGAGAGCTTCAACCTCTCAAATGGTAACAGGAGGAGAGGACGACACAGCTCGGGGGCCGACCCAATGGAGGCTCCGCAAGCGCTACACTAGCTAAACTTGGCTCCCCTACTCCCCGCAGGGGGAAATTGAAAAGGACCTTCTGCAGAGGCAATCAGCTGCATTCCCCATGTTTACCTCCACTCCCGAGCACCGCGGTGCTCTGCTCTAGCTTCTGAGATCCCTCACATACAGACACAAACACTCTGCTCATCCCCAAAACATCCCTCAGATTATATAAACCTCTGTCCAGCCGGCACGAGGCACAGCTCAGGAAGAAACAGATGCAGACCAGCTTAGATCCTCTCTCAGGGAAAAATACAAGCAGAATGTTTATGCAGAGGGAGGGAGAGAGCGAGGGGGAGAGCAAGAGCGCTGCAGACAATCAGTATTCTTAATCAGTTATCCCCATCAGCCAATCCGTGGGAGAGGAGCTTTGAGGGTAGCCAATCGGAGCAGGGCTGGCTCTATCAGTTTGGTTGTTGACCAAAGGAATGACAGTTGCTGCTGCTCTGGGTGTTAATGTGTTTTTTAAAGCCAGCACCTCACACACACGCACACACACACACACACACACACACACACACACACACACACACACACACACACACACACACACACACACACACACACACACACACACACACGCGAATACATAATTGTTGTGTAGTATGTATATTTTAAAGGAGCAATCCCTTAGAAAATTCTACCATTAGTTACCCTACTTGCATGCAACACTCAGAGCGAGTGTCACGCTACTGCAAATGAAACAAACCCTACATATATAATAGCTGGCTGCTTTCCAAAAGTGTGTTTTCAAAAGTCTGTTCGCTTTACCATGTTAGTAACAGTATTTTAACTATTTGTTTTCAGGCAGGATCCAACTGGAACACAGTCTGCTAACCAGTGGTGTAAAGTACTTAATTAAAAATAATTAAAAGTTCTACTTAAGACTTTTTTGGGGGTATCTGCAATTTACTATTTATTTTTTTGTCAACTTCTACTTTCACTTCACTACATTCCTAATGAAAATAATGTACTTTTTACTCCATACATTTTCCCTGATACCCAAAGTACTCGTTACATTTTGAATGCTTAGCAGGACAGGAAAATGGTCAATTTCACACACTTATCAAGAGAACATGTGGTCATCCCTACTGCCTCTGATCTGGCAGACTCAATAAACACAAAGTGCATAATTTGTAAGTAATGTCTGAGTGTTGGAGGGTGCCCCCGGCTATCTGTACATTTGTAAAACAAAATGGTGCTGTCTGGTTTGCTTAATATAAGAAATTTGAAGAGATTTATACTTTTACTTTTGATACTGAAGCATATTTTAGCAATTACATTTACTTGTGATATAAAGACTTCATAGGGCTGCAATCCCGTCAACGGGATTGATATGACAACAGCCAGTGAAAGTGCAGAGCGCCAAATTCAAACAACAGACATCTCATAATTAAAATTCCTTAAACATACACGTATCTTATACCATTTTAAAGGTATTCTTGCTGTTAATACCACCAAAGTGTCCGATTTCAAATAGGCTTTACAGCGAAAGCAGCACAAACAATTATGTTAGGTCAGAGCCAAGCCACAGAAAAACACAGCCATTTTCCAGCCAAAGAGAGGAGTCACAAAAAGCACAAATAGAGATACAATTAATCACTAACCTTTGATGATCTTCATCGGATGACACTCTTAGGACTTCATGTTACACAATACATGTATGTTTTGTTCGATAAAGTGCATATAAAAAAATCTCAGTATGCATTGGCGCGTTATGTTCACTAGTTCCAAAAACATCCGGTGATATTGCATAGAGCCACATCATTTTACAGAAATACTCATTATAAATGTTGATGAAAATATAATTGTTAGACATGGAAATATAGATACACTTCTCCTTAATGCAACCGCTGTGTCAAATTTCAAAAAGCTTTATGGAAAAAGCAAACCATGCAATAATCTGAGAACGGCGCTCAGAAAACAAATAGAGATATCCGCCATGTTGGAGTCAACATAAATCAGAAATAACATTATAAATATTCACTTACCTTTGATGATCTTCATCAGAATACACTCCCAGGAATCCCAGTTCCACATTAAATGTTTGATTTGTTCGATAATGTCCATCAATTTGTCCAAAGAGCTACTTTTGTTAGCACGTTTGGTAAACAAATCCAAAGTCATGAAGCGCGTTCCCTAGTTGCAGACGAAATGTCAAAAAGTTCCGTTACTGTTCGTAGAAACATGTCAATAGATGTATGGAATCAATCTTTACGATGTTTTTAACATAAAACTTCAATAATATTCCAACTGGAGAATTTATTTGTCTTCAGAAAAGCAAAGGAACGCAGCTACCTCATGTGAAATGCGTGTGACCAGCGCGTGACTGCTGGCAGACCTCTGACTCATTCCTCTCTCATTCGGTCCCACCTCACAGTAGAATCCTCAAACAAGTTTCTAAAGACGGTTGACATCTCGTGGAAGCCTTAGGAAGTGCAATATAACCAATATCCCACTGTTTATTCAATAGGGGCTGGGTTGAAAATCGACCAACCTCAGATTTCCCACTTCCTGTTTGGATTTCTTCTCAGGTTTTTGTATACTTTTACTTAAGTATCACAATTGGGTACTTTTTCCACCACTGGTGCTAACCAGAAATACACTGTGTGTGCATGTGTTTGGTTAGAAATACACTGTGTGTGCATGTGTTTTGTGATGTACAGTATGGTATTTCAAATATTGGATTCACAGTCAACCAATAAGGTGGAAAGCATCCTCATATTATTTCAAAAGGTCAGCGGTTGGTTGTTCCACCTCAAAAAGCACAAGAAAGAGGATTTACACCCACCGTCTCAGATTGTTCTGAAATTGTTTCTGTTGTTAGAAACATAAGATTAGCATTCCTGCAACATTAATTTGTTGATATATTAAGCTAATTGATTGCACCCAAATTGGCCATTTTAAATGTATAGGATTCATATAATATTCAATAAATATAGTGCCAAACATCCAATTTGGACCAAACTTTTTCCTAACAATGAGTTAGACATGAGGAATCCAGAGAAATTGTCAAAAGCCACTCACGGACCACCAACACCCCATGCCAATTTATTTGAGTATTATATGAATCCTTTAAATTAAAAATTGCCAATTTGGGTGCAATCAATTAGCTTAATTTCTCAGAGATCAAATTCTATTTCAACAAAGTATATTTCAACAAAATAATGTTGCAGGACATTTTATCTGTTTCTAACTACAGAAATAATTTCAGAACAATCTGAGATAGTGGGTGTCATGGCTTGCTGAAATGTCATGGAACGATCCAGGTGTGTTCATACTATAATGTGATTCCAGGATACTCTCTTCTGTGAATTTCAGAACCAACAGAATGACTCGATATAACTCATCACCATTGGCACTGATAAACACTGTACTGGCCTAACTCCAAAAAGCACAGACACTACTCTCATTATCACTTGAATCAGCACATCTATCCTGAACAAATATATAAACATAACATGTAAAGTGTTGATCCGATGTTTCATGAGCTGAAATAAAAGATCCCCAGAATTTTCCATACACACAAAAATATTATTTCTCTCAAATGTTGTGCACAAATTTGTTTACATCCCTATTAGTGAGCATTTCTCCTTTGCCAAGATAATTAATCCACATGACAGGTGTGGCATATCAAGAAGCTGATTAAACAGCATGATCATTACACAGGTGCACCTTGTGCTGGGACAATAAAAGGCCACTCTAAAATGTGCAGTTTTGTCTCACAACAGAATGCCACAGATGTCTCAAGGTTTGAGGGAGCGTGCAATTGGCATGCTGACAGCAGGAATGTGCACCAGAGCTGTTCAGTTCTCTACCATAAACCACCTCCAACATTGCTGAGAATATGGCAGTACGTCGAACTGGCCTCTCAACCGCAGACCTCCACATCCGGCTTCTTCACCTGCGGGATCATCAGACCAGCCACCTGGACAGCTGATGAAACTGAAGACTATTTCTGTCTGTAATATAGCCCTTTTGTGTGGAAAAAGCTAATTCTGATTGGCTGGACCTCACTCCCAAGTGGGTGGGCCTGGCTCCCAATTGGGTGGGCCTATGCCCTCCCAGGCCCAACCATGGCTGCACCCCTGCCCAGTCATGTGAAATCCATAGATTAGGGCCTAATGAATTTATTTCAAATTAATAACTCAATAAAATCATTGAAATTGTTGCATTTATATTTTTGTTCAGTATACATCTCCTGATGGCTCTCACTACTGCCATCTACACTGATTACAGTCATGCCAAAGGTTCTGAGCTTGGGCAGGATAAGCCGTTTCTAGACGGGATTTTTTGTGACCAAACCACAGAGCTGAGATTAGAATGAAGTCAGGGTTCAAAGTTGAAAGGTGAAACCTTACTTGTGCTGCTATCGCTGATGGTCTCCTGGCTGGCGCTGCAGTGGGATGATATAGGGTTGATTGACAGGGAGGCAGGACAGGACACTGGCTCTTGGTACTCAGGGAGTTGCGGGGCTGCGGCAGCGGAGGCCTCGGAGCGAACCCCATCAGGACTGTCACACAGGGGGTGACCTCTGGGAGGGAATGGACTGTTCCAATGAGAGATGCCAATGGCCACTTGGCCCCCGAGATCAAACCCTGTAGGGAATATTAATATCTCAGAAAGAGTTTCTCAAAACATGGACTCCCTTCCAATAACACATAACCCTGGAAAGCATGTGAATGTGAACACTTGTCCTTGCAACTTGCATACTTAGTTTATTTGTCTTACAGCAATGTCAGGGTTCTTTGTAAATCCTTGATATTGAATAGATCCCAGAAAGGCAGACATTGCAGAAAAATCCCATTCCTTGAAATGGGAAATTAGTGATATTATTCAAATAATTTTGTGTTTCATAATGAAACTAAGGTTGTTGCTCTCTGGAGGATTGAGTTTCCACTTATGATTACATTTCCCATATCTCAGAAATTCAGGGTTCCGCTTCCCTAGTTGAACCAATTTAGCAAAATGCTGACATATTTCGCTCTCCCAGATCAAAATAAAAAATGTGGGTGCTATGTCCATAACAATGCTGCTCTCTAGTGGTTGATGTTGCCAACTCCATGACTGTCCTTTCCCTTGTTTGATGAGTCCATCTTCGTTTCTCGTTTGTCAGTGGTCTACTTCCAAATACATCTTGGCAAGTATCATAACTAAGTATGAGGAGGCTACTTATGACAAAAAAGTATGTTTTGACGGTTGACAACTAAATTTATATTAAAAGGTATGTTGTGAAACATTTCCACCTGCAAGCACCTTTGTGGAAGTCTGTAAATTCTGTAGAATTAAATAAGAAAAATATGGTAACATTGATAGCATGCTGCATAGTGTACATTTAACTTGAATTGATTTAACAGAGTTTACTTTATGCATTTGACTTTCCTTTTGAAGCATACCACATGAAAGTTGCCAACAAACCCAACAATCCTAAAGGCATTGTATGAACTCAAATGTCTCTGTCCACGCTAAACGGGCATCAAACCAAAGAGCAAAGAGAGCCTTCTTTAGCTTTTCTGGAAACACAACCCCAGCGCATTATAAGATACACTTCAAATGAGTGGATTTGGCTATTTCAGCCACAACCGTTGCTGGCAATCTCCATAGACAAACATTGACAGTAGAATGGCCCATACTGAAGAGCTAATAGCCTTCTTATTAATGCTGTGTAAAGCATCAGTAGGCAGTAATGCATAATTCATTGCATTTTTTTATTAGGCTATACATTACACTGAAGCAAGCGGTAAAATGAAAAAAATGTATTGCCTCTTCGGGTGGCAACTATATTACTACTATTTATTCATTAACATAAATCTTTATTCCTATCATTGCAAATGTAGTGGATCCCTGGGAAATCTCAACCTCCATTGCAACTGTATGCTACTTGAAATGCTATAGCATACAAGGTAATCCACACCCATGTGTGCTTCAGGGTGCCCTCTAAAACCATCAATGCAATGAGCTGTTTGAATGATACAGCGTGTTCTAAGCAACATCTCTGTTGCAGTCATCATAAAAATAAATGCCCTGCCTATCTCTCTGAGGACCCTGATCACCACCGCCAGCACTTCCTGCCTCTTAGAGGGACCAAGGTATACTACAATGCAGGTGCCTAGAATTGGGCAATATTTGTATTATTTTGTATTTATTAAGGATCCCCACTAGGCAGCAGCTACTCTTTCTGGAGTCCAGCAACAATAAATCAAATCACATTTTATTGGCCTCATACACATATTTAGCAGATGTTATTGCGGGTGTAGCGAAATGCAACTGTTCCTAGCTCCAACAGTGGAGTAGTATCTAACAATTCACAACAATACACAAATCTCAAAGTAACAAAATAAGTTGCATTAAGGCAACATATACATGACATTACATTTCATAACACTTTTCACAACACATTAAGTATGTTACCTCAGGCTCTACTCTACTCTACTACCACAAATCTACAATACAGAATCCATGTGTGTGTAGAGTGGGTGTATTATAATGTGTAGGCGTGTGTGTGTGTCTCTTCACAATCCCCGCTGTTCCATAAGGTGTATTATTATCTGTTTTTTAAATCATCAGTTACAATGCATTCGGAAAGTATTCAGACCCCTTCCCTTTTTATACACTTTGTTATTCTGAAATGGATTAAATTTAATGTTTTCCTCATCAATCTACATATTGTAGCCCAATATGCCTCTCCTGAGTCCGTACTGAAGTAGCAGCGATGGGACAAGACTGTAACTACCAATTGGATATCATGAAATTGGGGAGAAAAAGGGGTAAAAAGTACTAACAACTTAAATATAAATATATATATATATATCACACAAAAAAATAGCAGAAATACTCAGACCCTTTGCTATGAGAGTCACAATTGTGCTCAGGTGCCTCATGTTTCCATTGATCATCCTTGAGATGTTTCTACAACTTGATTGGAGTCCACCTGTGGTCAATTCAATTGATTGGACATCATTTGGAAAAGCATACAGTACACCTGTCTATATAAGATCCCACAGTTGACAGTGCATGTCAGAGCAAAAAGCAAGTTATGAGGTCGAAGGAATTATCCATGGAGCTCCCAGACAGGATTGTGTTGAGGCACAGATCTGGGGAAGGGTAACAAAACATTGAAGGTCCCCAAGAAAAGAAAATGTGCACCGAATCACATGCACCGAATACAACCTTACAATGAAATACTTACTTACAAGCCCTTAACCAACCATGCAGTTTTAAGAAAATACCCCAAAAAGTAAGAGATAAGAATAACAAATGATTAAAGAGCAGCAGTAAATAACAATAGCGGGGCTATATACAGGGGGTACCAGTACTGAGTTAATGTGCGGGGGCACCGGTGTCGAGTTAATTGAGGTAATATGCATGTACGTAGAGTTATTAAAATGACTATGCATAGATAATAACAGAGTAGCAGCATTGTTCCAGAGGGAGGGGGGAGTTAAATAGTCTGGGAATCCATTTGATTAGCTGTTCAGGAGTCTTATGGCTTGGGGGCAGAAGCTATTTAGGAGCCTCTGGGACCTAGACCTAAAACAGTTTTTCCTTTGTCATTATGAGGTAATTTGTGTAAATTGATAGGGGGGAAAACTATTTAATCCATTTCAGAATAAGGCTGTAACTTAACAAAATGTGGAAAAAGTCAAGGGGTCTGAATACTTTCCGAAAGCACTGTACCTGACGTGGAATAGAGTTCCATGTAGCAATGGCTCTACATAGTACTGTGCACCTCCCATAGTCTGTTCTTGACTTGGGGACTGTGAAGAGACCTCTGGTGGCATGTCTTTTGGGGTATGCATGGGTGTCTGAGCTGTGTGCTAGTAGTTTAAACAGACACCTCGGTGCATTCAGCATGTCATGGATATTATTAATGTTTGCTCTCTGTGTACATTTAAGGGCCCTGTTCTGAGCCAATTGTAATTTTCTGAGGTCCCTCTTTGTGGCAACTGACCACACGACTGAACAGTAGTACAAGAGCGACATAATTAGGGCCTGTAGGACCTACCTTGTTGATAGTGTTGTTAAAAAGGCAGAGCAGCACTTTATTATGGACAGACTTCTCCCCATTTTAGCTACTGTTGTATCAACATGTTTTGACCATGACAGTTTACAATCCAGGGTTACTCCAAGTAGTTTAGTCACCTCAATTTGATCAATTTCCACATGGTTTATTACAAGATTTAGTTGAGGTTTAGGGTTTAGTGAATGGTTTGTCCCAAATACAATGTTTTTAGTTTTTGAAATATTTAGGACTAACTTATTCCTTGTCACCCATTCTTAAACTAATTGCAGCTCTATGTTAAGTGTTGCAGTGATTTCACTTGCTGTAGTAGCTGTATAGTGCTGAGTCATCCACATACATACACACTGGCTTTACTCAAAGTCAGTGGCATATCAGTAGCAAATATTGAAAAAGAAGGGGCCTAGACAGCTACCCTGGGAATTATGTTGGAGAGGAAGCATCTGTGTTCTGTTAGACAGGTAACTCTTTATCCACAATATCGCAGGGGGTGTAAAGCCATAACACATACAGTGCCTTGCGAAAGTATTCGGCCCCCTTGAACGTTGCGACCTTTTGCCACATTTCAGGCTTCAAACATAAAGATATAAAACTGTATTTTTTTGTGAAGAATCAACAAGTGGGACACAATCATGAAGTGGAACGGCATTTATTGGATATTGAAAACCTTTTTTAACAAATCAAAAACTGAAAAATTGGGCGTGAAAAATGATTCAGCCCCCTTAAGTTAATACTTTGTAACGCCACCTTTTGCTGCGATTACAGCTGTAAGTCGCTTGGGGTATGTCTCTATCAGTTTTGCACATCGAGAGACTGAAATTTTTTCCCATTCCTCCTTGCAAAACAGCTCGAGCTCAGTGAGGTTGGATGGAGAGCATTTGTGAACAGCAGTTTTCAGTTCTTTCCACAGATTCTCGATTGGATTTAGGTCTGGACTTTGACTTGGCCATTCTAACACCTGGATATGTTTATTTTTTAACCATTCCATTGTAGATTTTGCTTTATGTTTTGGATCATTGTCTTGTTGGAAGACAAATATCCGTCCCAGTCTCACGTCTTTTGCAGACTCCATCAGGTTTTTTTCCATAATGGTCCTGTATTTGGCTCCATCCATCTTCCCATCAATTTTAACCTTCTTCCCTGTCCCTGCTGAAGAAAAGCAGGCCCAAACCATGATGCTGCCACCACCATGTTTGACAGTGGGGATGGTGTGGTCAGGGTGATGAGCTGTGTTGCTTTTACGCCAAACATAACGTTTTGCATTGTTGCCAAAAAGTTCAGTTTTGGTTTCATCCGACCAGAGCACCTTCTTCCACATGTTTGGTGTGTCTCCCAGGTGGCTTGTGGCAAACTTTAAACGACCATGTGATCATGGGCCTCTTGGCTGCATCTCTGATCAGTCTTCTCCTTGTATGAGCTGAAAGTTTAGAGGGATGGCCAGGTCTTGGTAGATTTGCAGTGGTCTGATACTCCTTCCATTTCAATATTATTGCTTGCACAGTGCTCCTTGGGATGTTTAAAGCTTGGGAAATCTTTTTGTATCCAAATCCGGCTTTAAACATCTTCACAACAGTATCTCGGACCTGCCTGGTGTGTTCCTTGTTCTTCATGATGCTCTCTGCGCTTTTAACGGACCTCTGAGACTATCACAGTGCAGGTGCATTTATACGGAGACTTGATTACACACAGGTGGATTGTATTTATCATCATTAGTCATTTAGGTCAACATTGGATCATTCAGAGATCCTCACTGAACTTCTGGAGAGAGTTTGCTGCACTGAAAGTAAAGGGGCTGAATTATTTTGCACGCCCAATTTTTCAGTTTTTGATTTGTTAAAAAAGTTTGAAATATCCAATAAATGTCGTTCCACTTCATGATTGTGTCCCACTTGTTGTTGATTCTTCACAAAAAAAATACAGTTTTATATCTTTATGTTTGAAGCCTGAAATGTGGCAAAAGATCGCAAAGTTCAAGGGGGCCGAATACTTTCGCAAGGCACTGTACGTTTTTCCGGCAGCAGACTATGATCGATAATGTCAAATGCAGCACTGAAGTCTAACAAAACAGCTCCCACAATCATTTTATTATCAATTTATCTCAGCCAATCGTCAGTCATTTGTGCAAGTGCTTGTTGAACGTCCTTCCCTATAAGCAGGCTGAAAGTCTTGTCAATTTGTTTACAGTAAAATAGATCCATCATGGGCTGTGATCAGCTGACCTGGTCAATAAGTGAATTCAAACAATGGTGAGTGCAGCAGTCAGTATGTTTGACCAGGCGAATATTCTGCATCAATAAATCAATTCAAGATGTAACTCATCGCTTTAGAACACCATTTGCTTGTAATCCAGGAATTGTCCATGGCTATAATACACTTATTCATTTCCAATAATCAACAGCCCTTACAAGAATAAAGACTACAACGAACCAATAAAGTTGAATTAAGGGGGAACTGATTGGCAATTAGCACTTTAGAGGACCCATAGTGATGTAGAGTACCCTATCCTGGCCAAACAATGGGGAAAGATTTTAAATCACGCTCATCCAGGGGGTATATTGACTCCTCTGAAGGCAGCTTATTGAGAAAGGCTATTGATTTGTCATTTTCTGAAGACTAGAGGTGGCTCAAGGTAAAGCATGTGTGCTACATTTAGAATGATCAATCTGTGGATGACTTGTGCCTGGTCAAAAACTCATCCATGCATCCATTAAACATTAGCTTTTTATCTAGGCTACTCTATATCAATTTCATTTGTCAAGAACTCCACATACAGCACCTGAGGAATTGATAATGTGCAGGTGTGAAAGATACATGATATTGGATCTTGTCTACTTCTACCTGAAAGGATAGACGTATTTTTTTAATGTCTGATTTCTTGGTGTGGTCAGCGTTTTCACACAGGGTCTATTTTCCAAACATTTCTGAAAGTTTCAGCGTTACTTTTTCCCGTCAAACCAAATATGGCCTCCCCCTTGCGGTCTCTTTTGGATATAGAGTAAGACATTCTGTAAAGTACAATTACCGATGGTGATCTGACTGACGCAGCTGTAAAAGGTTCCCGTTCCAGTGGAGACGTTGTAACTGCCACTGCTTGGCTCACGGTCTGGAAAGACAACATCATCATTGGTTGCCCTTGATCAGAGCCACTCTCACATCACACTCAACCTTCAAGAACATGTTTATTTTCCCCAGATAATCTGGATTTATCCCATGCAAGGTCACACACAGTAGTCGATTTACTGCTTTAGAGTTTCTTGGAGAACATTTTTGTGTTTTAGAACAGAAGACAAAAACGCCCCCATCAGTTTGATTAGCTAAATCTTGCCAGAGGCTGCTGAAACGTACTAAATAAATAACGTCTGTTTTTGGATGACTTTTGTGTCTGGGTTGGGGAAAGTGATGCAATATAATCAATACTGTACTCAGAGATACATGATTCCTTTAATTCAGGAGGATGTTTGTTGTTGCCACTGAAAATGGACTGAAAACAGTTTTGCCTAACTATCCAATGTGTATTTAAAGTAAAGGCACACTAGATAGGTCCTAAATTGCAATAATGTCTCCACGTCCACTACAAGACCTATGTCGAGTCAGACTGCTCAAAAGATGCAATGGTCATTCATTAGCCAAAAAGGCATTAACATTTTGGAAACGTTACTAATTATATTGAGGGGAAAGGGTGCCAACATTTACAAAAAATGACTTAGGCCTACTTCAGATAACATGATGCAAAAGGTTTAAAAAGACACATCTTGTATTTCCACACTTGGTGTCACATTGGAATACTGGTGTGCATGCATGTCAATGACTCCATAATGGATGAATGTGAATAGGGAGCAGTTTTGCTGGCTACGATTATGAGGGTCACCCAGTCAAATAAAACATTAACCCTGAAACCTATGGCTGATGAGCTGAGAAATAACCAATTAAATCTGGGTCATCAAGGGAAATGAAAATGTTAACGTTTTATTAACTCTAAGAGTTGGCCTATAGAAAAACAATCACATTTAGGCTTCATCAGGACTATACATGATTAATATTAAGCCTCTGTGTGCTTGCTTATGGCTGTTCTTAAATTGTTAATTTAAAGTTAGTGTGGAATGTTAGTGTAAATTGTAGTACACTGTACATTTTGCTACATTGTATCACCACCCATGCACCAACACTTATCTACAGAATCAGATATAAGCGCTCCTGTGTAAAGGGGTATTCGTTTGTTTTCAATAATCTATTGTCGCCTACTTTGAAAACCTTACAATAAAAAATATACAATGCTGTCTTTGGACTTTACCTGCTGTGGAACAGGAGGATAGCCGCGTGTCTGTCGCCAGTGCTGGGCTTCCAGGACACACCCGTTCCGTTTCATCCTGAGATTGCAGACAAACAATATGTTCATTGACGTCTCCAGTTTTACATGCCCGTTGCTGCTCGGTCCCCCCGTTGCATATCCCTGGTTGAATCCTCATACCCTTGTTGAGCTGACGAACCAACCGAACATCAGTCCCAGAACAGTCATGATCCACGAGCATCATCACCAGCAAGTTCAATTCAAAGCCTGGGATATGTTAGCCAGACTACATGTCTCGAGCACACGTGTAGGTAATATTTTAATGACTATAAATAAATACAGATCCTAGCCTACAACTACTCAGGGTATATAACGTTTTATTATGTATAATTTAGTTTGCCAGTCTGGTATCGTCCACCCTGACTTCGTCCTTCCAGAAAGCTTGGAGAATACGGTCTATGGATTTAGCAGTGGGCGAGGAGTTTGGGACAGGCGTGGTTTTCATGCACGTCATCCAGGTGGCACCCTGCCACACTCTCCTGAGTGATCATAGGCTGCAGATCAATAGATGGACGTGTTCCTACAGCAAGAGACTTACAAAAGATGCATCTTTATAAGTTAACCATGAGTGTAGCATATTGCTGTAGCCTAAGCCCATTAAATATATTTGAACCTTGGAGGCATTTTCTGATTAAGCACACAACCTTTTATTGAAAAGTAGCCTACATTTGACTGACATCAAATAACAAATTATGTAGCATATAGCACATTGTGTGTATAATGCTATTATAAAACAATATGGCGGCATTAAGTAGCCTATTTTAATTTCACTAGTTCTAATGCCAGTGTTTGAGTTTTCACCCGAAATGATACGGTTGGGATAGGGATAACGTAACCCGTGATATCACTCTGAGGGTGTCTCAGGTGGAGTTGGGAAATACACAAAAATAGGACAAATAATTATAAGCACCCACCAAATTATTCTTGTTGTAGATCTGTGGTTACATGCAATTACGGACTCTCTCAAAGAGGGGATTATCCTGCACAAAATGTCTACATAAAAATGTATGAATGAGTCAGCAGTCAAATATAAGTAGATTAATGCATCACACATCAACTCTAAATTGTGGATGGTTTGCATGGTACAGTGAGTACAGATGGCTTTTATCATTAACACAGATAAACACCTAGGTGCTGAGCTGGTCCACAGCATCTTTCAGCACTGTCAGATTGTGCTATAACCTTGAGTCTCAATATTTTAGTCAGGATTTCACATTGGAGGGAGCTGTTTATTATGCAACTGTTCCAAAACACTTATGCAATCAAATTTTCAGATGATTCTACCAATGAGGAATACCAGTGTTTATCGACCTGTGGAGTGGTGTCATCAAATTGGTATAATCCTGGATCACCAGGAACTGATCTTTGGTGTTCAACAGGATATCTACAACACAACTGTCGTGATCAAACCAAATCAAATTGTATTGGTCACATACACGTGTTTACCAGATGTTATTGCGGGTGTAGTGAAATGCTTGTGAGTTTGATATGATCCACAACCAATCCATATCCTAAAATGTCCATGTGAATTTCCTTTGTAATAAGAGGTTAATGAGCAAATCTACTTATGGCATCTAGGCTAAGGTCAAGGTCTTTTGGGTCAAGAAGACAAATGTTGTTTCCATGTGTCTGCTCCACCCTTCAGTTTCATGTAGTACAGAATGACTACATGAATGATATGATATAGCAGCTTCTGCCACCCTGTACAGCTTAAAAGCACGATGTTGACTCCTGCAAGTTTGTTAAAATAAATTGTTGGCTACTTGCACTTAAAGAGTCCTTTAAAAACTAGGCTAAAACTTTTCGGTGCAGCGGATGAAAAGTATGTGCATTATATGCTTGCTCAGATGCTGTGAAGTGGAATCTCAGCTAAATCGATGTCTAAAACAATCATGGAGGTATCTAAAATAGATTTTCAGCTTGGGCATAAAAAATGAATTTATAGGACACAGTTTGCATTGCAACATCTTTAAAACAGGAAAAATGTGGAGTATGTTTAATCATTTTTGTGTGTGTGTGTGTTTATCAACTTTGGGTGGAAAAGCTCCTCAGCAAAGCACAGAACTGTGGAGGAAGGCCCTCTGGCCCAGGGGAAATAGCCCAGATCCGTCAGGTCATTACTCATAGGCCGATATCCTCAATGCCGTGTTCTACATTCACAAACATAAGATGAAGGACCCGGGGACTTGAAGTTAGGGTTTCGCCTTTGCAGGGAACTTCTGCAAGTATCCCTCGCTTTACCTTCACATCTTTCAATGTAAAAGGGTGAAAAATAAAGAAAAGTTAGAGCTGGGCTGTTTTAAAGGGCCAGTGCAGTCAAAAACCTGATTTTCCTGTGTTTATATGCTATTTCTACACTATGAGGTTGAAATAATACTGTGAGATTGTGAAAATTATGATAATGCCCTTTTAGTGTAAGAGCTGTTTGAAAAGGCCGCCTGAAATTTCAGCAGGTTTTGCATGGGTGGAGTTTTGGCTTTCCTCCAGGTGGTAAAGTTAATAGACCAAAAACAAACAATGTTCCAAACCTCTCTGCCAATAACAGCTAGTTTTCAGGTAACATATCCTGCTGTATTGGGCCTTTAAGGGTTGAGGGATGGTCTCCCTCACCCAGATTAAGCCTAGTCCTGGACTTAAAGCGTGCTCAATGGAGAATCTCCAAGTAAAGTATTTTTTAAATTCAGGACTAGTAGTCTAAATCTTTGGCTGGAAAACCATCCTTTAATGTTTGGCAGATTATGCTGCCACATGCTTTGCTTCTCTTATGCTGAATTCAGTCAGTACTTCACATATCAGTGTCTACGCTCTTAGAACCAAAAATGGTTCTACCTGGAACCGAAAAGGGTTCCTCTATGGGGACAGCCAAAGAACCCTTTTGGAACCCTTTTTTCTAAGAGTGTATTTCACACAATTACATTCAATGTTATTATTCACCACGAAACAGTTAACTCTCTTCAAAGTACATTTTGAAGAGACTGTTTGGGGTCACTAGCAGCTGCACTGTCACACCATCAGACCCATAAAGAGTGGGATAAGTTTACCTGTCATTTCTGTGAAACACAATTCATAATTTCTGATGAGCTACAACATTATCATAGTCATTTGATATGAATGAAACAAGACTATGGGTTCCTCTTATGTCGAAAAGGGACATATGTCGGTCACTTATATCTGGAAACCTGGCTGTTCCCATAGTACAGCTTCAGTAAAAGGCAACCTGACACTAAATGTGTGTGTATGTGTGTTTGTGTCAAGGTGAGAAACGATCAATGTCAGTCGCTTCACAACAAGCAGCTGCATGAAAACAGCAGTGTCTTTTGTTTGTTTGAGTTGTACTAGGCCTCACTACACAGCTGCACGTCTTCATTTCACTCACCAAGTAGCCTAAAGTGCCTCCTTACAGCCAAAGAGTATAGTCTAGATACAGAAAGAGGCCCAGAAGCCATCATCCTTGAAGCTGGAAAACTAAGCAGTCACAGCTTCTTTGGCTAGCTCAGCCAAACAGTACAAAAGACATGTGACCATGTCAAGCTGCAGAACATGTGTAGTACAAGTTGTTGTGTTGGAAACTTTGACAAGAAACTTTGTTGTAGTTATTGTGTTTGAATTGAATCTGAATCTTATTAGCCACATCAACACAACACTTATGAAAGCCAGTCGTTAGGATGGAGTAGCCCACACACATCAAGCAGGAACCCGTGTGTTACCTAAGAAGAGAGAGACAGAGAGGTGGACTCATCGTTGCCTTTCTATTTGGGTTCACGTGTCTGCAATATGAGGGCATGTTCCACTAAGGCTGTGCGGAGTGCTGACTCAGAGGCTTCCTTCCTCACACTCTCTCTCTGGCAGCAGGGGGTGGGGTTATGCCGGTGAGTAGATGCATAAATAGGCCATGGTGCATGATTCCCACTAAACAGATCTCCAAGGCTATCTGTAGCATGACAGATTCCCACTAAACAGATCTTCAAGGCTATCTGTAGCATGACAGATTCCCACTAAACAGATCTCCAAGGCTATCTGCAGCAAGTAAATGCTGTGTGCCATAGGTTATGAACACGCTTTTGCACATAGCCTACCACCAGGTACTACAGTATGACACTCGTGCCTCTTGTATTGTCATTCAGCAGAGTGATCTTGGAGTGGAATAGGTCTATTGGTATTTCTGAATGATGAGAGCTCGCACTTGTATGTGTTAGCAATAGTGCATTTTTACATTCATGCTAAGACGCAATCATTACCTTGCTCAGTTTGTCTATAAAACACTGTTAATTTTGTAACATTTCTACCGTGTCACCATCTTGAAAGTATCACGTTCGGTGTTCTCGAAAGTGCCCTCATGCACTATTTTACCTGTGTAGTGAGCAGACATTTTTTGGGCTACGTTTTTTGTAAATTAAAATTCCATGACCATTATACACTGAGTGTACAAAACATAAAATCTTCGAGGCATGGTACTCCACTAGGTGTTGAAAGCGTTCCACAGGGATGCTGGCCCATGTTGACTCCAACGCTTCCCACAGTTCTATCAAGTTGGCTGGATGTCCTTTGGGTGGTGGACCATTTTTGATACACACAGGAAACTGTTGAGCGTGAAAAACCCAGCAGCATTACAGTTCTTTACACTCAAACCATGTTGCATGGCACCTACAACCATACCCATTCAAAAACACTTAAATATTTTCTCTTGCCTCTTCACCCTGTGAGTGGCACACACACAATCCCTGTCTTAATTTTCTCAAGGCTTAAAAATCCTTCTTTAATCTGTCTTCTCCATTTCTTTTACTCTGACTGAAGTGGATTTAACAGCTGACATCAATAAGGGATCATAGCTTTCACCTGGATTCACCTGGTCAGTCTTTCATGGAAATAACAGAAGAAGTTCATAATGTTTTGTAGACTCAGTGTATGTGTTGATGTCATTTAAAAAAAAATGTATCTTATTTTCTCAGAGGAGAAAAGCATGCAAGCAATTATGTACATATAATTTGTAATTTGCTAGTGGAGAAGGAGTCTAATTTTATGCAAGCAATTTGTTTTCAAGTTTCCTCTCCTCACCTCCTCGATTACCTTTAGACTTCTTCAAAAGGAGGCAAGGAGAGGAAGGAGGGAGTGGACGTATGGAATCGAGGAAATCCAATTGAGAAAAGGCCAAGGAGGCATCAAGAGAGGAGAGAGGACGTGAGGAATCGAGGAAAGATTAATTGAGAAACACACAATGTCCTAACGCTCTCTATGTGTGTATTGTGATTCTAGTGCCCTCTAGTGCCAGTGCAGGCCTAGGCCCGACACCTGTTGCTCCGTACCTACAGCCTGACCAGCTGCATCGAGCAGGTCCTGACTCACAGGAATGCATTCTAAGTGGTACCTCCTCCTTCCAGAGGAGGTTGGTGAGAGGAGCTACAGGAGGACATGCTCATTGTAATGGCTGGAATGGAATACATGCAAGTGTACAGTATATGGACAGCACATGTTAGACTCAGCTCCATTTATTCCATTCCAGTCATTAAAATGAGTCCGTCCTCCTATAGCTCCTTCCACCAGGCTCCCCATTCCCTTCATAACCTCAGGATGCAGTACTGGCCAGTCATTGATCACATGATCAGCTGTTAGTTTGTCTGTGAATGAGAATTGGTTATCAATCATGAGTTAAATTATCACGAGACTGAGACAAAGATAGTGAGATCTGTCTTTGTGTCAGTCACTCATGCTTTCTTTTACTAAACAATGCAGCATAACTGTCAGTCACTGTCTCACCTGGAATATATGTTAGCTGGAAACATGTGAATGAAGAACCTGTTAGTACATTCTGAAATAATAAATATAGTATTTTGAAAACTCACCTAAGCAGTTGATATGTTATTAGATACAAGGACCCCACTGGGCACAGATTTCAAATCAACATCAATTCCATGTTTGTTCAACGTGATTTTATTGAAATGACGTGGAAACAACGTTGATTCAACCAGTGTGTGCCCTGTGAGAAGAGGCAGAGAGACGTGAGTCAGATTAACATGAATTGTTATAATTTGGTAATGACAGAGGTCATACATCCGGGTTTTGACATTGACTGATATATTATAGGACAAGAGTGCTGTCTGTGGTCTCTTCTGCTTCTATGGAAGACGAGAGTGGTAAGATACTGTTTGTGCTGTTGTATTACACTACCACCACTAGATGGCGGAGTTGTCAGCAGTATGGTGTGTTCTGTCCAGACTTGAGCCCGAGGTGTCACAGTTAGGAAGAAGTGAAGCAAACACTCATGCTGATAACCACTACACTTGACTAGCCTGTTTTCCTTCTATACTAATAACCACCATACTGTGACTAGTCTGGTTTCTAGGCAACAGAGCAAGTCTGTTCGTGGTTAGTTAGGCAATCTTCTTGTTTACATTTCACTCAGACGAGAGATTTACAACCTCCACCTGACGTTTTGTTCTGGAGCACCATAAAACTTTAGTACTGCACTCTGCCTGGGTGATCAGTTTAGAACGGATACAAACCCTGCCTATCCCAGTAACCAAGAGGAAACCCAGTCAGTGTTCTGAGAGTTCTGCCCTGGTTATCGAGTGGAGCAGACGCCTAAGTCACAATGAGCTAGACTTCCTGATCACAAGGCAGGGGTGTGAGGGGCAGGATGTGGGTATGTGAGACTGTTGTCACGTACACACACAGACCCAATTCAAACCCTTTACATGTGCACCTTTAATTTATTTCCTCTTTCCTCTAGGTAAGTCATCTGCAGATCTCACACAATCGAATGGGTGTAAGCAAGGGTTCTGTTGTATAGCTTTCACCCATCCAGTCATATCAGATCATTGATTACCTCAAGGCAATATGGAGTCTTTTTTACTTGAGATCTCAAATTGATATGGTTATAGAGAAATATCTGTTGATATATGGGTAGTGAGGTAACAAGAGTTCAGACTTTGACTCACAGGGAGTCTACCTGTCCAGGCTCACCCAGTGGTTAAATGACACATGCTCATCTGTGGTAATGGCAGCTACAGTGCCTTCAGAAAGCATTCAAACCCTTGAGTTTTTCCATATTTTGTTGTGTTACAGCCTGAATTTAAATAGATTAAATTGAGATTTTGTGTCATGGGCCTACACACAATACCCCATAATGTCAAAGTGGAATTGTTTTTTGGACTCACTCTGTGTGCGATAATAGTGTCTAACATGATTTTTGAATGACTACCTCATCTCTGTACCCCACACATGCACTGAGTGTACAAAACATTAACTCTACAAGGTGTCAAAAGCGTTCCACAGGGATAGTGGCCCATGTTGACTCCAATGCTTCCCACTCATGTATGACTAGTTGTGCATTCTTTTATAGGTCCTTGGGTGCAAATATTGTACTGGACTGTCAGTTGACTAACTGTAGCCCGCCTGTTGCTCTACACAGTTGGCTGGAAGTCCTTTAGGTCGTGGACCATTCTTGATACACACAGAAAACGGTTGAGCATGAAAAACCCAACAGCGTTGCAGTTCTTGACACACCCAAACCGGTGTGCCTGGCACCTACTACCATAACCTGTTCAAATGCACATAAATATTTTGTCTTGCGAATTCACCCTCTATATGGCACACATACACAATCCATGTCTCAATTGTCTCAAGGCATAAAAAATCCTTCCTTAACCTGTCTCCTCCATCTACACTGATTGAAGTGGATTCAACAGTTAATCAATAAGGGGTCATTCACCTGGATTCCCCTGGTCATTCTATGTCATGGAAAGAGCAGGTGTTCCTAATGATTTGTGCACTCAGTGTATACATGTAGTAAGTGGTGATATAATAATAACGCTTTATGAGAGAGACATGTAGGTGTTATTGCTCCACCAATCCGTAAGAGGACTGTCTCTGCACACAGACACAACAAACACACACAGTGTCCTGAGGGTGATTCTATCCCCATCCTGCTCTCACTCTGCCTGATTACTGTAATCAGTAATTATGTTAAGAGAGGGATTGGCTCCAAGCAGCCCAGTCTGGTGCATTAGGACTGTTCCATCAGTCAAGACAATGCATGGGCGATAATGTTTTCTGAATACTAATTCTAGACTGACATTTTGGGACACAGACAGAAGCCAGACAGAACTATGATGTCACCTTATGGACAGTTTGGCACGAGGGCTTTTGTTACACAGGTTAATGTCTCCATCAGACACACTTCTGGGGACAGAGACAGAGAGAAGCCAGACAGAGCTGTGATAAAGTTACCTTGATGATAGTTGGGGACACATGCTTTTGAAAACAACCACCAGAATGGACATACTTAACTCATTAATAACACGAGCAATGGTACATTTTTATTGCAATAATTATTATTTCACACACACACATACAGTTTGTTTCAGAAACAAACAGCTGTGGTCACATTTAGAGTCAGCTATAGTGCAGTACAGTACAGTAACATCACTGGGACAGACAGACAGCTGGTTTACAGTGAAGACAAATGCTTTTATTCTTTAAGGCCTGGTGGTGTAAGTAACACTACAGCTGTGGACATCCTCAGTCCTGGGGACGGTATTGAGCACAGTTATACCCCACCAGTATAGCAGAAGCGTTTCCGCACACTAAGTATCAGAGAATCTAGTCTGGGCAGAAAGGATTCTGCTAGACTGGGAAGGGGTGCAGGAAGGGCAAGGAGGCAGCTCTCATTCAGGATGGAGGGGGGGAGGAATGGGAGAGAATGGAGAGAAATAGAAAGATAGAGAGATCACTTGGTCATACTCTTCACCAGCTCCAGCTCTTCAATGGGCCTCCATTTCTGGTTGATACTGACCAGCTGCAGTTGGGAGAAAACCACACCCACTTACACAACAACAACAATAACACTATCGGTCATAGGTTACTACAAATACTCACCAGCGTTGGGGTCAATTCCATTTAGATTTAGTCAATTGACAAAGTCAAGTAAAAGTTCAAGTTCCAGTTTTCCTCATTGCTTGATTAGAATTACAGTCTCAGTCAACTTCCTGAATTGACAAAATTGAAATGGAATTGACACCAACCCTGCTGCTTCCCACTACATCCACAGTCAATCAATCCCACAGGGCATCAACTCATCCCCACTGCATCTGCCTCCTTTATCAATAGGTCCCCTTGCAAAGAATCAACTGTGAATACAGATGTTTAGATAACAGTTGAAATTACTTTTAGATGACAGTAGAAATGGGAGATGTCCCGCCCCCCGATGGGTGCCCAGCCCTTTATGGTAAGTTATAGTCCTACTTGGCTATGTTGCTCTGTTGTGTGACTCAGCAGAATAGAGGAGGAACCACTGCATTGGCACACAACCTATACCCATAACATTACCCACAGAGTGGTCTCAATACCCATACCAATATCAATATCAACTTAGAGTGGTCCTCTATCAGAAATAACTAGGCATATGAAGAGGGTTCATAATGTAAAGCATACACAGCACACTAATTAAGCCTAAAAAAGCAAGAACATGTCAATACTAACAGTAAGAAATAGACAGACATAAAAAGTGTTTATAATGTTATCAATCACCTTCTGTGGTTTAGATGGGTCCAGTCTCTCCCAGGGTTCAGGGTTTGTGCTTTTATTTAAACTGAAAGAAAGTTAGAGAAATGATTAAAACAGAATAAATCTCTGCCTGCTATGCCAGGGTTTGTCTTTATCGAAATATAAAGTTAAAGGGGCAGGCTTGTCAGAGACTGATAAACAAATTCACTTAATGAAATCAGCATGTGACTACAGTTAAAGCTAGATCATACCAGGTTATAACTTCAAGTTTCTAATCGTACCCATTACTAGAAACACAAGGAAATAGCCACACAAGGAAATATAATGCACATGCAAATAAGAAAAAATGCTTTTATTTGGGTCCAGGAAGGCCAGGTTTATTTGGGTCCAGGAAGCCATAACAATGTACAACAAATACATGATAAAATACATCAAATCTCACATGACATCCTTCTTTGTAAATAGGAAGTAGAGTGAGGTAGAGGTGGCTCCTACAGCAGCCAATGCCACAATGCCGATCAGAGGAATGAGCTGGGAGAGAGAAACAGGTAGCTGTCAGGATAAGGGCCTCATACGTGGATAGCATGGTTGGTCCTAACTCTGTTTGAGAATTGGGTTCTACATACTTTAATTCAGGAAGCAAGGGAAATGGAAGTCCCATAAATAAATACAACTTAAATTATTTATTTGTAATTTAATTTAAACTCTTGCAGGGAATAACCTTGCTAGGATAGGAATAACGAATGACCTTCATCAGAAACCATAAAAACACATATAAGAAATAGAGAGAAACTCACCTCTTTCCTCTTCCTCAGCATCTGAATAAATCCAGACTTCATTTTTATTTTCAAATTCCCTTCAGGTATTTAAAAGAAAACACTTAAGATTGTTTTAAATGATTGAGTCGAATATTAATCTGGTAACAAGTATTATTCTGTCTAGCAAATATTTAATCTGTGTAGGTCCATCCTATAAGGCAACAGGTCTATAGATGCTGTCCGTCTCACCTGCTGCCGCCAGAGTCCCAAGGTCCTTGTGAGCAGAGCATCCTGATCGTCTATTGAAGTAGGCTGCTATCCGACCAGAGGTGATACGAGTTGTAAAGCACTTAGACATTTTCGCTTTTGAAATCCTTCACAGTGTTTCAATTGGCCAGAGGTTGTTCAACTTTCCTCTGTGATGTTCGCCCCCCTGTGGTTTCAAATGTTCAATGAAAATGTCAAGTGCATTTCTGTTGCACGTTTTCTGAGCGTCCTGAAAGCAGAGAACTCTTTCATGTAAATATAATTGTTAGAACCATTTTGATAGAAAATAAAATGTGTTTAAATTGTGTATGAAATGTAAAGAGACTATTATTTAGGGAAAAGAAATATGTTTAGAAAACCCTTATATTTTGATTATTGTGACACCTGATGGTTACCTGTACTGGGCCAACAAATGAATATGTTGCAGTCAGTCATTGATAGACACCAAGCAAACACATCGATTTGAACTACACTGAACAGAAATATAAACTCAACGTTTAAAGTGTTGGTCTCATGTTTCATGAGTTGAAATAAAAACTCCCAGAAATGTTCTAGTCTGCACAATTTGTTTACATTTAAGTGACATTTCTCCTTTGCCAAGATAATCCATTGACAGGTCTTTATGAAACTGATTAAACACCATGCTCATTACACAGGTGCACCTTGTGCTGGGGACAATAAAAGGCCACTTTAAAATGTGCAGTTTTGTCACACAACACAATACCACAGGTGTCTCAAGTTTTGAGGGAGCGTGCAAACGGAATGCTGACTGCCAGAGGGGAGAGGGGTGTATTTCTGTCTGTAATAAAGTGATTTTTTACATTCATGCTAAGACGCAATCATTACCATGCTCAGTTTGTCTATAAAACACTGTTAATTTTGTAACATTTCTACCGTGTCACCATCTTGAAAGTATCACGTTCGGTGTTCTCGAAAGCGCCCTCATGCACTATTTTACCTGTGTAGTGAGCAGACATTTTTTGGGCTATGCTTTTTTGTCCATTAAAATGCATTATACTAATTCCATGACCATTATACACTGAGTGTACAAAACATAAAATCTTCGAGGCCTGGTACTCCACTAGGTGTTGAAAGCGTTCCACAGGGATGCTGGCCCATGTTGACTCCAACGCATCCCACAGTTGTATCAAGTTGGCTGGATGTCCTTTGGGTGGTGGACCATTTTTGATACACACAGGAAACTGTTGAGCGTGAAAAACCCAGCAGCATTACAGTTCTTTACACTCAAACCATGTTGCATGCCACCTACAACCATACCCATTCAAAAACACTTAAATATTTTCTCTTGCCTCTTCACCCTGTGAGTGGCACACACACAATCCCTGTCTTAATTTTCTCAAGGCTTAAAAATCCTACTTTAATCTGTCTTCTCCCCTTCTTCTTCTCTGACTGAAGTGGATTTAACAGGTGACATCAATAAGGGATCATAGCTTTCACCTGGATTCACCTGGTCAGTCTTTCATGGAAATAACAGAAGAAGTTCTTAATGTTTTGTAGACTCGGTGTATGTGTTGATGTCAATTTTTTTATTGTATCTTGTTTTCTCAGAGGAGAAAAGCATGCAAGCAATTATGTACATATAATTTGTAATTTGCTAGTGGAGAAGGAGTCTAATTTTATGCAAGCAAATTTGTTTCCATGTTTCCTCTCCTCGCCTCCTCGAATTACCTTTAGACTTCTTCAAAAGGCGGCAAGGAGAGGAAGGAGGGAGTAGACGTGAGGAATCGAGGAAATCCAATTAAGAAAAGGCCAAGGAGGCATCAAGAGAGGAGAGGGGATTTGAGGAATCAAGGAAAGATTAATTGAGAAACAGACAATGAACTAATGCTCTCTATGTGTGTATTGTGAATCTAGTGCCCTCTAGTGCCAGTGCAGGCCTAGGCCCGACACCTGTTGCTCCATACCTACAGCCTGACCAGCTGCATCGAGCAGGTCCTGACTCACAGGAATAGGGCTACACACACTTGCACAAACTGCAGAGAGTCCACCGCCTAGAATAAAAAAATGTGGATGCAGACTATTTATTCGGCTTGCATTCTAAGAGGTATTTAGAATGCATTCTAAGTGGTACCTCCTCCTTCCAGAGGAGGTTTGTGGGAGGAGCTGCAGGAGGACAGGCTCATTGTAATGGCTGGAATGGAATACATGGAAGTGTACAGTATATGGACAGCACATGTTAGACTCAGCTCCATTTATTCCATTCCAGCCATTAAAATGAGTCCGTCCTCCTATAGCTCCTTCCACCAGGCTCCCCATTCCCTTCATAACCTCAGGATGCAGTACTGGCCAGTCATTGATCACATGATCAGCTGTTAGTTTGTCTGTGAATGAGCCTTGGTTATCAATCTTGAGTTAAATTATCACGAGACTGAGACAGATAGAGTGAGATCTGTCTTTGTGTCAGTCACTCATGCTTTCTTTTTCTAAACAATGCAGCATAACTGTCATTCACTGTGTCACCTGGAAGATATGTTAGCTGGAAACATGTGAATGAAGAACCTGTTAGTACATTCTGAAATAATAAATATAGTATTTTGAAAACTCACCTAAAAAGTTGATACGTTATTAGATACAAGGACCCCACTGGGCACAGATTTCAAATCAACATCGATTCCATGTTTGTTCAACGTGATTTTATTGAAATGACGTGGAAACAACGTTGATTCAACCAGTGTGTGCCCTCTGAGAAGAGGCAGAAAAACATGAGTCAGATTCACATGATTAGTTATAATTTGGTAATGGCAAAGGTCATACATCCGGGTTTTGACATCGACTGATATATTATAGGACAAGAGTGCTGTCTGTGGTCTCTTCTGCTTATATGGAAGACAAGAGTGGTAAGATACTGTTTGTGCTGTTGTATTACACTACCACCACTAGATGGCGGAGTTGTCAGCAGTATGGTGTGTTCTGTCCAGACTTGAGCCTAGGCATCACAGTTAGGAAGAAGTGAAGCAAACACTCATGCTGATAACCACTACATTTGACTAGCCTGTTTTCCGTCTATACTAATAACACTGTGACTAGTCTGGTTTCTAGGCAACAGAGCAAGTCTGTTCGTGGTTAGTTAGGCAATCTTCTTGTTTACATTTCACTCAGACGAGAGATTTACAACCTCCACCTGACGTTTTGTTCTGGAGCACCATAAAACTTTAGTACTGCACTCTGCTCTTGGCCTGGGTGATCAGTTTAGAACGGATACAAACCCTGCCTATTCCAGTAACCAAGAGGAAACCCAGTCAGTGTTCTGAGAGTTCTGCCCTGGTTATCGAGTGGAGCAGACGCCTAAGTCACAATGAGCTAGACTTCCTGATCACAAGGCAGGGGTGTGAGGGGCAGGATGTGGGTATGTGAGACTGTTGTCACGTACACACACAGACCCAATTCAAACCCTTTACATGTGCACCTTTAATTTATTTCCTCTTTCCTCTAGGTAAGTCATCTGCAGATCTCACACAATCGAATGGGTGTAAGCAAGGGTTCTGTTGTATAGCTTTCACCCATCCAGTCATATCAGATCATTGATTACCTCAAGGCAATATGGAGTCTTTTTTACTTGAGATCTCAAATTGATATGGTTATAGAGAAATATCTGTTGATATATGGGTAGTGAGGTAACAAGAGTTCAGACTTTGACTCACAGGGAGTCTACCTGTCCAGGCTCACCCAGTGGTTAAATGACACATGCTCATCTGTGGTAATGGCAGCTACAGTGCCTTCAGAAAGCATTCACACCCTTGAGTTTTTCCATATTTTGTTGTGTTACAGCCTGAATTTAAATAGATTAAATTGAGATTTTGTGTCATGAGCCTACACACAATACCCCATAATGTCAAAGTGGAATTGTTTTTTGGACTCACTCTGTGTGCGATAATAGTGTCTAACATGATTTTTGAATGACTACCTCATCTCTGTACCCCACACATGCACTGAGTGTACAAAACATTAACTCTACAAGGTGTCAAAAGCGTTCCACAGGGATAGTGGCCCATGTTGACTCCAATGCTTCCCACTCATGTATGACTAGTTGTGCATTCTTTTATAGGTCCTTGGGTGCAAATATTGTACTGGACTGTCAGTTGACTAACTGTAGCCCGCCTGTTGCTCTACACAGTTGGCTGGAAGTCCTTTAGGTCGTGGACCATTCTTGATACACACAGAAAACGGTTGAGCATGAAAAACCCAACAGCGTTGCAGTTCTTGACACACCCAAACCGGTGTGCCTGGCACCTACTACCATAACCTGTTCAAATGCACATAAATATTTTGTCTTGCGAATTCACCCTCTATATGGCACACATACACAATCCATGTCTCAATTGTCTCAAGGCATAAAAAATCCTTCCTTAACCTGTCTCCTCCATCTACACTGATTGAAGTGGATTCAACAGTTAATCAATAAGGGGTCATTCACCTGGATTCCCCTGGTCATTCTATGTCATGGAAAGAGCAGGTGTTCCTAATGATTTGTGCACTCAGTGTATACATGTAGTAAGTGGTGATATAATAATAACGCTTTATGAGAGGGACATGTAGGTGTTATTGCTCCACCAATCCGTAAGAGGACTGTCTCTGCACACAGACACAACAAACACACACAGTGTCCTGAGGGTGACTCTATCCCCATCCTGCTCTCCCTCTGCCTGATTACTGTAATCAGTAATTATGTTAAGAGAGGGATTGGCTCCAAGCAGCCCAGTCTGGTGCATTAGGACTGTTCCATCAGTCAAGACAATGCATGGGCGATAATGTTTTCTGAATACTAATTCTAGACTGACATTTTGGGACACAGACAGAAGCCAGACAGAACTATGATGTCACCTTATGGACAGTTTGGCACGAGGGCTTTTGTTACACAGGTTAATGTCTCCATCAGACACACTTCTGGGGACAGAGACAGAGAGAAGCCAGACAGATCTGTGATAAAGTTACCTTGATGATAGTTGGGGACACATGCTTTTGAAAACAACCACCAGAATGGACATACTTAACTCATTAATAACACGAGCAATGGTACATTTTTATTGCAATAATTATTATTTCACACACACACATACAGTTTGTTTCAGAAACAAACAGCTGTGGTCACATTTAGAGTCAGCTATAGTGCAGTACAGTACAGTAACATCACTGGGACAGACAGACAGCTGGTTTACAGTGAAGACAAATGCATTTATTCTTTACAGCCTGGTGATGTAAGTAACACTACAGCTGTGGACATCCTCAGTCCTGGGGACGGTATTGAGCACAGTTATACCCCACCAGTATAGCAGAAGCATTTCCGCACACTAAGTATCAGAGAATCTAGTCTGGGCAGAAAGGATTCTGCTAGACTGGGAAGGGGTGCAGGAAGGGCAAGGAGGCAGCTCTCATTCAGGATGGAGGGGGGGAGGAATGGGAGAGAATGGAGAGAAATAGAAAGATAGAGAGATCACTTGGTCATACTCTTCACCAGCTCCAGCTCTTCAATGGGCCTCCATTTCTGGTTGATACTGACCAGCTGCAGTTGGGAGAAAACCACACCCACTTACACAGCAACAACAATAACACTATCGGTCATAGGTTACTACAAATACTCACCAGCGTTGGGGTCAATTCCATTTAGATTTAGTCAATTGACAAAGTCAAGTAAAAGTTCAAGTTCCAGTTTTCCTCATTGCTTGATTAGAATTACAGTCTCAGTCAACTTCCTGAATTGACAAAATTGAAATGGAATTGACACCAACCCTGCTGCTTCCCACTACATCCACAGTCAATCAATCCCACAGGGCATCAACTCATCCCCACTGCATCTGCCTCCTTTATCAATAGGTCCCCTTGCAAAGAATCAACTGTGAATACAGATGTTTAGATAACAGTTGAAATTACTTTTAAATGACAGTAGAAATGGGAGATGTCCCGCCCCCCGATGGGTGCCCAGCCCTTTATGGTAAGTTATAGTCCTACTTGGCTATGTTGCTCTGTTGTGTGACTCAGCAGAATAGAGGAGGAACCACTGCATTGGCACACAACCTATACCCATAACATTACCCACAGAGTGGTCTCAATACCCATACCAATATCAATATCAACTTAGAGTGGTCCTTTATCAGAAATAACTAGGCATATGAAGAGGGTTCATAATGTAAAGCATACACAGCACACTAATTAAGCCTAAAAAAGCAAGAAAATGTCAATACTAACAGTAAGAAATAGACAGACATAAAAAGTGTTTATAATGTTACCAATCACCTTCTGTGGTTTAGATGGGTCCAGTCTCTCCCAGGGTTCAGGGTTTGTGCTTTTATTTAAACTGAAAGAAAGTTAGAGAAATGATTAAAACAGAATAAATCTCTGCCTGCTATGCCAGGGTTTGTCTTTATCGAAATATAAAGTTAAAGGGGCAGGCTTGTCAGAGACTGATAAACAAATTCACTTAATGAAATCAGCATGGGGCTAAAGTTAAAGCTAGATCATACCAGGTTATAACTTCAAGTTTCTAATCGTACCCATTACTAGAAACACAAGGAAATAGCCACACAAGGAAATATAATGCACATGCAAATAAGAAAAAATGCTTTTATTTGGGTCCAGGAAGGCCAGGTTTATTTGGGTCCAGGAAGCCATAACAATGTACAACAAATACATGATAAAATACATCAAATCTCACATGACATCCTTCTTTGTAAATAGGAAGTAGAGTGAGGTAGAGGTGGCTCCTACAGCAGCCAATGCCACAATGCCGATCAGAGGAATGAGCTGGGAGAGAGAAACAGGTAGCTGTCAGGATAAGGGCCTCATACGTGGATAGCATGGTTGGTCCTAACTCTGTTTGAGAATTGGGTTCTACATACTTTAATTCAGGAAGCAAGGGAAATGGAAGTCCCATAAATAAATACAACTTAAATTATTTATTTGTAATTTAATTTAAACTCTTGCAGGGAATAACCTTGCTAGGATAGGAATAACGAATGACCTTCATCAGAAACCATAAAAACACATATAAGAAATAGAGAGAAACTCACCTCTTTCCTCTTCCTCAGCATCTGAATAAATCCAGACTTCATTTTTATTTTCAAATTCCCTTCAGGTATTTAAAAGAAAACACTTAAGATTGTTTTAAATGATTGAGTCGAATATTAATCTGGTAACAAGTATTATTTTGTCTAGCAAATATTTAATCTGTGTAGGTCCATCCTATAAGGCAACAGGTCTATAGATGCTGTCCGTCTCACCTGCTGCCGCCAGAGTCCCAAGGTCCTTGTGAGCAGAGCATCCTGATCGTCTATTGAAGTAGGCTGCTATCCGACCAGAGGTGATACGAGTTGTAAAGCACTTAGACATTTTCGCTTTTGAAATCCTTCACAGTGTTTCAATTGAGCCAGAGGTTGTTCAACTTTCCTCTGTGAGTGTGAGCGCATCGCCCCCCTGTGGTTTCAAATGTTCAAGGTGAAAATGCCAAGTGCATTTCTGTTGCACGTTTTCTGAGCGTCCTGAAAGCAGAGAACTCTTTCATGTAAATATAATTGTTAGAACCATTTCGATAAAAAATAAAATGTGTTTAAGTTGTGTATGAAATGTAAAGAGACTATTATTTCGGGAAATGAAATTTGTTTTGAAAACACTTATATTTTGTTTATTGTGACACCTGGTGGTTACTTGTACTGGACCAACAGATTAATATGTTACATTTACATTTACATTTAAGTCATTTGCAGTCAGTCATTGATAGACACCAAGCAAACACATCGTTTTGAACTACACTGAACAGAAATATAAACTTAACATGTGAAGTGTTGGTCCCATGTTTAATGAGTTTAAATAAAAACTCCCAGAAATGTTCTATACACACAAAAAGCTTATTTATCTCAAACGTTGTGCACAGGTAATACTGTCAAAGTACACACAGTTACATTGACAACATGCCTAAACATTTTGACAACCTTGTTCGTGAACATTGACTCAATGACTTATCATTCTGATGACACTGACATGATCATTGGCATGAATATTTACTTTTGAGAGATGTACTAAGGATTTTTAGTGACTGACTAGCTTTAGAAACATATCTATTGTATATTGCAGTTTGTACAAATTGTTCTGAGAAATGCACTTATTATTTTGCACATGTTAGGGATGATATGAAAAATGCACCAAAGCGACTGAGAAAAACTGTGATACAGGGCCAATGGTGCACCACGCTATGGGACTCCCCTATGGGATCAAACCCAGGTCTTTAGTGATACCACTAGCACTGCAATGCAGTCCCTTAGACTGCTGTGCCACTTGGGAGGCCATGTTTCAACACATATTTTTTTAAATAACTTATCCAATTATAAAATGTATATATGGGTATATATGAATATATGAATCAGAGACAACGATAAACAGCTGTCTCTGATTGGGAACCAATTCAGGCTACCATAGACCTACATTTACCTAGACAATACCAAAACCCCATAGATATACAAAAAACCCTAGACAAGAAAAACACACATACCACCCTCGTCACACCCTGACCTAACCAAAATAATAAAGAAAACAAGGATAACTAAGGTCAGGGCGTGACACTGGTTCCTTAATATGGGTTTTTCATTGTTAAGTTAGGTAGGCCTACAGGTGTAGGATATTAATTTGATCTGTACTGTCACAGCAAAATAATCCTGCAGCACAGGGTTTGAAAGTTTGGTCCATAATGTTGCTTGGTTGGTGGTTAGGTTATTAGCTGGTCAAAATGAGGCTACATGAAAAGTGGGAAACTGTTAACATAACTGCGTGTCAGTAATGTATGTAAATCACAAAGCTCATCTGCATTGCGGAGGAAAATTCTCAACATCAAAAGAGTGATCAAATTAAGATCCTACATCTGTATAGCCTACATGCACATTTTAAGTGTCTCTAACTGTACAAACTCTGAAGTATACAGCTGTCATGACGTTGGCCTGGGGGGAAGGTTTATGACAGTCATAAATACCTCTTCACCCCTTTTTCCACTCTCTACCCTACTGAGGTTACATTTGCAAAACCCTTGGTTAACATAGAGATTCTGGGAACATCAGAAGGTGGGGGGAAATGAACTATATTCTGGCAATCCGATCAATTGAACATGTGCGGTGGTACTAATGAATATGATGTCAGTTCGGTTGTCATCTGTGACATTCTCATCAATGATAAGATGACATAAACTCTACAGTGGAAAGTCTACACATCATAGTTATCGGATTCACATGGAATTGTTGTTCAATTTAAATGTTTGAATATGAAATTGTTCGTGATGGGATGAAATGTGATTTTAGCTTCTAAAATGTGAGATTTGGGTTTTCATAAGATAGGGCTCTGCTCAATTAGTGGCCCGCCCCTGTGAAGGGACATGGGCTATAAAACTTTTCCATCACGCCGTCCTCTCCCTTGATGACAATATAACCTCCTATTCCGAGGATGTAGCACGACGGTCTGATGTCAGAATGGTTCAGATAATAACTACAGAACGAAGCCAACATCAGCGTGAGCTTTGGTTGCGAATGGTATGAACTTTGAACTCTTATTCACTACAGAAGTGATACCTCCTAACCGTTGAGTTAGCAACAGCAGCTGCAAACGAGGGTTAGGAAGGAACAGACAGAGTATCCTGTCTATCACACAACGACGTTACTACAACGTATCCAATTGACAACCAGAGACATTCTTCAAAGGACTCGGTTGGGCAACACGGCCTTCCATCTACCACCAACCTACCGAAGCGCAGCTCAGAGTAAATATTTATTGCATTTTCCTTTTCCAAATGGGCGGTAATTTAGAATGCATAAGTTACTGTTTTTACGATAGCACAGCTTTGCCTTTGTTCCTCAGTCTTCCCGCTCCTTCACTCAAACCCAGAACCTTTTCTTTTGTGTAACAAGCTGTCGTATCTGTTCTGCCACTAGGGACATTTTCCTTTATGATGTAATTTGTAATCAAGTTATGATTTAATTATTTGTATGTGTAATTCTGTGTGATTAGTTTGGTATTTAGTAAATAAATAATTAGACCCAATTTTGTATTGCTGATTCAACTTGTTAGCCAGGGTGGGTGCAGATAACCAAGAATTTACAACTTTCAGATGAGACTGAATTAAGATGACAATTAATATTGAATGCTATTGATGTAAAATAGTACTAGGTCTTTAAGAGTTTATTCGGAAGATAACAGCTCTATAAATATTATTTTGTGGTGCCCGACTATCTAGTTAATTACATTTACATGATTAGCTCAATCAGGTAATGTTAATTACGGAGAAATTATTTTATAGAAAAGCATGTCATATCACTTAATCCGGCATAGCCAAAGACACGACACAGCAGACCAGTCAATTAAATGTTAGCCTGTGTACACCTTAATACTGTGATGTGGCATAAGCATGCTTATGCACTGCTGTGTGATGTGCTGGAGTTGTTTTAAGCAGTACATTTTGGAACAGCTGAGCTTTTGTGATGTTGCTTGTTGATCAGTGCTCTGTTTTGGACTGTTTGTAAGATGGCCCCGGAGAAGAAGGCAGAAGTTTTACGTGCCCCCAGCCGATTGTGTTTTTTTGTTATTTTATAAGAGTTGTTTGTAACTTATTTTTTTTACTTATTTTGTACATAATGTTGCCGCTACCATCTCTTATGACAGAAAATAACTTCTAGACATCAGGACTGCGATTAATCACCACGGACTAGCATTTTTTTTTCACGACTGACGAGCTCTTACTGAGAATTTATAGCCTATTGAATAAACCCCCACTTCCCTCCATTCTGATAGTGTTATGAATTTTATGTATAATGACTAAATGATGTATACATTTAAAGTAATGATAGGACTATATCTAACAGACTTCTACCGTGTCTCTGTATGATGATGAAGAATGTTTGTCCATAAGAAAAGAGGAACTGTTAGCAGGCAAGGAACTGTGGCAGACAACTTGTGACCAGTGTGAAACTGACAACAGGGAAGGAAGTCTTCCCACCCAGGGAGGGGAGAAACCTTGGGCTTGCAGTAGATTGTGTAACATGTTGCAGGATGTGATAAGCAATGTATGCATAGGAGAAGACTTGTAAACTATATTGTCATTGTCTCAGAGGAGGAGGGACATTTATGACGAAATGGGAGATATATAAACCAATGTACATTATATGATTGGTAGAGCTCTCGTAAATAAACGTTGCTGACTATTGTACACTGGCCTCTGTCTGTTTTATTTCAACAAGAATCTTACAAATTCTTGGTAGCAGACCGAGTAGTTTAATTGAAGTTCGTAAAAGCTAGCAAACGTGCAAACTTTGGAGAATAAAATCGACGAGTTACGTGGAAGATTGAACTACAGCCGAGAGCTGCACAGTGACACGAGCCTAGCAGATGAGGTAAACTACTTCTATGCCCGCTTCGAGGCAAATAACACTGAAACATGCACGAGAGCACCAGCTATTCCGGAAGACTGTGTGATGACGCTTTCCGCAGCCGATGTGAGTAAGACATTTAAACAGGTTGATATTCACAAGGCCGCAGGGCCAGACGGATTACCAGGACTTGTACTGCTAGCATGCGCTGGGCAATTGGCAAGTGTCTTCACTGACATTTTCAACCTCTCTCTGTCTGTGTCTGTAATACCAACAAGTTTACGGCAGACCAGCATAGTCCCTGTGCCCAAGAACACTAAGCTGAAAAGGACCACTAAGGTAAAAGGAACACCTATGTGAGAATGCTATTCATTGACTACAGCTCAGCGTTCAACACCATAGTGCCCTCAAAGCTCATCAATAAGCTAAGGACCCTGGGACTAAACACCTCCCTCTGCAACTGGATCCTGGATCCTGGATTTCCTGACGAGCCACCCCCAGGTGGTAAGGGTAGATAACAACACATCCCGCATGCTGATCCTCAACACAGGGGCAATTCAGGGGTGCATGCTTAGTCCCCTCCTGTACTCCCTGTTCACTCATGACTGCACAGCCAGGCATAACTCCAACACCATAATTAAATTTGCTGATAACACAACAGTGGTAGCCCTGATCACCGATAACAACGAGGCTGCCTATAGGGAGGAGGTCAGAGACCTGGCCATGTGGTGCCAGGACAACAACCTCTCCCTCAACGCAATCAAGACAAAGGAGATGATTGTGGACTACAGGAAAAACAGGACAGAGCACGACCTCATTCTCATCGACTGGGCTGCAGTGGAGCAGGTTGAGAGCTTCAAGTTCCTTGGTGTCCACATCACCAACAAACTAACATGGTCCAAGCACACAAAGACAGTCGTGAAGAGAGCACGTCAAAACCAATTTCCCCTCAGGAGACTGAAAAGATTTGTCATGGGTCCTCAGATCCTCAAAAAGTTCTACATCTGCACCATCGAGAGAATCCTGACTGGTTGCATCACTGCCTGGTATGGCAACTGCTCGGCCTCTGACCGCAGGGCAGTACAGAGGGTAGTGCGTACGGCCCAGTACATCACTTGGACCAAGCTTCCTGCTTCCAGGACCTCTATACCAGGCGATGTCAAAGGAATGCACTAAAAATTGTCAAAGACTCCAGCCACCCATGCCATAGACTATTCTCTCAGCTACTGCATGGCAAGCGGTACATGTCTAGGTCCAAGAGCCTTCTAAACAGCTTCTACCCCAAGCCATAAGGCTCCTGAGCATCTAGTCAGATAGCTACCCAGACTATTTGCAGTGATTTGATTTGATCAACAATCATAGTAGAAGTTGTATAGGCTTTTTTGTGTGTGTTGGGTTGTGTATAATGTGTGTCCGTTCAGATTGTTACTTTAATTTGTGTTATCATGTTCGGCCATTTGTACTTTGGTTGTCTATTTCAGTGCTTCTTAAACCTCTCCTCGGGGACCCCCAGACGTTTCACAATTTTTTTTGTAGTTCTGAACTAGCACACCTGATTCAACCAGTCAAGGGCTTGATGATTAGTTGAAAAGTTGAATCAGGTGTGCTGGCTCTGGGATAGATCAAATACATGAATTCACCACCAGAGAGAGACAAATACCTTGGTATAGAGAGGATGATATGGTCTGGGGCAAGACGACTACGAATGGACATTTTTTATTTTATGAATTTTAAAAAATCTTGGCAAGTCAGAAAAGAACACATTTTTATTTAAAATGATGGCCTACCACGGCCAAAACTTAACCCGGGCGACACTGGGACAATTTGTGCGCTCCCCTATGGGACTCCCAATCATGGCCAGTTGTGCTACAGCTTGGAATCGAACCAGGGTCTGTATTGACACCTCTAGCACTGAGATGCAGTGCCTTAGACAGCTGTGCCACTCAGAAGCACATACATTCATACAGGTAAAATCAAATCAAATGTTATTTGTCACATGCTCCGAATATAACAGCTGTAGACCTTAGAGTGAAATGCTTACTTACAAGAACATTACTATTAGTAATTACATTGTTACACGTTACAGTACAGAACCCACACAGGTTAATAGGATAATCACTTTGAACAGTCATTTTTGAAAGAGAACCTGTTAAGAGATGGAACAGAGCATCTACCACTGTTGGCTCGTCACGTAGGCTCGTTCATGAAAGGAGCTGTTGTCACACATTGTGTGTCCAATGGTTTACTATGAATGTCTTGGTATTGTCAGCTATTTCTGATTCATGAGTTATGTTAGATTGGTCTATGTGTTTCATAGATCAGTATTCAAGCGGTGTTGTCAGTTTGCGGACCTATCGTCAACCTGTGTGTCTAACTCATGCCATCACAATTGATTGGGGTAATAATTGAGCTATGAGACAAAAGTAAGAGATCTGTCTTGATACTCAGACAATTTAATCAGGGGTGGACAGACCACTAGGGCAGGAAGAGCGAGAGACGACCTGAATGCCTCATTAGGCAAAATGTCTCAAGGCCTCAAATGGCTCATTAAATTAGTTTAAAACCCTGTTCTATTTTGTCCTCGTATTATGACATGGTCATGTGGTTCTCCATAGTTAGAAGTGTGACATTTGACTGAAAAAGGTAGAAAGTCCCTCTTAAAAAATAGTTTAATTAAAAGTACAGGATTCTGATGAAATACATTTCACTGGTAGTGGATTTTCAGCCACATTGACATTGAGTGAATTTTCAAAAGAGAAAAGATCAAAGTCTGAATTAAAGTATTATTATTTGTTATACTTTATTGTTACTTTTTTGTATTTTATTTTTTACTCTCATTTATTTAGTAAATATTTGATTAAGGGCTTGTAAGTAAGCATTTAATGGTAAGGGTTACACCTGTTGTATTCAACGCATGTGATATAAAATTGGATTTGATTTGATTCAACATACCAGTAGTGAAATGAGTCAGAAATGATTCAGACAAAGCAAGGCCACCATTCAATATACACCAATCTAGTTGTTAATTAATTTGATCATTTATTTAACAGGGCAATGCATCATTAGTTATTTTTGGACACTTTTGTTCATAGTCCAGGGGCAATACCAATATGGTCCCTGAACGACAGCATGACGTCATGTTGTAATGAGGGCCTTGCGGTAATATTTTAGAACCCAGAGCCCCAAGTATGTTTGAATAGGACCTTATGACTTCAAATTAGTCACCATAGACTTAAACAGGAGACCATTCTCCTGGTTGCCCAAAGGGCTATTGAATTACTGACAGGGCTGTCGAGATTAAAACACTTTCTGTCTTTCTGCATGGACGGAAGCCAGCAAAGTTGGGCCTTTGCACTTGGCCTCAATCAATCTCAGGTAAAACGATAAGCCGCGGTTTATCTCACCCAGGTCACCGTGATGAAAATAGGTCATGGATTCCCTTGTCTGCCACTGTAGATTGCAAACAGCCGCTCTGCCCTTGTGCCCTCCTGAACATTGAGGACATTTCAAGCCAATCAAAAAGTGAGACCTTCTGTGGCTGACCATGACGGTTGTAGGGGGAGGAGGTATATTAGGATGCACGGGGAGCATTTATTGTGCTATAGGCAGATTCAGAAACATTTCTGACTTCCCGCTGAAAGAAACCAGAGCTAAAACATACAGTAGGAGACAGAAAATGATATCCTCATATCAGAATATATAATTTTTGGTGACACTAATAACAACATTGAATTCAGGCCTTTTAACATATTAACATATTTTTGTAATTGTATAGCAATTGAGTTGAGTTTTTTTAATCACACAAGATGGATAGAGTTCCTAATTACAGTGTTACTACACAGGCATTTGTCTGTAAACGGGAGGGGGTGTGTAGCTGGAGGGGGGAAAGAGACATAGGGATGACTGAGACTGTGTGTAGTGTGTGTGTGTGTGTGTGTGTGTGTGTGTGTGTGTGTGTGTGTGTGTGTGTGTGCACGGGGGGGGGGAAGTAGTGTGATGAGGCAGGCTGGTGCTCAGCCATCCAAAATCCTATTGCATTCTCAGAGTTGGAGAGAGGGAGTGTGTGCTGTAATTACTTTGGGGGAGACCGTCGCTGTGCTGGGGTGGAGGGAGCTTGGAGCGCGTAGCTGTGCAGCTTTGTAGCCGTGATCTTTCCATCTCATCTCATCACCTTCGTCTGGCAAATTCCCTCGACGGCTCTGTGAAGCCTGCTGCGTTCAGCGCTGTCAGTCTGGGCCTTCAAATCGATGCCCATCTCGTCCACTTCTATATTTAACCAGGTTCAACGACTCAGGCACTGATAGGGAGCCTCCGCTCCGCTCCAGATCTCTGAGGTTAGATTAGCAGCAGCTCCAGACTGATCAGGGCAGGATAATACACTCTGTAGCCAGATCAGATCAGGCTGAAGCTCTGCGATGCCTTCTGTTACTAAGCCAATTTGAATTTGAATTAGATTGTATGCAGTGGCGACCCGTCATTCAGTGCAGATGGGGCACCTGTTTTGCATGTTATTTTGGCATTAATACGTATCATGTATCAGTTTGCAAACAACGTAAAAAAACAAAAACATTCAAGGAGTTAATAAAGCTGCCTACAAACTTTTTGTTGTTGTTGTTGCTTTCTTGAATAAGGCAGCTCCAAAATGCAGGTGTTTCAGCCTAGCTCAGTGCTTTTTGTAGTTGTGGGGCAGCCAGCGGAAAATACGGAACATAGGGGTTGGCAATGTTCTCTAGTTGCGCCGTGATTGGCTCAGTATTTCCCAAGCTTTAAACATCCCAAGGAGCACTGTGCAAGCGATAATATTGAAATGGAAGGAGTATCAGACCACTGCAAATCTACCAAGACCTGGCCGTCCCTCTCGATGTGCAAAACTGATAGAGACATACCCCAAGCGACTTACAGCTGTAATCGCAGCAAAAGGTGGCGCTACAAAGTATTAACTTAAGGGGGCTGAATTATTTTGCACGCCCAATTTTTCAGTTTTTGATTTGTTAAAAAAGTTTGAAATATCCAATAAATGTCGTTCCACTTCATGATTGTGTCCCACTTGTTGTTGATTCTTCACAAGAAATACAGTTTTATATCTTTATGTTTGAAGCCTGAAATGTGGCAAAAGGTCGCAAAGTTCAAGGGGGCCGAATACTTTCGCAAGGCACTGTATCTTCAGAATCTTTAATTGGACTGACATCATAGTTTCAAAATCTCAGCTAGCAAGCTGGTAGTCATCATCAGGAATCAAGTCGACAATCAACTGACAAATCATTTTCAATTCTTTTCATATGAAGAGAAATAATGAAGAGAAATGATAGATAAAACGTGCTCATCGGCAATTGGACATAAACATTACTCAACAAGTTCGAAACCGCTAATTCAACAATAAGTAGTTTGGAAGGAACTGCAAGCATTGCAAAGCAATCACTAGCCTGCTATTCAGTGGAGTGTGTGTGTGGTCCAAGTCTGGTTTTAAGGGTCTCTTTTCCATGCTTAAAAGGATAAACATTCAGCATTGGCCATGCGGTCAATCCAGCATGACTTCAGCCACGCTCAAAACAACAAGAAACTCAGACCTGGGACATCTCAGACTCTAGTGCGTTCATGACAACTGGGAACTCTGGAAAAAAACAAGCTCCGACTGGGAAAATAAGTTTTGAACGGTCATCTAACTCGGAATTGCAAGTCGGGAGCTCAGTCCTCTTTCTAGAGCTCCGACCTGAAGAGCACTGACGTCATCATGATTGATCTTTGTATTGAAAGCACCACACATTCAGAGAATGCCAGACTTTGATAACAAAGTTTGATGACCAAATTTGTCCACAAAGAACCGCTGCACCAACCTTCCGGTTCAAGTGAGCACAGCATAACAAGGTCCAAAAATGTATTGTATGCTGCTGCAATAAATTATGTAATCTGCCATGGATATATGTATATTGTAGCTAAGAAATTAATACTAAGTCTATTTTGTGTAGTAAGTAGTAGCCCATGTGCCTCACCCTAATAATTTGGTCCCTTTTCCTCTCATCATTTTGCCTACTGTTCTGACAGAACTGCTCGTCATCCTCTTATGCCATAGTTTGTACATCTCAATTGTCAGTAGAAACCACATTTGTTTAAGCAAGTCAGCCATATCAGCTTGTTTTTTTTAAAGGCAGTAAATGAGGCTGAATTAACTGTTTGGCTGCCAGACAAGGCTCAGCTGACAGCCAGGTGAAGCAGTGGTAAGGTGTTGGGACTGCTGTTGGGACTCTGCTGTTGGGACAGATTTATGTAGGCCCTAACAGTTTGTGGGCACCGTTTATCACGGCTAAAGTGCAATTAATGTATTGTTTAGTGTTTTTTTGTGTCATGGCTTTGCTGGCAAAACTTTGGGGGAGTTTGCCCTACCAAGATGTACAGTCGTGGCAAAAAGTTTTGAGAATTACACAAATATTAATTTCCGCAAAGTTTGCTGGTTCAGTGTCTTTAGATATTTTTGTCAGATATTACTATGGAATACTGAAGAATAATTACAAGCATTTCATAAGTGTCAAAGGCTTTTATTGACAATTACATGAAGTTGATGCAAAGAGTCAATATTTGCAGTGTTGACCCTTCTTTTTCAAGACCTCTGCAATCCGCCCTGGCATGCTGTCAATTATCTTCTGGGCCACATCCTGACTGATGGCAGCTCATTCTTGCATAATCAATGCTTGGAGTTTGTCTGAATGTGTGGGTTTTGTTTGTCCACCCGTCTCTTGAGGATTGACCACAAGTTCTTAGTTATCAATTTTGCCTTATGGCAAGGTGCTCCATCATGCTGGAAAAGGCATTGTTCGTCACCAAACTGTTCCTGGATGGTTGGGAGAAGTTGCTCTCAGAGGATGTGGGTGGTACCATTCTTTATTCATGATCTGTGTTCTTAGACAAAATTGTGAGTGAGACCACTCCCTTGGCTGAGAAGCAACCCCACACATGAATTGTCTCAGGATGCTTTACTGTTGGCATGACACAGGACTGATGGTAGCGCTCACCTTCTCTTCTCCGGACAAGCTTTTTTCCGGATGCCCTAAACAATCGGAATGGGGATTCATCAGAGAAAATAACTTTACCCCAGTCCTTAGCAGTCCAATCCCCAGCAGTCCAGTCCCTGTACATTTTGCAGAATATCAGTCTGTCCCTTATGTTTTTCCTGGAGAGAAGTGGCTTCTTTGCTGCCCTTCTTGACTCCAGGCCATCCTCCAAAAGTCTTCATCTCACTGTGCGTGGAGATGCACTCGCACCTGCCTGCTACCATTCCTGAGCAAGCTCTGTACTGGTGGTGCCTCGATCCCGCAGCGGAATCAACTTTAGGAGACGGTCCTAGAGCTTGCTGGAATTTCTTGGGCACCCTGAAGCCTTCTTCACAACAATTGAACCACTCTCCTTGAAGTTCTTGATGATCCGATAAATGGTTGATTTAGGTGGAATCTTACTGGCAGCAATATCCTTGGCTGTGAAGCCCTTTTTGTGCAAAGCAATGATGACGGCACATGTTTCCTTGCAGGTAACCATGGTAAACAGAGGAAGAACAATTATTCCAAGCACCACCCTCCTTTTGAAGCTTCCAGTCTGTTATTCAAACTCAATCAGCATGACAGAGTGATCTCCAGCCTTGTCCTCGTCAACACTCACACCTGTGTTAATGAGAGAATCACTGACATGGGATTAACATGTAATGTATGCTGCTGCAGTAACCAGAACCAGAACAAATAGCAGGCCAAACTATCCCTCTCAGCACTGCCTGGACTGCTCAAAAATGCAAATGCTTTCCGTTTGAGTTATATTAGGTTTATTTTCATCATTCTCAGCTGGTCCTTTTGTGGCAAGGCTGAAATGCAGTGGAAATGTTTTTTGGGGGATTCAGTTCATTTGCATGGCAAAGAGGGACTCTGCAATTAATTGCAATTCATCTGATCAGTCTTCATAACATTTTGGAGTATATGCAAATTGCCATCATACAAACTGAGGCAGCAGACTTTGTGAAAGTTAATATTTGTGTCATTCTCAAACATTTTGGCCACGACTGTACATGCTAAAATTGCCACTGATTGTATGGACACTTTACAGTGGTGTAAGAATAACTAAGCTATAAGCTAATGGCAATACAGTTTCCTCTAAAGACACACTTGAGATGTTTGTCAGGACATTTAGAATGAGAGCCCAAAAGTCAAACTGTAATAAAGGACTTTATCATTATCAGTCAATGGAACATTTGTCCGTTACAGTCAAACGTGGCATTCTGCTGTAATTGCACACGGTAACGTTTGACATTTCCCTCATTAATGTGACCGAGTGTCCTTGGGAAGAATGAAAGCATATGAACAAGGTGGATTTACATCTTGTGTTTAACCCTGTCTCTAAGCGATGGTGAACCCACCTGGATAAAGGGTGGCTGCTAAATTAATGAGTAAGGAATGGGGGAATGAATGAAAAGCGGAGGAACGTGGTGAAGAGCATATTTGAGACAGGTGGCACAGCCAACTTCATCAAGGGACGGAGCTTTCTCTGGCAAGAGATGGGCCGATAGTCTGCTATGCTAATTAATCCTTGGCATCATGGAGATGGCAACAGTGTGTGTGTGTGTGTGTGTGTGTGTGTGTGTGTGTGTGTGTGTGTGTGTGTGTGTGTGTGTGTGTGTGTGTGTGTGTGTGTGCGTGTGTGTGTGTCTGTCTGTGTCTGTGTGTGTGTGTGTGTGTGTGTGTGTGTGTGTGTGTGTGTCAACTAGCTCTCACAGTCTCACGTCAGAATTAGACGTTCATCCATGTTCCTCAAACATACAATTTCGAGGTGTTCCAAATGTCACATTTCAAATGGTTTAACATTAAGGTTAGTCATTAACTTCAAATGATCAAGGTAAGGGTTAAAGTTCGGGAAAGGCTTAAAACAAAAATCTCAAACAACTTTCTATTGCTGGATTGGAACATGCAACCTTTTGGCATCAGAGGCAGATGCTTTGAACTTGCAACCTTTGGAATCAGAAGCAGATGCTTCGAACGTGCAATATTTGGAATCAGAGGCAGATGCTTATGCCCATCCACCATCCCAGTCCACAACGCCCTAGCAAAACCAAAACCTACATGAAGGTAACAGCGCTCACTGTTGCCCCTAGTGGCCGGTTTCCACATCTCCCGACATCCTCAGACATGGATGGACGTTGAGTACTGACTTACGGGTGATCTGGCTTGTGTGTGGCTGGTGTGTGTGTGTGTGTTTGCACTGGTATGTGTGTACTGTTTTGCTGGTTGCTCTGTAAGCCTGTTGCGATCTGAACATAACACAGGCTTATTTTTAGTGTCTTTCATTTGATGATGTCCTCCACTCTACTCTAAGGCAGTTTGTATAGGCTTAGAGTAAGGGAATGAGGGAGGAAATATACTTATTGATTACCAATACAATTAAAAAGAAAACATCTTTGAAACCAGGTAACGGTGAAATTATGATTTTATAAGTAGGCTTAATGCCGAGTTCAGGTGCTAGTCGGAGCTATAGGAAACTCAGAAATGTTCGACTTGCTAACTGGTTGTAGATATAAACATGCCGTGTTCAACCATTTAGTAAGTAAAAAATGTCTGAGTTTTCTAGTTCTGACTAGCACGTGAACATGGCATATGACTGCATTCTTGTGTCAATGAAACATCTGGCTCATTGTCAAAAAACATTTGTAACAAAAAACAGCCTGATAATATAGAACAAATGTTTGAGAATATAACTTCAACTTCTTGTTAATATTCCGAGGAAGCGCCAGATAGTCTCTGTCAACTATTTTTTTTATTGTATTACATTAACAGGCGGTAAATTTATCGTGGTAGAATTTTTTTCCAAATGACCTCCTCTGTGACCTTGGCTGCATACCCAGTCAGTGCTCCTGCAGGCATTCCCATGATGATACCAATCAGTGAGCCACTCCTATTTAACTAATCCCATTCTTTATGTATGATAGTGGTTCTCTGTATTTACAAACCACCCAATTGCAACATAGAATCACTTCTGACTTTTCAGGATCTCTTGGTGGAGAAGTAGGGGTTCTGTGTTACGCTGAATGCTGGAGAAGGAGGGGATGGAAGTAGACCCCAGTTGTGAGCACTGTTGATCATTGTTCTACCATGCTAAATCAGATGACACCTGTAGGGAGGAACACTTGTCGAGTGTTGCAATTGCGTCTTCTAATTGTGGGGCACAGACACAATCAATAGCCCACTGTGAGAGGAAAGTCAAACCCATTCATACGCTGCCATGAGCGTTACGAAAAGTTTGAGAGTACATTTTGTATTAATACACTTTGTTTCAGATCGATTGCAGAAACCAGAGAGTATGTCATAAATAGTCCAAATAGGACAAGAATAAGCTCATATGTAGGCTAACAGGTGTACAATTAAACCACATAATTTGGGTCTCATTATGGCTCCTTTAATTCCATAATGGTTAAGTTTGCCCTGTGGCATTTTGGAATGGCTTATACTCTAGGTAACACACTTTGATTGTATTTATCATGTATGGATTCAGAAAGGTTTATTCTACACTCTTAGAATTTTGTTTTTCCGAAGGGGATCTTCGGCTGTTCCCAAACCTTTTTGGTTTGATGTAAAACCCCTTTGGGTTCCTCTGTGGAAATGGTTTATCATGCAACCAAAAAAGGTTCTACCTGGAACCGAAAAGGGTAAATCAAAGGGTTTTCCTATGGGGAAAGCCAAAGAACCATTTCTAGATGGCGAGTGTAAGAGTATACAGTGGCATGTAAAATGAATAAGTGTTGCAGAATCAGTCAACAGCAGGGGGAACTGTGTCAATTCCAGTCATTACCTAGTATTGGGTTCAGGTGTGATCACTGAGCTGCTTTGCTTATGCACTACCCTAATATATATCTATTTTACTAGGCAAGTCAGTTAAGATCAAATTCTTATTTTCAATGACTAGGAACAGTGGGTCAACTGCCTGTTCAGGCAGGGGCAGAACACCAGATTTGTACCTTGGGGATTTGAAATTGCAACCTTTCGGTTACTAGTCCAACGCTCTAACCACTAGGCTACCCTATCACCCCAATGCAGTGTTGGGGATCTATGTTGACATTAGTCCATGCTGTAGGTAGGTGGTGTAGGTAGGTGGTTGTATATGTATGACACGGAGGGACAAATTGTCTTCAACTGGACATTCAATCAGGTCCCATTTATCTTCAAGCACCTGTTCAGGGGCGAATGCAATTTTTTGGCAGGAAAACCTTTTTGGAGTGGCTATTGGCTTGTTTTATTCAACATGGACCACAACAAACTGGATTGCATCAATTGTGGCTTGGCTGTGAACTGATATTTGAAGTTATTCAGACAGGTAGACAATCATATTTCATCATGCATAGACACGATGGGTTCATCAAATGGAACTGTGTAGCTCTTATGGCAATGTTGAGTTGTAGTAATAACATTCACTTCACTGACCATTAATATGATATACATACATGCTATTAATTCAAGTTCTGGGGAAAATGCAGATTGGGGGATTATTTGTTGTAACTGAAACCTAAAGTAATATAACCCTATAGAAATATAACCTTATAGAAATATAACCCTATAGAAATATAACCCTATAGGAATATAACCCTATAGAAATATAACCCTATAGAAATATAACCCTATAGTAATATAACCCTATAGAAATATAACCTTATAGAAATATAACCCTATAGAAATATAACCTTATAGAAATATAACACTATAGAAATATAACCCTATAGGAATATATATAACCCTATAGTAATATAACCCTATAGAAATATAACTCTATAGAAATATAACCCTATAGAAATATAACACTATAGAAATATAACCCTATAGAAATATAACACTATAGAAATATAACCTTATAGAAATATAACCCTATAGAAATATAACGCTATAGAAATACAACGCTACAGAAATATAACCCTATAGAATTATAACCCTATAGAAATATAACCTTATAGAAATATAACCCTATAGAAATATAACCTTATAGAAATATCTATAGAAATATAAATATATAACCCTATAGGAATATAGAAATATAACCCTATAGAAATATATAAATATAACCCTATAGAAATATAACCCTATAGAAATATAACCCTATAGTAATATAACCCTATAGAAATATAACTCTATAGAAATATAACCCTATAGAAATATAACACTATAGAAATATAACCCTATAGAAATATAACACTATAGAAATATAACCTTATAGAAATATAACCCTATAGAAATATAACGCTATAGAAATACAACGCTACAGAAATATAACCCTATAGAATTATAACCCTATAGGAATATAACCCTATAGGAATATAACCCTGTAGAAATTTTACCCTATAGGAATATAACCCTATAGGAATATAACCCTGTAGAAATATAACCCTATAGAAATATAACCCTGTAGAAATGCAGCAGATATATGAGTATGTAACCCTGTCTGGATGGTTGTGGGGAAAGAATATAGCCATTCCTATCAGGAATGGAATTATTTTCTAGCCAACATTATCCAGTTGTTGACTGAGCAAAACTCTAACATTCTCAGTAATTACAGGTTTAGCTTGGTACTGGACTCAGCAGCAGCAATTTAAGCAATTAATGTTGTTTGAGCAGCTGGGATGCAACACAGCAAAGACCATTAACAAACCATTAAAAAGTCATAACCACTGTGATCACCGCCAGAATGCTGACACACTCGTTTGAGGACCTGGGATAAGGAAGCGTTATTGTGAGATGTCTTGCTAAGACATATTTAGCCAATAAGACTCAGCAGCAAGGTTCACTATAGGTCAAATATGACTAATTAAACTAGGACACAGGCCTTGTCCGAATACCCATACCTACAGTATACTTGGGTTCTAAATACTGTAGTAGCCAATTTCAAAATTTGAGCATGCTTTAAATCAAATTATGCATATAAACCCTGGATTGCTGATGCTATGTATTGGCCAATGAGAGGCTTTGAAGCCACTGGTTGCCACATGTGCCGAATACAACAAGTGTAGACTTTACCGTGAAATGTTTACCTACAAGCCCTTAACCAACAGTGCAGTTCAAGGAGAAGAAAATATTTACCAAGTAGACTAAAATAAAAAGTAATAATAAAAGTAACACAATAAGAAAAACAATAACGAGGCTATATAACAGGGGTCACCGGCACCGAGTCAGTGTAGTGGGTACAGGCTAGTTGAGGTAATCTGTACATGTAGGTGGGGGCAAAGTGTCTATGCATAGGTAACAAACAAACAGCGAGTAGCAGCAGTGTAAAAGATAGGGGGGGGGGTCAATGTAAATTGTCCGGTGGTGATTTATATGAATTGTTTAGCTGTCTAGAGGCTTGGGGGTTAAAGCTGTTGAGGAGCCTTTTGGTCCTAGACTTGGCGCTATAGTATTTCACTAAAATGTTTCAAGGACATAATTACATGTATATATGTATATTCTTTTTGTTGTTGGGACAGTAACATTAGCACACTCTAAAACCTACTTTAAGGAATATGTTGTTATATATTATTCATTTGTATGTCTTATTCACAAAATATAATTGTAAAGTATGCATTAAGGTGTCTGCAATAGAATATACTTGTCAAAAATGACTGTAGACATTAATAAATGCATTTCTGTAGCTTCAGAAATCTTTTTTTACAATGGAGGAGTACCAAAATGGCTGTGTGGTGTCATCCAAACAGCATTCCCCTGTCAGTCATTGTTTAAACAATGTCAAACTAATTTTGGCCTTTCATCTAGTAGAATTGGCTGCATGCTATTGAGGAAGAGAATTGTCTTTTCAGACCCATGTGTGTATGACAACAACTGATAATCCGCTGGCAGGACGGGTTGTACCAACATGAACAAATGGCGGGAAATGTAACTGTGCATTAGATGACACATTCTCAGTGTATGTGGGTCCTAGTACGTTGACATGTTTTGCTTACCGCATCATTTTTACTAAACAGTACATTCAAAAATAGCGTGTACTACGATTAGCAGCCTATACTGTATGCCGTTTCAGTAAAAAGTAGGCAAGACAGATTTCAGACATGACCATTGAGTATCCATTTCTGAATTAATGGGGAAACAAATATACACATGACTCTGGCTGCATTTACTCAGGCACCCCAATTCGGATATTTCTTACCACTAATTGGTCTTTTGACCAATCACCTCAGATCTTTTTCAGAGCTGATCTGATTGGTCCAAAGACCAATTAGTGAAAAAAAGATCAGAATTTGGCTGCCTGTGTAAATACAGCTTAATCCTTCTTTGACTGTCATGGTTTAGGCTACATTTGGCTCACCCTGCAGTTGTTTAGCATGCGTTTCAATCGCTGGGCTCATCTGAATCAATGTTTGTCAGAAGTTCAGGTTTAATTACAAACTCCCCAAACAGACTCCCGAAATTCCACAGATTATCCAATTACCATTTTATTTCGGTGCTGACAAACAAGTGGACATTGCATTCCGCTAATTGCGGTAAAAAGTGGAAGCGGCGCTCGGGGGAAAAGGCTACGAGGAGGAATTGTTGAGGAAAGGAGAAAAGAAATAGAAAAGAGAATGTGTGGTGTGCCGGCAGCTGTCGATTTCCTCTAGTTTCATCATGAAACCACAAACTGGATCCCCCAGACAAATGGCTGGTGTGTGTGGGTGGGTTGCTCCCAACCACAGTGAAGAAGAAAAACATGCTGGTCTTCTATCAAATTTCCACTTTAACTCAATCACTCACTCCAGACTGCTCCGCTCCACTCTGCTGTCACGGTTCGCCTGTCCCTGAAATCACTCAAACTCTCTCAGGCTTTCCCTGACAATCATGTCCGAAACATTGTTTGCCAAGCCAGTGTCAACTTTTTACCCATCAATATTGCCTTGATTTTTTATGGCAACACACTGTCACAAATGTACAAAATTTTCCTTTGACAATTTATGAAAAAATTCAACACAGTGCTCTTACAGGTGTTAGGGGTCAAAGGTCATGATTGGGTGTGTTCTTTAATTTATATTTACATACGAAATGAGTAGGAATTTAGACTTTTTCAACCCCTGCGGCAGCCTTTCAGCATTTCATTTGAGATCCCAAGTTTGTCTAGGTGTTGTGTGTTTGGTGTGTGTGTTTGTATCATTTAAATAACAGTGCAGATGAGCAAAAGAAACAGAACGGTACAGAAGGTTGGCTGAATGCTTAATTTATTCATCAAGTCCCACCATTGAAAATCTTAGAGAAAACAAATGAAGAACGGCAAAACACAAAAGAGCATTATTTATTACAGGAAAATCTACGTCTGCCAGAAGATAGGTTCTTAAAAGACAGAGATGCATGTATATACATACAAAGACTTCATATTAATGCATCAACTCAACTCAGGAAAACAGACAGGCACACGCAGCCTCAGGCTGTAAATCCATTGGCAGTAATCTATTCCAACACATTCTCCCTGAAAGCTTGGAGGTCTATAGAAAACACTGTCAATAATTGATGCTCCTATCATGTGTTGTGATGTAGATTTATAGCGTGAACATTCATGTACATTAGTGAGGGTGTTGAATTATTACACTTCAGCTATGATGGCAGCTAGAAGTAGGTTTTATTTGTCATCATTATAAAGCTCATAGAATAACTTTTCACACTTTACAATGATTCATCTCAGGATTCTAATGTTTAGCATATTTGGGGTTGGGAACCTGGACGAAACTCACCTCAGTTTAGATGGATGTAGTGGACCTACCTTAGCTTGAAGTATTCCATCCATTTGTCAGCAGAGAAATGTCATCCCTTTTCTTAAGGATTTCTTGAACAAGATTGTTTGATAACCAGTGAGTTACAGACTGGTTTTGGACTATATCTTAGGACTTTCTTTGGCTTTGTTACAGCCTTTAGTACTGGGCTTTCGTTGGTGGGTCTTAGAGATTTGCTACTCTGTTTAGGCTACTATGTTTTGGCATTTCTGTTTTGAAGTCACTTAATGGTTGCATGTAGGCCTAGAGTTAGACAGTGAACTCCACTGTAACGTCACCGCAGGCTATTTGCTCTGTGTGGAAAAGGAAGCTTCGGCTCTACTGGCCTGCACGTTGACCTCTCACCGTGTGTTTAGTGGCTTCTATCCCTACATGAACACATCTACCCTCACGTAGGAATAAAAAGCCATAAGACACAGCAGCAATCTCACAGGAGGAGGAGGAGGGACGGACATCACCTGAAGGAGGGCAAGGAAGAAAAGGGGGGGAGGAGGAGGAGGAGGAGAGGAGAAACCGGTGCTCGGAAACTAGTGGAGGAGGAGAAGAACAGTGGGGCAGCAGGAACGGGGGGAGACACAGGCAGGGAAATGGAACTGAGAGTAGGGAGTCGGGACATTAAGGGAACTAGCTACTAGCAGGGAACAGTCAAAATGGACAAGTGGAGGCTTGGCTGGACCGTGTGTGCATGACTGTGCATGTAGATTATCAGTAAAACACTTATCGTCAGATCTCAAAGTGTAACTCATCTCATCTCCCCTGTTTGTGTGTGAGAAACTGCCTATTTATGTGTTGGTCTGTCAGGTGATTGACATGTAGATTTCACTGACCATCCTCACTCAGGACCTCTCATGCTCAAACCATTAGGAATGCACCTCGGTTTCCTCCCTCACTTATGTACCACGACTAAGTTATGCCTGCGTGTGGGTTATTGTGCGAGTGTATTCGTGCGTAAGCCAGGCACACAGCGATAAATATGCATGACTCTGCCGCTGATATCCTGCTTTGTATGGAAATGAGCTTGTGTAAGTTTAATAATGCAATCCCGGTGGATTGGAAAGCCGACACGTTGCAGAGCGGAATTTTAAACAGGGCTCCCCGCCTGTGGGCTCCTCATGGCTGGGATCAGACCTGGCTCTCCGTACAGCAGAGACACCATGAGAGCCTTGCCCTCTGCAGCCCAGGGCTTTGACATGGGGGCCAACGTTAATGAGGGGTACAAGAGAGGGAAGGCCAACTGGATTCTCATTGAAAGCCACTGTCACAACTAAACCGCTGGGTGGAAACAGCAGGACTGAACAACAAGGGACTGGAGTCAAGTTGGTGATGGGAACTGGAGTCATGTGAGGTTGAGTTCGAGCTGGATTGGAGCTTTCAAACTCCTTTTAAACTCCTATTCTTGGGATTCATGGAGAGTGAGCCCAGCATATCTTGTGACCTGTTTTTAGAAAGAGGGGGGATGGGGGGTTACACAATTGCAGGAACAATTATAGACGTGGTCAATGCGTATAGTATTATATAGACCGATAACCTCGCTCTATCTCAATAATAGACATGACTTACCTGTATGTGAGATGGTGGCACCAGCCGACCCACCTGTTAATGTGCTAATTGCTGACATGTTGTTCGCTGAAACAACTTCTTCCAAATGACTGGATTTTGTGGGGCCCTGAAAGAAGAACGGCGGGATAGATTATTATAATTATTATATAAAATAATATACATTTAATGCTGTGAGAGTTACTATCACCATTGCTAAACATCACTATTGTTAACCTCTCTAGGGTACGTGGGAAGGTAGCGTCCCACCTTGTCAACAGCCAGTGAAACTGCAGGGCGCCAAATTCAAAACAACAGAAATCCCATAATTAAAATTCCTCAAACATACATGTATTTTACACCATTTTAAAGATACACTTGTTGTAAATCCAGCCACAGTGTCCGATTTCAAGAAGGCTTTACGATGAAAGCAAACCAAACGATTATGTTAGGTCAGAGCCAAGTCACAGAAAAACACAGACATTTTTTCCAGCCAAAGAGAGGAGTCACAAAAAGCAGAAATATAGATCAAATTAATCACTATCCTTTGATGATCTTCATCCGATGACACTCATAGGACTTCATGTTACACAATACATGAGTTTACATTGGCGCGTTATGTTCAGTAGCTCCAAAACATCCGGTGATTTTGCAGAGAGCCACATCAATTTACAGAAATACTCATAATAAACATTGCTAAAATATACAACTGTTATGCATGGAATTTTAGATCCACTTCTCCTTAATGCAACCGCTGTGTCAGATTTGAAAACAACTTTACGGAAAAAGCACACCATGCAATAATCTGAGTACGACGCTCATAGACCAAAACAACCCAGACAGATATACGCCATGTTGTGTCGTCAACAGAAGTCAGAAATGGCATTATAAATATTCACTTACATTTGATGATCTTCATCAGAATGCACTCCCAGGAATCCCGGTTCCACAATAAATGTTTGTTTTGTTCGATAATTTCCATAATTTATGTCCAAATACCTCCTTTTTGTTAGCGCGTTCAGTACACAATCCAAACTCACAACGCTCGATCACTAGGAGCAGACGAAAAGTCACAAGTTCCGTTACAGTCCGTAGAAACATGTCAAACGAAGTATAGAATCAATCTTCAATAATGGTCCACCCGGAGAATTCCTTTGTCTGTAGAATTGCAATGGAACAGAGCCAACTATCACGTGAACGCGCGAGACTGAGCTCGTGGCTCTCTGGCAGACCTCTGACTTATTCCCCTCTCATTCGCCCCCACTTCACAGTAGAAGCATCAAACAAGGTTCTAAAGACTATTATCATAGTTCTGATTTACTCACAGACATAATTCAAACAGTTTTAGAAACTTCAGAGTGGTTTCTATCCAAATCTACTAATTATATGTATATTCTATATGTATATACATGGGGCGGCAGGGTAGCTTAGTGGTTAGAGCGTTGGAGTAGCAACCAAAAGGTTGCAAGTTCAAATCCCCGAGCTGAAAAGGTACAAATCTGTCATTCTGCCCCTGAACAGGCAGTTAACCCACTGTTCCTAGGCCGTCATTGAAAATAAGAATTTCTTCTTAACTGACTTGCCTAATAAAAATAAAATTCTAGCTTTTATGGCTGAGTAGCAGGCAGTTTATTTTGGGCAAGCTTTTCATCCAAAATTCCCAATGCTGCCCCCTACCCTAGATAAGTTTATTGGCAGCAGTAAAAATTGAGTTAGTAGTACTGCCATTAGCAGCACAATTGAAGCCTCCTCTAAGACCTTATGAACCTCATTTGATAGATGTGCAAAAAATAGGTTTTCTTTTCAAAGTGTCCTATTTTGTTCCAAATAGTTCAGTATTACATGGCACACAATGAGCAGTGACATATTTATTGTAAAATGATCGATTGATCTGCCTCAAACTGACGCTATTGGAGAGATAGATTGCTCAAACATTTTAGCTCCAATAGCACTACATGACAAATGGGCTATTTACACAACAGATGAATAATGACTCACTCTAACCATTAGAAGTGGACTCTGGAACTACCCCAAACTGCACAAAGGCCTTGCCATCTATTAACATGTTGTACATGAATAATTAAACTCCTATGAAGTGCTAATTAACGTGTAATTGATGTACTATCCACAGATTTGATTGGGTTATGGCTCTGATGGATCTTTGGGTGCGATTTCACAGTGGGAACAGATGTATACTCGTACATCTGAGAGAGCTATGGTTGCTAGTGATCATTCCCACCCCACTGAGAACAAAATAGCCCTCATATATCCTTGTAATCTGCATTAGCACTGGAGCGGGAGCCCTGAGACAGCAGCTAGGAAGATGAGTAATGGGCTACTGCTGTAATGGCTGCCCCTGAGCCACACCCCAAAACCAAACCAAACTGCATGCAAGAGAATAGGCGATGTTAGTCGAAGGAATCTCCCCTCAACACTTTCTAACAACCAGCATCTCCATGGCTATTACGACACGTTTCACAATGATACGCCTGTTGAGCTAAAGACCAAAGAACACATCCAAGTCAGAAAACTTCCCTAATACTGTAAGTCCCCAAAAATAATGGAACAACACCACACACAGACGACTGCACTCAATAATTCAACACAACCAAGACCTGGCCTGAAGACCCCTTCCCAACTTAGCCAACAATTCTCTGAAGAGTCTTTCCCTGCAGCAAGATAGGACAGCCATATCTGATGTTGGAGAAGCCAAAGCCAGCGTTTCACCCCTGAGGATGAAATAGCCTTCAAAATGTCATGATAAAATGTTCTTAAAAATCTAATCTGGCCTCCCCTGCAATCTTCCATTCAGCTTCTTTCTCGTTCTCTTTCTACCTCTCATTCTCCGTAGCACTCCCACTCCCTTCGACTCCTCGATAAGTGAAAAGATTTTAGAGTAGGCAATAAAAGGCTCATCAGGACAAGCTGAAATGATTTCTTAATACGATGGCTTTTTAATGAGGACTGAACGAGACGGCCGTGTGGCTGATGGCAGGCCCCTCTTTATCTACGAGGGCAGGGCAGGAGGACTGATGGCACTTAAACACTCTGGCTGGCAACCCTCTCCACGGTGTGTGTGTGTGTGTGTGTGTGTGTGTGTGTGTGTGTGTGTGTGTGTGTGTGTGTGTGTGTGTGTGTGTGTGTGTGTGTGTGTGTGTGTGTGTGTGTGTGTGTGTGTGTGTGTGTGTGTGTGTGTGTGTGTGGATCATTGATTGGCCTTTATTCAGCCTACTCCAGTCATGATTTTTACTCTGAAAACCTGCCTCCTGCATTGTGAGAAGAGAGCTCTGCTATGATATATCTACCATATGATGACAATGTTATGAAAAATATTGCAGTTAAAGCTGCAATATGTAATTTTTTTGGGCGACTGGATTAAATTCACATAGAAATGTTAGTTATAGATCTGTCGTTTTTGCTTCTTTTACTTTCGGTTTGGTACACCAGCTTCAAACAGCTGAAAATACAATATTTTTGGTTATTGAAAATATATTTCATAGCGATTTAGATGGTACAATGATTCTATACACTATCATTGCTTGTTTTGTCACATAAACTTAAATTAGGCAAACTATTATAATTTTAGCAACCAGGTAAATGGCAGAGTGATTTCCACATAATGCACCTTTAAATTGCGCTGCCTGTTGGTGAATGACTCGGCAAGTATAGCATTAGGTTACAACTAACATAACTGTACATACTGCATTGATTCCGACTGGAAAAGTCTAACTTTGTTTGTAGAGTTTTTTCTACACCTTTCTTATATTCTTCCAGCATTCCTGTATGTCTGTCCTTATTCAACGTTATTTCTTATCCTCTCTCACATCGTTCTCTTTCTTTCATTTCTCTCACTCTCTCTCTCATTTCACGGCTCTCAAGGTGGATGAATGGTCAGAGTTGGCTGACTTTGTTATGAAACCTGGAGGTCAGATTAGACCGAAGGCATCGCGAGAGGAATAAGGGGTGAGGAGTAGCAAGACAGAGCAGAGGAGAGAAACCCCCTGCTAGGCAGACAACAAAACCTGTTTGCGAATCACCCGCGTGGGCATCCCGCCAAGCCACCCCCCTCACATAATCAGAGCCTGGTGCGGACACAAGGTCGTTTCAACACCGGCTACGCCTCCCCAATTAGCATGCAGCCCGTGGCTCGGCCTGTCTGGGAGCAAACACGTGCATGGCGCGTCGCTGCCCTAATGAGCTGCCAGTCAGCAAGGAGCAGGCGGCAGGCACAACGTAAAAACCTTCCCGGAGTGTTTGCATGTCATCTCAAGGGCGGAAGAGGACACTCTAACCTTGAGAATACCGTCCAGCCATATACTCTACAGGTCACCCTGTCAGTTCCCTTGGAGAACAGGTGCTATTTTACTCCACGACTCTGCCCAAAGGTCCTCAGAACTGTGTCTGAACCATTACAGCACTAGAACTTCCAAAGCTCTGTCAATAAAGTGACTCCCTGTTTTGAGCCATCTATACAGCAGTCTTCCTGTTGTGTTAGAATCTGTAATACTTTACATCTTGTTTCAGAATACTGTCCTTCAGCAGTTTATTAGTCTGCATCAAGTGATGATGTGATCTACACAGAGTAACAGCAATAACACATTCAGGCCAAGTACACCGGAAAGCCTCTGTAGCTGGGTCTGTCCCTAAGAGACATTATTTACACACAACAAAGGACAATATTTAGACCCAAACTGTCTCTCTCTGTGCTGAGGATCGATGGTAGGAGTCAGTGGGGGATCTTGACTAGATAGAGATGTTTTTGGGGGGTAAGTCAGTGTCAGCTTTCCTAGAAGCTCTGTAAACCGTCTGGAGCGTTCACAATTCAACATTTCGCTAAACAAACACACCCCAAATTGACCACTATTCTGTTCATGTTTTATGTTAGACACCTACTTTGTTAAAACCCTAACCCTAACGTCACCCTTTGGTATGACATACAATACATACTTTGTTTAGCTTTTGAATCCAACAAGGATCTGCGACTATAAAACTTTCAAAGTCTAAAGGAGATCCACCGTAACTCCTGTTATGGGATACATTTTCCAACCGTCTGGCATCATTGGGTGCTGCTGAAATTGATTGAAGGGTGCGTTTCAGTTTTGCCGTCACTAAAGACATTTGCCAATTCAAACAATGAAAAGAACCATAACAACAGCTGTTGGTTTATCAACATGCCGTGGCGTGTTACAAGCATATAGAGAGCTGAATGTAAAGCTATGGCTTGCAGGCCCACCAAGTGTATGCATTGGTATATTACACTGATATATTTTAGTAAGAGAGGGGCTGTAAGGAGGATAATTATCCAACAGGATCTTCTGCTTCCCACACGTTTGTTCCAGATTCATCCTCCACACCAATCTGTCAGGACAATCTGCTCGATCGCCTTGCCCAAAGTGTGATCAAACAGCTTGAACCAGCAGACTGGGAAAGGAAATACAAGAACTCACTAGTTTGATACTCCTTTGAACTCTCAATAAAGCATAGTGTCATTCGCAAACATAATCATTTATTTGTTTATTTGGGCATGAATGACTCAATTCATTAAATCATTTCTTCATCCACCCACTGCAGATGGAAGGATGTTGGAAGATGTACTGTTATCTAATGGGACCATTTCTGATAGACTGCAGCAGGTTTATAACATGCTGACAGCACTGAATAACAAGAGTACAATAACACAACGAGTACAACATTAGGTGCATGTAAGTTTACGTACGGTATTATTAAGATGGACATTACGCCATGCTTAACATTAAGGTGCATGTAAGTTTACGTACGGTATTATTAAGATGGACATTACGCCATGCTTAATGTCCCTTAGGAACCAATGTGTCGGGTCCTTTACTGCTTCAAGTCCTCTGTAACAGGTTCCCATCATTACATAATCACACTACTGAATGGCACATCTACAATCAAGTCTATGCGAAAGCAAGTCACGCCTCGTAAAGCCCCGACGGAGTTCGCTACCTGTCTGTTTTGTCATTGCATCCGCATAGTGCCGGTCCCTGTCAGCAAAGGGGCGTTCTGTTATTGCTGAGCCAATCACTATGCTGACTGTTTGCTGGCCCTTATTTCCATGCCACCAATCTGCCAGCTTCCTGATGCAGCCTCTAAATCAGCTTTCACTCCTGAGCTGCCATCCCATGACGACGCAGGGAGCATCCCAAGGGTGCCTCGCGGAGCAGCCAGTGCCCAGGGTTTCCATGGAGATGTGAGCGTAAGTACACGGATGGGCTAATGACGGCCTTATCTCCACTCTAATGGTTCTGGCAAGAGGCCAGGGTTAATAATACCATGAGATGACCCTAACAAGGAGATCAGCCAATGACATCAGGCCTCTACTGTCCAAATACACCTGCTGTCTACTATGTGTTTTGAGTGTTTGTGTGAGTGACAAAGAGAGAGCAGTTTCAAGGAAAACAGGATGTTGAGGCCTTACAGCTCTCAGAATATATTACAACTCATGTGTTACAAACACAATCATCTTTGATACATGTTATACCAGGGTATCCCAAACTCGGTACCCGGGACCCCAAGGGGTTCAGTTTTAATGGTGTAACACAGGGTATCCCAAACTTGTCCTCGGGACTTCAAGGGGTTCAGTTTTAATGGTGTAGCACAGGGTATCCCAAACTCGTCCTCGGGACTTCAAGGGGTTCAGTTTTAATGGTGTAACACAGGGTATCCCAAACTCGTCCTCGGGACTTCAAGGGGTGCACATTTTGTTTTTTGCCATATCACTACACAGCTTGATCAAAGCCTGATGATTAGTTGATCATTTGAATCAGCTTTGTAGTGCTAGGGCAAAAACCAAGAACCCCTTGGGTTCCTGAGGACCAAGTTTGGGATACCCTGTGTTATACTATTAAAACTGAACTAAGGAATACTTTATCTTCAGAATAGAATTTAGTGTCCATTGGGCTGTAACAGTGTGAAATCTTGTCGGTAAGAATTCCTCCACAGAATCGAATGGAGGGCTTCTCTTACCACTTGAGAGGGAAAAGAGGTGAGAGATGTAGCTAAAAAGTGAATAAACTCATAGGAAGATGATTAATGTGCAACAAGTTACGGCTAGCACCCAGACACACTTAGCCCCCCGTTATCGAGCAGCACAGATGTGCACAGCCACTTCCCAGCCCTCCCCTCATCCACATACATCAGAGAAATGCACCTTGGGAGATTGAGAGGATGGCACCGGCACCAAGCCCACCATCTGCTGTCATTTAGAGATAAATGACGGCCCAAACCTAGAGGGAGCTCTCCATCCGCCTGTCTGGTTCTGCTGCCAGCCCCCGACGTGGTGACGGATCCGCCCAACCTTCGCTTCCAAAATCGATGTTTGAGACCCTGGCTGTCAGAATGGAGCGCACCTCGGAGAGAAACTCAGCCTGGCTTTAGCTGGCCGAGCACAGTCTTTTCCTCTGGAGGGTGGGCAGTTGGAACAGCTGCCACTGATGACACTTTGTAAAGGTACTCACTAATACCTTACAATTGGTCAGGTTTATTAGGCAACATGTTAATATTTTGTGAACTATGCATCTAAACAGCTGTGCGTTAGAACTGTATGTAAGGAGCACCTTGGGGAACATCATTGCTCCAGGTCTAGGAACCCTGGGAAAAGCACTAAAGTTCCAGTTAGCTAAGTTCTCACACTGACTCCACTATGCCACTATGTCACCGAGCCACCAAGCCATAGCAGTCTGCTGATGGGAGGTTAGCTTGATTAATTTCATGGATTTGGAAATGAGCCGTGGTGATAAGGCTATCGCTCCCTCATCTAGGGCTGACGGGGGCGTAATTAAACAGATAGCCAAAGATGATGAGGAAACGGTCTGGAAAGCCTGGGGAATATGAGGGCGGAATCGCCGGCTCGTCTACGCAGGCGGATGATTAGATTGGCGCTTAATTGCCGCTCATGCTATTTTTAGGGGATCTGCTCACATGAGGCGTTCCCCCACTCCGTCATCTGAGCGGTCAAGGTCAGCCCACTGCTCCCCTACTCAATTGTTAAGGCTGTGTCAAAGGGATGGGTGGTAGGCGATATTGAGAAAAGGTGCCGATGAATCTCCACCGACCCCCCCTCATCATGTCTCTGCCGAGATGTCTCGGAGATTGGGGTCAGGAGAGGGTGAACCGCAGCCTAATGGGAAAATCCAGGATGATGGCTTGAAATGGCACGGCGGTTATCTATAGCAGAACTGTGCTTATCTGTGTTCCTTATCGATCTCTGATATCAATCTCTGCTAGAACTGGTGGACCCCTCTCCCGGTCTCACTAAGAGTCTCTATACCCCAATATCGCAATGGGCGTAAGCAGAATCACCTTTTATTTAACAGTATTCCTAGGGTTGTAGAGGCAAGATTTCGTCTACACTTAGTCTACGTTGGTTTTTCTTCCAACCTTATCTGATACACAAGTTGTGCATTATCTTGGTATATGTATATTACATATCCTCTTACACTGTTCTCTATCTAAACAACCAGATACATACAAAATGCTTCCGTCTTGCAATAGAGGAAGAGAAAGTACATTATCAAGCTCCTTTGGGGTGCATACTCAATAGAACTTTAGCTGCCTCTGGTGCTGAAACACACCTTTCTGCAACAACAGAAGAAAAAGTCACTTGGGTATTAGAGCCACACAATAGCACTTATTTGCAAATTGAACACTTCCTATAGTGTTGCAGGAAACAGAAGGTTTGGGTGGTATTACTGAAAGAAAACATTTTGATAAATAGTCCCCTTGGCTAGATCAATATCATAGCCTGGTTGTTGCGCCATAGCATCAAAGATCGCGAGACAGAGATGGATAACTGGATAACGGCGTAGATGCCATTGTGTTATTTCTCACAAAAGCTATTGGATGAGAGCTTCCTGAGCAAAAAGTCATCAGGCAAGGCTATTGGGTGAGGTGATTCCATACATACGGACACATAACATGATTGGAGGGTGCGAGTCTTTCAAGAAACAGAGAGGACGATTGGATGAGACAGATGTGAAAACGTGCTGTAGACATCTGTCTCATGCTCGTGCAGTCTGCCCGAACGGCCATGGTGTCTGTTCTGCATGCCGTTCTCCAAAAGGCTCTGTGAAGCACTAAAGCCGTCCATAAAACCATAATCCCGACTCTGCAGACACAGAAGACAATAGAGCTTTATCGCTTTGGGTGACACTGTGTGTTTCCCAGCATCCTCCGGGCTTATCGCGCCACGGCACCCAGCGTATCGTCCCATTATCCCAAGCACCGGGGCAGCCCTTAGAGCTGGAGAATGAGCCGACTTGTCAGACAGCAGTACAAAGAATCTGTAGAGCCATGGATTAGAGAGAGAGAGAGAGAGAGATAGATGCAGGGAGGGAGAGAGAGATGCAGGGAGGGAGAGAGAGATGCAGGGAGGGAGAGAGAGAAGGTCAGAGGGAGAGAGGTGCCTAGAGAGAAAACGAAAAGGATGTTGAAGGCGAGTTCTACCTTATACCTGTCATGGAAATTCTACACAGGGACAATCACATACCCTTTGCAGTCGTTCAGTGAATTCTGGGCTGACCAACTGAATTGTTGCTAAAGGTAGCAACAATCTTTAATCAATCAAAAAAAACAAGCAACCATTCAATCAATCAAACAGGATGAAAGAGAAAACACTTTATTTTTGCAATAAAATGTGATTGCAGAAAACACCTCCTCTCCCGTCCACAATCACTCACACACACCCGGACGCCAACGCTCGACGAATGCCAATATCACCAAAAAGCTATATGGTGCAGACGAGCACGCACGCCATCCCAAGATCCCACACTTCATTACGTGCCCAGCCAACCTTGACAGGAGTAAATCGATGCAGGATAATAGCCAGCAGACGCCTCCTCCCTCCATCCCACCCGACGGTTTTATCAGCACTGCAGATCATTCCGCTTATCAGACTGGGTCAGTAATAACCCTCCCATATAACTGTCTGTTGTGATCACTGACAGCTTGGCTCTGCTCTGTGTGGTGACAGTATGTATATGTTAAGCTCACACTGCCGTGTGTCAGACTCCTTTCAGTTTGGGGCTGTTCTGTTTGATGTATTTTCAGGTATCTGAGATGTTTGTCTGTGAATGACAAAGAAAAGCCCTGCACAAGGTTAATGCTACCCAGTCTCATGCTCTCTATTTTTCAACAATGACATGGGGTTGGATTTGGATGCCCAGTTGGCTACAATTACAATTATAAAATGCATGTTTATAACTTAACCTATATCGGGACATATCAAATTCTTGGCGTACCTCTCTTTAACTTTCTAATAACCAAACGCAGGGGTTTTACTGTGGAATTAAAAGTGAACAAATCAATTATGGGGGATCTTAAAATGTGATGAGTGAAAGGACGTAGAGTAGAAAAGACAGAGGGGCGAAGGTCAAAATCGCAAAGTTTAGAATTAAATAAAGAAAATGTCTAGTGTGGAGAACCGGTCAGCTCTGTCAAACAAATCATTTTTAAAAAAGACACTTCTTAAAACAAAATACAGTAGTGGGAAAGAAAGGGAATTCAGATATTTCAAAGTGCTGTCAAAAAGCAAGGTTGGCTCAGGTGATGATGACCTGTCAGCGGAGTAATGATCAGAATTATGATCAAAGACGGCATCCTTTCACCTTACCAGTAGGAAGCAAGATCCCAACTGAAGGTCTTAACTATGATGGCGAGCACGGTTGGTGAGTAAAAAAAAATGTTAGTCGTTTTTAGCAGACACTCTTATCCAGAGCGAATTACAGGAGCAATTAGGGTTAGGTGCCTTGCTCAAGGGCACATCGGCAGGTTTTTCACCTAGTCTGCTCCGACATTCAAACCAGCGACCTTTCGGTTCCTGGCACAACCCTCTTAACCGCTAGGCTACCTGATGTACGATCTCATGGTGTCTCAAAGCTCTAACATTTCTTGCAATCCTCATTCCATTCCCTGGCCGGAGCTCTGTGTAAATACATTTAAGATGTACCCTTCCTTTTCCTTTCCCTGAGGTAATCACTGCTAGGCATAACTAGATTGGTGAAGAGCTCTTTGAGTGCCTGCTGCTATAGCAAACACCACTATCTCCTGACAGGACAGGGACTAAATAAATATCAAAAGACTTACAAATAGTCAAATATCCTGTCGAAAGGAAATTCAACTATGAATCAACTGAAAGTCTAAAAACATGTTAAATAAAGCCTACAGCACATAAATGTAAAATAAATACAATCACTCTTCAGCTGTTTGGTAGGTAAATTCCGCTGCAGATGGGCTAGATGTAAGGTAAACCTATCCGAGGCTGGTGTTGATGCAGAGTTAATATTGAAGCAGCTGCAACTCTCAGTGTGGCGGCCATTAAGATTGGGGGTGGGGGGGTGATCAAGGGGGTTCTCCAGGGAGGAGGTATCTAATGAAGGAACATCGCTCCTCGACATCTGCCTCCCTCCATCCCCGTTTACACCCCCCCTCTGCCGCAGCAACCCCATCACCCCATCTCTTCCTCTTCCTGTTAGCTATGTTTGTTTTCAGCTGTTTTTTGTTGGGGGGTCTGGAGAGTATGAAGGAGGGTGCCCCCCCCCCCCCAACACCTTCTCCTCAGGGCTGCTCATAAACCCACCATCCATCTCCATTATGCTCCAGAAAATGCTATTTGTCACTTTGCGGGGAAAAAATAATCAATATGTCTTGTGGGGGCAGCGAGCGCATTAGAGGAAGCAAATTGATGTCTCTCGCCCCAGCGCGCCTCTCCAGCACACTGCACCCCAACTAATGGGAAACCTCACAGGTCTGGCAGACAGGGACACATGGTCAGTGTGTGTGTGTGTGTATGTATGTGTGAGCACGTGACTGAATAATTGAGTTAGTGAGCAGGCCATAGGGAACCGGTAAGTAATGCATTTGGCCAATGAGTTTGGCAGTGTGGCTATATAACATACATCTGTATGTATGTGGCTCCTTCTTCCTTAAGCCTTAGCTCTAGCATCTAGTACCAGATCTCTGGGCCTGTCTCTTTCATTCAGAAGCAGATAGCCCTGTCACAGGACCTCCACGGAGCACCTTAAAGACCACCTCCCAGACTGACACTTCACTGTCAGGGCTAAGAAACCACCTCCCCTGATTGGTGCCTTGCAGACAGGAGTGACTCCCGCTCACGTCACATCACCATGTTCCTAGAGAGCTCACACAGCAGAACCCATTTGGTCTTAGCTCAGGTGGTCGGAATCACAAACGTCCAAGTAGAGCCTGCCAACATCTTTTAGAATCTATCATAATAAGTCTCTCTCCTCTTTCTGGAATGGTGATGGTTGTTTCAGTCAGCTTAAGACACTTGTCTCTAACAGCCCCAACCCTGGGTAGGTTGAGACAAGGTATGTGGTTGGGTGTCTCAAAGATGAAGATTGGTTGCAAAATGAGAAAAGACACACACACACACACACACACACACACACACACACACACACACACACACACACACACACACACACACACACACACACACACACACACACACACACACACACACACACACACACACACACACACACACACACACACACACACACACACAGAGAGAGAGAGAGAGAGAGAGAGAGAATCATTCTCAGAATCTGTCAGAGCTCAGAAGGCTATGTGTCTCATTCCAAGCTCTGGATGGGGGCTGGCACCACAGGATATTCTATTATTCATCTATTCGATGTTGAGGGCTTTAGGGCCTGTCAATCACAATTTACCTGGGCTGTCCACACACTCCCACACCGCCAGCTCCCGCCAGCTCCCGCTAGCTCTCCCCTTCTCAGATACACACACAAACACATCACACACACACACACACACACACAAGCTCTGAACACCTCTATCTTGCACATTTCCCTTAGTTGTAGTCCTTGATCCAAGCAAGGTGATCTAGAGATTACATCCGCCTTACAATACAAACCTGGTTGCCTTCGAGCAGCCAGCAAACAAATTCATCACACAGACTCACAAAGGGTTGACATTGCAAGGTCTTTTGGGAGGCATGTAATAGAGAGGAAATGTTATTTTGTATATTTATGAAGGATACTCTTGAGTATTTACCATTATAAATGGAATATTTTAAATGTTTTAAGCACCATATTATCCAATGACTTTCAGAGTTTAGACAATTAACAACTTTACTTGATTAGAATTTCTAACTTCATGCAGCAACAAGAAAACAGTTCAAAGTTGAATATTTTAAAATGTATGCACACATCCCTACTGAAAAATATGTTTTTTTATGTAAGCACAGATCTACCAGGAAAAAGTGGATACTTTGGCTGTGTTTACTGCTGCTATGCCTGGCAGACAAATTCTGATATATTTTACACTAATTGGTCTTTTGACCAATAACATCAGATCTTTTCACATAGGATCTTTTTCAGAGCTGATCTGATTTGTCAAAAGACAAAATAATGATTAAAAGATTGGCTGCCTGTCTAAAGACAGCCTCGGCTACCCTGGGGCGGCAGGTGGTAAGAGCGTTGGACTAGCAACCACAAGGTTGCAAGTTCAAATCCTGAGCTGACAAGGTACAAATCTGTCGTTCTGCCCCTGAACAGGCAGTTAACCCACTGTTCCTAGGCCATCATTGAAAATATGAATTTGTTCTTAACTGACTTGCCTAGTTAAATAAAGGTTAAAAAATATAATTAAAAAAAAACTTCTTCACAGTTGAAATGAGTTAAGATGATGCAGTAGGTGGATAAATACAGACAAATGGTTTCAGTATTTCAGTATTGATGCACACACCACACGAGGAGCTGAATGGTCCTTGGGGCCTGTTCTGCTCCAGTCGATGTCAGTCTGTACCACACACCGTCCATAGTAGAATATGAACATCAGTCTACCTGCATAACAAAAACAGAAGAGACACATTATCAAAGACAGTGAGACATCTCTTATCTTTATCATAAAAACTGTATACTGTACAATCTTCTGTCTCACACATTTAAACTCAGAACACATTATCTAGCAAGTGCTACCATCTATCTCAAAGGGAGGATGCGAGCAGATTTGGATCTCATTCTCTGGTTCCTGCTGACAGCATGTTTGCATGGCCGTTTGTCTGCCTGTCCCTACCTAACTATGGCAAAATGTTAAGACTGTCACATAGAAACCTGTGCCTTATTGATGATGACAGAATGTTTGGTTTCTTGTCTGTCGTTATGTTCATTGCTGTTGATGATTAATGACAAACAGTTGACTGTCTTGACATATTTGAGATTATAAACTGGGTGGTTTGACTCCTGAATGCTGATTGGCTGACAGCCATGGTATATCAGACAGTATTAGACGTCGACCGATTATTATTTTTCAACGCTGATACCAATTATTGGAGGATCAAAAAAAGCCAATATCGATTACTCTGCCAATTTTGATGTATATTTGTAATAATGACAATTACAACTATACTGAACGAACAATAACCCCTTCTATTTTAACATAATATAATACATAAATTGTAACGGCGTTCTTCTTTAGTTGAAAGAGAGTCGGACCGAAATGCAGCGTGTAAGTTACTCATGTTTAATAGTGAAGACAAACAAACGAACTATACATGAAATAACTTAATAAATACAAAAACAACAAACGGAACGTGAAACCTATTACAGCCTGACTGGTGCACACTACACAGAGACAGGAACAATCACCCACGAAATACAAAGCGAAAACCAGGCTACCTAAATACGGTTCCCAATCAGAGACAACGAGAATCACCTGACTCTGATTGAGAACCGCCTCAGGCACCCAAACCTATTAAACACACACACACCTAATCAGCTACAATCCCAACTACTACAAACCCCAATATGAAAATACAATACATTAACCCATGTCACACCCTGGTCTGACTAACTAATAAACTAAAACACAAAATACTAAGACCAAGGCGTGACATAAATAAAATATATTTAGTCTCAAATAAGTAATGAAACATGTTCAATTTGGTTTAAATAACGCAAAAACACAGTGTGAGAGAAGAAAGTAAAAGTGCAATATGTGCCATGTAAAAAAGCTAACGTTTAAGTTACTTGCTCAGAACATGAGAACATATGAAAGCTGGTGGCTCAATATTCCCAGTTCTTCAATATTCCCAGTTAAGACGTTTTAGGTTATAGTTATTATAGGAATTATGATGTGTCAACTATTTCTCTCTCTACCATTTGTACTTCATATACCTTTGATTATTGATTATTCTTATAGGCACTTTAGTATTGCCAGCCTAATCTCGGGCATTGATAGGCTTGAAGTCATAAACTGTGCATTGCTAACTGCTTGAACTGCTCGCAAACCCGGTAAAGTGCTGTTTGAATGAGTGCTTACGAGCCTGCTGCTGCCTACCACTGCTCAGTCAGACTGCTCTATCAAATATCAAATCATAGACTTAATTATAATAAACACACAGAAATGCGAGCCTTTGGTCATTAATATGGCCAAATCCAAAAACTATCATTTCAAAAACAAAACGTTTATTCTTTCAGTGAAATACAGAACCATTCCATATTTTGTTGGAAATATTGCTGTTACATTGTACAACCTTCAATGTTATGTCATAATTATGTAAAATTCTGGCAAATTAATTATGGTCTTTGTTAGGAAGAAACACAGTTCGCAACGAGCCAAGCAGCCCAAACTGTTGCATATACGCTGACTCTGCTTGCAATGAACGCAAGATAAGTGATAAGTTTCCCTAGTCGATATTACCTGCTAACATGCATTTATTTTAACTAAATATGCAGGTTTAAAAAAATATACTTCTGTGTATTGAGTTTAAGAACAGCATTGATGTTTATGGTTTAAGTACATTTGTGCAACAAATGTGCTTTTTTCGTGAATTAGCTTTTGTTAAATCATCACCCGTTTGGCAAAGTTGAAGTAGGCTGTGATTCGATGATAAACTAACAGGCACCACATTGATTATATGCAATGCAGGACACGCTAGTTAACCTAGAAATATCATCAACCATGTGTAGTTAACTAGTGATTATGTGAAGATTGATTGTTTTTTATAAGATAAGTTTAATGCTAGCTTGCAACTTACCTCGGCTCAGTGCAGCCAGAAGGTCCTTTTGACGCTGCGCTCGAGTAACAGTTGGTCAGCCTGCCACGCAGTTTCCTCATGGATTGCAATGTAATCGGCCATAATCGGCATCCAAAAAAGCAGATTACCGATTAATCGGTCGACCTCTAGACAGTATACCATGGGTATGACAAAACAATTATTTTTACTGCTCTAATTACGTTGGTGACCAGTTTATAATAGCAATAAAGCACCTCTGGGTTTGTGGTATATGGCAACATACCATGGCTAAGGGCTGTATCCAGGCACTGTGTTGCATCATCCCTATGAACAGCCCTTAGCCGTGGTATATTGGCCACACCCCCTTGGGCCTTATTGCTTAAATATAGACTGATGATGATTAGGAGAAGTTCTCACTGGCTGAAAATCCAGGATCAGCTTGTGTATAAGTAACTGTTAGATTGTGTATAAAGCTGTAACTAAGTACAATGTAAGTATTATATAGAAATGTGCAATATGCATTAGTTTGCAAGTAATGTATAATAAATGATGTGCAGTTCAGTTCCAGTGGTAGAGCAGGTGCACATTGGTTTCAGTGAAAGAGACATGGCAGTGTATGTAAGGCTCTAGTTGAAAGAGACATGGCAGTGTATGTAAGGTTCTAGGTGAAAGAGACATGGCAGTGTATGTAAGGGTCTAGGTGAAAGAGACATGGCAGTGTATGTAAGGGTCTAGGTGAAAGAGACATGGCAGTGTATGTAAGGGTCTAGGTGAAAGAGACATGGCAGTGTATGTAAGGTTCTAGGTGAAAGAGACATGGCAGTGTATGTAAGGGTCTAGGTGAAAGAGACATGGCAGTGTATGTAAGGGTCTAGGTGAAAGAGACATGGCAGTGTATGTAAGGGTCTTGGTGAAAGAGACATGGCAGTGTATGTAAGGGTCTAGGTGAAAGAGACATGGCAGTGTATGCAAGGGTCTAGGTGAAAGAGACATGGCAGTGTATGTAAGGGTTTAGGGTCTTGGTGAAAGAGACATGGCAGTGTAAGGGTTTGTGAAAGAGACATGGCAGTGTCTAGGGTCTTGGTGAAAGAGACATGGCAGTGTATGTAAGGGTCTTGGTGAAAGAGACATGGCAGTGTATGTAAGGGTCTAGGTGAAAGAGACATGGCAGTGTATGTAAGGGTCTTGGTGAAAGAGACATGGCAGTATATGTAAGGGTTTAGGTGAAAGAGACATGGCAGTGTATGTAAGGGTCTTGGTGAAAGAGACATGGCAGTGTATGTAAGGGTCTTGGTGAAAGAGACATGGCAGTGTATGTAAGGGTCTTGGTGAAAGAGACATGGCAGTGTATGTAAGGGTCTTGGTGAAAGAGACATGGCAGTATATGTAAGGGTCTTGGTGAAAGAGACATGGCAGTATATGTAAGGGTCTAGTTGAAAGAGACATTATCATTCTAGTATACAACATAAAAAGCTTCTCTCATGTCAAGTCATTTTTATGATTTCCGCATAATTATTTCCGTTCTGATGGAATACGGAGCAATGTTTGGCAAAGGTGCCATTTTCAAGAATACATTTTTTTTCACATCACAGACAGAATGAGATCGAGACGCCGTAGGATAAATCTGAGCTTTGGCTGATGCCGACAGTGAAACTGTGGCAATTAGAAAAACAGTGTGTGAGTTGGCTGGTGCATGCACCGCTGGGCACAAATGAGTCTAGCAGCCCGGGTGACACAGGCAGGCTGTAGCGCAGCCGCCTAAGACACGCCTAAGACTCCCATTGTGCCACGGCTAATCCATTTCCACTCTAACAAGCTGCTGCCTCCGACTGAGTCATCCAACTAGTCGTTTCTCTCCCGTCTGTTGGGCCTCGTTCCGGTCCAAACTCAAGCTGTACTGGGATCTGTGTGACGCTAACATGATGGCTGGGTTACAAAAGGCAAAGTCGCTCCCAGCGAAATAGTTACTGGTTCAGGGACTGTCCACATTTATTGTTAAGTTCAATGAAAAGCTTTAAGGCTGGTAGTGATTACGATTGTAACACCTCAACAAATGTGGGTGTAATATTCGAAGCAGAGCAATACATGTACCATACACAGACTCAATAATAGTACCTTTGAACCGATACCAGCGCAGTGAACATTCTTTAGATGACTGAAATATCCTAACGCGCATTTCTCCAGCATAAGAAGAACATACTTTGTACCTCAGCAGGGAGTTGTGTGAAGGTTACTGACTTTCCTTTCGACGTTTGATGCTGACAGGTGGCATATCAGCCACAGTGCATCCTCAGCCGTTCTGACACATGGCAGCATCAAGTACCCTGCAGTCAATGTGAGATGACGGGAGTTTCTCTCTAACCAGTCTAGTATGAGCATCAAAGCAGCCACAGCAAGCCGCATATATTGTACAGAGAATTAAAACTGCCCTTTCAACTTAACACCATTGTAACTCCCTGGGGAGAACATGGAGAAGATATTAGCACGTCTCCAGTCTGGTATCATGAATGGGATCATGCTCTTCATCGTTTAAGACATATAACCCCATTTATTCATTCTTTCAAACACTGCCACAAAATCTATTATCTACGATTCATTGGGTGATGGAGTGGATTTTGTACAGACAATCTGGTCATAATCGGTAGACCCACTGTCCAAGTCAGTAGTTCCTTTTCACATAGTTTAATAATTCAAACGATTGTGACAAATACCTATCTGGATGTTAGTCCAATACCTCCCATGAATGAATGTCCCTCACTAGAGACAATAAAACTAGCAACATTTTCCCCCATCTAGGTCATGGGGGCTCTAAAGCTGGTTTAAACAGTCCAGAGCAGGGGGGGCTCCGAAAGCCAGGTGGAGGCTTGCAGAGACCTTACAAGGACTCACAGAGAGGAGACATGGGGCTCTCCTAATGAAGCCCTTAGAGACCGACAGGAGTGACATACTGCCTTTAAAATACTGCCATTTTTTTTCATTCTCAATTATTCTATTTTTATCTGCCTCTAGCCTTCCCCCGCTATAGGCCCGTGACTCTGGAAATTAGAAGAAAGTGTTTATTCAATTTTTTTAAACATGAAAACATGGAGGTCCTTTTTCAAAGAAATATGTTTTTTGGACAATTTTGACCTCTCTGTCTAAGCTGGTCCCACTTTACAATAAGTGTCCCTCAGATCATGTAATTAGTTGTGATTAGGATTGTGAGTTAATTTGTAAATCCTTGAAATGGGATGCATGATGCAAACAGGTATTAATGTGTAACAATGTATAACTAAACTGTAGCTGTCTATAGAACGACCATGTAAATACATAGTTACAGTTTGATTGTGGTTTATTCTCTTAAAAAATCAGCAGTAGACCTGGGTTCAACTACTTGTTTTGTTAATTAAATACTTATTTTCTGTGTATTTGAGTATATACAAATAATGTGACCTGAATACACTACTTCTATTGGAAGTATTTTCAAGTATTTTTAAACACTTATTTCAAAGACTATTTTTAAAATACTTGCGTTAAATGCATGGAAGTGTAGTTGAGTCAGTGTATTTGAGTATTTCCAAATACATTTCCAATAACTACTTTTCAAAAAGAAAATCTAAATACTTACTTCCAGAGGTCTTTGAAAGTAATTGAAATACCCAAAATAGTATTTAAATCCAAGTCTGGTCAGCAGTAAAATTACCAACAGACCAACACACTTTAGAAAGCAGTCTCAAACAACATGCTTCTAACATACCAAAATATGACCAAGTGAGAGTTCTCCACATCTCACATAACATCAACAGTCACCACATCTCACATAACATCAACAGTCACCACATCTCATATAAAATCAACAGTCATAGGCTACGCTACACCATCATCTATTGTTTGCTTTTCGATGCAGTGCCCCCTCCACCCACTCCCTGCCAGGGTGTAGTGATATGAGATTATAGATTAACAGGCTGTTCAAAGTGACTGCTACTTGCGACTTTTCTGATTGGCAGAGGGGAAAATCAACAAAATAAACCTCCAGCCAAGGACAAGGCACGTCAATAACTGCCAACCTCGGCTTAGAGGAGCTTATAACAGGGTCTCATTTCCTACTTTAAAACAACGAGCCTGGAGACCGGCTCAGTGCAAACAACAGAACAAGAAGCCAAATCCCACTCACCTTCATTTTGAACACATACAGTTGGTGTTTGAGTCACAGCAAATATTAGCATCACAACTAGTGGGATGCTATCTGACTGTTTCGCTGTAGTTTGGTTTCCAGAAGCCTCTGTTAACAAAAGCAGAAAAGACAACGAATGTACTATTTTCTGTGTATGAGATAAAAAAAAAGGTAACAGCCTAGAATGACACGTCCATTTGTTGTCTATTGCGATCTGGTATAGCCTGGCAGTAACAGCTGTATGCCGTTGGTAAGTTATGGCTATGTATGCTAGAGTATACACCATGAAAGCAAACTCGAGATGTGCTGACATTGTGATCACCAAACACTTGGGATATTACAAATACCAATGTTGGTGTTCTACTTGTGTAGTATCCTGGTGGCAAGCTCTTCCTGTGTACTATACTAGTAGTTAACATAGGCTGGAAAGGCTACACAGTGTGGCTTTGGCTATAGCACCTCGCCAGCTCTTACCTAGTTCTGCCTCTGGTAGAGTTGTTTCTCTGGTCACCCACACATTGTGGAAGGATGAGTTTCCCTCAGTGGTAATGTGTGCAGCGAAGCCTCTATCTGGGGAGCATAGACTTCTATTAGAGCCATAAATCATGTTAGTGGGAGAGGAGGGTGGACAGGGGGAGGTGGAGGGTGGACACGGGGAGGTGGAGGGGGCTCAGGGTCGTAAATCTCATTACCTGAGACTGTTGCTCCCCATTCTCAATCACTCCCATTATCAGCTGACCTTGACCAGCAGCGCAGACACTTACACTCAATCAGGCCTCGGGGAGATGTATGTTTGCGTGTGTTGTGAGTGTGTTGTGCGTGTGTGTGTGTGTAGTGAGAAAATGTCAGAAAGCTTACAGTGCCTTCAGAAAGTATTCACATCCCTTTACTTTTTCCACATTTTGTTGTGTTACAAAGTGGGATTCAAATGGATTTAGTTGTAATTTATCGTCAACGATCTACACAAAATATTCTAATGTCAAAGTGGAATGAAAAATATAACACTAATATACTGTATCTTGATTAGATGAGTATTCCACCCCCTGAGTCAATACTGTACATGTTAGAATCGCCTTTGGCAGCAATTACAGCTGAGAGTCTTTCTGGGTAAGTCTAAGGGCTTTGCACACCTGGTTGGTGCAATATTTGCACATTATTCTTAAAAAATATATTCAAGCTCTGTCAAGCTGATTGTTGATCATTGCTAGACAGCCATTTTCAAATCTTGCCATAGATTTTCAAGCTGATTTAAGTCAAAACTATAACTAGGCCACTCAGCAACATTCAATGTTGTCTTGGCAAGCAACCAGTGTATATCACAGCCATTGTTACTGTTTTAAAGTCACCACTGGCCTCATGGTGAAATCCCTAAGTGGTTCACTTCCTCTCTGGCAACTGAATTAGGAAGGACGCCCGTATCTTTGTAGTGACTGGGTGTATTGATACACCATCCAAAGTGTAATTAATAACCCTACCACGCTCAAAGGGATATTAAATGTCTGCTTTTTCTGTTGTTGCCATCTACCAATAGGTGCCCTTCTTTACGAGGCATTGGAAAACCTGGTCTTTGTGGCTGAAACTGTTTTCGAAATTCACTGCTCGAATGAGGGACCTTACAGATAATTGTATGTGTGGGATACAGAGATGAGGTAGTCATTAAAAAACTATTGCATACAGAATGAGTCCATGCAACTTATTATGTGACTTGTTAAGCAAATTCTTACTCCTGAACTTATTCAGGCTTGACATAACAAAGGGTTTAATACTTGTTGACTGAAGACATTTCAGCAGAATTTTTTTAATGAATTTGTAAAAAATTTGAAAAAACATAATTCCACTTGAAAATTACAAGGTATTGTGTGTAGGCCAGTGACGAAACATCTCAATTTAAATTCAGGCTGTAACACCACAAAATGTGGAAAAAGTCAAGGGGTGTGAGTACACTCTGAAGGGACTGTATATCTGACTAGGCCAGGGTTGTTTAGCCTCCATACAGTATATCCATTAGTTGCAATGTGTCCATGATATTCGTGATCTCCTTAAGTGCATGAGGGTGATAGTTTGTAGTGTGATTTCCTTTACATTCCACTGAAGTACTTAACGGTGGGTCCCCTGCGGGACAGTTGAGCTAAAGTAGGCTAATGCGATTAGCATGAGGTTGTAAGTAACAAGAACATTTCCCAGGACATAGACATATCTGATATTGCCAGAAAGCTTAAATTGTTGTTAATCTAACAGCACTGTCCAATTTACAATAGCTTTTACAGTGAAAGAATACTCTAACAAAGAATACCATGCAATCAATTGTTTGAGGAGAGTGCACAGTTTTGAACATGAAAAGTTATTAATAAACAAATTAGGCACATTTGGGCAGTCTTGATACAACAGAAATGCAATGGTTCATTGGCTCAGACTAAAACTTTTCACATACACTGCTGCCATCTAGTGGCCAATATCGAAATTGCACCTGGGCTGGAATACTACGTTATGGCCTTTCTCTTGCATTTCAAAGATGATGGTACAATTTTTTTTTAAGTTCTTTTATTTCTTTGTATTATCTTTTACCAGATCTAATGTGTTATATTCTCCTACATTCCTTTCACATTTCCACAAACTTCAAAGTGTTTCCTTCAAACGGTATCAAGACAATGCATATCCTTGCTTTAGAGCCTGAGCTATAGGCAGTTCGATTTTGGTATGTCATTTTAGGCCGATCCTTAAAACCTTTTGTTTTAGTATCTCATCACAACAAAATGTGGAAAAAGTCAAGGGGTTGAATACTTTCTGAAGACCGTGTATTATGTGTATGGGGCTTCATGTGTTAGAGGAGTCTTTGTTGTCATACAGATCAGCTGTTACGATGCTCATAATGTCAGTGGTGCGATTGGATCTGGACATGAATGTTCTGTTAATGTGTTTCTGCATTTTCTCATACTGTATGCTGCGTTTCAGCTCGTTTAGTTCTTTGATACATTTTTTGTCTTGACACTACAATCCTCTCTATCCTCTCAGCCGACTTTCTCCATCTGTCGTCTTTATTGGACCTCTCTGACCTTTTCTCAGTCTCTGTCCTGTGCTGTTTGCTTTTCTCAGAGTGGAGTTGCAGCTCTGTGGCGTTGCCCTTGGTTTCTCTGTTGTTAGAGCACTCCTGCCATCAATCTAACAGTGGGGAACACTGACCAAATGAATGTCAGGATTCCAAAAAGAGCAGAGAAGCCAGTCTTGTGTTTCTTACACACATGCACACACACACACATACACACCACAGGAGGCTGCTGAATGGAGGATGGCTCATAATAATAGCTGGAATGGAGTGAATGGAATGGCATCAAACACTTGGAAACCAATGTGTTTAATGTATTTGATGCCATTCCACCACTTCCGCTCCAGCCATTACCACGAGCCCATCCTTCCCAATTAAGTCAACCTCCTGTGAAACACACACTCACACACACGCACACACCGATCTGTATTCACAAACCCAATCTCTCTATTTTTCTTCCCGCTGTTGGCTACTTGCTTCTTTACGTCCTCTTTCAAGCACACGACAATCAATTACCAGGTGCAGGCAAACCGAACTGCAAGTTCACTTAGAATGTTAATGCTGTATCCGGGGTGATGACTACATTCAGACAACATATCCTGCAAGCTGTCCACCAACAATGTCATTGGATATTGAGGCAAAACAACACCTGTCCTAACAATACACCTTCACAAAAACTGTTGTAAACCTATATGATTTTGGGCTACAGTCACCTAGAGCGGGTGCACACACACACACACACACACACACACACACACACACACACACACACACACACACACACACACACACACACACGTCTCGGAGCAGGTCTCATTAAAGACCCCTGCGGGGTCAGAGTGCACCACCTAGCCATCCCACAATCCCCTGGGGCCTCAGCACAAACACAACAAATCACTGCACAACGCCTGCTGCCGGCATCCTAATGCCTGGATCTTTATACTTCAAAAACACAATTATGCTAATGCCAGGAATCATTTGCCATTCTGGGTCTGATTTAATTCACCCTTTTAGCGAGGAAAGCTAATTAGAGGGTTTAATTAACATTTGCGACACAAACCGAGAATGGGGAGGCGAGCCTGTCGATCGTAGAGAGCAACTGGCACTACTGAAGACGAGGGAAGAGAGAGAGAGAAGTCTGAAACCCATGCAGATGAGGAGAGGGAGCACCATAGGGAGCACTAAGTGAAGCTCCTCCATCCGTCTGCCAGGGAATCAGAGCACTGTCTTGTGAAATCTACTGCCGCAATGGTTTGGTAAATATTACAGTGTGACTCAGCCAACGGCCGTCTCAGTAACACACTCTGGGTGACATTTTACACTAGCACTTCAGTCTGGCCAATGAGCAACAGGGGGGAAAGAATCGCAAAACACTACAGCATGGGAGAAGTGGTGACATCACACCCACGGAAAGAAGGCATCCCAGTAATGCACTCTAACCCAGACCAACAGGTGATCACAGATAACCCTGGGAACATGGGAACATGTCAGTCACACACCTTAATGGAGTGTTAAAGGTCCAACAGTAGTAGTTGTGTAACACATCGGCTGGAGTCATCACAATGACACCCTACGATCCTGGCTGAAGCGAGTCATCAACGAGATGAGGGAATTTGACAGGAGGGAGAATGGCACACCTTTGTATGCAGTGCACTCCACTCAGCCTGGGGCAGGAGAATGTTTTCACCTTCGTCTTCATGGCACAGTGCAGCTCCTCGTCTCCTCCACCTGGAAGGACAATCATAAAGAATACATTAACGAAGGATTAACTTCACTCTCTCTCTCTCTCTCTCTCTCTCTTCACTTTCTCTTTTTTCTTTGACATGACCAATAGAGGTCTTCAACATCAAACCTAAAACCATCTTGACACTGGTTCAAGATGTGTCACTTTGGGCACATTTTCATATGGTACTCTTAGAAAAAAGGGTTCCAAAAGGGTTTTTCGGCTGTCCCCGTAGGAGAGCCCTTTTGGGTTCTATGTAGAACCCTCTTTGGAAAGGGTTCTAACATGGAACCCAAAAGGGTTATACCTGTCCTGGAACCAAAAAGGTTCTGTCTAGATCCCCCCAAAATTATTTAAAGGGTTCTCCTATAGGGACACCTGAATAACTCTTTTAGGTTCTAGATAGCACTTCTGTTTCCAAGAGTGTCAGGTGGTACCCTGCCAACACCACAGTCCAGAGATGAACAAAAACAGGAATATCTTCAACTATGAAGCGCATCACTGTAGCGATTGACTTCAACAGTATGTCATTTTGATAAGACTTGCTGGGGTCTCGCTATACGGTGAAACACGGTTTTTCTATGAAGTCAATCAACGGCATTCATCCCCATTTTCAAAGAACTGTGAACATGAAGGCAATGGGAGAAAAAAAACCTCTAACTTCAATCGACAGTCTGCACCATGCAACGCTCATTAAAAAACAATATGAGCCTAGAGGAATAGAACAGCGGCAACAATGGTGGTATACCAGGGTGGTTGGATGTGAGGGCTTTGTAGTGAACCTGATTAGAGGGAAATTGCTTTCTAATGCTCTCAGGGTCTGCCTCCCCGAGTGGCAAAGCTCTTGTCAGCTGTAAAGGTAGAGTTTCAGAAACTATTCTGTCAGTCAGAGATACCCAATATGAGGTGATGCTCCTGAACTTGTCTGCTGGAGAACAAAGAACGAGGAGGTTCTGATGATGCCTAACAGGATGATGGGTTAAATGGGTGTTGAAGAGGGGGACTTTGTTTGAGTTCATATACGCTTGATGTTTCACTTGACACCAACGTAGGCAATCCAAGTCACCTCGACCATCTGGGAGGTTTCCTCCAATGAGCCTCAACTCCTCGACTCGCAAATAACTACAAAATATTCCAGATCCTGGTGGTCTAACGTAACTGACAATTCTTCTGAAAAATAATTTTGGCAAATTGGGCTATCAAGTTATGATCAGTTAATTAAGATGCAAGTCAAAAGAGTGTTTGGCTGATGTTTGATTGATGTCGTAATTAAACTGAGTGAGCACTCGGACCCGTGTCTGTAATGCATTCGTGTCTTTGCATTCGTTAGACTGTGTCGACTAGTCTCTAGACAGGAGATATGTCAGTGACTGAGCCAGGACAGGAATCCCATGGCAACACTCATCCCACACGATCGATAACCACTGTGACAACCGCCGCATCCGCCTCGCCCTCGGTCGCAGTCCACAGAACAAGCCATCCTGGGGCCTGAGACTGACGATAACGGCCCCTGAGAGGCAGCTTAATTTACGACCGTAGTACCAAGATTGAGGCACCCCCATCCACCACAGCCGCCCCCACAAACGACCTGCCTCCAGTGGGGCTTAGCATGATGCTCACACCAGTCTCCCCACCTCCACGCTTGTCCACCCTCCAGTGTCTGTCTGTCTGCCATTTAACATGGCTAATATGCAACATAGCTCAGGTTAAAGTACCTGCCCTGGAGGAGTCTGGGTAATCAAACTGTCATTTTCTGTGTTAGAATGGACGTCACATAGGGCAGATAAGAAGACTCCATTTTAAAGGGTAAACAGGAAGGAGAAATTAATATATCCCTCACCTCGATTAACTCGACTGCCCAAGTTAAGGGTGTGTCAGTCTGTTGGCCAAATGGAGCTATTCGCAGATGTTGTCCCATACCTCAGCCCCCACCACCACCTCCTACCCAGCTACCCACGACCCCCCTGTCCTGTTCATCAGCGGAGGTTGATGAGCGATTGAAGACGCTCTGCCTCCATCTCTCTCCCGAGCCGTATCAATATTCATGGGGCTGTCGGGCGTGTGTGCGCTGCCTGTCTCGTTACCCTTTGATCCCCCTGCGAAGGCTGTCGGAAGCCCAGCCGCACCAACAACACAGGCGGCGTTTGAAGTGAGGAGAGAACAGCTGCTCACATTGATCTCCGAACACTCTCTCTCTCTGCAGCACCCCCACACACATATAAAACACATACAAAACACATACGAAACACATACGAACACATACGTTCAGTCCCACCCGCGGGCATGCACAGCTACGCATGAAGCAGATTGAGTCTGTGATGAAACATCAAACACAAGTGAACAACCTCTATGTAGACACCCCACTGTGCCAAACAGAGTATTAGAAACAGTACAGCCATGACAAGTGCCTTGTTAATTTACTCTTCCATCATATTGTCACAACGAACTAATCAACGAATTACCGTAGTTGCGTGAGGTCATTGCTGTATTTAAACACAGTAAAGAAAAAGCAGGAAAACTAGTTGCTCATAAATCATTCCGGTTTAGTTAATATCAATTATATTATTTAGATCCCCTTAGATTCTCATTACAAATGCAAGTCCACATCTAAATATATTATATTATATTTCACTTACTTCTTTATGCCCTTTTAACTTCGTAATATCTAGCAATTAAATTAAATAAAAATGGGAAGAAGTTGGTTCATTTGAACATTAATTGGTTTGAAAAAGTAAATGGACATTTTTATTTGCAGTGATTGGTTCTTTTAAATTCAACTCTCCATAGAGAGCCGACGTGTCGTCAGAAATAAGTAACCTCAGGTTCGTCCAGCCATTTCTATGGGGGAAATGGATGGAGAAAGAATAGGATTTTGCGATAATAAGGTCTGTGGTTAACATAGGCTTAGGAGATCTATGTTTTGTTCTATGAGATAATATTAGCCAGTTAACATGACTTTTATGAATTATGAAGCCTTTATGGGCTTTTTTTGATGACATAAATGTGAAAAAATTCACAAAACGTGACGTTCGCTGATGAAGATGATCTCATAGAACAAAATTTATAAGATCTCTTAAGCCTGTGTTTACCACAGACCTTATTGTCGGTGTTTATCCAAAAACACCTAGAAATAAATCCATTCATTTCCCAATAGACTTTGACCAACAAGCCATGCCTACAGTTAGAGTTAGTGCCTACAAAAAGACTCCTATGCTATTGCTCTCTATTGCAGTCAATTGTACACGAATTTCAACCTAGAATTTAAATAGGTCTCTGACTTAATTTGCAATACTAACCAACTCAAACTATGATGACAACATCTACAAAAAAACATGAAGATTAAAATAATACATCTATTATAATACTTTTAAATGAGGTTTATTGTCAAATACAATCTGGAAATCAGGCAAACTAGTAAAATCAATACAGTCAGTTATTACAGTGGATGAGAATGATATTATCCAGGCCAAGGGGTGTAATCAATATGACACACTATCAGACATTTATAAACCCGGCAGGGTAGCCTAGTGGTTAGAGCGATGGACTAGTAACCGAAAGGTTGCAAGTTCAAATCCTGAGCTGACAAGGTACAAATCTGTCATTCTGCCCCTGAACAGGCAGTTAACCCTTCCTAGGCCATCACTGAAAATAAGAATTTGTTCTTAACTAACTTGCCTAGTAAAATAAGAACTGTAGCCTCTGCATGACTCCATTTTATTTTATACTCAGTACGTTCTCATGCTCTCTTTATATCTTGTGTCATACCTCATAACATACACATTGGCAAATGATTGTTATGGACTATGTACATAGAAACACATATTTCCCATTGTTGTAACCATTGGTTGTGGTGTTGGTTGGAATTGCTTCACAAAGACTGAACAGAAATAAGAGGTCAATCTAATTTGACAAGCCTAGAAACAAATCAAGTTTTTTGTTGAGAACACCCTATGAAAACACTCTATGAGAACACCCTATGTTAACACCCTATGAGAACACCCTGTGAGAACACCCTGTGAGAACACCCTGTGAGAACAACCTGTGAGAACACCCTGTGAGAACATCCTGTGAGAACACCCAATGAAAACACCCAATGAGAACACCCTACGAGAACACCCTATGCTGATTTTGTTCCAGTGACCAAATAACCTCAGTAAGTCTAGTTAGTTCATCAAATGGATTTTTCAATTCATGATCACATAATTGAATAAGCTAATTATTTCCCATAGGCCTGGCTCGCTAAAGTAATACGATGCACCATTTTCAGCCTTGTATGTGAAGTTAGATGATAAAACACAGCTATTTGTCTGACATTCTCGAGAGAAATTCAAGGACAAATCATGGGTCTCGATGCAAAATGGCTCTTTCACTGTTTTTGACAGCACCTTGAGTGTGCCTTGCATGTCAAAACGTATCTTTCACAGGGAGTGCTCACCAAATTGTGGTCACCAGATCACCCATGTAATATTGACTGCACAGTCCCATTCACTCAGAAGCAAAGCAGAGAGCTGTAAAACACATCTGACCTATTCAAAAAGAGGGCATCGCAACAGTGCTATGGTAACCACGCTGGTAATATTAAATGTATTTTATCTACGAGTGGAAATGCTCATGGAAAACAAGACAAGTACAAGTTCTTAACAATGCTCTTATCGCAAGAGAGTTGGATGAATAAGGACAGGGCAAGGTGGGGGAAGGCGGGGCTACAGTAGTATACAAGGTTTACTAAAAATTAGAATACTGTGTTGACCACACTCTTTTTTTTCGATCTATAATACAGCCTGTTAGGAACTGATGGTACAGTGAATCATGGGAAACCCACCAGGGATGATCCCCCGGAGAACGACATGAGATGAGAAAGAATCAGCTTTGAGGAATACACCCCACCTAGAAGTTAACCCTAAGTACAGACCTAGGATCAGCTCTAAGGAATACACCCCAGGTGGAAGTTAACCCTAAGTACAGACCTAGGATCAGCTCTGAGGAATATTCCTCAGGTGGAAGTTATTCCTAAACTTACCAAATGATCAGTGTGATAAAAGCATCTTAACGCATTAATACAATATATGTCACTTGGTTTGTTAAGATGTTAAATTGAGAATTACTGAAAAGCTGCATTCAGATCAGCAAATGCATCGTCCATTGCTCCCAGAGGGAGAGGTTGGAGATCGATACAGCCAATCTTCAGAATAACGTTAGCCACTTCCTAATGGCGCTAATGAAGAGAGCTGTCTACAGAGAGCGAGGAAAACCTTTCTCAAGGGACCCACAGTTACCCATGATCACATTACGAGAGACGGGCAGTAAAACAGATGTAACATATTGAGCAAACACACACCTAAATACACACACACACATACACACACACTACAAACACACACACACAAATACACACACACACATCTACAAACACACACCTAAATACACACACACACATACACACACACTACAAACACACACCTAAATACACACACACATCTCCACACACACTACAAACACACACCTAAATACACACACACCTCTACACACACACTACAAACACACACCTAAATACACACACACATACACACACAGTACAAACACACACCTAAATACACACACACATCTCCACACACACACTACAAACACACACCTAAATACACACACACATCTACACGCACACTACAAACACACACCTAAATACACACACACACATCTACACACACACTACAAACACACACCTAAATACAAACTCGTTACAATCACTCATACTCACTCAAACATAAGCCACATGTGAGCCTGATACAAAATGACACAAAATCCTATATATGCATGTTAAACTTTCCACTATTTAAGCATGCCTCTTAAAGAATTAGATTTAGAATTAATTTCTCATTATGTTCAAACATAATACTCTCCCATGTGATAAGGCCTTTATAGCACTACATATACAGTAATACTCTCCCAAGGCACTGGCATCTTCAGTGCTCTTGTCTCTCTTCTGAATTTCAAATATGTGTATTGATTCCTTCCGTACAGCTATATTCAACATATTCCTCAGTGTTTACATGACCTTCACAGGACTAATGAGGTGCTTTTGTCCCAGCCTGATCACTAGAAATAGACTTCGATTTGAAAAGGTCCTGAGAACATCGATATCTGCCTTCCTCTGCGCTCGCCCAGCACTGGACACAAACTCACGATGCTCAGAGCCGGAGCGTGTTGCTTCGACCACCGCGTCACCACAGTTCACAATGCTCTAGCAAACCGTGAGAATACTTGATGATAGTTGATGGAAACAGGGCATTGTTTTTTATTATTTTGTTTTAAACCTGCTCCAAACCATAGCCCTAACCTTAACCACTCAGACTTAAAGTCTAAACTGTTAACCTTTGAGTTGTTTCTGTTTTAACTCTGTAACCACACGGAATCAACCCATGTATCCACGCAGAATTAATGCTTCAAAAATAGACGTTCATCCATAATAAGTCGAATTTCAAAGGGAAACTATGAAATGTTGATATTTTGTCCACCCACTGAATTACACTGTGCCCTATGATGACTGTGGGATTGTGTTGGCAAATTGTTTGACTGCTTGTAGAACAGTTTCCATAACGACTGATAGAAAAGGTATCATGACTTTTTTAAAATAACATGAGCAAAATGCTGTGACAATTACATATATTTTTTTCACAAAGTAAAATCTCTGTCCATTTGGAAACCGCCACAAGGCTTTTCTTGGACATATAGCTGGAGCTGATGAATACAAATAGAGAACAGAGCTGATGAATAGAGCACACATGTACGTAAATTCATCCGATGAATAGAGCACACGTACGTAAATTCATCCACACTTAGTAGAACAACATGGAAGGATAGCAACCTGGCCGCAGGAGGACGGTTAATGTCAGTGAGCTGGCTATGTGACTAGCCTCACTCCGCATATATGCACATTGGTTAATATTTTTTTTGTCACTGCTCAACCAACTTTATATGAAATCTTTCAACGTATTTTACCTAAGACCACAAAGGCAACAACCACATGTGCTATCTAGTAATATATGTTTAGTATTATACATAGCAGCATTCATCCTGTTAAAATGTACACAAAATATATCCACAATCACACAGGTTATAAATCAGCAAGCATAACAGTTAGAAGTCAAATCAATTCTCTCTTGGCTTAGAGAAGCACGTACACCACTGACGTAATGTTCAAACTTACCATGTCTCTCTTGAACGAAACACAACACAATAGCTGAAAATGATGCAGACTCTCACAAAACCTACTGTAAACCTCCTGTAAATCTCCTGTAAATCCAGTGCTTCCTTTGTTGTTGACGTAATGCAGTAAGTACAGACAATCTGCTCTCTTTTATTAGCCGACTCAAATTATCTAAAAAAAAGTGCACCTGGCAAACTTTCCTTTTTGACACACTTGCACACGCGGACACACACACACACACACACACACACACACACACACACACACACACACACACACACACACACACACACACACACACACACACACACACACACACACACACACACACACACACACACACATTCCTCCAACCTGCCATTGACTAGCCTGCTTTGTACTCGGTAGAGTTTGTCACTCCCTCGCTATAGAGCTAAGCACACAAGAGCCCATCTGATCTGAGCTAAGTGTAGGCAGTCAGTACAGCTGAGGGACATAGTGGGAACACTACAGAGAGAGTAGAGCAGAGAGAGTACAGCGGAGACAATAGAGCAGAGAGAGTAAAGAGGAGAGAGTAGAGCGGCGAGAGTAGAGAGGAGAGTGTAGAGCGGAGAGAGTACAGTGGAGACAATAGAGCAGAGAGATTAAAGAGGAGAGAGTAGAGTGGAGAGAGTAAAGAGGAGAGAGTAGAGCGGCGAGAGTAGAGCGGAGAGAGTAGAGCGGAGAGAGTACAGCGGAGACAATAGAGCAGAGAGAGGAAAGAGTAGAGCGGCAAGAGTAGAGAGGAGAGTGTAGAGCGGCGAGAGTAGAGCGGAGAGAGTACAGTGGAGACAATAGAGCAGAGAGAGTCGATAGGAGAGTGTAGAGCGGCGAGAATAGAATGGAGAGAGTAGAGCAGAGGGGTACATACCTATAAGTCTGTGCCGAGGCTGTGGAGTCGCAGTGGTGAGATTCATCTGGACGAGCAGGACGGATGGATGGATCAGTGCTCCTCAACGGCTCTCAGAGCAGGAAGGATGGATGGATCAGGGCTCCTCAACAGCTCTCAGCTGAAGACTTGGCATCCTTTAACGGGAGAGGAGCTGTTTCCTCTCTTCCCTCCCTCTCTCTGACTCGCTTCCCCACTCTCTCTGCCTTACATCTCGCTCCCTCCCTTCCCCTACTCCCCTCATTCTCTCCTCCCCTCATTCTACCCCCTCTACATTCCCCCCTTTTCTAGCCAACACTTCCTCTCTCTCCTACTCTGCCCACCTTTTTCTTTACTTGTCTCTCCCTCCCTACACAACACTACTCCTCTCAATCTTTAGAATCGCTTTTATCCCTATGAAATTCTGATGTTCTATGAATATTTGAGAATTATTTAGAGGTGGAGGGAGTTGACTAAGTATCGCTTGTCCCTCTGCATACGTAGGATGGAAACCCTTTGTCCAGGCCTGAGTGTGTGTGGTTTAGGAACAATGAATTAAGTATAGAAACAGGTTGAGGTGTGCTGTGTGTGTGTGTGTGTGTGTGTGTGTGTGTGTGTGTGTGTGTGTGTGTGTGTGTGTGTGTGTGTGTGTGTGTGTGTGTGTGTGTGTGTGTGTGTGTGTGTGTGTGTGTGTGTGTGTGTGTGTGTGTGTGTGTGTGTGTGTATAGGCTTATGGCCTGTAGCAGTTGAATGGCAGAGTAGTGGAGTGGTCTCTTCACATACACAGAAACACACTCAGAGGATTGAGCTGATGATGGCAGAAAAGGTGAAGTGCTCTCCCTGCCATTATCAGTGCCAGAGGGAGAGCGGGTGAGATCATCCCTGGACTCTGACTGCAGTCGGTGTTCCACCTTCCACCCCCGTCTGTTTTGTGCTCTTCCCTTCACTACGAAAGAGAGCTCTCTCACACTTCCTCATCCCCTGTTTCCATAGTGACTCTTTCCCCCTCTCAGGCTCGGCATAATCTAGAGAAAAGGAGTGGGGAGGGGAGTGGAGTGTGGCGGGGGGGGGGGGGGCAGGGAGAGTGAAAGAGGAAGAGAGATGAGGGAGGAAGATAGGAAAAGCAGAGGGGAGAGAATGAGCACATGGAGAGAAGAGAGAGAGAGAAAGAAAGGAGAGGGGAGAAGCAGGCTGCAGAGGGAAAGAGAGAAGAGAGTGAGGAATGGGGGAGGAGAGGGATCTAAGAGAAGGGATTTCGTAGTTGAGTGAAGGAACTAAGGGAATATAGTTGAGTGAAGGAACTAAGGGAATGCAGTTGAGTAGGAACTAAGGGAATGTAGTTGAGTAGGAACTAAGGGAATGTAGTTGAGTAGGAACTAAGGGAATGTAGTTGAGAAATACTGTATGCAAAGATTGTTTTGGCTTGTGTTTAAAAAAAGCTTTTAAATTGGTTATAGCATTTTCTCTGGCACCAATGTCAAATGTACCCCTACCCCAGGTGGTGAGGGTAGGTAACAACATCTCCACCCCGCTGATCCTCAACACTGGGGCCCCACAAGGGTGCGTTCTGAGCCCTCTCCTGTACTCCCTGTTCACCCACGACTGCGTGGCCATGTACGCCTCCAACTCAATCATCAAGTTTGCAGACGGCACTACAGTGGTAGGCTTGATTACCAAAGGAGATGATCGTGGACTTCAAGAAACAGCAGCAGGAGCACCCCCCTATCCACATCGACGGGAGAGTAGTGGAGAGGGTAGTAAGTTTTAAGTTCTTCTGCGTACATTTCACGGACAAACTGAATTGGTCCACTCACACAGAGAGCGTGGTGAAGAAGGCGCAGCAGCGCCTCTTCAACCTCAGGAGGCTGAAGAAATTTGGCTTGTCACCAAAAGCACTCACAAACTTTTACAGATGCACAATCGAGAGCATCCTGTCGGGCTGTATCACCGCCTGGTATGACAACTGCTCCGCCCACAACCGTAAGGCTCTCCAGAGGGTAGTACGGTCTGCACAATGCATCACTGGGGGCAAACTACCTGCCATCCAGGACACCTACACCACCCGATGTCACGGGAAGGCCATAAAGATCATCAAGGACAACAACCACCCCTGCCACTGCCTGTTCACCCCGCTACCATCCAGAAGGCGAGGTCAGTACAGGTGCATCAAAGCAGGGACCGAGAGACTGAAAAACAGCTTCTATCTCAAGGCCATCAAACTGTTAAACAGCCACCACTAACATTGAGTGGCTGCTGCCAACACACTGACTCAATTCCAGCCACTTTAATAATGGAAAAATTGATGTAAAAATGTTTCACTAGCCACTTTAAACAATGCCACTTAATATAATGTTTACATACCCTACATTACTGATTTCATATGTATATACTGTACTGTGTACCATCTACTGCATCTTGCCTATGCCGTTCTGTTCCATCACTCATTCATATGTTTATATGTAAATATTCTTCATCCCTTTACACTTGTGTGTATAAGGTAGTTGTGAAATTGTTAGGTTAGATTACTCGTTGGTTATTACTGCATTGTTGGAACTAGAAGCACAAGCATTTCGCTACACTCACATTAACATCTGCTAACCATGTGTATGTGACAAATAACATCTGATTTGATTTGATAACGAAAACAGACATGCAATGCCAGTTATGTCAAATAAACTGTTGATGTAACATTTAAACGTCCAAATCCTCTCACTGAGTTGGATCCTAATTATCCGAATATACAGGATCAAACGGATGTCAATCTCCACCTTTAAAATCTGAATAAAATTGTTCCTGCATTTATGACAGAGTGTCCAATTGGACGACCACCTGGATCAGAGTGATCGCAATCTTATCTTGACGTTTTGAAACACCTAATTGGAACGTATAATCAATCATGTGAAATCCCACAAAAGCTTCTTTTTTAAAACAGCCCGTGGGCATTAAAGGTAAATCCCACCTGCCTTAACATTTATTTTTTTCAAGATTCTCCATTGAATGCACTTTCGTAATTGAGGCTTAATGTGTCTCTTGGATACCAGCCCTCAGAATATGCCTATGGCGGTATCACGGTGCTGTACTCAGAGTACCAGACCCTGTCTGCCTCTGAGAGGATAACCACAACTCTATCTCTAGGATGAACTTGTTGGACTCTTCTGCTGTTATCCCGGGTATTAGTTTGGTTGCAGGAATGATTGACAGCTGGCTGATTGGGAGCTGTGGTTTCTCTGCCCTAAAGCCTTGGTTATCGGTGAGATTCAGCCAATTACAGCTCAAGGGCATGGAGACAGGGCACGGAGGGATGCTACCAGTGAAGGTGCTTCTCTCTGCCACCCGCACTCACACAGGAGGGCCATCAGCGCACAGGCAAGCACAGAGACAGAGACACAGAGACAGAGCACAGGGATATCCTTGAAACAGGAACAGAGAATGCACTACAGACAGAGAGAGATGGATATTGTGTTGTACACAGACACAACATGGAGAGAGAGTCAGACAACACATGCTTTATGAAGACATCAGTTAGGGGAAAATGTGCAGTGAATCAGAGGACAGACACGAACCAAACACACAAACACAGTGAACGTTGGTAGAAGGTGGACAGAAACGTAGATACGCACAATCAGGCACAGCGATAGGGGATGACGGGAGACACAAAACAAGGCACAGAGATAAAAAGGACAGTCAGACACAACGTTGTAGAAGGGGAAAAAAGACAAATTCCTGTGAAAAAACGATCTGCGTCTAGTGTGTGTGTGTCTGTGTGTGTGTGTTTGTGTGTGAGTGTCTGTGTGTGTGTGTTTGTGTGTGAGTGTCTGTGTGTGTGTGTTTGTGTGTGAGTGTTTGTGTGTGAGTGTCTGTGTGTGTGTGTTTGTGTGTGAGTGTCTGTGTGTGAGTGTTTGTGTGTGAGTGTCTGTGTGTGTGTGTTTGTGTGTGTGTGTTTGTGTGTGTCTGTGTGTGTGTGTTTGTGTGTGAGTGTCTGTGTGTGAGTGTTTGTGTGTGAGTGTTTGTGCGTGCGTGCGTGTTTGTGCGTGAGTGTTTGTGCGTGAGTGTTTGTGCGTGAGTGTTTGTGTGTGAGTGTCTGTGTGTGTGTGTTTGTGTGTGAGTGTCTGTGTGTGAGTGTTTGTGTGTGAGTGTTTGTGTGTGAGTGTCTGTGTGTGAGTGTCTGTGTGTGTGTGTTTGTGTGTGAGTGTCTGTGTGTGAGTGTTTGTGTGTGAGTGTTTGTGTGTGAGTGTTTGTGTGTGAGTGTTTGTGTGTGAGTGTCTGTGTTTGTGTGTGTGTGAGTGTGTGTGAGTGTTTGTGTGTGAGTGTTTGTGAGTGAGTGTTTGTGTGTGTTTGTGTGTGAGTGTTTGTGTGAGTGTTTGTGCGTGCGTGCGTGTTTGTGCGTGAGTGTTTGTGCGTGAGTGTTTGTGCGTGAGTGTTTGTGCGTGAGTGTTTGTGCGTGAGTGTTTGTGCGTGAGTGTTTGTGCGTGAGTGTTTGTGCGTGAGTGTTTGTGCGTGAGTGTTTGTGCGTGCGTGTTTGTGCGTGCGTGTTTGTGCGTGAGTGTTTGTGCGTGAGTGTTTGTGCGTGAGTGTTTGTGCGTGAGTGTTTGTGTGTGAGTGTTTGTGCGTGAGTGTTTGTGCGTGAGTGTTTGTGCGTGAGTGTTTGTGCGTGAGTGTTTGTGCGTGAGTGTTTGTGTGTGAGTGTTTGTGTGTGAGTGTTTGCAGGCACTTGAGTGTGTGTGTGTATAATATATACACACAGTACCAGTCAAAGTTTGGACACACCTACTCATTCCAGTTCACATTTTTACTATTTTCTACATTGTAGAATAATAGTGAAGACATCAAAACTATGAAATTACACATATGGAATCAGGTAGTAACCCAAAAAATGTTTAACAAATTGTCACGCCCTGACCTTAGTTATCTATGTTTTATGTATTATTTTGGTCAGGTCAGGGTGTGACGAGGGTGGGTATGTGTGTTTTTTCCTGTCTAGTTTTTTTATATCTATAGGTTTTTTGTATGTCTAGGTAATGTAGGTCTATGGTGGCCTGAATTGGTTCCCAATCATAGACAGCTGGTTGCCATTTTAGGTTGCCATTTTCCATTTTGGTTTTGTGGGATATTGTCGATGTGCAGTTGCCTGGCTGCACTTGGTTTATATAGCGGCATGGTCGTTTTGTTACTTTGTTTAGTGTTTATTCTTCAATAGAAGAATGTATTCATATCACGCTGCGCCTTGGTCTCCTCAATACGACGAACATGACACAAATAAAAATGTATTGTATATTTTAGATTCTTCAAAGTACCCTTTGCCAAAGTACCCTTTGCCAAAGTAGCCACCCAGTTTCATGAGGTAGTCACCTGGAAATCAATTAAATTAACAGGTGTGCCTGCCTTCTTAAAAGTCAATTTGTGGAATTTATTTCCTTCTTAATGCAGCCCAAATAAATGGTTCACAGAGTTCAAGTAACAGACACATCTCAACATCAACTGTTCAGAGGAGTCTGCATGAATCAGACCTTCATGGTCTAATTACTGTAAAGAAACCACTACTAAAGGACCCCAATGATAAGAAGAGACTTGCTTAGGCCAAGAAACACGAGCAATGGACATAAGACCTGTGGAAATCTGTCCTTTGGTCTGATGAGTCCAAATGTGCGATTTTTGGTTCTAACCATTGTCTTTGTGAGATACAGAATAGGTGAACGGATGATCTCTTCATTTGTGGTTCCCACCTGAAGCATGGAGGAGGAGGTGTGATGGTGTGGGGATGCTTTGCTGGTGACACTGTTTGTGATTTATTTAGAATTCAAGGCACACTTTACCAGCATGGCTACCCAGGTATTCTGCAGTGATACGCCATCCCATCTGTTTTGCGCTTAATGGGACTATCATTTGTTTTCCAACAGGACAATGACTCAACACACCTGTAGGCTGTGTAAGGGCTATTTGAACAAGAAGGAGAGGGATGGAGTGATGCATCAGATGACCTGGCCTCCACAATCACCCGACCTCAACCCAATTGAGATGGTTTGAGATGAGTTGGACCGCAGAGTGAAGGTAAAGCAGCCAACAAGTGCTTAGCATATGTGGGAACTCCTTCAAGACTGATGGAAAAGCATTCCAGGTCAAGCTGGTTGAGAGAATGCCAAGAGTGTGCAAAACTGTCATCGAGGCAAAGGGTGGCTACTTTGAAGAATCTCAAATTTAAAATATATTAAGATTTGTTTAAAAAAAATTGGGTTACTACACGATTCCATATGTGTTATTTCATAATTTTGATGTCATCACTATTATTCTACAATGTAGAAAATAGTAAAAATGTGAACTGGAATGAGTAGGTGTGTCCAAACTTTTGACTGGTACTGTATATGGATATGACATTTAGAGTGTGTGTGTGTGCGTGTGCGTGTGCATGTGCGTGTGTGTGTGTGTGTGTGTGTGTGTGTGTGTGTGTGTGCGTGTGCGTGCATGTGCGCACTCCAGTCTTCTTCAGATCATGTCACAGGCCAGAAACTCAGCTGGTAATAGTGTCTTTCATCCTGATGTCAGATGGCTGTCATCCAGTTCAGTTATACAGAAGATGAGCAAAGACAAACTGAGGACTGACTCAGAGACAGGGATGGAGAACAAGGGAACACACACTCATGCCTAAGGACTCACATACAGTCTGCACACACACTTCTGCTAGAATGCATACACAAAAACAGTGCACATCTCACACACACCTACAGTATGACCACACACCTTATACACATCTCACACTCACCTACAGTATGAACACACACCTACAATATGAACACACACCTACAGTACGAACACACACCTTTCACAAATCTCACACACACCTACAGTATGACCACACACCATTTTCTCCTTTACTCTCTCCAATATTATTTTCCAGTTCTGGCAGAAGAGAATACAATTATTGTTTCAGGGTGTTGTCTATACCTCACTGCTGTGTGTGTGTCTGTGTGTGTGTACTTGCATGCGTGCGTGAGTACATTCTTGTGCGGTATGATGTAGAGCTTATATTTGTTCTTGCTATCGCTCAAGTAATTTGAAAGACGATCAAGCAAGCGTCATGCAAGGGCATCCCAAGATTGTTTGCTCCATTTGTTGTCTGGGAAACTTAAATTAAATGTTTTACCTTCTTCCAGGTAAATGTGATGATGATCTTGCATCTCTGTGACCACAGAATGTCTCTGTGACCTCAGAATGTCTCTGTGTTAGGGCCTCCCGAGTGGAGTAGCGGTCTGAGGCACTGCAGTGCAGTGCTAGCTCCGCTACTACAGATCCTAGTTTGATACTGGGCTGTGTTGCAGCCGACCGGGAGACGCACAACTGGCCCAGCGTCGTCCCGGGTTAGGAGAGGGCACATGCACGCTGACATGGTCACCAGGTGGACGGTGTTTCCTCCGACACATTGGTGCCGTTGGGTTAAGCATGCATTGTGTCAAGAAGCTGTGCAGCTTGGAGGGGTTGTATTTCAGAGGATGCCCAGCTCTCGACCTTCGCCTCGCCAGAGTCTGTACGGGAGTTGCAGCAATGGGACAAGACTGTAACTACCAATTGGGGTTATGACCATCACAATGTCTCTGTGACCTGTAAAGGCATTTATGACCATCACACTGTCTCTGTGACATCAGAATGTCTCTGCCGTTATCTGAGTTAATAAGCCTTGATTCGTGAATATCTAACTGTCTCTCTTTCTTTCTCTCTCTCTCTGTCTCTCTCGCTCTCTCCATCCTCATCGCTCTCTTGCTTTCTACACACTCTATGCAGCAAAACAAAATGTCAGCATACCTTTCACGTTTATCATAAACAACGGCCTTTCACACCTTAACATAATGCGAAGGTTATTCATGAAACATTACAATGTACATGCAATGTACATTTCACTTTTGAAAAATGCTCCTCGTTGTTCAGTTTAGAGTCCATTCGGCCCCAACATTGATTTATGGATTTCTACATGCTTCCAATAGCTCTGTCTCTAAAAGCCTCTATGTAGAGATGAATGTATTAGAGAGCCTTGTTTACCTGGCCCGTGTAGAACCCATTGGGGAATGTAATATAGCATATCTGTCAAGCTGAAGCCATACGTAATAACCTGTGGATGAGGCTATCCCTTTCTATTTCTGCCCAGGGACCTGAGTGTTCTATATTCGGACGGTGTGATCTGTGTGTCTACTGTCCACCCAAGGCTGTTCATTTGACCTGTCCTGCTTTTCATTTTGCCCTCACAATTTTTCATTTTATTTTCATTGGACTTATTTGACTGCTATTCCCCTAAGTGGAATAGATAGATGGTGATGGGGGAGAGGGTGTTCGGGGACTTCCACAGGGGTAGCCAATGGGTATCCAATTGGATTGCAAGGAATTCATTTGGAGGGAACAAATCATGAAGGCTAAGCCCATAGTTAAATATTTCACATGTCAGATTGTCAGGTTGGTCGCCCAAAAGCAATAGACTACACTAGAAAGGCTGTCAAACATACAGTAGTTTTGGGGTGAAGGGTAGCCTAGTGGTTAGAGTGTTGGGCCAGTAACTGAAAAGTTGCTGGATTGAATCCCTGAGCTGACAAAGTAAAAATCTGTCATTCTGCCCCTGAACAAGACAATTAACCCACTGTTCCTAGGCCGTCATTGTAAATACGAATTTGTTCTTAACTTACTTGCCTAGTTAAATAAAGGTAAAATAAATAGGGGAATTGCTAAACAGAGGTTAGAAAATCAACCACAATGAGACAAACAGGAAGAATATAAAAATATATATTGCCCCTGTTCAAGAGGATCAAAACCACAATGTAGCATAGGTAAATTTACTGACTGATCTACAAATAATAATGATTAGTTATTTATGATGCAAGGTTCTTTGTAGATCAGTCATTCGGCAGTCACCTGCACTGTCAGCTGCAATGTCAAACAAGCCCATTATGTTGTTATCATTATAGACAACTGACAACGAGGAAAACATGAAAACAGAGTTAACAAAACCAGACAAAAAACACAGACATATAGACAAGCAAGCAGTCAGAACAGACTTTGTGATGGCAAACAGACCAACACAAAATTCCTACACGTAGGCAGACAGACAGAATAATACATCATGGCTAATAGAGTTTGCCTCTTCTCCGGAGCTAAGGCATCCCAGAGAAGGCTCTGAGGAAGGGAAAGGTCATGGGCGCTCACCTCTGGTGTCGAGACCCTCGCCGAGACCCTCGCGGGTACCGGCAGCTTCATGAAGTCTGCTGGGTTATACGTCCCTGCTCCTGGAACTGCCGCAGCAGCAGGAGAAAGGGACAACAACACAATAATAACATTGACATTTACGAGGCATTGTGTATCATATCTGATTTCCCCTGCACACTCTTAATTCCTTTTTAATTGCCTGTTGTGTTTGTCCCTGACTAAGGCTGTTCCTTCTCATTTCTCAGGATGGAGGAAGCTAGGGTGGATGGGTATAGGTGGTGGGGTGGAGGGATGGAGGGTGTATCAGTGTTCACTGACGGGGCCTGAGAAAAATGCTCAGAGACATCATTCCTTCACTTGCTGTATGGATAAACAGTCCTATTAAGAACATTTACTATGCACATGACAATGTATTTGATACTACTATACTGAACGTCCTCAATAATTTGAAGTCAGAGAGCATCATCATTCAGATACCAACCCATTGTTACTTGACATGTGTCCTAATGTTGCACATACTATGTCCTGGGGTTGTTTTGGGTCCCTCAATGCAGTATAACACTTTATATGGATAGTCCATCTGTAGATGCTCTACAGACTATCAGTAACATTTAAACTATCTATTAACAACTAGCCCTATCCTTATCCTAACCCTAAACTTAACCCTAATCTTAGCCCTAACCCTGTCTTAACCCTTACCCTAACCCTTATTCTAAACCTAACCCTAACAGAAGTTGCTTATCAACAGAAAGTTTGTTGATGGTGTGACCATTTGTAGAGCATCTACAGATGACAAACCTGGACTATCCAAATAAAGTGTGACCCAATGCACTTCTTCCTAGTTGAACTGTGAGTATTAACGTCTTAACACACGGCCCCGGCAGCTGGCACCCCATTGGGTTTCTACCCCAGTTCTCAGTCAGCTCCATAGCCCAGGGGTATCACTATAGCCCGGTTCCCTCCACGGCTCAACGACCCATGACGGCCCGCACCCCTCAGACGAAGCTCTGTGATCCAGCCGTGTGTGTAGTGGTTAATTAAAGCCCCTGAATTTCCATAATTCATGGATGCCCATCTGTTTGCCACCACCCCTGCGCCCGGCAGAGAATAAACAAACACAGGAGTGGGGCTGAGGGGCCATTTACTGACAGCTCCAGACTCAGAGAGAGTAAAGAACCACACACACAAACACACACACACACACACAAGCACGAGTGCATAGACACACACATATAAACACGAACGCATGGATACACACACAGACACACACACAAACACGAGCGCATAATCACACACACACCCAAACACGAGCGCATAGACACACACACACAAACATACACATACACACACACACACACACACACACACACACACACACACACAAACACGAGTGCATAGACACACACATATAAACACGAACGCATAGACACACACACATACACACACACAAACACGAGCAGATAGTCACACACACGCACCCAAACTCGAGCGCATAAACACACACACACACACACACACACACACACACACACACACACACACACACACACACACACACACACACACACACACACACACACACACACACACACACACAAACACATGCGCATAGACAATCACACAAACACAGAGAGAAATGCACATTACAAACATTCATTTCCCGGAACCTCTAAACACACATACACACACCAAAACACACACAATTACATTTGGCGTACACAATCACCTGCTCAAAGAAACATAGTCAATCATCTGCACTCATTTCTCATGAATAAAAGACTTGGATTGAGGTGGGTGAGGTACACCCATGTGGAAGTACTAGTGTAATGTACGTTGAGACCATTGCATCATTATTGTAAATAAATAAATAAAGGTAA